>NC_136068.1:1638338453-1639028453 GCF_964261635.1 Lissotriton helveticus | reverse complement strand
GCGCGCGCGCGAGAGAGAGAGAGAGCGCGCGAGAGAGAGAGAGAGAGAGCGCGCGAGAGAGAGAGAGAGAGAGAGCGCGAGAGAGAGAGAGAGCGCGAGAGAGAGAGAGAGAGAGAGAGAGCGCGCGAGAGAGAGAGAGCGCGCGCGAGAGCGAGAGAGCGAGAGAGAGAGAGAGAGAGAGAGCGCCTCTCTCTCGCTCGCGCTCGCGCTCGCTCGCGCTCTCTCTCGCTCGCGCTCTCTCTCGCTCGCGCTCTCTCTCGCTCGCGCTCTCTCTCGCTCGCGCGCTCTCTCGCTCGCGCGCTCTCTCTCGCTCGCGCGCTCTCTCGCTCGCGCGCTCTCTCGCTCGCGCGCTCTCTCGCTCGCGCGCTCTCTCTCGCTCTCTCTCTCTCGCGCGCTCTCTCTCTCGCTCGCTCGCTCTCTCGCTCGCTCTCTCGCTCTAACTCAGTGGTATGGGCTGTTCTTGATCCTTTAGCCTTGTCCAGTCATGGTTTGAGTACCTTTCGCAAGGCTACATAGTATTATTGTTTCTTTGAAGTATTCTCTGCAAAACTTTCTTATCCCTCTAGTGTGGGTAATGTTTTTCACATGCTTTTCATGGTCTTCAGCCCCCTACAGGCTTTCCACAGTCCTCCTGGTGGAGTGTCTCCATTTCCTCATATATATATATCTTGTAGTCCCTATGAAGAAAGAAGCTCCTAAATGGTCCTTGTCCAAGCCCCTCCGATACTTGAACCAGTTGCCAGATTGATTGCGATGCGCATCTTGGCATCCGAGACCTCTATCCCCAGTCTGGTATGCGGGTTGGCCAAATACTTGGGATGTGCCTGGTTGAAGAGGATGAAACTTTGATAAGACCCAAACACTGGCTGTGGAACCGTAGATTGCTATCCTGTAATGATGTGTACTGTGTCTTCTATGATGTTTTATCAGTTCAAATGGATACATGACTAAATTCGTATTTTAAATGTTTGTATTGCAAACCAGGGATAAGACTTTGTATACATTATAGTTTTTTGTATATACTGTGCTATGTTTTTCTAAAAACGTCACTTTAATGCTTCTTTTAAAACGTTTATGATATTGTATATCGAATAAAGTTATACAACCAAAAAAAAATTGCAGAATTTGAGGCTTTTTCTGAAGATTCTTAAACTGTCTTCTATTGGGCAAGACTGTCCTTTTATCGTCCCTTCTGTCACAGTGAGGCTGTAGCAGAGTTCTATTTGAACCCTTCACAATCTGTGGACTTTTACACATGAAGTACAAATGCATTCAATAATTCAGTCGAAAATCTTCATCACCGATGGTGGGGCTGACCTGCCGATGATGAAGTGAAATGCACTGCCAGGTCACTATTCTCTTGCATTTGTAAATCCTATGAATTGACTAGAAGGATTCTTCTCCGAATAGGTTTTGTGAGTTTTCACGTACCTGTCGCAGTCAGTTCGTAGGGTAGTAACATGGACACTGGGCATGATTATTTTTAAGCGTTTACAACTGGAGGAATCTCCTCGGAAAGTATATTTGGCCGAGCGTCTATGCATCCTTTGAGCTTCTACCAATTGTTGGCATAGGTGTACTGATGCTTGTATTGGGTCTGTAGAATCGTCTGTGATTTTTTTTAAATTTTTTTATTTTGGTACGGAAGGGCAAAATTAGTTTTGAAAAAAATTTCCCAAAAATTGCCCTTGTTGCAATTACGGTACTTCTATTCCTTGCTGTACCACTTTCACAACATTCACCCAGCCAAGTCAGTCTTGACATAGTTGTGATATTGGGAAAAAATAGGTTGATACTGGACTAGGAGGGCTGGTTTATTCGCGAGTAAGAAATGGCATGGCCGTTAACAAAAAACTTAAATTGATTACATCCTTTTAGACAAGGGATAGTTTTTTGCCTGCCGCCTGAACAATTCTCATCCATTTATGAACTGTGGCAATCAAGGACGAAGAAACAACCAGACCTTGCATGTTTCCTTGTCACCGAATTATGTAACCACAGCATTTTGGCGGCGTTTTTTTTTTGTATTGACAAGTTGGTATTCAAAATTCGCCAGTCATTCTACCAATATACATTCATCTATCCTCTCGTTCTGGTTAGGATGCGTTAAATACGTATTTTTACACGTTGCTCTCAAAAAAGCGCCCGTATTTGGCCTTGCATTCGGAAATATGTGGATATTGAACGCTGCGTTGGCTGCTTGTTGCTCTTGTCTTTTCAGTATTGTATTCAATTCTGCAGGCACTGCTCTCAAAAGCACGGACGGTGCCGGAGAAGTTATGTACTTGAGCTGGAGCAGCATGGAATAGTTGATTCAGTTAGCCCGAGAGATCTGCATGCAGTGTTTTGTATATGGCAGCCAGAGCAGCAGCAAGCATTTTTATTCAGTAGGAAGGATCACGGTTCAAACTGGAATGTAATGCCTGTGAGGTCGAATAAGTAAATAAAGTTCGTACGTGAGGTTCTTGATTGCATTATTTTAAAATCTTACCAAGATTGCATTGACACTTTCTACGCTTACTTTTGCTTTATTATTTTGATTCAGTTGTAAGTTTTTACGTCATTTCAAAATGTATTTGTAAAATTTTGGCGGCGTTCGTGAGCAGAAAGGAAACTTTTAACGGGATTTGGAGCCTTTCGAATTTGGTACATCTAAAACAATTGTACACAAAATATTAGATAAGGTGAAATGCAGCCGTTGGTTAAGCACAATTTAGTAGTCCATTAAAAAGTTCTAGAGCACCTGCATAACATTTGTAACAACTGTTTGGATATCTCAGTTGGTTTCTGCTTAGCACCTGTGCATCGCACAGCCATATTGGGTTGGTAAAATGAGAACATGGTGGTGCCCATGTGATTGTGGCTGGATGGCAAAACACACATTAGATGAGGTAGGAGGGATGTTAATTGCCCTGTCAGCATTGGGGACAGCAGATCTTTTGAAGTAAGCGGTTGATGAGCTCCTTGCCATCATATCCTTCAAGTAGGTTATGGAGCATCTCACACCTAGTTTCTTCTGCTGGCCCCATGAATGCCTCGAGGGGTGGAGACTGATCGGGGTTGTTGGAGCTGGTGTGTAGAGTTGGTGGCCTACCCTTGCAATTAGCCATTCCAGCCTATGCTACGACTATGGAGAGGGAACTCCACACAATCACCAGCTCATATATATATTTTTTTTGGTTAGTGTGCACGACTGCTTCCCCGTTGCTGGCGTAGTAGGAAGCAGGGAAGTGCATGTGGTCTCCTCGCTGTTCATAACAGCCATGTGTAAAACTGTAGCCTAGACTGCACCCACGGGCTACATCTGGTTGTACAGCTGGGCAAGAAAATGGACCAGGATACTGTGCATGAAATAATACATCCAATTCTTCCTTTGGACTATATCCATTCCAGTCACACAGATGGTCTTTGATTTAGCCCCATAGCTGCTAAGCCTTTCCTCTCTATAATGCAAAGCCCTTTTTTTGGCTATTTGGGCTAGTTAGCACTTAGGCCTCCATAACCTTTTTCCACACAGTGTATGCATGACAAATTTGCGACCCCCCCCTCCCCCAAATCCGTGGATTTCAAAAGTACCCAGTGTTTGATGATTCCCCTAGAAGAGGGGGACTGAAAACAGCCAAAATAGAACTACATTTTGGGTTTTGTTGGAAAAATTGAAAAAAAGTAGGCTTTCTTTTCATATAAATGGCATCAACAAAAGGTTTGTTGTACTAAATCATTATCCTGGATTTCAGAAACATGCGGAGCTGAATCAAAAAAACAAAACATTTTTTTTAACCAAATTTTTGTGCTTTCAACCTACTACTAATCTGCATTGAAAATAAGAGTGAACCCAATGGGTGATCCCGGAAAGCTGTAGATTTCTGAAAAGTAGACCGACCATCTGAGTTCAGCAAGGGTTCATTGTGTAGATCCCAAATAAAGTAACTGTTGAAATAAAAAACATTTAAAAATGAGTGGGGAAAATTACCTTTTTTTGTGACCCTGTCTTTTTTTGTAACTTGTCACAATGACTGAGTTACGAAAGCAGTATATCATTGTCTGCTATAACCTTCTGGTTGCAGGGATATATAGGGTTTGTAGGTTTTCCAACAACTCACGGTACCCAGCGTCCACAACTGAACTGTACCGTACAATGGTTTTTCTGTGTACCGGGTATAGAGCAATTCATATGGGAAAATTTAAAGATTAAAAATTAGATCCCTATGTATTTCTGAAATACACGTTATACAGAGTTTAGGACCAGTAGTTATTTGTCCATCTCAGAATTTGTGGATCCCATGCTACCATTGATTAAATGGTCATTTTTCAAAATGTATTTCTTACACAATTGCTTTCAATTTGGACTGCACAAATGCCAAGAAATGCAATTAGCAATAACAAATGTTCTACTACTCTGTATTCCCACATGTCTCCCGATTAAAAATGGTTCATTACAGGTACAGGTTGACCTAGTGCCATGTACAGGAAAAGGCCCAAAACTCAACATTGGCACATCGCATTTTGTCCCCTGAAAACAAAGTTTTTTCAATGTGGATAGCTGTGAATGTTTGGCTCTAGCACAGCTGGCACCTAGGAAACCTGTAATTTTTTTTAAACTAGACTAGCGGAATCCAGTGTGGGTGACTTATGTGGGTCCCGCCAGGTTTTACCCTGAAGGTCATGCAAACCTCAAAGTGTGACTAAAACAAAATGTCCTCACATTTCTGTGAAGAAAACGTCTGGAATTCATGGGGAGCCACAGATTGGTACCTCACTTGTGTGGGTAGAGCTATTGTCCGCACCAGAAAAAAGACCAAAATTGAACTTGGACACATCACATTTCTCTACTGAAAACTGAACTTTTTTTGTTTTACATTCTGTCTAGCTGTGCTTATTTGTCCCTAGCACAGCTGGCACCTTGGTAAACCTAGGAAACCTGTATATATTTTTTTAAATAGACTTGGGGAATGCAGGGTGTGGTGTCTTTTGTGCCCCTCGGCAGGTTTGCTTCCCCAGAAGCCCCCTGCAACCCTCAATGTTTGACTATAAACACATTGCCCACAAATTTCTATGATAGAAATTTCTGGAATCTGCAGGGATCAACTAATTTCCTACCATTTACCATACCCAGATAATAATAGTACCTCACTTGTGTGGGTAGGGCTAGTACCAGCAATAGGAAATGGCCAAAAACACAATATGGACTCATCACATTTTTCCACTGAAAACTGACCCTTTTTAGCAATGTGCCTAGCTGTAGATTTTGGGCCTTAGCTGATCTGGCACCTAGAAAAAAAAACTAATAAACCTGTACATTTCTGAAAACTAGACACCTAGGTGTGCCTTGCCTGGATTCCACACATTTTTCCATTAACATTTTTTTTTACCCACAATGACCGGCAAACATTAAACTTTCCCTAATTTGCACATTTTCCTTGTATTTCTTTGCGATAAACTTGCGGAATTGGCAGGAATCCACAACACTTCTACTCTCCAGCAATCTCCCACTTATCCCATTAAAAACACTGCTCTACTTGTGTGGCTGTGCCTCGTGCCCATGACAGGAACAGATCAAACCAAGGTCAATGAGTGTCCCTTAGCAAGGATTCCAATTGACATTAGTTTGTTTTGTCCCAGCTTCACAAAATTGGCTGCATTTGTATCAGGAATAGGTGGGGAACACTGGGTGGTAGGAATTTTGTTGAGTCCTTCTGATTCTGTAAGAATATATCACAGAATTGCATGGAAAAGTGTGATTTAAGGCACATTTCGAGGTTTTCAGGGCATTGTGGGTCGGAAAGTTTGTGTGATCCATGTGAGCTGTGTCACACTGTATTTATTGCCCTGGATGTCTAGTTTTCAGAAATGTGGGAACTCGGTGGCAGGGAATTTGTGGCTCTGAGCAGATTCCAGTACTTTGATTCACAGTTAAATGAAGAAAAGGTGTGTTTTAGCCTATGTTTGGGAATTAGAGACGTCTGGGTAGGAAAACATTGTAGGATTCAAGCGCACCACCCTGGAGGCCCCTATGGTGTTTAATTTATGAAGATATCTGGGGTTTGTATATTTTCTCTGGAGTCAATGTACAACCTGGCAGAGGAAGACAGACAAGACCAATATTACTGCACAACCATTTACTACTCAAATACACTCAGAAATGATGTTTGGATTTCACACAAAGGTGAGTGAAAAGTTCAAAATGTTAATTTTATTTAAAGTGGTCTGAAAATGGAAACCTAGAAATCACTGTTAAGATAATTATGTAACACTGAACCAGTGATTCCCAGCAAATGAGCTGTAAACCCACAACAAAGCACCAGCCAGTTTAAAGGCCATTCACACACCTTTCATGCGTGTCACACCGAAAACCATTCACACCAGTCATGGGCCAAGCACATTACAACAATCACATAAACCGCGCCATTTGAGGACTCATCAGTTTGATATACCAACATGAATGGCACAGCTATCACACTGCCTGGCAGCTGGCTGAGTGTGTGGACTGACGTTTGGCTGGCAATGTGTGCAGTGACCAGCAGCAAGTAACTAAACACACACACCGCCAGCCAAATGCCAACTGCCATATGCCAACCATGCATATATCACCAGTCAGATACAAGTTCAAACACAAAAATTATACCGCTGGAAGCTTGCATAGTGTATGGACTGGTGTTTAGGTAGCGGTGTGTGTATGGACTTGCTGTTGGTCATGACACACACAGACCGATATCACTCGGACATCACATCACTTGAAGCTCGAAACCACTTTCATTTAATTTCTAAAACACTTCCACGATGAGCAGGTTGTGTGTGTGTGTGTGTGTGTGTATGTATGTGTGTGTGTGTGTGTATGTATGTATATATATCTATATATATATCTATTCTCTCGCACACACACTCCAAAAAAATAAAGCATCCAGCTTAAAAACTGTTTTTCCCCCAAATAGAAAGAACCAACCTTTTGGAAAAAGATGATATACCAACTGACTGCAATCACAACAGGTTTGACTAAATGCATCATACTACTGCCAACCACGTATTTAAACTGAAAATATATAGCAAATCAGATCAATCGGTTCCATTTTACGGTCATGATTGTTCCAATACTTGACTTGCATATGGTATAGCTTAAAAAAAAAATGTGGGCACATGTAGGCCAAGATTAGACACAGACTACATCTCTGATAAGTCAAGTCTTTTTTGGGTGTTGGAGGAATGTATTCTGGAAAGTGATGATCTTTCAATGTAGCCACATCCTCCACCACTCTGACTCTAAGAACATGTGCCTGCTCAACTTCAACAAGGCTGTCTGTTACAACCTGCTGAAACGGTAAAAAACTCTTCTTGGAATCTGGTGAATGAATTTTGAAAACTTAAGCACTGCAGGACGCCCAAAAAAATGTAAATGAACTGCCAACTTCATACACCAGCAGCATGACTTTCTAGCTGCGTGGTAAGGCTCCAACATGTAATCTGCTCTATCTACACCTCGCATGTGCTTGTTGAAGTCTAAAATGCACACAGGTTTGCACACTTCTGCTACATGACCCCAAACGGTCACAGGTGAAGTTCTTTCTTAATGAATGCATGTGGACATCTCGTCTGTCTGATGTTCGCAAAGCAAGTAGTTCATTACTGAGCAAGGCACTGTTGTGTGTCCCCTGTGAAGTTTTTTACGCACAAGCTTTTGGGTATCCTTTACAGTTACAGCGGATTGTGCCACATGCCACAGTGCCCTTCTTGAACAATTCCTTAAATAATTGCACCCCTGTGTAGAAATTGTTCACGTATGAAAGCGAAACTTTATTAAAAAAAAAAGTCCTTTGGCATGTTCCCACACAATTTGTGTTGTACTGATCGCTTGGGCAACCAAGATGGCTACCAGAGATGGAGCATCGGAGAGGAGCTCCTGAGGGACGAGAGAGCCTTTAGTGAAAATCCCGAGATTCCCTCCATTCATCTGCTGCCAATCTGTAACAAACTGAAACAATCTGTTTGGATTTACATCGCAACGTTCTGGACGACTGGACGACTGCCCCCTGCCCTTCCAGGATTACAGCGACGCCGTGCCGTTACGGGTCAGCACTGTTAGACCCCCCTAAAACATGGGTAGGAAGTTTTCTTTTTGGCCCCAACACAGCAGGCAGCTGGTGGAGCTGCGTCATCTGTACGCTTGCCTATTAGCCTCCCCGTGTGCTACTGCCGATCGCTGAAGTGTCATGAAAAGTTAAGTTATTGCCTTGTGGCCCAGTTGTGAGCTGCAGCAGCAGCGAGGGCCTGACCCTTCATGGGGGTCTGCTCTCAGGTGGTGCAGGCAGACGAGGCGCCCTCTGAATGGAGCGGAGCGTAGTGCAGGCGGTGCAGTCGGAGTATGTTCCTGTGACCGGCTGCACTGAGCCCAAATGTAATGGTTTGCTCGAGCTGCCTTAACACCCGGCTGCTGACGGCTGTGTCGTGGCCATGACCCTACGTGGGGGTCCACTCTTGAGTGGTGCAGTCTGGTTGTGCTCCCACTTGCTAATCAGGTTGGAGTGGTGCAGCAGCTGCGTATCCCTTTGGCCGGCTGCACTGGGAATTGCTCATCTCTCGGGACCCTGGTTGTTCCAACTTTATTTTTTCCCCCTTCCTGTGCAGTCAAACCTCATGGTGACTTCTCCCACACAGGTCGGCATCCTGATCTGAAGGAGGGGGGAGAGTCGGTGCAATGTACATTTCTACCACAGCCAACAAGTACTAGACCCCACCTTCTGCTATCATGAAGGAACAGCCTCTCCGACGGTTGCCCTGTCTGAATTCATCTCCACCCCCCCCCCCCACCCCCCGCCACCCCACCCCACTGAAAAGGACACCCATCCGGCGCATCTGACATAAGAATGGCACCACACTGAAAGGAAAGCAGGACTAAGGGAACCCATCAAAAGAAAGGTAGGGCTATTCTAGGTTGCATCTATCGAGCAGCCTTCTTGTAATATTGTCTCCTTTCTTGCTCATCCCAGCCCAAATTCCCTTTCTAACACACAAAATCTGACTAATGCAACATCGCACTTAAGTCCCACGCTACCTATACCACTTTTCATAGGATTAGACCCTATAAAGACTAACACTGAGTAAAGGATACTTCTAATTATAGAAATGACTCTTAATCTGACTGAACTACATCCTCTTGCAACACAATTACAGTAGACCTGCTTATAGCAGTCCTATGCTAACTTCCTCCTCAAATTCAAAACATCACGCGTCTCTCACTATCTGCCTCTTGTTCCAATATGCCTCCAAATAACGCCTGCCTCGACAGCCTGCTGTCACAGTAGGGCCTTAATGTTTTAAAAATGATCTACCCCCCTAATCTATCGAAAAACGCTGCTAAGAACTTCAGACCTAACCTATTCATCTGAGATGTATACTTTTGCTGTTCTAAAGGTATTGTTGCTAACTACCTAATCTTCTCCAATAACAAGAGTCCAATGGAGAAGAGTCTTAACCTCCTTGCGATCCAAATCTATAACGAAAACTCATCAAGGTTTCTGAATAACTGGAACACCCTCACCAGAGTTCAAGGCCAATTCGCAATATTCCTCTACAACAATGGAAACATCCTTATTCAAGCATCGGACCATTGTCTTGATCTATTTGACAAAATCCTTCTAACCAACTTCTAACACCTACTAACCAAAGCCTTGCCGCTACACCAATACCTCACTCCTCCTCCTTAGTGGAAATGTCTCTGCTTAACCAGTCACCAAGTATTGCCAGTAATGAAGCTAATGTAGCTGATTTTAAGTCCTCTCCCAGATTGCATGACGACCAGTGCAATGGTCTCGCCCTCTACTCTCATCACACTCCATTGAAATGCAATGATCTCACCCCTAGCATTTTCAATAACTACAATATGGGGAACTCTGGAACCTCCAGTTGACGTCCTATGCCTCCTTTTTACACCAGCGGGCTCAGGTTCATCACTCATCCACTGACAGCCCCAACACTTGGATCTCAACTGCCCTAGTCAGCAATGGGTTCACGCTGAGAACAATCGGACTACCACAACTACCACAACTACCGCCTTCCTCTTTCCTCCCCTATTTATCCATCCACTAACTTCCTCTCACTCGGCGTCACCCTGCCTACGACTTACCTCCCTGCAGCTGAAGATTGCTTATCACATACTACCACTCCATGCCCTAAATGATTTTAACTCCCTCCTCTCTTTAAATCTCCCATCCATTGATGAGCTGACGGACCTCCAGCATGATCCCCTACTAGTAAAAGAGGGCGTTCAGACCCAGTCACTTTTCTTTAGGAAGATGGAGCAGTTATGGAATCTGAAAAACTTCTCTGAATCCAATCATCCATGCTGCCCGCAATAACTAAACTCTTGCCCAGAGCTTCCTAGGGAAACTAAACTGGAAATCACAGCAACACCCCAATCACCCATCTAGGCCACATAGAATTACTGGCCATCTAACTGAAGCGGACATTCACACTCTTCTCCTATCGTACAACTCCTCCCGTAACTCATCACAAGTCTCATTCAAGATCCAGACAATTACCCCCAACTCGCTTAGAGAACCCTGTGTCAAACTTAGAACTGTGACAAGGATAATTTACTACATATCTCCACATCATATATCGAAACCGTAGTAACCAAATCCCACATCAAATCGATGCTCCTTAATTGCAGATCAGCTGTAAAACACGCAGCCGATATTGCCCACCTCATACTCATATTTCTTTTCCGTGAAGCACCTATACTCCTATCACGTGGTACCAATCTCACGTTCTCTTTGGTCACTTTATTCCGCTCACATGATTTATCTTGACTAATCACAGCCACCGCGAGTTACACTTCCTGAATCCCGATCGAGACACTGTGTTGTCCGTTTGCATTTAAGTTTCTGGTTAACTCTGTGTATACTTCACCTTTTGGCTGCGGTAGTCTTCACTTTATATACGCTTCACCTTTCCGCTCGTTTAAAACCGGGCACAGCGCTTTTGCAAACTTCGTGTCATTTTTTATTCTCGATACTTAAAGCGTAAACTTTGTTCATTCACTTCCGTCCCGTAGTGTTACGTTTACCCTGTGAGGCACTCTCCAATCATCGTGTACAGTTTTCTACACTTTTGGGGCTCCTTTGAATCTCTGGTATGCATGTTTCTTTCCATCATCAGCATGATTATTGATGACTACATACGTTTCATTTACTGTGGAGTATCTGATTTGGTCCTGCTTAACCTTGTTACAGACCCCTGATGAAGGGTCCTCGTTTGTTGACCCGAAATGCATTGGGTATATAAGGAGATGTACATTACATGAAGACTGCATCATAAGATTTTCATTATGCGTGCCGGTTGTTTATGGATAAAAGATTGAATTCAAAGACTTTAAAGAATTTCTCAAAAAGGTTTATAATTTGAAACAAATAAATTGAATTTTGAGAAGAAACCTGTGAGTTTCTATGAATACAGTGCGCACATTTCTGTGGGTAGATGATTCTCCCCACATCATATTTTGAAATTCAAAAGGCACGGTTAGGCTACGTGCGACAAATGTGGCGCCAACCAGAACTTTAAAACATTCCACTGAAAATTGTTGGTTAAATATTGAGTGCACCGTGATAACATTGTTTTCTTCCACCTCATACTCCCACATAAACTGGACCAACTGATCCTAAGTGAAACCTGGCTTAATGACTCCTCTTCCCCAAATTTGAAAACTTTAGTGCCCCCGAATGTGACCTCATCAGAAAGGATAGACCGGTTAAAGTTAGAGGCAGCATTGCATGCATCTTTAGCTCTCCTCTCACACTGAAACGTATACAAACTACACCAATGTCCACCTGTGAACAATTGGGTTTTGAAATCTCGATCAATAACCAAACTGTCTGCACAGCCCACACAATTTATCACCCCCAAGTGGTGATCATCTTTTTACCGAACAAATAATGGAGACCATTTCCTCTAACTCGGAGCAACACCTTAACCAGACCTTCCTTAGGGGTTCATCTTGTACTGGAACGACTCAAATGACCCTGTGCTCTGCACTTTAGAGGCTTTTCTCTCTGAGCTAAACTTCAGTCCTGCAACAAACCCACCCACAACAGGGGTGCCACCCTTGAGTTAATCATCGCCAAAGACCATGTTATACAACTAGATTACATATAACCCTGTGACTAGTCAGACCATTACCTCATCTCCTTTCTCATCTAGAAAAGAGTGCTGATCAGACAGGGTCAACCCCGTAAAAACAAACATTGGCAAAGAGATCTACTGAACATCAACGTTAATCTCAACCACAGTAGCAATAACTTCCTCCCTCCGTCCCCTAACATGACTAACCTGGATTCCCTTACTGAACTGTACATCCACTCCATGACAAATTTACTTGACGAAATTGCTTCCAAAAAAACTCAAAAGGATCCCCAGCAAACAATCCAATCCCTGGTTTAACTTCTCCCTCAACAATGAAAGACGCAAACTAAGGTTGGCAGAGAGATCATGGAAAAACGTCCCCTCCTTATTGAACCTAAATTAGTTGAGGAAGACAAGAAGTGCATATCACAAACACATCCGTTGCGCCAAAGCCAATCACTTTAAATCACAACTTGACAATGCTAAAAACAGACCAAAAACACTCTTGAAATCATCAAGCAACATTCAAACAACCAGCTCTCTTCCCGTAATAAATCACGCACCAGTGGGGTGGAGTTCTCTACAAACTTCAGAGACAAAACGAGAAAATTGAGCTGAAACTACAACTCGCCATAACAAACACACATTTCCAAGACCAACCAACTCCCTCTCCATGTTTACCCTTGTTAAGTTCCTCATCTTCGGATACATGGAGGATACTCAAAAAAAACAATCTGTCGTTGGACTCCTTCTCCCTACCAGATGATGACAAACTATTCAAAATTAGAACCACCCTGAAACCATCAAATCACTTCAATGATCCGCTACTTGCCAAGTACTTCAAAGAGCTTAGATCCTCCATGCTCCTAGTTAGAAATGGACTCTCTGCCTGGCTTTGGCGCAAGCCTTAGCCAACCATAGACCTCCACTCTAGTCAGGGCAAGGGAGTTACATGCTCACCCCCTTGGTAGCTTGGCACAAGCAGTCAGGCTTATCTCGGAGACAATGTGTAAAGCCTTTGCGCAATACTCGCACAACAGCAACACAGTAGGAACACCACAAAAGGAACTCCACACAAGGCTATATATAAAAATAGTCTTTGTATTATAAGAAACACATTAGAATAGTAATCACGCAATATACACTGTGCCAACTGGCACTGGGCAGTATTTACAGGTGATTATATACACATGACAGGGCCACATCGACCACTGTCAGAATCATCACTTAGTAGAAATAGTAACAGTAAGATTTATCATAGACTTAGAACACAACCAGTAATTGTAGCACAAATAGTAAATGTATAGCACAACCAGTAACTACTGGAGAAATACTAAACGGAGGCCTAAATCCTGCAACGTGAATCACGCTATGCAATAATCATTACATTAGGGATAACACATGATGCGCCAACCTCATAAACACTAGATCACGTTAGGCATAGGTATCACCAGTAAAGACATATTACACAGAAATCGGGGCCTCACACACTGAAATGGACCCCAGGCCAACTGGCCTCTCACAGGGGGTTCAAACGCCCAACGTCCAGAATGTCAGGGCTGGCTGCGCTTGCAGCAGAGTAAAAGTGCGCAAAAGATCAGGCCTAAATGTGGCAGCTGTCCACTAATTGCTGGGCAGCTGTGAAAGTGAGCATGGGCACTAGCGTTCCCTCTGGGACTCTGGAATGAACTATGGCCCCACGTTGCAGCTGCCTGCGCTCTCGCAGGGCAGCGGGAAAAACTACCAAAACAAGCACTGCAGGGGCTTTAGGAGTCCACACTGGGACTCTCAAACTGAAATGGCCCCCAAGTCCCCCTCCGGGAGTTCTAAAAAGGAATGGCCCAAGAGATTGCTGGTACAACGGTGCAAGTTACGTTGGAGTCCTGCTCTGGGACTCAGAAAGAAGTCAATTCTTGCCCACGTGTTGCAGCTGCCCTCTGACAAGCGGGGCAGCTGTCAGCACCGACAATGTGCCTCGGGTGGCCCCAACACTGTGGTGCCTTACCCCCCCCCCCCCCTCATGGGGGGTGCACCGGTGGATTTTTCAGGGTCCCTGTGGGTGGGGGCAGGCACTAACTATGTGCCTTCGCTCTCTCTCACCCCTGGCTTCTCCTCACCTGTTCAGGCGGTCTCCTTCTCACAGAAGCGCGGGGCAGGCTTCCCTCTGCTTCCTTGCTTCTTGCGGACACGAGCGCGGCAACACGTGGGGCTCTCCCCTCCACACGGGGAGGTCCTGCTCACCATGCTGTGCTCCTCTCACTCCTTCTGGTCCCAGGAGCGCGGGGTAGGCTCCCGTCTGCTTCCTGTTTCTCTTTGGCTGGCCGTAGCTTCCTGCTCTCCTGGTCAGGCCCTGCCCACGTCTTGGTGAGGGTTGCCTGACTTCCTGGTTGGCCCGGGCTGCGGCGGTGTTTTCATTTTAAAACGCGGCAACGCGGGGTGGGCTCCCTCCTACCAGATAAGTAAAAATGTGTCAAGAACGCGGGGTGGGCACCCACTTGAAAAATAAAGACAATCACGGGGTTTGAACCCGCCTCCAAGGTACCGATGCGGGTTTGGCTCCTGCTCTGTATTCCACATAAATTAGCAGGGTGGGCACCCCCTTAATTTCAATAAGCAGAAGCTGGAAGTCCAAAAGAGAAGCGCTCTCCAGGCGCTAGGATAGTCTCCCACACTCTCCCCCCACAAAGCGCAGGGTGGGCTCCTGCTTTACCAGCGGAGCACGGGGGAATCCTACACGTCGGGTCTCCCTCGCATCCTCATGCTGCCAACGCCGGCTACTCTCTGCTGGCAATTTAAAACAAATAGTGCCTGCGAGGTGCTCCTCCCAGCAAATAAAGAGCAACGTGCTCTTCTAGTTAAAGACAAAGCGCTCCCAAGGCACTAGAAAGTTTTAAAGTCTTAAGGGGGGGCGCAAAAGGCTGGGCACAGGCAGGCCAGCACACAAGGCACTCCAGCAGGGAGGCAGTCCCTTGTGGCTGTTCTCCTGGAGCCCAGTAGCAGCAGCAGCCTTCCCACCCATCCTCCCCCTCCCCCCCAAGTCAGGAACTGCACAACCTTCATGGGGTCACAGCCCCTTCTTTTATACACCCATTTCCTTTGTGACACAGCACAGGGCTGGGGGGAAAACACCAGGTGCAACTGGTTTAGGGGAACTTTGGAGCACTTTGTTTTGCTCTGCTCCTCTCTCCTTTGTCAGGTGGGGGTTCAGGGATCAGACGCACCACTGGGGGCGGAGCCGGCATTGTGGAGGGAAGGCACAGCCCTATTTAGGTCCCAGGTGCAACTCCTCCCTCCCATCTACATGCAGATCTCCTTATTCACCACTGGGCAGACTCCTCCAGGCTCCTGGAGCCACCCACACCATCCAGCACCTGTCAATCACAAGCCAGACATGCAATTCACATCCGGCATGCAGACACACCACACACAGAAATGCCAACTTCTAAAAGTGGCATTTCTCCACCAGTCCCCATACATCTGCACACACCTTTGCGCAGCATTTATTCTCACGAGTTCGCACATACTAAACTCGCCCCTGCACTCCTCTCATACCAGGAATGACCAGGGACACACATATTCCCCATGCATTCCTATGGGAGGGCAGGCCAATCTCACCACACACACTCGTGTACTCACTTTACACTGGGCCACAATGCTAAAGTGCACAGAGGCCAAAAACTACTACCATCAGGTCACAGA
Organism: Lissotriton helveticus; assembly: GCF_964261635.1. NCBI lineage: Eukaryota > Metazoa > Chordata > Amphibia > Caudata > Salamandridae > Lissotriton > Lissotriton helveticus. Next base: position 1,639,012,643 of record NC_136068.1, on the reverse strand, counting down.
AAAGACCAAAAGTTTAGGGGTGAACCTGCCAAAAGGGCCAAGTCCAACACTCCCACTCTGGTCTAAAATCATTCACAAATCTCTCATAAAGGGCGCTGATTCCTTTCTGTCTCAAAATTGGACAAGTCACCCCCATCCTAAAGATGCCTAATGCAGCATTATCTGATCCTAACAACTTCCAGCCAATCTCTACTAGCAGGATCATGATCAACCTACTCGAGAAATATGTTCGCAAACAACTCTCTAATCACATACATCAGTTTCAACTCTTGGACCAATTCCAATCTGGTTTCAGATCCGGACACAGTACCGAAACTGCCCTAATACACATCGTAGACAATGACTTGAGATTACTTGACCAGAACAAACTCTGCCTTCTCATACTCCTTGACCTCTCATTGGCGTTCGACACAGTCAAACATGATAGCCCCATCCTTTTCTCGAAGATGAATTAGGTTATCTGGTCCAGTTTTCACTTGGTTTGCCTCATACCTTCACAACAGAACGCAAGGAATCCAATTCAAACACACTCTATCTAACAGTATGCCGATACCAATAGGAGTGCCCTAAGGATTGGCTAACTCATAATCATCTAATGCTAAATGCACTCAAGATCGATTTCCTCCTGATTGCTCCTCATAATCACTCAGCCCCTATTCAAGACTGGCTCAAACTACTAATGGTGCTCAACTGCACTCCTCACGTTGTGGACTCCGCAAAATCATTAGGTATAATTTTGGACAAACACCTGAATATGCAAAAACCACATCAGTGCAACCACTAGAGGAGTCAATCACCAACTCAATACATTAAGAAAACTCAAACCTTTCTTACTGACGGATGACATGCAGCTAGCAGTCGAATCCCTAGTCATCTCCTGCCTCGACTACGTAATTGCAAACTTGGCAGGGCTACCTAAAGCTCGACTGGCCCCCCTGAGAGCTACATTGAACTCAGTAGCCAAACTCACCACAGGATCGCGAAAACAAGATCACATCACACCTGATGATGTATCCCAACTTAATTGGCTCACTGTTGAAGCAAGGATACAGTTCAAGATAGCCTGCCTGATGCACAAAGCACTTCATTATAACACTCCAATTTGCTTGGCAAATAAACTCTGTCTGGTCTAAATACTAAGAAGCTCAAGCACTTTTCTACTGAAACCGCATAAATTCAAGAAGAAGAAAACTTACAACCGTGCCTTCTCCGGCCTCACTCCAAGAATGTGGAACGCTCTTCCCCGGAAATCAGAACTAACCGCTCTGTATCCTCGTTCAAATAAAGAACTAAAAGGGCTGTTCTTGAAAAGCTACCTGCAACTATAGACTTGAAATCACCAAACTAACTTTTGCGCATGCTTTACAGCAAGGATCTATCTACCTCTCAACCGTAATTTACTTTGTCTCTGTATAGTTATGTTATATCTATGTTGGTCACCCTATGTCTGCTTAACCTTTATTTACATGTTCAGTGCTCTGATACCCGGCACGGGTCATGTTCGCTCTCTACAAAACTTTTCAAATAAATAAAAATTCCAAAAGTGCAAAAAAAACCAAACCTGTTAATCTGTATTTTTGTAAAGCGCAAACTACTCACCCTTACGGGTCTCAAGGCGCTGGGGGCCGTTGTGGAAATTAAGTGAGCTATTGCCCAGAGTCACATGGTGCTGAGCTGAGGCCGGGATCGAACCGTGAACCCTGTGCTCCGAAGTCGGCTGCCCTGGCCTCAGTACCACACCTCTCCAAAGTCGAGGGGCAACCTTGTGGGCTGAGGTGGGGTGGGGAGGAGTCAATTGAAGAATCTGTACCAGTGTACACACTCAAATTATACACCTATTCAGTGGCGCTTTTATTCAGCATATGCATCTTACTACCATAACTCACTCTGTTGCCGGGAATGTATTGTCTGATAACCAAATGGCCTTTGAACAGGACCAGAGACACTTCCACAGATCTAGCTTTTTTTGGAATATACATCTGAGAAAAGATCTACTAAAGAACAGGCCAAATCTTAAAGAGATAGTCGGAGTGAAGATGATCTTGTGGCAGTGCTGCAACATTATCCACAAATTGGAGCATAACGCTGCAGAAGCAAATACTGGTCTTGACTCATGGTGGTTGCTGGACATATACGGCATTTGCCATCAAGGGACTAGTAGACCAATATAAAGACAGTGATGGGTTTCTTGGCAACCCATCAACAAAGTTGAACCCCCATAGCTGAATAATATGGAGATTTGTGGGAGTCCACCAGGTAGCACAAGAGTGGGTCTTGAGTGTTGTCCCTCAAAAATGGTTCTGCATGGAAATGAGTCTGCTCTAATATCATCCAAAAACACAATCAATAAACAATTAGAAAAAACTGATAAGTAAAAAGTACTTTGTATTGAGTCTACGCCCTGCAGCACCACCAAAGGCCGGCAAAACAGACTGAACCATATTGGGGCAAGCCAGGATTCAGAAAATCCAATTGGAAGTCTTCCAGCCCCTACCTGCATTTCAAGCCAGCTTGATCTTGCTGCATAAGTGGTATATCAGTGCCCTCCTCTAAAAGTGGTACTTCATAAGCACGAATAGTGGATTCATCTGTCGGGCAGAAAATTCGCAACCAGAATCTTCAAACTTGATCCTCTGAGTCAGTCTCAGAGCCATGTTCATAGGCAGATTCAAAAAGCAAACCATCAACTGCTGGGCAGCCAGCCTACGGGCAGCCGTAATGCTTACTAAGGAAACACAGCAACAATAACCAACACAGTGTCAAGTTTGAACTTGGACTGCGACTGTATCAAACGGTAATTATAACTATTGACATATAATAATCTAGGAAAAACGATCTATACAAACCACACTGAACTTTATAATCCAAAAAATAGCTCCCCCTTCCCATAGACAGCTATACTGAGGATCAGCTGCACCTACTCTGCACAGTTACAGCAATCACCAACTATCTCCCACTAGAAAGTAAAAATAAAAGAAAATGACTCGCATCTTGCACAAAACCAAAGTGAATTTGACACTCAATAAAACAGAAGCTAAATATGGTGCAATTATTACACCATTTAAAACCAGCATTGGAAATGCAATAGGTCTCGCATTTGTTTTAAGTTAGAGCCTTTGCTAATGGTATTTTATTTTAGCCATGTGTTATTGAGTGTATGCATGTGATGTGTAGCGGAATTATGTGGGTTGGACTGTAATTGTTAACTGTGGAGCAATATGAAGCATAGAGTTAGGAGGAGAGGAGCAGTGTGAAGTATCGGGAAGGAGAGTGAGGAGGAGAAGAACAGCATAAGGGACAAGGAAGGAAAGTGAGGAGGAGAGTAGCGTGAGGCAGAAGGAAGGAGAGTGGGAAGAGCAGCATGAGGGAGAAGGAAGAGGTTGAGGAGAGCAACCTGAGGCAGAAGCAAGGAGAGTGATAAAAGCAGCATGAGGGAAAAGGAAGGAGAGCGAGGAGAGCAGCATGAGGCACAAGGACGGAGAGAGGAGGAGGAGAAGAGTAGCATGAGGGACATGAAATCCGGGAGGAGGAGAAGAGCAGGGTAAAGCACAACGGAAGGAGAGTGAGAGCAGCATGAGGCACAAAGAAGGAGCAGGTGGCGGACGACGGTGTGAACTGGGTCTTAAGGGGCACCAGACGAGTATGTTTGCAACTAGTGGAGAAATGCCCCCAGTACGTTTTACAAAGAAGCCACAGCACATTTCCCTTCAGTAATCGGCTCTACTCACTGCCAGCTGCGCCTCGATTCTGCACCAAAGCGCGCCTTCTTTCTTTGGCACACGTCTCTCGCGTCCGGAAGTCTGGGATTAAGCTGTTTTGGGGTTCACTGTTCCTCTGGTGTGCGTCAAACGTCGATGGGTACCTGGCTGGGTTACCGTGGAGCTTTGAAAAGTATCACTGTATTATTTAACACATGGCAGATTCGAGCGGATATCACTTCCACTACCCGAAAGTGTCTGGAGAATTTGAGCATGTGTGACTCAAACAGCCTTTCTGCTGTAATGTATCTGCAGAACCATTTAGTCTAATCAAAGGCGTCGCCAGAGGCCGACAAGACCATGAGAAAAGTGAGATTTCCTGATACGTCCATGCCTCTGAAAGGTCTGGAGGGCTGGATCAGAACCAGCCACAAGGCAGGCTGTCCAGCATTCAAACCAGATAGACACTCCCACAGTTAACGGTGTAAGGGACCACGAAACCTCTAGCAGGGCTCTCCAGTCGCCCCCTGCCATCTCCCTTGTGGCTTATCCGCATCACACGCAGTATTAGAAACACGTGGTCACAATCCCCCATCTGCCGCGTTTTGTAACCCTTCTGCTTTAAGCCTGAAGTTTGTGCAGGTGATGTTAATGGTCTGGGTAGAGAAGTGTAATTTCTGGCCCACAGGTCCTTTACACAAGTGAATTTCAAAAATACACTTAATACAGTGAAAGAATGGGGGCGGGACTTCTCAACAGAATGCTTTGTGTGTAAAACAAGACCCAAACGTGCATCGAGCACTTACACGAAGCATTCAATTAACGAGCGCAGCTTACACAAGCACGAAGCATACAATTAACGAGGGCAGATTACACAAGCACGAAGCATACAGTTAACTAGCGCAGCTTACACAAGCACGAAGCATGCAATTAGCGAGCACAGCCGAAGCGGACCACGTTGGTAAATGACTAAAAAAAGTGCTTAGACTAATGAAGGAGACCGCCTAACGCCGTAAGTAAACAATCCAGTCCGGGTGGGCAGGGCCAAGAGGAGACCGGGCGGTAAAAAGAAGGGACTAGGAAGCCTCCTTTACAAAGAAAAGCCACCATTTAGCAGGAAGGATGACGCAAGCCAATTAGAATGATGGGCGGGGCTTCAAGTCCCCTTCTCAAATCATACCGATCACAATAAGCCTCGCAGAGTGAGCAGCGCATGCGCACCAGCGCTAGGTCTGTGAGACCTAAAAACTCACACATTCATGCAGAGCAATAATACTCATTTGAAGTAAATAGTATATAAAGTTATTACCAAAGACATGCAACTATAGTGATATCTATCAATGCCGAAGCTGCTAGTAGGACTCTCCACAACTGAAATCAAAAGATTTGAACTACAATATAGAGAAATAAAACATTAAGTTGGCAAATGATGACAAATCAGTTATCATATAGCACAATGAAGTCTGCCCCTGGGGGCAAATCAGCGTCACCATCGTCCAGTCTGTCCCCAAGAGGGGCACAGAACAAAGGCAAAAGGTTGGTACCCCAGTGAGAAGTTGACCCATACTCCAGTCCCCAGCCAAACGCAAGCCCACACACAAACAGCAGTCCACCCATACCTCCAGCCAAACGCCAGTTCACCACACAGAAACATGTTCCATGGCCTTGCTTTCAACTCCCTCCTCCCACCCCCCCCAAACTCCATCCCACCCCGCCTATAATCCATATGAACAAATTCTGGAAATTGTGGTAGACATGTAGAATTGCAGAAGCCAAACACGTTTGTTAGGCATGTACATTTAATTTTGGATTGGTCATTATAGTAGGTGACACCGTCCTGCCACGCCACTGTGTTTGCAGACTTTATTGTAAGCCATGAAATACCAAGAAAAGTTATTTTGTCTGTGCGGTTAAAATTGATAGTTTCATGAGTGACTGTCAGAGTGATACAAACTTGAGGAACCTTCAAGGGCTGTTGATAAGATAAAATTGTACGTAAAAGCACAGAAGTGAGGAGAGGTTACATTTATTTCAGGGGCGCTTAATGGTAGTCTTCTTAACATCAAACTCTCTACCCCGTATGATAACTTGGGGTGGGAGTAACTCGTGGCGTTTCTCTCTGGAATTCCCAGAGTTACCTAAACACTCGGAGATTCCGCTGACTTCCACAAGCGGATGGAATTCAGCATGCCGCTCTGATTTTTAGGTCTCGCTAGAGCCAGCGCCTGCCCAGCTCTGGTGAGAAATTTAGTAGCTGGTTTTAAAAGCGCTACCACTGCCGGCCACCAGCTTGCTATTATGCGCACAAGCGACGTGCACAGCTGCCATCTGGCTTGCTGTAATGGCTCATTAAGCCTTACAGTGCGCATGTGAATCTCCCCCCCTGCCACTCCCTCGTCAGCTCTTCATTTTCCTTTCACGCGCCCCCACCCCCTCGCACTCCCTCCCCCTCGGCTCTTCACGCAGCCATTGCTTGTTTTTCTTTTAGTGAGGGTTTGTATTTGCCCCTCAAAGCAAAGACTCATCTAAGACCGGCACCCATTGCCCAGCTGTGAACTCCCGCTGGTCTGTCCCGTTTTTTTCCTTAAAACAGTACAAACTGTGCTGTAAATGCCCCCTCCCTCTCAAAAGGGCACCAACCATGGTTTTTGCTTTGCTTCCCCCTCCTCACTTCCACTTAGCTTTCATTTGTAAAAGCTGTCCCCCGTCGGTTTGGTCTCCCCATACTGGCAAAGGGGAGCTTACAAATACAGCTATCAGCTAACTAGATGATCTCCCCTGTAGGTTTGGTCTCCTCCTAGTCGGAGGGGGGCTTACAAATACAGCTATCTAGATGCGCTCCCCCCGTTGGTTTGGTCTCCCCCCTACGGGGTTTATGCGGGGCTTATGCGAAGGGTAAGATCATCTCGATGGGGAGATTAAAACGACGGAACTCTGGCATACACTTGTTTAAAGTCCCAGTGACCTTTTTATGACGGTGCAGTTTAATTGACCTCGGTATCCACCATCATACAAAAATTGTCCATTCAGAAATATTTTTAATTTGTGTTTTCTTCCTCCAAACCTGGCGCCCCATTGCTCTAATTTATCATAACTTTCCGGCTCTTTTAGTCTCCATTTTCTCAGGTGCAAATGTCCCCCTCCCTGCTCTTTCATGCAGTTCCACAGTGATCTCCCTCATCACTTCGGTGCGCTTTCATTCAGTCCTATGCTGTGTCTTTTGTCTGCTCAATTTCAGTGTACGTACTTTCTCGCTAAGCCATTCCAGACGCTGCTTCGGTATCATTACGAAGTGCTATTTCATGGTCCCCCCATCTGCTCTTTATTTCAAGACGCTCGCTTTTATTTCATGCGACTCTTCTGCTTGCTCTCTTACTTTCACATGCAAAGTATTTCCTTTAGTGCCAGGGACTAGTATGGTAATGTGTGCTATGTGAAACAATAATTTTGCTTTCGGCCAATGTTATTTTTAAATTGCGGACGACCTGCAGACTGTAAGTTTAGTTTGTACAAGGAGCTCCCTTAACTTTGCTCACGCCTGGAGAATCCATTCCACAGAAAGATTAAATCTGAGTTCAAATTGTTAGTGTTGCCACAGTCCTCCACGAAAGGTACAAATTATCGATGCATACATTAAGGCTTGCTTGCTTGCTTTCTCTCTCGCTTGCTTGCTTGTTCTCTCTGCCTCTTGTATGGACTTAATTACCAACAAGTAAATTAGGTAGCACACAAAAGTATGGTGGAAACAGATACTGCAAAAGCAATTGGGGCATTGTAGAAGAGGCACCCTATTTTGTAACACAACACAACCTGTGATAGAAAGAAGCACATGTTCTCCTACAATTCCTAATGGGCATTACCACCAATTGCCAACTCATTTGTCTACAGTTTCCTAGGACTTCAGTCCACCATTTAGACTGGTTGATAGACCCAACCTATGCCTTACTTAGGTGTGCATTTCTGAAAGGGGGGGTATTAGAACCTGTTTCTGCACAATAAGTGGGCTAATGTTTAATGTACATTTCATAATTCAAAACAAGCATCGACAAAGCCAGAAGGTCTCTGCTTTTGGCTTGGCCTTTGCAGACCTATTAGGTTGGCCAATTATATTTGCAGGTGCTGCTTACCGGGTGGTTGATGCCCATCTTGAAGCGGTAAATAAAAAAAGTCAGGCACAATTTCACTAAGAAGCGGCCCGGTAGCAAAATGGAGCTGTATGATCTATCCAAGGAATTAAAGCAAACATTAATTGAAAAACAAACATTTTTGTTTAAAAAGCTGTGTTCAGGGGCTGGGACATTAAGCAAATGCCACAGATGAGCGACGGTGAGCGGGCCGAGAAGCAGCGCATTGGGGGTAGGGTTAATACATATATATTTTTTTTTAACGCTGTGTGGACTGGGACAAGGAACCAACAAACTGTGATGGATAGCTACATGGAAAATGAGACGTCTGTGAAGGGGAAGCAGCCGATAAGTTAAAAGCAAAAAAAAGTAACCACCTGAATGTTATAGGTGAAAGTATACATGTCCTCCAATCAAAACGACGGTTATAAAGGTGTTCTTCAGGGGAGGGACACAATAAAAGGAGAGCATTACATAAGAAGCAAGCAAACCTTGCCTAACTCACCCTTTTCCTAAATAGTGAATGTGTGTATCACTTGGCAGCACGTGACAGTTGCACGTGCATGCTGAGATGCACGTGTACCTGTGAATGGTACATAATATGGAGGCCTCTGGGTTCCATTTTGGAAGCCCAGGGCCTAGAAAGCCTAGTAGAAGTGAGTGCTGCAACGCCAGACAGGTGTGGCTCACGTTTCCCAGGGCTGGGGTGGGAATATACATCAAAGATTTTTTGCAATTCCATGAAGAGTTAGTGGTGCCTATGCTCATTGTCCGGGAGATGGTGGATCTGATAAGGTTGGCATTTTATGACCAGGGAATCTTGATAGTGGGGAAGGCTTAGGCATTTGAACTTTTGAGAGGCATATTTCTCCAGTATTAGGGGTGTCTTTCATAGATTCACATGCCTGAATCATTCCCCGTCGTCGGAGTAGGAGTCCCACGGTATATAAAAAAGCAATAAAATGCCATAAAATATATAGCAAATATCAGAAATACCAAACCAGGAAGTAAGTAGCCCCAGTTACAGCAGAAAAAACTTCCATACTCGTGACTATCCAAGTCATTATGTGTTAGTCCAAACTGCAGCCAATCAGGCGACAGCACCCACCAGAATGTTCTCCCCAGAGGCTCAGGCTCTCAGATTTTCTACCGCACGTCGTGTGAAGGGAGTCTCCCTGAGCTCTGCTCAGTTTTTTCTTCAACATCATTGTTTCTTCAAGTTTTTCAGATGTCTACTTCTAAATCCCTGTTCAGGGCCTGTGATTCTTGTGGGAAGCCAAGACTTTTCAAGGAAGATCCCCACAAGAAATGTCTTTATTGCCTTTATCCTGACCATAAGGTCAAGGAGTGCAAGATCTGCCGGACCTTCCCTCCTAAAACCATCAAGGATAGAGAAGGACGACTGTTATTGTGGCTCAACAGACTCAAGGATAAGGACGACCCCGTGTCTGAGGTAGGAAGCTGAGCCTCTGACTCTTCATATCTTTCTACTAAGAGGAAGGCTGAAACTGAAGTTTCATCTCTAAGGGCTAAGGTGGCTAAGAAGTCTAAATCCTCTCAGGATGCTCCTGGGCCTAGTACTTAGAGTAAAACTCTACCACCTACTAAAGGGGATTCAACGCCCTCTAAGAAGTCTGGGACAAAATCTGTTCCCAAGAAATCTTCAAAAACAACGCCTCCTCAAATGCCACCATTGACAATTTCAACGTCAAAAAAGGACTGTGTTTCCTCTCAGGTGGCCACTTCGACTACCTGCACCATGACTTTCTCTTCGCCAAAGCCTACTCTTGTCATGTCTTCAGCTTCATCGCCTACACTGGTTCATGTCCAGATCAGGCCTATCTCGTCGTCGACTATTGTCCCGTCGACGACGGCCAAGATACCGTCGACGAGTTTCTCGTCGACGTCTATGATGTCGACGGTTGGATCCCCGTCGACGATGAAAATGGTACCGTCGATGAAGCCCTCGGCGTCGACGGCCCTACCGTCGACGATCAAATCTCCGTCGACGGCGAAGTCCACGTCGACGAAGCCATCGTCGACGACCTCGACGACGACCCCGTCGACGACCTCGTCGACGAAGAGATCCTCGTCGACGACGAAGACACCGTCGACGAAGCTACCGTCGACGACCCCGTCGACGACGATACCGTCGACGAGAAAACAGATTCAACTGCATACAGATGTCCCGTCGACGCTGCCTCTATCAAGCTGCACCACTTTACAAGTTTGGTCAGCGCATACAGCAGGGATTACATTACCATCACCTGCAACTACAGCTACACTCTTACAGAAGAGAGCTACTACGGAAACTATTGCTTCAACGCTTGTGGTCCCAGACAAACTCTTGGATTCCGATGAGGAAGGGTCCTATGAGGATGAGAATTTCGGGGCAGCTAGAAGTCCATCTGACCTCCGGATTAAGGTACAGGAGGATGTAGAGGAGGAGATGGAGGACACTGAGCCCACTTCACATGCTGACAGGCCGGCTCCGGATAGGCAGTTGCCTGATGAATTGTTTCGCAATCTGCAGTACATGCTCAGTGACTACTACAGACGTTTCCCACCTTCAGAGTCTGGTGAATCTGCAGTATCTACACCAAGACCTCAGACAGTGCCTCCGCTTTCTAAGCGGACACAACCATTGACTGCTGTGCCGTTGGTGGAGGAACGTCCAGCGTTCCCTGCGTCGGAAGGTTCAGCTCCTCAGCCACGGGAGGAAGAGTCCTCCGAACATGAAGAACAAGAGGAAGGAGAGCTGGATAATGAGTCAGAATCGTCGGAGTATGAGGATTATAATGCGAACACGCCCTCTCCGGCAGAACCTACTACATCTGAGTCGCCACCTGTGGACATTGCCTCATTCCATAAAATCATGGATAGAGCAACGAGAAGGTTCATGATTACCATGGAGTCCAAGCAAGAAGATTGCTTCTTGTACGATTTCAAGACTACACCACAGAAACAAAGTTGGACCATTCCAATTATAGAATTTATCTGGAAGGAAGGACTAAAGATCATGTCCAAGCCAAATTCTTTACCAGCAGTCCTCCCAAGAGTAGATAAGAAATATAGGGCGCCAAATACTTCTCCAGCATGCCTCATCGGACAGGCTAAGGCGGACTCTGTGGTAGCACAGGCAGCGCAGAAGAGATCCTCTAATCCTACGTCACAAGTTTCTGTTCCTCCAGACAAGGATGGGAGACGCCTTGATTCTATCGGGAAGAAGGTTTCTACTATTGCAGCTACAACCATCAGAGCCGCAAACTCCCTAGCCATTCTAGGGCGATACGATAGGCAGATGTGGTCGGACATCTCGCCGTACATGGACAAGCTGCCTGAGCCTGATCGAACGGAAGCAAAGAAAATCCTTCAAGAAGGAGAGTGTGTCTCCTCGGAAATGATCGACGCTGCAGTGGACGTTGCTGCCACTGGATTCCGACAGCTAGCGGGTGCAGCTGTTCTCAGGAGGCAAGGATGGCTAAAGGCAACATCCTTCCGGCAGGAGGTCCAATCAAGAATTATGGACATGCCATTTGATGGGGAATTCTTATTTGGAAAACATGTTGATGAGTCGCTGGAGGCTATAAAAAAAGATACCGAAACGGCACGTTCGCTGGGTACTCTACAATACCGGAAGTCTTCCTTTCGTGGAGCAAAAGGAAGGGGGAATTTCTCCAATAGAGGAGGGTATAATCAACAGCGCTCCTACTCTTCCGCCCAGGGAAACCAACGATTCCAGCCATATCGGCAGCAAACTTATGGGCAGAGAAGAGGCAACTTCTCTCAACCTCGAGGAAAATCTAACTATCGAGGGAGAGACAATAAGAAATGAGGTACGCTTCCTGCCACCACTTTTTGCCAACCCGAACAAAATTGGAGGACGAATATCCCAAAATTATTTAAATTGGTCCAAAATTACTACAGACAAATGGGTCCTGGATGTAGTAGCCAGAGGTCACATTTTGGAATTTGTGAAACCTCCCCCAAATTGCCCCCCAAAAGGACCCCCACCAGCCCACCTCAAGGAGCTATTCACCCAGATCAATACAATGATCAGGAAAGGAGCAATCGAAAGAGTACCTCCTCATCAGAAAGGAAAAGGCTTCTACTCGAGGTTTTTCCTTATTCGCAAGAAGTCGGGAGAATGGCGCCCCATCCTCGACCTGCGAGCTTTAAACAAATACCTAAAGAAACTTACATTCAGGATGCTCACACTTCAGGAAATCCTCCAATTTCTTTCGGCGGGAGAGTTTATGGCAACACTCGACCTCCAGGATGCATACTTCCACATACCGATTTTTCCACGACATCGGAAGTTTCTGAGGTTCAGAGTGGCTGGCAGGGACTTCCAGTTCAAAGTCCTTCCATTCGGACTGCGGTCAGCTCCCAGAGTGTTTACGAAGATGTTGGCTCCAGTAGCGGCCCATCTTCGGTTGCAATCGATTCAAATATATCCATACCTGGACGATTGCCTTATCAAGGCCAGTTCTTTCGACACGGCACAAGATCACATTCAAAGAACTCTGTCGCTGATGCAGAACCTAGGTTTTTCAATAAACTTCGAAAAATCTCACCTCACGCCAGCAGCAAGAAAGAATTTCTTGGGAGCGACACTAGACACCAACCTCGCCCAAGTATTCATTTCAGAGGACAGACAGGACAAGATCCACCGACTCGCTGCGGCACTGTTACTAAAAAAGTGCGTTTCAGTACGCATGTTCAAGTCCTTCCTCGGGACTGCATTCTTCTCACCCCCAACTGTCGTCTTCGGATGAGGCCCTTACAAGAAGAGCTCAGTCGCCAGTGGCTCCAAATATCAGGATCCTTCGAGGATATCATTCTGATTACTCCACGAAAGCGACGAGCGATACAATGGTGGACCCACCGATCCAACTTACAAATAGGATGCTCCTTCCTCGCGGAAGTGCCCAGGTTCATAGTAACGACCGATGCATCAATGACAGGCTGGGGTGCACACCTCCAAGGCATGACGGTCAGCGGGAAATGGAACCAGCTCCAAATGAGATGGCACATAAACAGGCTAGAGTTACAGGCCATATTTCTAGCCCTGAAGTCCTTTCGAGCAACTCTACAAGGGGCCTCAGTCTTAATACGGACAGACAACACCACCTGCATGCATTATCTGAACAAGCAGGGCGGCACAAAATCAGCTCGGTTGTCGCAACAAGCACAAGAGATATGGAGTTGGGCCCTGACTCACAATATCCATCTGTCAGCGGTCCATGTTCCGGGAATCGCCAATGTGTTGGCGGACTCTCTCAGCAGATCCGGGGGCTGCACTCACGAGTGGGAACTACATCTACCATCTCTACGTCGCATCTTTCAGAAGTGGGGGCATCCGGACTTGGATTTGTTTGCGACCTACCAGAACCGGAAATGCCCATACTTTGCAAGTTGGGTTCCCCACAAGGACTCGTGTGGGGATGCCCTTTCGCTGAATTGGAATCAAATATTCGCGTACGCCTTTCCACCGATACCTTTGATCCCGAAAGTAATCAGGAAGATGAAGAAGCAGCCATGCCGGTTGATCCTGATAGCTCCTCGATGGCCCAGACAATACTGGTTCACCGAACTACTCCTGCTCTCGGAATGCAACCCAATCCAACTTCCACGCATCCCGAATCTTCTATCCACCCAGCAAGGCAGGGTTTACCATCCGGACCCGAACTCGCTCAAATTGTCAGCTTGGCTCCTCAGCACATGGAGTTTGCACACCTAAATATTCCACAAGATTGCCAGGAGGTGCTAGCGAAAGCCAGGGCTCCATCCACAATCAAAACTTACCAACTTAAATGGAAACGTTTCTGTACATGGTGCCAATCTAATGATCTGCATCCCATTCATGCAACGCTAGAGCAGATCCTTCCTTTCTTTCTACATCTGGCCAGATTAGGTTTGGCACATTCTACGCTGAAAGTCTTCTTAGCAGCCATCTCTAGGTTTCGCCAAGATGGATCAAACTCTTTATTCTCTGTAAGAATCATACAACAATTTTTCAAGGGGTTATTTCGCATGTTTCCGCCGGTCCGGAAACCTCCTCCGGCATGGCATCTGAATATCGTACTATCTCAGCTCATGCGTCACCCTTTTGAACCAATCCATAAGGTGGACCTAAAATTTCTGACATGGAAAGTATCGTTATTACTAGCCTTAACATCGGCTAGGAGAGTCAGCGATATTCAGGCTTTTACATCTAAAGCACCTTTCATTCAGTTCACCACGGACTCAGTGGTATTGAGAACTAATCCTACGTACATGCCTAAAGTGCCTCTGGACTTTCATTTGAATGAACCGGTTGTCCTAAAAACGTTCTTTCCAGACCCACAGTCTGCGGCTGAGAAGGCGCTACATTCTTTAGACATTAGAAGATGTCTTAAATTCTATCTCTCCAGAACTTCTGCCATCCGCAAGACAGACCAACTGTTCGTGGCTTATGGGCGGCAACGCCGGGGTTGTGCAGTTTCAAAACAGACCATTGCTAGATGGGTCTCCTCTACGATTGGACTTTGTCATCAACAGGCTGGTAGACCCTTACAAGCATTGCCAAGAGCACATTCAACTAGGGCAGTTAGCTCTTCCACTGCCCTTTTTGCTGGTGTGCCACTTCGACAGATCTGCAGAGCTGCCACGTGGTCTAGCAGGCACACCTTTACTAGACACTACTGTCTAGATTCAGCAGACGATGCAGATGCTTCGGTTGGAAGAGCAGTGCTTCGCAATCTTTTCAAATAAGGTGAGCCTCTGTTCCACCTCCTCATTTATGCTCTTTAGACGTTTGTTCAGAAAATGATGATTACTGTTATGCATGTCTACTGTATATATTTCTATACATATCTGATATTCTGACGTCTACGAGCGTTATGATGTGAGTACTGCTTACTATTCTGATTCAGGCATGTGAATCTATGAAAGACACCCCTAATACTGGAGAAGAACAATAGTTACTTACCTGTAAACAGGTGGTTCTCCAGTATTGGTGTCTTTCATAGATTCACATGCAACCCGCCCGCCTTCCCCCAGAGACTCTCTCGGATAGCATGGGACTTCACTCCTGTGCGAGAAAATCTGAGAGCCTGAGCCTCTGGGGAGAACATTCTGGTGGGTGCTGTCGCCTGATTGGCTGCAGTTTGGACTAACACATAATGACTTGGATAGTCACGAGTATGGAAGTTTTTTCTGCTGTAACTGGGGCTACTTACTTCCTGGTTTGGTATTTCTGATATTTGCTATATATTTTATGGCATTTTATTGCTTTTTTATATACCGTGGGACTCCTACTCCGACGACGAGGAATGATTCAGGCATGTGAATCTATGAAAGACACCAATACTGGAGAACCACCTGTTTACAGGTAAGTAACTATTGTTCTTCAGTCAAGTCTGACAACCAGGAGTGATCCTCAGTTGCTCGCTTTGTGTGTGTTCAGTCCGTCATAATTGAAGCGACACGTGCTGTGGCTGACTGCCACTTTGGCAGTAGAAATGGCAGAAAAGAGGGCACTTCGAAGGAGTTGACACCCACAACCCAAATGTCAAAGGACCAGACACTAAATCATATCTGTGTCTTGATATAGGCTACTAAACATGGGAGCATGATTCCCAGAGGTTTTTCAGCAGGCTTGTTCATTAGCTGAAGAAAGGTCCTCACAAATTCTAGTAGGTGCAACTAGGACTTGGGTGTGAGCGGCCATCATGCTGAAAGCAAAGACCACTTGCTGTGGGCATAAAGCACTAGCCATCTGCTTGCCTGCCAATATGAGTGTGCCCTGTGAGAAGGAGGAGAGAGCCTGGATGCAAAAAGGCCCAGTAGGGATCTTGGCAAGGGGATCTTGGTGAGGAGAGTATTCGGCACCTCGTCCAGTCACGACCAGTGTTGCAAAAGCGCCACCTTCCTTCTTGTGGAAGTCTGTAACCCCTGTCTGAGCTGCCGCTAATTTGCAAGCTGTTAACTGATACAGCTGACATCATTTGGGCTGTTGCCTGTGACCCCTATGTGCCAGGAGAGGGTCACTAGGACCGTTAGAGCAGTCACCTGTGTTAAAGCAAACCCTGCAACCAGCTGAGGGACTTTAGGTCAAGATTAGAAGCCCGCCTGCTGTACTGCCACTGCCCCGTCACTTTTCCGGCAGGAACCACGAAAAATAAACTGCCTGCTGCACCAGAAAGACATCGCTGACTGAGACCTCCTCTGAGCGCCACCTCAGTCTCCATGGGAAGAGATGTTGCAGCTTGCTTGTTGCTGGAGTAAGGGAAGGCGTGCCTTGAGTCTCTGACACTTCTTCAGGCCATGATTGGGTGATACTGGAGCTGGGCTGGCTGGGCCTTTGGACACTTGTGCAAGCTTGGCGCATTAGAGCCATAGTGAGCTGAACTTTCAGGGCTGACACCAGACTTTGTTGCACATTAGGAGCGTGAGCCGTACCTATGGGGTTTCCTGCAACGATATGCCAGTTACACATTGGTTAGCTTGGAGAAGGGAGGGAGAGAACCGGGTGGTGAGGGTGTGGTGGTACTGCCTGTGACAGCTCCAGTGCTCTATCCTGAAGAGACTTTTTGTGTTCATTGTTTCGTGCACTGCATTATACTTCACGTTGGTAAAAAAACACTGCTCTTCAGAACGGTAATTATTTGACTGGACAATTTGATTATTGGGGCCCCTGTGGGCATTTTTAGTATTGAGCTTTGGTTTACCTTTCACATACCTCCCCCTGCAGAGCCTTGGACTGCTCAACCTGCGCAACCACGGAGTCTAGTGTTAAAGTGGTATTGCTTGGCCCAGTTACTCGGGATCCACAGTAGGTCGGGTCCCAGGACATCAGGAGTGAAAAGACACCCCCCCCCCATGGTTGGGGGCCCATTTAGCCCCTGCTTGCCTCTTGCTTCCTGTAAACCGTTCTGTCACCCCAGATGATGAGCAATGGGCTGACCAAACGCCACTGTCTACAAAAGGTGGTTTGACTATTAACTGCTTAAGCTCTCTGTAGGTGAGACATAAAGAGCTCATGGCCACTCAAGCCCGTATTAATTAACCGCATTATAGACCAATGTCAGTTAATGAACTCTAAACGATTTATAGGCCTGAGCCAGAAGGCTTCTAACGAGAGGGCATTTATCAATTTATGGGAGTCAGAAGGGCTACTAATGATGTTGGATCATTTTACCAACAGAAGACTGAATAGTCTTAATCAAACAGACAAGTACTGGAATGTTTTGGGACCAGATGTCCACTTGTCACTCTTTTATCTCGGACACTCACCTATTCAGTGGAATGCTTATTCCCATGGTCTAATAAATGGGATAAAGTACCCTCTACTGGAGTTCCGTGGCCATAGAGAGGAAAAAGGCCAATGTTTCTTATCAAGAAACGGAAATACATGGTCACTTGCAATATCCTTATAACGTGCTTGATAGGGTATCTTATTCCTTTTATGATCAGTGTATCTGTAGCCAGAAAGCTTAAATCATTGGTCTCTCACTCTTTAATTTAAATGGCTGTATATTTAAAGACCTCTACAATAAATGCAGAATCGGTAGGGTAAAAATAACCAAACCATAATATAGCTACTCATTTATTGCAAAAACCTAATCCATTTAAGCTACTTAAACCAGTGTAGTTTGGAAAGGTGTAATATGCAAAGTCCACGCCGTTAACACATTGGCTGTATAGTATGTCTTGAGCCTCGGCCAGCCAACCAGTGAGAGTAATGGTGGGGACGTCCCGAGCGACATACGGTGGACTCGCAGCATGCATTGACGCGCCACCGTTACCTGCAAGGGGTATGTGCGCCGCGACTTGGTGCCGGGGAGGGGGAGACGGGTGAGTTCTAGAGTGGGGACCTTGCCTGTCTAAGTGTAGGTCTCATTCGTGTGATGACCCGCCGTCCAATAGGACAGCCATTGAAGTTGTGCCGCTAAAAAGTAAGATTCAAAGGATGGGCCTCCCAGGCCTCCCAGGGTGGTAGGTAATTGGAGCGTCTTCAGTGCTATTCTGTGTCTGCCCGAACCCCAAATGAGCGTGCCGAGAAGGGAGTTAAGGTCGCGGAAGAAGAATTTGGGTGGGATCACCGTTAGGTTCTTGAAGTGATATAAGAGCCGGGGGAGCATTATCATTTTAGCCAAAGCTACTTTGCCAATCGGGGCCTACTCCAGAATCCGACTGCTGACCTAATGTTAGCAAGGGCTCTGCAATGGTTGCCCTCAAAGATATCGGCAGGTGAATGATAAAAGACTGACCCCGAGGTACCTGGGGGCCTCCGTGCTCCAGGACGCCTTATGTGTCCCCACCCATATATCGTGGAGGAGGGGGGGGTAGAGTCAGATGGAATGGGTACACCGTGGATTTGTCTCAATTCACTTCGAGTCCGGAGGCGTCCGCGAATTCAGTGAGCGTAGTCCATATAGGACTCAGGTCGTCTGTGATGTCCCGTATATATATTAAGAGG
The DNA here is from genome assembly GCF_964261635.1 of Lissotriton helveticus. Lineage (NCBI taxonomy): Eukaryota > Metazoa > Chordata > Amphibia > Caudata > Salamandridae > Lissotriton > Lissotriton helveticus. Next base: position 1,638,994,356 of record NC_136068.1, on the reverse strand, counting down.
TCACCAGCGTACATGGAGACGCTATGAGTGACGTCCGCGATTGGGATGCCCCATTGCATGCCCTCCTGTCGCAATCTTATAGCCAGTGGTTCGACCGCTAGGGCGAAAAGGAGGGGTGAAAGGGGACAACATTGCCTCGTGCCTTTCTGAACCTCGAAGGCCTTTGAGATGTGGCTCCCTAATCGGACCCGTGTGGTGAGTCCTGTGTTTAATAGTTGGGTGTACGCTAAAAGAGCGGGCCGATGTTAATGCGGTGTAGGACAGAAAATAGATACTGCCAGGTAAGGGTGTCGAAATCCTTCTCAAGGTCTAGGATGAGACACGCTGAATGCGGGTGCATGTCTTTCACTTGATCCTGCACATGAAAGATGCGGCGAATGTTCTGGGACGTGTTTCTGCCGGGGACGAACCCACATTGGTCCGGGTGAACCAGGGGGCGTATTATTTGTATATATCTATCGGCTAATATGTTCCCCAGAATTTTACAATCGGCGGAAAGGAGTGTAATGGGAGGATACGATGCTAGGAGTTGTGGGTCCCGATGTGGCTTCAGAAAGGTTACAATTACAGATTCCCTAAGGGATTTGGGTAGAATCCCTTGGTCGAGGGCCGTCGCAAACATTAGTGTTAACCGTGGGACTAATAAAGAGGAAAAGGCTGTGTAATACTCCAGTGGGAGTCTGTCCAGACCTGGTGCCTTGTTACGGGAGAGTTCATGGAGCGCCTGGGAGATGTCCGCTGGCGCTATCGCTGTGTCTAATGCAAGCTTATCAGGATCCGTGATTGTTGGCAGCGTTAGAGGATCGAGGAATTGGTCTATTGAGGATTGTGAGCACGGGGTCGGAGTACTGTATACCATCTCGTAATAGTGTTGGAACGCTAAGAGGATCTCGTCCTGAGAGCGTACCAGAGTACCTCCAAGGTTGATAATTTCAGTGATTGGCTTAATGTGTGTGTCCTGCTGCGCTAGCCAGACTAGCATCGTGCCAGTTTTATCTTGTTCTTTATGCATCCGGTTGGCATAAGCCCTAAAGTTATATTTACGAAGGTCAGCAGAGGCTGCTTGGTAGGCTGTTTTGGCCTCCGCCGTGAGTGTTACCTGTGCCTCGGAGAGGTCGTCTTGTTTAGTGGTTGTGGCGAGGTGCTGTTCCGCTTTAATGAGTGTCTGCTCTAGTGTCCGCCGAACCCCCGTTATTTGCTTAATACATTCTCCACGGGCCACTACCTTGAACGCGTCCCATTCCACTAACACCGATGTAGCCGTGCCTGCATTGTGGGTGAAGAAGTCTTGTATGCGTTGTACTTGGTCATGCTTAAAGACCTGGTCAGTTAGGCAATCTCGGGGCAGTCGCCAAGTGGGGACCGGAGGGTGTGGGGGCCACCAATTTAGTAGTCGTATATGTGCATCGTGGTCCGAGACGATCCTGCCCATATAATCCGTGAATAAATCTTGGGGACGATCGGCGCGGAGCAGAGGAATCAGTCCAGACGTACCCGTAAGTTATGTGGGATGGAGTGAAATGAATACATTCGAGTGTGTGGGTGATGGAGTCGCCATGCGTCTGTGAGAACCCAGTGTGAGGTCCAGGCCTGAAACTTCTCAGTTTGCTTGGGAGCAGGGGAGCGCAGGGGAGCGCAGGGGTGGGGGTGTGAACGGTCCAGGGTTATGTCAAGTGTACAATTATAATCCCCATCCAAGCTCCAAGGGACAGCGGTGAATTGTGCCAAGACCCCGGTGAGACGGTCCCAAAATTTGTCCTGTTCTTGGTTGGGGGATCCTATAGTGCCTATTGATGGTGTTTGTGTGAGTTGGATGGCTGGGTAAAGAACATATTTTTTCGCTTCTGGGGATGTCCCCTCTAAACAATAATTGTGATTCTCAAAGCTCTGCCTTTGGCCTGGTCTGCTCACTGTGGTAGTATGTATTGCGACGCCACGACTCAGCTATAAAATCATATTACAGTACAGCAGCTACATCCTAGTCTTGTTACTGGGGGCTTGATGTCTCAACTGACCTGTGATGAATTGAAAGGCGCTTGTTATTAGGTCTGACCTACAGACCGATCTAGTTATCTTGCCAGGCTTATGTAATAAAATCATGTTTAACAAAAATACCTACATGAAGGGGCTTTAGGTCAGCCCTTTTCCCCCTTTGATCCTGATAGTTCACATTCTGCTTTCTTAGGAGTTACCCAATTCATCCATTGTATTGAGAGTTACTGCATTTTGTCAGAGCATATGTGCATATCCACATAAAATGTAGTGCACTTTAGTCCCAACAGTGGTAGGCCAGTAATTTGCCAATTCTTTCTCTATTGGCCTTGCTTTTTTGTCTTTTTTGTGCGATTAAATTATATCTACAGATGACAGCAATTGAAAGCCAATAATACAATTTCGTTTTTGCTGTAATAAACCTGTTTTTCTGTCGTGTATTGAAGTGAAAAATTGTTACCGTGGCTGTTTTAAAATGATATGCTATGATTAATTAAAAAAATATAGATCTATTGCAATCATACAGTTACCACGTTTAGGCAGCATCATGTTTTCTCATTTTCTAGGTCTCGGCCCTAGACAGCACGCATGCACTGTCTTGAAGAGAGACATGCTGTATCTACTTCGTGGGCTTAAAGCCAGCGCATAGGCTTCCCGTTTGCTGGCACCATCTGCGCCCCATTTTGCGATCTCCCAATTTGTCGAGCGCATGCATACGTCATGCCTTTTCCGTTGTTTAGCCCTCCCCGAGAGCACTGGTCAGCTACTATTAAACATATGAAGTGGACATTTTCATGTATAATTTCGGGACTACTTTTTATTTTTGGGAATAGGTGACCGTCCCTGCCACACTTTAGGAGCAGATCGCTGCTGGTACAGGCTTTTTCTGCAGAACACAAAATATGTATTTTTCATTTAGTGTTTGCTAATGCTCTGGGTAAAGCGAACTCGTGGGTTCGGGCTCTGCTGGTAGATCATGTGCTCTGTATTTAAGTGATCTAACTAAATGAATTGGGCTTTGTTGGATAATGACCCCCACATAGAACCTGGAAGGAAATGCTGCATTACTATCAGATGATTTTCTCTCACTGTGTGCACGTGCTCCATCCTATACTATGCCAACAAAACCTGTTTGTACAAAACGCAGACAGCAAGCACACATGGCCATGTACCTTTCAAAGGTCACTGACCCATGTACATTGCCTGGTTACTGTTCACCCAGATTGAGTTCTCATGCTTCTACCAGTAGGCTTCCTTCCAACTGTGCAGTCATGTTGGGCGTTCTCTTCCGCTGACACTGCTCCCGAGTGCATTTTCCTGATGAGTTTAGATCCGCCAGGCGGCTGGCACAGTGCTCCGAGCCCACTGGGGTGTCCTCCAGGAGCTATACTTAAGAGTTAACCGCATGCGGGCTAGCGGTTTTCCCGCTGCGCGCTGCGATTTTGAAAAACCCGCGTTACATGACGAGCTCAGCTCGTCATCAGCGTAGCGCAGGTTACGCTCATGACGAGCTCAGCTCGTCATGAGCGTAGAAGGGGTTAAGTAGCTAAGCCGGAGTCCGTGTTGAATTAATGCCTGGACACTGTAGGTCATTTGTTTCACAGCGCTGTATAGCTGGAGGTACCATGTGCCGTAGGGTTCAGAGGGTTAATGCCAAGAAGTAATTAGCTGTGTTGTGCCTGGCCCAAAGCCTCAGTAGACCAGGTCCAGTTTATTTTACTGTCCTGGGTGCCTTGCTTGTTTTTTTCCTCAACTTCGATGTTCTCATGGCTGTTGCTTGTCTTTAGGGTGCCTATAAGGTGCCTGACTGCCGCTCCTTGGAGTGCTCGGCTTTTGATTTTCTAGAGACCTGTACTATTCTAAGTGATTTTTTAGAGACCTTTACTATTCTAAGTGCCTTGCTGCTGTTGGCTTTGTTTTCAAGGTGCTTGACTTAAGTATTATAAGTACCCTGAAGTGTTTTTATTCAACCGCAAAGGAAGAGTCTGTAGGCACTCCGAATGCCAGAGGGCCTAGATATGCTTCAGTTAGTAGTTTTGTGAATTAAAAGGCGTGTGCTTTGCCGTTCCGGGCTATTAGAAGTGCACTGCTTTTACTTTTCCTAGTTTGTTTGCCTCTTTATTATACTTTGTAATACTTTTTAGACACCAGCAACGGCTGACACTAGCAATGCATAAATACTTTGAAGTCAATAAATAGGCCTTAAACACCATATTAAGTTAATCTGTTCTTATACGTAGCAGTTACAGATTGCAGTGTACCAGCGTCATGAGAGGGTATTGACTTTGTCATTACGCATACGCTGACCCATCTGAGATTACATTTCAGAGTGCCTAGAGGTGCATGCACGACTTTGCTGTTTTGAGCACATTTGCACGTGTCTTTGTCAGCCCAAGTGCTAACAAGCAGTAGCAAAGCCTATAGGTCTCAGCAATCTGAGAGCTATAGGCATTGCCAATGTAAATCTATTTATGTATATTAATCAAAACCGCCCCAGAGCTGTACACAAATGCATTTACATTGGCAACATCTATAGCTCTCGAGTAGCTGAGACTTATTAGCTTTGCCAATGCTTGATTCTTTTGTGGCATGTACTTGCAAAACGAAAATATAATAAAATAACCAGCGCAACAGCTTGCCAAGGCCTCTCCTTTTGACCCTTTATTCTAGATAGACTAACACTTGATAAGTTGTTACAAACGCATGACTGAAAGATGTAACCCTGTGCAGTCTCAATGGACCTTAGTCTTGGTAAGTCTGGTGTTAACCATTTTTTTTAATATTACTAAATGATATGTATAATATACCTACTGAGGCTTTCTGCCAGCCTTTTTAGACCATTGGTCTGCTGCTGTACCATTCTCATTTATACTTCGCCCACTACAGCAATATAGCACAGGGCAATTTTGCGTCCCACTACAGCCATTTTCTAGCATCACAGTGAGTTACAGTATTCTGCTCTTTCACAAAGAGCACATCCACACACATTGCTGTTCCCATAGTTGTCAAGGACTAATATAGCAATGTGTGTGTTTTTGAGATCAAAAAATATTTTTGCCTTTGGCAATCTTTTTACTTTGATTATAGCCTGGCAGTGTCCCCAGCAATGCAGTTTTGAAAAACCATAGCAAAACAAAGTGAGTGCTCATACAAGATCTGTTGGCTTCGCCAATGCTTGTGTATAATATACAGTTGACTTTTATGTTTTTAGAGAATATATGATTTTTCAACTAATACAAGTTCCACGCATGGCATTACCACGCGAATTTTACATCGCAAGTGGCTTTACCACGCTGGAATTGACAACGAAGGATTGTACCACGGTAGGAACGTCTTACCTGCACGTCTTTCTCCTGCAGCCCCTTACTTCCATCTACCATGGAAACAAGCGTCAAAACACGTCTTCTAAAATAAATAAAGGACTGTTTTTTTTTACGTACACTGCACGTCTTTGAGGGAGGGTCATTCCTTTTTCTTCATCAATACCACAGAGCGTTTTTTTTTTTATCTAACTCGCTCGCTCGCTTGTTATTTTTTGGGGGGGAGACCCCCCCACCCCCCCCAGCCCACGTCTTCTAAAATAAATAAAGGACTGTTTTTTTTTACGTACACTGCACGTCTTTGAGGGAGGGTCATTCCTTTTTCTTCATCAATACCACAGAGCGTTTTTTTTTTTATCTAACTCGCTCGCTCGCTTGTTATTTTTTGGGGGGGAGACCCCCCCAGCCCCCCCAGCCCCCTCCCAACCCTCCCCCAGCCCCCCCATCACGACTGGACGGAATACCACGTCTCCCCCCAAGCCACGCTGAACGTTTTTTCGTGGTCAAGACGGTCGTTGAAGGCTCCCTCGTTGAAGAGACGTTTGCGGGGTAAGTGGATCGTTTAAAACGTCAATCGTGGAAAAGACATCGTTGTAAATGATGTTTCCCGTTTTTAGAGACATGCAGCAAAATTATGTATGCCATTCAAAATTGTCATTTAGCACTACATTATAGCACAAAACGCGCCCTTGCATCAATTTCTTTACATGAGAACTAATTTTGCACTGGAAAGAATGCTATAAAAGTACCATGTATTAGCAGCTGCTTACGTTCGGTTGTTCCTATGTGTTTAGGGTAAGACTTCACTGCAAATGGTACATAATTTACCAAATTTAAGTTCATACATTTTCCACAGGCCTAAAAATACCCTTATATAGAATCAAAAAACAATTGGGTGGTTAACATAAATCATAGTTTTGTTGTATTTGTGGCATAACCCGTAACCTTCATTCGTGATGCAGTGGAAACATATTTTGCCATTAAGCGCCTTGCTTTAACAGTTAATTTGGAAATCCTGGAAAGGGTTTTCGGTTTCTTGATTCTGATGAAATGCATGGCCTTTTATAATAAGCACCTTCAGTAGATTATCCAGCGGTCCTCCTGCTCACAAGTACTACTGTTTCAAACCTGTTACAATGACCAGTGACTCTTCATGTCAGTGCTTTTTTTTTTCTTTTCTAAGTTCAAAAGAAAATGGTGTGCTCCTTCCCTCTTTGCCCCCTAACCTTCACTCTGATCTGACTGGCGCAGTCTGGACTATACCCGACTAAAGCGACCTGTCCTCGTTACACAAAACACCTCATTTAATCTTTTTTTACTAATCTTACATGTTATTCATTAGCACCATAAAGCCATTCTCCCCGCGCAGTTCAACGACGTGAATGCCCACTGCACCTCTTTATATTGCAGTAGTCTAGAGCGGATCTAGCTGCGTTTTGTTTTCACCGTACAGAGAATGAATACCAAGGAGTCGATCTTGCTGGTGCAATTTCAGCTGCCGCTTACATCCTATTGGGTGGAGCAGCTCGGTTTCCTTGCCAACCTTGCAGGCTGCTGGCAGCTGTGTTTAGTCAGCTGTGTGCAGCATGGGGTAATGGGTAGTGCTGCTGAGACAGCACAGCTGACTTTTATTTTTAGCTTTGTTCTGGAGAGGAAACCCTGCCCTTAGAAACCAGCATCTCATTGGATGCATGTAAAATGTGCCGAGCCAATTGGAGCCCAGTGCTTCATTGTAAGATCAGGATGCAGGCGAACACAAACTTGGTGTGTTGAGTTAAAGGATGCCTAGCCTGGAAAACAATCTGATTCGAAGAACCGAGGTTTAATCTTTAGTTAACCCAGTTTAAAAGTCTGTTTGATTCACAATACGATAAACACACACGTAAAATCCGCGTGTGTGCTTATCGTATTGTGAATCAAACAGACTTTTAAACTGGGTTCACTAAAGTTTAAAACTCGGTTCTTTGAATCAGATTTGAATTTTACATTGGCAATTTTGAATTCTTAGTTTATAAAATGAACATGTAAACAATTAATGAAACCATCATTAGAACTATTTCTAAATAACTCCTACGATACAACGAACCACAGAATCGCCATTCTTTTTATTGGCTTGGATTTTGAACATTTGTTTTGCCAGTGTGTTTAACATTTCTGTGCTAGACAATGTATCCATTTTTGCGTAGTCCGTATACAAATATGGTAGAAATACTTTCCTTGACATGGGCCTCGCGCCAAGAACCTAATTACACATTGTAGAGTCATTGTGGATACAGGACTGCCAAGCTGTTAAGTTTCTTGTGTCAGCATCTGCATGTCTCTTTTAGCCGCCTTCAAGCAGTTTTGGACCACAGTGGCGGGCACGAGTTCTTTAGGTCTGTGGACCTGGTGGCCTTAAGCTTTTCATTTCATTTAAAGTTTCCCTTTTGAGCTTTAATTGCTTCTACTAATGCAATCCATAGATTCTATTGTAGCAGCTTGTTGCCACTGTTACCTCCCGCCTCCTCCCCCCTTTTAAAATGAGTTCCAGGACCCGACGAGCACGCAGATATTTCTCAGGCCGAAGTGTGGGTAGAGTTCCACACGTGTAGTCTTTTCCAATTTTCAATACCTATTGCCTCCAGCTGGTATCAAAGCTGTTCTAGAAGTTCATAATCCAATTAACTGTTTTCAAACGAGGACAGACTTGCTCGGTGTCCCAGTCCAATTCATGAAACTCTTCTGGCCCACACTAATATTATTGGCATAACACTGTGATCGCCAGCAAGCTGTAGCTTAATCTTATACTCACACAGAAAAATTCTGCTATGCCTCTTGTCCATTATCCTGTACCGTATTAGCTATCGCTACCTGAACTGGAATGAATTAACTGAAAGATCGGCCTCATACTGTTGGCCAGCTTGTGGACTCTAATCTAGTTTTCCACTGTAGGACACTATGGCCTCATCTTTACACCTCACTATGACTTTCATATATGGGATGATAGTAACAAAGCTGATCCCAGCAGACCCACCCCTCCCCCCCCCCCCCACCACCCCACCACCTCTCTCTCCTACTATGCCTGCTGAGGACCAAAAACTTAAATTAAGTGTCCTGTTGGACATCCCATTGCAGTAATCGGCTACGTAGAATATAATCATAAGAAAAACCATATACAGACATGCAGAACTGCTCGGAGGCCAATTTACTGAAAACCATCAACTCCCTCACACATCTGTCACATTACTAAGCTCTGTAGCCCATAAAACTATGACTGCAACATCTTTGATCATCCACACGATGTGGAAACTCATCCCTCATAAGATCAAAAAATATAGACAACAGTGTTCCGGCTACACGTCGTGCATGGTGTAGATTGCTACCTTTGAAGTAAAAGTGCTTCTGTGTTCCACATAGGATGTTTGTATAGAGAGATAGTTTTGGTGAGGGTTATGTGGGCCCAATCTGGAGTAATCTAATTAACACCCCATATTTGAAAGTTAAGGGATGTGGGGAGGGGTGGGGGGGACGGAAGTGGATGTGTTTGCTCTTTACTCTGCTTCTCCACACTAAGACCCACTCCAGACGCTGCAAGAAAAAAATCAAGAATCTCTCGTGAGCCTTCCATTCATATGGGTCATAAAGGGTATATGGCTTCAGTGAGCGTGAATACCTAAAGCAGTGTCACATTTGTATCTTAATACTCGAGGTTTGTTTGCAAACAAGTGACGTGTGGAATGCTTACTTTATTCTCAACTACTAGTAATTACTTGGCGCTCATTCCAGTCCATAGTTTATTGCTCAATATTTCACTGTAAATAGATTACTTGAATAGAAATTTTTATTTTTCGTTCTCCTTACTGAACTGACAAGCTAACCCCCCCCCACCCACACAATAGTCAGTGACTGAGATGAATTCATTCATTCTTTCCATCACCTTGGTTTTTGTTTCTATGCATACAGAAGCACATTGTCGAGTTATTAGTCTTAATTTTTATCAAATCAGGGTGCCTGATGGCTACGTTGCATTCATCTGCACCTTTGGTTCAATTGATGTAACCAAGTGCTATAATTCCAGTTTGCATTGGCTTGTTAAGGTAGTCCTAGTATGGAACCTAGTGAGCCACATGGAGTTCGATTTGAAGTGCATATCCATTAATTCATCCCTGTTCATGGCCTTTGTATCGTATCGTCATTTGCAAGTACAGGATGATGACCAAAACATGGTAATAAGCACAGATAGTTGAATGTGGAGACGGTATTTTAAATATGACAAGAAGGAAACTGATAACTATACAATGAGGGTAGAAAAAAGATCCATGCGTGAAAAAAAAAAAACGAATTTCAAACAAAAATGAGAAATAAAATTTGAGGTGTTGGGATATTTTGCCATTCCAACGGAAGATATTGGACTGGAAGGGGATTATTTCTATAGGGATGATGACTCTGAAAATAATTTTAATACTTTTATTATTCTTTCCAATGCTTGGCACATTGCCTTGAGTGCCTGGGATGTATTCCGTTGCTGCAAATATCTTTGAAGTAAGTCGTAGTAATGTGGATCTTCCTACATTTTACCATGTTTATGCTAATTGAATTGATTGATACTTCTAAAGCTTGCTAATACCACAGGTGCCGGGTACAGTGTCCTGACACTGAACTCTAACTCAGCAAATTAGCACATTGCTGCTACAGGAACAGACACCAAGTGTTCAGTAACTTTCTAAAAAGGAAGTACTTAGTCAGATGCTAGCCTCAAGGTGACGATGGGAAGAGTTACACAACTTGTTGGTGTGGTAAAGGAAAATATCTCCCTTGGATACGGTGATGCCTGACTCCAGAAAAGTGGAGAGCGCCCAAAGGTAGTGTGTTCCATTAGCTTATTCTTTTAGGAATGTTCACACACTTTTTTTTACCTATCCTTTATAAGTTTATTTTTTTTATTTTATTTTAATTCACCATTGTCATTTCACTTTTAGTTGTGGAATCCTTCCAGCAGGCACATGCTTCAGTTCGTTTCAGTTTTTGACAGTGTGATATCGTGCCTAAAAAGGCAACACAAACTGATCATATACACATGTAATACAAAAAACACAGATCCTATTAAGATCTATACTTTTAGAAATTGTTATTAGCATAATTTACCCAACCGCATAATGGCATTAACAACCAGCAAATATTAATTTTACCAGATCAATATATAAAAACATTAAAATCTCTCCTATTTCCTTTCCATGGTAAAACAGATCTTAAATTCCTGGCCGCATGATTATTTAATCAATCTTATTTCCAAACATAGCTAACATCATTGTGAAAAATACAGCCTACTTAGGTGCTAGCGAGAGCTGTAGAATTATAAATGTGATTGTTTTATCTCCTGCAGTTCTCTTGTTTGGCTTGCATGAAGTCCTGCTAAATAGTGAATTTGTAGGAGCAGTGTGCAATCTAGTGTGGGCATCTTTATGATCATCGTCCTCAGTTGTTGACTGAGTTTACATCTCTTGGACGAATTTTGGGAGAGGGGATTCGGAGAAGATGAACACTGCTGATTTTTCAACAGGTGATTGTTAGGTCTCGGATATCAGACCACTTTTAACTGCCCAGTTGCAAAAGACCTTCTGTCGGCTATATTAAGAATTTGTAATGGGCTTCCTTTTCTGTTTTTCTGCCCCCCTGGATCATAGATCTTGTTCACCCTTTTTATGATTGTCAGACTTGTATTCTTCCATTTTCAAAAGAACTGCTTTTTTTTCCCTTTCGTCAAGGACTCCATGAAACTGTATGGATTTTCTGGCTCCCGCCCTTGTGCGCTTCTCGTGGTAAATACACACCCACTCCCTCTGTGGTGCTCTCTCCCTTGTGTTTTGCTTTCCCTCTCATGTGCTTCTGACCACCGACCCTGTTGCTCGCACTCGTGTGCTGCTTTTCGTCCCTTCCTCTCCCTGACTTTTTTAGGTCTCGCCTAGACGAAAGCAAAAGCGTAAGCTTTTGCTGTCTAGGGCGAGACAACTTATGTAATCACTTTCGGGGGAATGTGGACTGCAGACTGTCACGAGCGTCTCCTGCCGGAGATTCTACCTCGTGAGCGCGCACGTCGCCGTGCCTCATTTTCCCATTCGCAAACAAAGCCACACTCACGCATGCGCACATACACACACTGCATACACACACCCCCTTAAACAGACAGACACACGCACGCACAGACACACTCAAACAGACACACGCGCGTACACCCCCACCCTCAACCCCACTCACCGGGCTCCTCTCCCCTTACGCATGGGAAGGCACTGTGCTAGAAGGTGCGCGGTCTGAAATCACCGCCGCCTCCCACAGCGGCATTGTAGGGAAATTAAAAGTTGCCTCCCCGTAAACACCGTCGCAGCCTTCGGGAGCCTCACAAATCCCGAGCGCAGCTCCTCTGACGTCAGACGAGGAGCCGCGCTGGGATTGGTGCCTGTGGGGCCGTTGCCTGGAAACGGAAGTGTCGTCGACGCCGGGCGGGAGGGGCTTCTTCGCTCCTCACCCGGGCAGCGCCTGCAAGGATCTAACACATCACATAATGTCCCCGTGCTTACAAGAAAATAAATATTTCCTTGTGTAATATAACTGTTGCTCGCGTAAAGCGCACCGTTACCTTCGGGTCGAGGTTGCGGTATATAAAACTGCCCCAAAAAAACATAATACGCGATGGTAAACGGACTCACTATTCTAGCAAACGTCACACTTTATTTTGCTACGAAAAACATAAACGCCGGAAGTCTTCTTGTCTCGACCTAAAACGCCTTTTCTACTCTCGCAAGATATCATTTCCATGGGACGATTTCGCCAGCACAAAAGTCTGTCCCGGGAACTGCGCTAAGAAAAGCCAGAGAGCTTTGCGGAGCCTGATGAAGCCACCGGCCTGAGGCGGCCATGGAGCCGGGCCTCCCGCTGCTGCTGGGGAGCTGCGGCCTGCTGCTGCTCGCTGCCGGTGAGTCCGGTTTACGGGCCGGGGAGTGGGGTGCTGCTATGTTTAGACTTAAGGGCGCAACAGGGAGATGTCTGCGGAAGCCCCTTCCCGCGCCTGTTGTGTCCCCTTACAACACTCGCAGGAACTTTCGGGCGAGTTTAGAGCTGGAGGGAGCCCCTCACTCACTCGTTGTGCTTCCCGAGGCCACAGCCTTTGTCCCGGAGCCGCGTTGTGCGGCTCTCTGGCATCTGCCTGGCTGCACTGATTACCAAGGGCAACTGCACTCTGTCACGAGGAGACCGACATTTAGGGTTTATTACAGCACCTTTAGCATGTACACTTGCCTCGCACCACCTACCCGTGTAAACAGCGCATGCACAGACTGATGGAAAAGTGCATGTATAGAATGCATGTGTACGAACTGCTAATGGGCCATGCATTCAAGTATAGGGTACTAGCCACAGCCGAGTACCTTAATTGTACAGTCCATGCATGTGTGTACAGCTAATACAATATGCACAGACCTGTTCAAACGGCAAAAGCTCGTTATTTACAAGCAGTGTCATTTTTCTATGTGATGCATTTACTGACTGAGCTATTAAATGTGCTTGTTGAACCTCCGTTTCACCGCACTGATTGCTCATGCTTTGCGTATGCGCAAGTATCGATTACTGTAACTGTTTGTATACGTACAGCTTGCTACTTCATATTGAACATGCACAGATAACTTTCTCTCTGCTCTTACACTAATGTGCTTGGGGTGGGGGAGACCAGCCCTGTTGTGCATCAGGCTGGGAGGTGAGACATTGGAGGCAATATTTTTTAACTAAAAATACGACAGCTCGCTGGCTGCTAGAGGTGCAGCTATTTTACAGGCTCTATTTACCGCAAGGCGACATTACTGGACATTCCACCTCTTCGAGCCCATTTTACAAAAAGTAATCAAAATGAACATCCACCACCACATCCACCACCACCACCACATACACCCCCACCACCACATCCACATCCAGCACATCCACCACATTCAGCACATCCACCACTACCAAATCCACCACCACCACATCCACCTCCACCACCACATCCACATCCACCTCCACCACCACATCCACCTCCACCACCACATCCACCACCACCACCACCACATCCAGCACATACACCACATCCAGCACAGCCACCACCACATCCAGCACAGCCACCACCACATCCATCACCACCACATCCATCACCACCACATCCATCACCACCACATCCATCACCACCACATCCATCACCACCACATCCATCACCACCACATCCATCACCACCACATCCATCACCACCACATCCATCACCACCACATCCATCACCACCACATCCATCACCACCACATCCATCACCACCACATCCATCACCACCACATCCATCACCACCACATCCACCACCACCACATCCACCACCACCACATCCACCACCACCACATCCACCACCACATCCACCAGCACATCCACCATCACCAGCACATCCACCATCACCACATTCACCATCACCACATTCACCACATCCACCGCCACCACATCCACCACCACCACATGCATGTGTGTGTGTGTGTGTGTGTGTGTGTGTGCAAATGCAATAGGTCTGACATTTACGAGAGATTAAGCTATTGGTACTGTAAATGACAATGACATTAATTTATCTGATTTCAAAACCAACACATAAATAAAAAAGTTGTCATTACAATGCCAATAGCTCTAACTTTTGCAAAGGCGAGACCGTTGCATTGTAAATGCTTGTTTTTACTCCCCACTCCCCATTGCTCTGTTACTAATTGTGGACATTGCATGTTTTTTTGAGGTCTTGCTTGGCAGCTGCCATTTGCAACCAGGTTCTCCGCCACAAGAAGTGCTTTCATTATCTTAAAGTTTTTATTTTTTTCATTTTTTAAATTTACGATCTTAGTAATGTCCATCTTAGATTGGTCAATAAAAAAATAAATAGGCAACATCGTCATTCTGTAGGCGTGTGTAGGAACGCATACGGGTAAAAGTCATAACACATGCAGGTCCATACAGCACAAGGTGACCACATCATTACTCTTTAATTTCTTTTCAAATTATTATTATTATTATTATTTTTTTTTATCCAATGCTTGCCTGGGTTACTTCCTGGGAAAATCTATTCAGCCCCTACAGATCTCATTTGAAGTAGGGAAGAAAGTGTACTGAGGGACAAGCCCAAGAGATGGCTACCAGGTACAACATAAAGCATTTGAAAATAACAGCATTTGCGTGACTGCATGTGCAGGTCTGCAGTTGTGCCTGGAAACAGCATCCCTCCAGCCTTTTGTTAACTGTCTTTACAGCGAGTGTGCATAACGATTTCCACTCCTTTTCTGCTGAATCCCCCCTGCATTAGCTGTTCCAGTTACTTTAATTCAATACTTATTCCCTACCATCCTTCCAGATCACTCCGATTCTCCACTTCCCTGCTTGTGGCGATTCCTCAAATCTGAAGGGAAAAAGTGGGGTGGCAGTTCCTACTCCTACCGGGCTGTGAAAGAGTGAAATGCCTTCCCGCAGCAACTTTGGGCTACAGAGGGCATCAAGGCCTTTCAACATTCCCTCAAATCCTGGCTCTTTGGGTCTGCTTTCTAGAATTCTGTATTAGCTGGGGATCAGATCCACTGCCAGCTCTAGGACACTCATCGAGTATCTGTTGCACACTACAAATCCCCTAATAATGCCGCTATCTGGACCAGCTGTACCCTCTCTTTAATCCATAAAAATCCTTCGCCACCCTCCTGTACAACCCCTGCTTTTGTATTTGTTTTCTGTCTCTCTCTAAGCTAATCCATACCACTCTACCACTCATGTATGCAGGGCATAGCTTGTGTATTCCATATTCTGAGGTTCCTTTCTGCTACCATCAGCACTAGCTCACAGAGCATGAGCTTGCTTCTTGGTCGGTCAGTAGCATTAGGATTCATCAAGAAGGGAAACTGAGGCTATCTGGGTTTTCACATTCTTTTATTGGACATAGCTCAAACAGTATAGCCTGCTAGCATTACTATTCCCTGCTTGCAGGTTCACACCTTTTATCATTTCAGACAGTTTGGCAACTGAGCTCACCCTATTATATGAAGCCAACTTACATTATAGTATGCTCTATGAAGACTTTTTAGTTGGACTAAGCGTAGTCTTGCCTTTGTCATCTCTGTAGGATGCATCAACATAACCTCAGTCAATTTTTTCCATTTTATTTATTTATTTATTTTTGACATTTTTAAAGCGCGCTGCTACCCAGAGGTGTCCTGGCGCTGAATGATCACTAGCGGGTGTGGATAGGGGGATTAGCGGGTAAAGAGCAAAGTTTTGAGTGCTTTCCTAAATTTGAGCAGATCGGGAATCTGTCTGAGGCTGGAAGGCAACGCATTCCACGCCTTGGCGGCTCCCAGGGATAGGCTTCTGCCTCCCCAGCGGGCTTTCCTTACTCTAGGGACTACGGCCAGCCCCTGCTCGGCTGGTCTTAGAGCACGCACTGGCTTGTACCACTGGAAAAGAGGGATCATACATTAAGGGCTCAGGCCGTGCAATGCCTTGAATATCATGCATAGTGATTTAAACCTAATTCTCTTGCGAACTGGCAACCAATGGAGCTTTACTAGGTCCTGAGAAACTGAGGCAAACTTGGGGGTGCCCGTAATCAGACGTGCTGCTGCATTCTGCAGGATTTGAAGTTTATCTAAAAGTCCCTGCTGGGCATTCAGTAGTAGAGCATTGCAGTAATCCAACCGCGACATTACAAGCCCAGTCACTACTGTCTTCTTTTGTTCCACCTGCAGAAATGGCAGAACTTTCCGGATAGTTTTGAGCACATAATGGGTGGATGAAGACAGAGCATTTAATTGTATGCCTAAAGGACAGGGAGTCGTCCATCAAAACTCCCAGATTTTTTACCTTTGCCACCGGAGAGGGGGGTGAGACCCCATTTCCTCCGGCCACCAACGCCAGAAATTGTCTCTTGCTCTAAACAGCAGCACTTCTGTTTTAGCAGAGTTGAGCTTGAGGCAGTTTCCTGCCATCCAATTGCTCACCTCCCGCATGCAGCATCTAAACCGATCTGCTGTGCTGTCCAGTTCTCCCCGATGCAGCGACACCACAATCTATGTGTCGTCAGCGTAGGATGTAAGATGAAATCCGAAGGATCTAATCACTGGCGCCAGGGTGGAGACATAGACATTAAAAAGAGTCGGACTCAGGGATGAACCCTGTGGGACTCCGCAGGGGAGCTCAAATGGCTCGGATTCGAAATCCCCCAGGGCCACCGACTGAGTCCTGCCGGAGAGGAAGGCTTTCAAGATGTCAAGTGCCTTTCCCTGAATCCCGCTGGCCCTCAATCGGTCCACCAATAATGTATGGTGGACCGTATCGAAGGCCGCTGATGGATCCAGCAGGATCAGGGCGGCTCTGCCCCCCGCATCCAGCACCCTTCGAATGTCTTCGGCTGATTTAGTCAGCGCCGATTCTGTGCTATGTCCCGCCTTGAATCCGTGTTGAGAGGAGTCTGAGGTAACGGGTTTTTAGGAACCCGTTTGGTGCCAGGGGATAACACCCGAAGACCTCTGAGTTCTCCCTTGTTTCGGACCACAGAAACACTGAGTCTTCTAGTCGCAGTCAGAGATCAAGTTTTATTGGCAGCTACCAAGTAACAGGTGTCCTAGAAGCACGACAAACACGGGTCATGTGTTCTCAGGAGACTGTTCGTTTTTACAGAACCAGCCTTCTCCTTATATATACAAAAATAGTAGCTGCAAGCAAGAATTCTTGAGTTTATGATATGGCTATACACATATTTCTACAATAATACAAAAGAGCGAAGTCATGTAGGCAAGCCCGTATTTTAGATGTCCAATTCGTGATAGATTACCCAGCCAAGCCCGGAACTCCCATCAGATATCGGTGAAGCCCCAATAAAAGAAGGCAAAAACTGGCCATAAACAGGGAACGCGGACAGGCGTGTGTGTAGAAAACATGATCTGGATGTAGTGAATGGTTTGGGGCATGTTATGCATTGATGCTATCGTATTAGGCCACTGGGCGAGGAGCTGCCCAAACAGGTTTGGCTGGAGGCAAGGGAGTCAGTTGGGACAGGTCAGGGGGAGTCAGGGAAGGTGGACGTGTCCTTTTAGATCAAGCTCGACCTTTAATTGACTTATCATGAGGGCAAGACACAAGATGGATACCGTTTACAAAATGGAGTCTGAGGGGTCGGGACGGAAACTACGATTCAGGGGTGTTAGCATGCCTTGATCATGACGCAAATGCATAGAAATGATGTCCTAATCATTATCGGTTCGTCGACACCAAATTCGTCATGGTACGTTGATGTTTCGGGACACGGGTATCGGACCTCGATACCGGGACAACAGTAGGGTCCAGAATTTCAGAACCACAAGTCCAGCATATCTCCTGCTCCCAGGAAGGTGCTAAGCTGTTTGGTTAGAATGTCCTCCATGATTTTAGCTGGGTGGGGTAGTCTGGCGATGGGACGAAAGTTGTTCAAGTCGGCTATGTCTAGGTTGGGCTTTTTTAAAAGAGGCAAGATAGAGGCTTGTTTCCAGCACAAGGGAAATTCCCCTCTGTCCAGCATGGCATTGAACAGAGGGGTGAGTCCTGAAGCAATGGTGGCAGGAGCTAGTTTAGCAATAGCGGCAGGGCAGGGGTCATGAGGGGAGCCTGATTTTATCCTCATTAGCTGACTTGATACCTCCTCCTCACTGATAGGGGAGAAATTTTATAGTGTATCAAGTTTCCTATTAGTCTCAGAATGAGAATCGGTAGTGTAGTCTGATGCGTTAATCATGATTTGGCTGTCCAGGGGATAAAAGATCTTCTCTACCTTGCTCAAAAAGAAATTGGCTAGGTCTTCACAAAGTTGGCGACTGGGTGATATGTCAACTGATTTGGGAGCAACCAAGGAAGAAATTGAGTTGAATAATTCCTTAGAGTTTTTAGCTTCTTTGATACGTTTAGAGAAGAACTCTCCTTGTAGGCTCTCAGCTCTGCATTGAGCAGTTTATCCTCTTCCCTATAGTTTTTCCGCCACTCTCTTTCTAATTTTTTTCAGAGGGTTTTGTGGTTCCTAATTTGTTCTGAGAACCAAGGGGCAGATGGGCTTGTACGAGTGGAATGGTGGATAGTTGGGGGCGCGAGTTGCACGCAGGCGGCATCTAGCCAGTTCGTGTAATCTATAGCTGCTTCCTCCACATTGCCTGAGGTAGGCATTAAAGAGGATTTCAAAAGACCCTCCAGAGTCTTGCCATCTATGTTTCTCCATTTCCTGATCCTCTTAGGGAATTTTTTGGCCTTACTGGGTCTGGTAGGGGGGGCTACGATGATGTTGAAATGGACTGCCGCGTGGTCCGACCAGGAAACCGGCTGAACTGTTGTAACCTCTAGGTTAGGGTGATTTGAAAAAATCCCGTCCAGGGTATGCCCTGCCTTATGAGTTGGGCCGCTGACCAATTGTTTTAGCTCCACCCCATGTAACAGTTCCATGAGATCCTGAGTGTCTGGATCGGAGCCGTTCTCTAGGTGAAAATTAAAATCCCTTAGTAGCGTGAAGGAGTTGGCACAGATAGCTTCTTCTAACAAACTACTCAAGGCTGAGAGGAAGGGTGCTTTGGCCCCGGGCGGCCTGTAAAGTAGGCAGCCTCTAAGGGTTTGATGGTCAGAGAGGATGAAGTTGAAAACAAGCGCTTCATCTAGATTAGTTAGCCCAGGCTTCACTATCCCTCTGAGTGATTTATGGTATATAATAGCCAGCCCCCCGCCTTTCTTCCTTTCTCTGTTCAACGTGTGACAGACATAATCCGGGGGGGGGTGGCAGTGACGATGTCTGGGCCTGATGCTGCATCTGTCCAGGACTCGGTTATGAAAGCAATCTGAACCTCAGAGTCCTGAATGAGCTCCGCCAGTTCAGTGCTGTGTTTTACAAGAGATCTTGCGTTCAGTAACATGCACTTGATGATGACTGGGTTTTTTTCCTCTCTCGAAAAATGCTGGGCCGAGGGGGGTAATGAGGGAAGCCATAATACTGTGGGAAAGGGACTGTTTACAGTTGACACAGTAATGAGGGAGGGACGGCAAGTCTTGCTCCATTGTCATATTGACACAGCCTATTGTATCAGTGTAGCCGCCCTGCGTCAATAGGGTATTGCGGTTGTATACCAGCCACGGTATGGATCTTAAATCAGTCTGACCAGGGGTTCCGCCCCTGGGCGCGGGTCCGGCGCAGACGGGCTTGCCTTTGGCGCGCCTTCGGAACCTAAGGTGTTCCTCCCACCTGGTCCCAGATTTCTGCAGCCCATCTTGCATAATATAATATTCTGTAAGCAGAGTTAATAGCTAAGATGCCTACTTCTCCAAGTACCATTCTGTTCTCCATTAAGACATATAACATGATCTGGGACCAGTCCAGCCTCTCAGCCTTTGATGCATGTCTTCATTGAGTTTTTTTGTATATCTGACCATAGTTAAAATTCTACTGTGTTCATGGGCTTGGAAATGACACAGTTGCTTCCTTCTGGCAGGTCCTTTAATTTAGTCACCAATATTATCCCATACTTTGAATGTTTTTAGCTGCGGAACTTCTTTCTGTTTATTTCCTTCTCCTAATGTTGTTTTTCATAATCTTGCATTTCCTCCCCAAACACTGTCGATTTTGCTCATGCCACCGTTGTTGGCTGTGTGGCTGGCAGCAGCTTGGTATAAGTATTGTACATGGGAGAGATCTACACCTGCTTACATCTACCTGGAAGTCCATACTGTCTGCTCTAACTAAGCTTTTTTTGCCAGACATAGCTCTGCCTTTGGTTTTACATATAAATATCCTAAGCTAATTGAAACCCTCTTCTTAAACTTTTATTCCCAGCAGGAGCTTTCCCCAGCCTCTGTTTATATACCTAATGGACTTGTCCCAATGTATTTTGTACCCCGAGTACTTGAAATATTCCCAAAACACTTGGAATATCAGTGGTATGGGTGCCTGGGTTGAGCCACATGTATTAGGATATTATTGCTGTAAATTGATACCTTTTTCTCTGCGTGAGGCACTATTCCTTGAAGAAATCCTTTCTTCGTGGTCAAACACATAATGCTAGAATGTACCTTATTTTAAAGAGAAGTGGTGAGATGTCACTCTATTCTCCCTGACAGCCACTGTCTGGTCCTGGTTAAGGAGAGCCACCCATTTGCAGAAGTTTGGTCCGAAGCCGAACCTCTGCAGCATCTGTTACTCGAATTGGCCAGTTGATAGTTAACATCCTTTTCAGCATCCACAACGTTTATCTCTGGGGGCTTTGTTTTTTACTACATCGCCGTAAACCAATTATCCAGTTGTCTAAGATAAAGTCTGGTCTGGTGGTTCGTCTTGCAATATCTTGACTTAGTATATGAAAGTGCTGAGAGCCCCCTGCAATCTTGGTGCCAGAATGGTTGCCAATATCTTAGTTTCTTCATTTAATGAGATTAGATGCACATTTATCTGTTATCTTTGTGGATCCCTGTAATAAACGCATTCCTTGGACGAGAAGACAAAATATCATTCTCTCTGTCTTCTTTATATAGATGTTATAATTGGGGAGCCAGCAAAGTTGAGTCTTTGTACAGTTCCAGTGGTATCTTGTTGGGCACTGGCGTTTGCCCACTCTTCATATGCTTACTTGCCTCCTCAAAATTGTCCAGGATAATTTCACCTTTCAGCTTTTCCCTCCATTGCCTAGAGTTGACAGATCAAGACTGTTGGGGAAGCTCTCAATTTCCTTGTCCCCAATGACATTTTCTGTTTCAAAGAAGGTGCTGTAGTATTATGCAGATGCCATCTGCCTGTCTGTTGTCTTTGTCCCTTATCTATCATTTTGCCTATCTATCTGGCATCCTATTCCCTCCTGTTAAGCCATTTAAAGAGGTGACAGGCTTTATCACCCAGATGGGCAATTTGCCCTGCATGGCTACCTCAGATTGTTTGCTTTTTGCTGGGTCTAGGACTGCTAACCAAGGATAAAGTGCCTATGAATACAGTGAAATTGGCCTACCTCTAATTGGCACATTTAACTTACCTGTAAATCCTTAGTATATTCTAGAAAATGTTTCCAAGGCTTTTAAGTTCAATATTGCTAGTAAACTGCAGCATTCCTTGTGCCATCTGTTGCAGTGAATGTGCAAACCAAACACGACTTGCAGGTTTACCATTTGTAGCCTGACTGTTAGTTTTAAACTGTAAATTCGACTTGTCAAAACATCCCCTTTTGACAGGTCAAGTCACAACCTTCCTTTTTTCAAAAACCTTTTATGAAACCATCTATTTGTTTTACATACAAAGAACATTTATATTGTAGCGTCGATCCCATTTTTACAACAGTTGGTTTCAATCATTGTTGACCACTGTAAGTCCACATCAATAAAGAATACAGTTGTTCCCCACATCCCTCTTAAAGTCCACGATATACCCGCCATGCCGCCCAAATTTTCTCTCCTACAACCTTCCTTTGAAATATTTGTCACCCCTATGCATGATTTATTGCCCATTTAAAAGTAGGTCATATAGGAATTTAATATTAAACATTCCCTTACTGTGGAAAACCCCAAAAGCTATATTCTCTGTAGCCAGGTGGGTTGTTTCGTAGGAATAAACTGGGATGCAATAATAATTACAAATCTACTCTCATCAATCAAACTATCCAGAAAAACAATGATACCGCTATTTCTAACAGTTATTAAAAATCCAAGTCAGTGGTGGAGTCAGATTTCAAATTAAGGAAAAGTACTTTTAGAAAGGTACCTTTACCCTTCTACTGCAAACATGAGCCTCCAGCTGTCACCCAGCAGCTGAATTGCCCCCTTGAAGAGGAATTAAACCTTCTTCCAGAGCCGAAAACAAAGGCCTGAGTGTGGTGAGGTGGTGTTCCCTTAACAGCATTACCCGTGGCGTTGGTCCCAGGAACTGGATTAACTTCAAAGAGGTCTCCCGTCATAGGCAAATGTTAGCTGACACCTAGGCAGGGCTCTTCCTTTATCCTCCCAGCCAGGCAGGCTCCAATCGCAGTGGGCCTCCTTTTTGACATTAGTGTCAAGTCCTTATGATGTGTAAAACCCTGCTTGACAGATCTGCTGAGGTGTTACCTATTAACATAAATTGGGTCTTACTTAAAAGGGCGAGAACAGAATATGTGAAAATTTGCACATTTCCACTATCTGGTTGCTGGAAAACCCTGCTTTGGAGTACGTATTGGGGTGTACAGTGGCTGCTTCACATGCAAACCCCTATCCTTGAAGACAAAGATTAGTCTAGTCCGAGATTGCAGCCATCTTGAAAATGGCCAAAGTGGGTAGGGTTGTCTCTTTAAACTGTAACCCAATTGGTTAGGGCATGGTCAAGAGTCTTTCCCACCCTTGTGCCAGGCATAAATGTTGATTGTTTTTGTTGGTTTCGTGCTTTTCGGTTGTTGGTGCTTTGTTAGTAAGGTGTCAATTTGTGTGTACCCAGAGGTCAGAAGTACTCAAATCTAAGCTCCCTCAAGGTAAGCACGAGAATCTGATTTTGCATTATTTGCTCTTTAAGTAACCCAGCCCGCTTGTACCCCTTTACAGCTAGAGGCCACACAAGCAGCTACGTTTGAGTCTTGCACTGCTGGCTGGCCCAATAGTTACAGTGCCGGGTACCTCCTCCAACAAGACCTCCAGGTAGTAGTTGCATTGCTGCACCACAGTTCCCACCACCTTGATGCGTCATCAGTAACAGTGGTCCAAACCTGTGCAAGGTGGCCATGTTGAGAGGGCTCAACACAGCTGCCGTCTCCTCTCTGCCCAGCTGAGCTCATCATAATCCTGCAGGAAAGGAGCAGCAATTCTTCCTCCCGAGGTCTGAAGCAGACGGACACACTGAGCCGCCTTCTCTGCTCTCCCTTCCGCATCACTGGATGCTGCTATCTTGCATGTGAGGGCAATTGGCAGCCATATCTAGGCCTCTCTGTATTATTTTTGCACTGCTTTGGTCCCTTTCTGCATAAATGAGACACCTCTGGGGCTTGCTTGTGTTGATGCGTAGGTTGCTACGGATAAATGCAGGATATAAGAGCGGTCTGAGCGGAGCTTGCGGGGATCATGTCTTCTCTGCCATCTTGTTGGGCATGTCCCCTTCCCCCAGCTTTTATTTGTGCCTAGAAGAAAACAGGTTTTCCTGTAATGTGCTTTAAAGCTAAACTTTTTCCATACCTGCTTGCTAGGGATTGGTCATACTTTTGTATTAAATTTTACAAGAATTTTTTTTTTACTGATGTGCCAATTTCACTAGTGATGTTTCGGGGTAAAAAAAAATCATCACTTACTCAAATGATATTTCTGAAGCAAGCTTTCAAATTACTGACAGCTGCACAATTATTTACACACTTCAGAACTGTAAAAAGGAGACAAAACATAATTCACTGTCACTTGGCTCCCAAAAGTGCATGCAAAACAAAAATTTGGTATTTAAAGTTGGTATACAAAGTAAATAAAATATTTTTAAAAAATCACACTTTGGACCAGATTTGTTACTCAAGGGGCATGGAACTATTTTCTTACGTGGATGTGAAGAATATGTATAGGTATTTTGCAATTACTCAAAGTAAAGGGAGCTAATAGGTAAGCAAGAATTGGCAATGCATCAGTTTTGCTTATGTAATGAATACAGAGCTGTTTTCATAAATCGTCTGGGAGAAGGAAAGAGCTCTGTGACTGATAACACAGGAGTGGAGAGGATGTGTCACAGCAGCCAGGGCTGGTAACTTGGGAGCTGGGGACCCCGGTTCCAGTCTTGGCGGTGCTGCAGCAACATTCTGTGATTCTATTCAAATCACTTAATCTCTCCAGGTGATAAATTGTTTTATAAATATGCTGCAACAGTTAAAGACAAAGCTTTATGGAAATATAGTTCCACGAAACCGGATGTTAACAGTATTTTAGCGGCGAGAAACCGATAAGAGAAGCAGCTGTGGAAACCGCATTGGTAAATACAGGAAAATATGGTACAGCCAATAGAAATGTAGGAAAGGTGAGTGGCACACACAGGACCTAGAGAGAAGCCAGGAAAAAGAGGAGGCATGTTACAAGTTCCTTTTACGAGCACGGACGCCACGCTACTCTGCCGGCTGAACCATCGTTTGAATTTCGCAATAAATAATATAGAGGACATTCCTGCCTTAAAACTGGTTAACCACTAATCATGCAACTCCTCCATAGGAGGACAGATGAATGCTCCATCTATATTTAAAATATCAGATTTATTTGCCTTGAAACTAGTTGATTTCCAACCACGTTCTCTCCATCGAAGGAGGATAGATCGTGTTTCCATCCCATATTTGAAATATTAGATATAAACACGCATCTCCGGATTTTAGAAGGAGAAATAAAAGTGGATAAATATAGTGAAGACCTTTAGACAAGAGTTCTGTTCTGCCCTGAAGACGTTGGCGAGGATGAAACTCGTTGGCTACGATCTTTTATCTTGTTGAAATAAAGAAAAAAAGTCGATAATAAAGAATTTGGAGATGCAACTTTTACTAGAATTACCATTATTTGATTTTTGATACATGAATCACAAATGTTAAACAACTTATCAAGTTATTTTGTAAAACTATGATTGAAGTGTGTGGGGCGATTTATTATTATTATTTTTTTTTGAGATACCGAGTATCTTCGGAGATTTAGGGGCATTGAATCGCTGGTACCTAGCACCTTACGTACTTAGACAAAGGCTACTCCACTAAGGATAGGTGCAATCTATCTTTGCCTCAATCCCCTTTCTATTTGTATTCTAGTTCCTTTTAAGTTTATATTAAAAGAAATTGATTTCTCAAGCATAGCGCAAGTTCTGTTTTGGCGAAACCTAAAAAGGACTGACCTGTAGCGCTATGCTTCATGCTCAGATGGGTAAGAGTATATTTTGAATGGTAATTTAGTAGACCAGTGGATGAAGCCCTCTGACTAAAAGCCACTCTAAATATGTATATATGTTATTTTTTTATTTTTTTTATTTTTAAACAATTGTCTGGCGAGACAGCTGAAGGAGTCTCCAAGGCCAGACGTAGCAACTAACTTTTGTACCAGCTTGCCTTGGCTGGATATATTTGCTTTAATTCCTCTTGTAAATACCCTTAGATGCAAATTGAATATCAGCTACAACAAAGCAAAGTTCACGCGTAGGTATCCACAAAGTAATTAGTAACGCCTACTTGAGTTCTGCACCCCTTTACCCCTCATTTTTTACCTCCATCATTCTGGAGTTCTATATGGACTTTCCATGCTGGTCACTTGTCACATTCCTGTTTTTTTTAACCTTCGCTGTAGTTTCTGTAGGTTCATATTTGTTTAGTATGTTTCTTTATTGGTTCATGAGGGACACACCATTTACATTTCATCATATCGGGGAGTCTCTTTACAGTGATTGAGGACTATGCTGGCCTTTCAACTAACCTTTAAAGGATCATTTTCTGATCCGGTCTTTGGAAGTTAAACAATTGGTGTTCGATACTGGCTCAAGTACCGACGTATAATTTTAACGTGGGTGTAGGTGATTAGTGGCAACATCTTCTGGGTATTCGTGTCACCAGCATTTTGCTGTGTGATAAAACAAATAATTTGCAGTTAGTATTTCTTGTCTATTTTTTTATTCTCTTGTTATCAAAACATAATGCAATAATATTTGTGCAAAAAATTTAGCTCCCCAGTCTATTTCAATGTTCAGCACAAAAATAATCCTGCAGAACTAAAAAACGTTTAACAAGTACTGAACAATATACCATCTAAGTAGTTCTCATTGAAAAGGGTATCTCCGAGGACGGATGATCTGGTGGTTATTCTTGGTCTGTAGGATTCTGTTGTGCATTACTTTCAGTCTACCCGATTTTCAAATGTTTAACATCTGTTCAAGACCTCTTCACATGAAACTCTTCAACATTTGTCTATTCTTTGAGATTTCAGGCCCAGCATTGAAACATAACCATTCTCCTCTTGATTAACAAAGTAAACTGCACTGAGTTTCTCTTGTATCTTACCCAACAAACATGTACAGGGTTTCATTTGTAAAGTTTAATTCATACATTCTTGATATTTCATAATCCCTTCCAATAATTAGCAATCACTGGACATGTTCATGTTAGATAAAAGGAAATTCTATTGTTCCTCATTTTGGAAAGGCTGAATTCGTTCTGGGATCCAGTTTATGTTCATTGCCTGTGTTCAATTTTCTAGCATATTGAAGTGACTCAATTTAAATGTAGCTTTGCTTGACTTTTTGTATTCACATGTATTCACTGAGTAGTTTGTGATACATTGCAAATTGTATCCTGCTTCAGTCAGTATACAGCCATGAGAAACAATATGGTAGAAGGTGAACGGTTTTATTACTAGGCTATCCTGTTTTAGGTTTAAACCTATAACTGATAAACCTATAAACACCGACAGAACAAAAAACTAAAAAGCCATCCAAAGAAAGGAACATGAGTAAGAATAAGTAATTTTAATTCTTCCTGAAGGGGTCAACACAATGTAACTTTGTTATGCAAGATAGCAACAAGAAATTGGTCTAAGATTATTCTTATTAAGTGTTTAGGCATGTCACTAAATTTTTTTTAAATTATTTTAGTTCCTCAGTTTTTTACGCTTTGATAAAGGGTACAGAGTTTAGAAGCATGGTCTGACCTAATTAATTTATACACTAGAGAATCTGGGAATATTAAAGTTGTATTTGATCTTTTGGTGGTGTTTACTGGTTAGTGAAATGGCTAGCTCTTAAGAATCGAGGGCAATATATATTATCACATTTACCCACCAACAGAGTAAGTAAAACCCTTTGATACATCAGCAAATTTTTCTGACAAGTCAGAATTCATAGCAGGTCACCTGGCAAACGCCACAGGCTTTACATATGCAGGGTGTAGTGACGGTACCCCTAAAAAGAGTGCAGTCACCATGCATATGCAATAGTGATGAAGACAAGACTTTCCGCATACCAAAAAAAATCATAGTTGTGATGTGTCCCATTGTTGTGTATGAATACTGGCTTTTTACCCAACTGCACTTCACTGATGGGGTTTTGAGCCCATAGTTGCAATGTTAACCGGAACATTTCAATCCCTAGAATGTGATGTCTGTTAAAAGGTCAGAACTGACTTAGTGAGACATTTGCCATGGGAACACTTGATAGCTATGAATGTCAACACAAAAGCATCACCACTGTAATTAAGGTAGTTATGTTATTTTATATGGACTTATGCCGCGCATGGCTGCCCCAGCAAAAAGGCGTCCCAGCGCTTGCAGAGCGGAAGACAAGAAAAAGTGCAGCTAAATGGATGTGAAAAGCCAGGTTTTAATCAGCCTCCTGAATGTCCAGTGATCGCAGCAGTCAGAGGGATGGAGTTCCACAATGCAGGAGCCTGAGCTTTGAAGGAGCGGGTGTACAGCAGATGGTGGTCAGCAGAGCGAAGTGCGCGCCTAGGAACACAGGCTGTGCAGAGCCCCTGCAAGATTTGGGGACTCTGACCGTGTAGAATCTTATGAGTGGTATATAGGGTTTTAAATTGAATTCTTTGCCTTATGGGCAGCCAATGGAGATGGTGAAGAAGACTAGTGGTACGACATATCCTGGGTACGGCAAAAAGAATGCGTGCTGCTGCATTTTGGATTCTCTGGGGTCTAGCCATGACAGTTTTATTAGTGCCCAGAAAAAAACCATTGCAGTAATCTAGATGCGACAAGACCACGGACTGCACTATAAGTTGGCGGGTAGAGGCGTCAAAAAAACCCAGAATGTGTTTAAGGCTGCGCAGGAGTCCAAAACATGTACCAGCCACATTCTTTGCATGAGGCTCGAAGGTAAGGGCAGTATCAGTCTGAACCCCCAGATCCTTCAAAGTGTTTTTAGGTCTCGCCTGTCGATGCGCATGCGCATCGAGCAAGCGAGACTATAGGGGCTCATCCACACTTTATCCACACTGCAAGGAATCGTGGCGATTCCTTGCAGTGCCCGTGACTTTTAAGGTCAATGCGCATGCGCATTAAGCTTATGCGCATGCGCATTGACCTTAAAAGTCACGGGCGCGTGCATCAAGCGAGACTATAGGGGCTCATCCACACTTTATCCACACTGCAAGGAATCGTGGCGATTCCTTGCAGTGCCCGTGACTTTTAAGGTCAATGCGCATGCGCATTAAGCTTATGCGCATGCGCATTGACCTTAAAAGTCACGGGCGCGTGCATGTCCGTCTTTGTTTACCCGCACCGCCCCCTCCCGCCGTGTCGCCTTGCCTACTCTCTTCCACAGCCTCCCCCAGCTCCGCCCCCTCACTACTTGCTAGGCCGTGCCTCCCCTACTCTCCTCCCCCCTCCTCCTCTCCTCCCCTGCCTGCCTGCCGCTAGCCTTGTTTCCAATTATTTCTACACGCAGGCTCCATATCCAGTAGCGCTGCCTGTAAATATCGCGAGCGTTCCTCAGTCCGCCACTGCGGCTGTCCAGGTAAATAAATACAAAATGGTTGCTTGGGCGGGATCGTTAATGGGGCTGCATAGTACAGCCTGCATCTCTCCAATCCATGCATCTCTCCCCTTACCCAGTCTTCGGTTTCCAAACACGCCTCTACTGGTGCTTGCTTTTACTATTGTGCCGAAGATTATTGTGTCGCCGATTTCACGAAGCGCCTTCTGATTTGTTTTTAAGGGTCAGCATTCTAGTGTTGCCTGCTGTACCAGCACGCACGCACCATAGAGTCTGGCACTGCGTAGACTTGAATGCCCTGATCACGTGACCCGGAAATACCGAGCAATCTGGTTTGGCGCGCTCTGGCTTACCTATTTAAAAATAATCGGCCAAGACAAGCCCGTGTACACATCGAGGGAAGCGGGCAGACACTTTTGGTACCAGCGGCATGTAAGTAACCCTCCAGATTTTCCAGCTTGCTAATCTCCATTTTACTTTGAGGACATAGTGCGAAGCCGCATCACTCAGTTAAATTACCCGCTATTCGTTAACACCCTATCTTGGATGTATTTGAGTATATGATCTAGCTGCACTTATTGTTTGCGCCACGTCCCCACCACATTCCACTGCTTTACAAATATTGTGTTAATCTCCTGTTGATTTGGTTCAAAATCAATTGGCGCTCCAATCTTATTAGTGATCTGGTCAATATTCCTCGGTGTTGTGCCTCGTTTTATTAACCAGCGTGCGTTAGAGGGGTGTTTCAGTCTGCCGTGACAGCTGGTGTTGTGTGTTTTCGTTATCAGGGTCAATAGTACTTACTATCGACAATGGTTGTAATTTAAACAGTCTATAAGCAGTCCTCTGAAGTCATTAGATGTAGCTCACTCACCCTCACCCACACTCACCCTCACTCACCCTCAACCCCTCACTCACACTCACCCTCACTCACCCTCACTCACCCTCACTCACCCTCACCCACACTCACCCTCACCCACCCTCACTCACCCTCACTCACCCTCAACCCCTCACTCACCCTCACTCACCCTCAACCCCTCACCTACCCTCACCCTCACTCACCCTCAACCCCTCACCCTCACCCTCACTCACCCTCAACACCTCACCCTCACTCACCCTCAACACCTCACCCTCACTCACCCTCAACCCTCACCCTCACTCACCCTCAACCCCTCACCCTCAACCCTCACCCTCAACCCCTCACTCACCCTCACTCTCACTCACCCTCACTCTCACTCATCCTCACTCATCCTCACTCACCCTCAACCCCTCACCCTCACTCACCCTCACTCACACTCACTCACACTCACCCTCACTCACCCTCACTCACCCTCACTCACCCTCACTCACCCTCAACCCCTCACTCACCCTCACCCACACTCACCCTCACCCACACTCACCCTCACCCTCACTCACCCTCACTCACCCTCAACACCTCACCCTCACTCACCCTCAACCCCTCACCCTCACTCACCCTCACCTTCACTCACCCTCACTCACCCTCACCTTCACTCACCCTCAACCCCTCACCCTCACTCACCCTCAACGCCTCACCCTCAACCCCTCACCCACCTTCACTCACCTTCACTCACCCTCACTCACACTCACCCTCACTCACCCTCACTCACCCTCACCCACCCTCAACCCCTCATCCTCACTCACCCTCAACCCCTCACCCACCCTCAACCCCTCACCCCCACTCACCCCCACTCACCCTCAACCCCTCACCCTCAACCCCTCACCCTCAACCCCTCACTCACCCTCAATCACTCACCCACACTCACCCACACTCACCCACACTCACCCACACTCACCCACACTCACCCACACTCACCCACACTCACCCACACTCACCCACACTCACCCACACTCACCCACACTCACCCACACTCACCCACACTCACCTTCACCCTCACTCACCCTCAACCCCTCACCCCCACTCACCCTCACTCACCCCCACTCACCCCCACTCACCCCCACTCACCCCCACTCACCCCCACTCACCCCCACTCACCCCCACTCACCCCCACTCACCCCCACTCACCCCCACTCACCCCCACTCACCCCCACTCACCCCCACTCACCCCCCACTCACCCCCACTCACCCCCACTCACCCACACTCACCCACACTCACCCTCACTCACCCTCACTCACCTTCACCCTCACTCACCTTCACCCTCACTCACCTTCACCCTCACTCACCTTCACCCTCACTCACCTTCACCCTCACTCACCCTCAACCCCTCACCCTCACTCACCCCCACTCACCCTCAACCCCTCACCCTCAACCCCTCACCCTCAACCCCTCACCCTCCCTCACCCTCATTCACCCTCAACCCCTCACCCTCACTCACCCTCAACCCCTCACCCTCACTCACCCTCACTCACCCTCAACCCCTCACCCTCACTCACCCTCAACCCCTCACCCTCACTCACCCTCAACCCCTCACCCTCAACCCCTCACCCTCACCCACACTCACCCACACTCACCCACACTCACCCTCACTCACCCTCACTCACCCTCACTCACCCTCACTCACCCTCACTCACCCTCACTCACCCTCACTCACCCTCACTCACCCTCACTCACCCTCACTCACCCTCAACCTCATGCTAAAGATTTACAAAAAAAACCATAAACAATTCTAAAAGCACTAACTCTAATGCTGCGAGACCTATTGCATTTCTAATGCTTGTTAGGTTGGGGGGGAGTGGGGGGGGAACTAGGTCCGTAGGCCACCACTGTAAGTCCCATTTATGGGTGTGGTGGCCTACCCAGAGCAACTCTGTTTTAGCAGAGTTCAGCTCTGCTAAAGCACATTCAACAAATTTACAATAATATTATAAAATCCTTATATAAAAAGCTTTATATAAGTCATCCACTCAGAGATAGCCAGGACATCCGCATGGAACTTCAAATGGTCAGTAATCGGGCTGTTAGTGAAGGTGAACACCAGCTGCGTATCATCCGCGTAAGATATCATTTTGATGTTACGTTCTTTGGCTAACAAAGCCAAATGGCGTACATATATGTTGAACAGCGTAGGGCTCAGTGCAGCGCCCTGGGGGACACCGCACCGTGGAGGGTAGATACTGGATATGTAAAGGGGGGCTTGAACCTGGAAAGAGCGTTCCGAGAGAAATGCCGTAAACCAGGCCAGAGCCCCACCTTGACTCCGATCTCTTCAAGTCGTTGGAGAAGAATTTTATGGGAGACCGCATCAAAGCGGCACTAAAAGTAAAAATAGTGCCGACGTGCTGCCCAGAGCTGCTCTGTAACTGCCGAGAGTGCCGATTCCATACTATGTCGGGCAGAACCCGTTCTGAGAGCTAGAACCCGTTCTGAGAGCTATCCAGAATCGAATTAGATTCTAGATAGATAGTCATGATGGGGTTGACATGAGATTCCATAATCGTGGCCAGATATCGAAGCAGAGATATAGGTCTAAAATTCTCTGATGAGGATGAATCAAGAGTGGGTTTTTTGAGTAGCGGTACAACCTTAGCGTGTTTCCAAGATTTAGGAATCACTGCTGATTGAAGGGAGTTGTTGATGAATGTCCTACACTCCATCAGTTAATTGTAGAATTTTCTAAAGATGTCAGGTTTTACTGGGTCGTCCGGGGAACCTGATTTGACTTTTGCTGTTAAAATGGCTAAGTCTTCAAAGGACACAGGTGGCAGAATTTCTAGGTAGTAAGAGGCTGCACAAGGAGTGGAGATTGCCACGGATTCGACCGGGCATTGCCTTCCATCAAGGGCGCTATAGATAAAATCAACCTTATTAATAAAAAATGTAGTCCGTACGTCACATTGGGAGTTGGAAGAAGTGGGATCACTGGAGCCTGTTGGGGGTTGCAACATATCTTTCACAATGGAAAAGATGGTTTTGGAAGGATTGGAGCTGGAGGCAATAGTGGGCAAAGAGTGCAGAAAAGCATTTGTGAGCATGCTTAAAGCATCAAGTTTCAGGTGCATCAGAATGCTGGGCTATAAATGAATCTGGTGTAGTTCAAAATTGTAAACCATTTTATTTGGTACTGTTGGCTGAGTTGAGCATCCCTAAAATGTCATATCCGTAAGGAGTGGGTGAATGTCCCCCATCTGTCAATGAATTTGTTTATTAAAACAATTGAATATAGCGCTCTTACTTTTAAACTTATTAATAGTCCTGTAATCCAGACCGTTCTGACAGTGTGAGGGGTAATGAGATGTGTAAATGTAAATGAAAATCCAGTATTTGTAAAGCGCACAGCTACCCGTAGGCATTCCGGCGCTGGGGGCTGTCGGAAGATTAGGCGAGCTATTGCCTAGAGTCACATGGTGCGGGGCAGACCCCTGTCGCCGGTGCCGAGGATCGAACCGTGATCACCAGCATCTGGAGTCAGTCCCCCTGGCCGCTGCGCCACACCTCTTCTGTGAGAGAGGGTAATGAGATCCACAGACTTTCTATGCTTAAAACAGTCTAACATAATTCGATTTACCACTCCAGTGGGAAGATACTGCACGCCCTGCCTTACTTGTCGTTTAAATTCAACATGTTCTTTATAACAGTCATTGTAAAACATGCTTTGTAAACACTGGAAGAACACAGTTTGTGACTATTTTGGGGATTAGGCTTGTGAATAGCTCTGTTTGATTTGGAAAACACTGAGGAAACACCACTGAAATCCACAAAATATAAACTGGAAAACAAGACATCTTAGTTATTCCTCCTTCTGTCCTGACCTTCAGCTGATTGAGCAAGTGTCCATCCCTAATGTAAGCAGAGTTTCTGTGCACAATGTTTCATACTGTAGAAATTAGCCATTTCCCATGCACAATGTCCTTGAGCCTCTTTAGGGATGAGAACCACATTGTTTACTTATAGGTCAACCATACTGTTACATTCTCTACTCTGCTAGTCATATCAATGTCGCTTACTGTGCATTTTAATCCGAAGAGTATCCATTTGAATCCGAAGAGTATCCACAGTGATGTCCTGCAGGACATCAGGACATGTCAACTTGGACTGACTTTTACTCTGCATTACTTTCCTTGCAGTAAGTCCCATTCTTGCCTAGTCAGGCATTCGGTTGCTTGGCAGTTTTTCTGAAACGGAGTCGCTAATAATTCTGTGGCATCTAATCTTTCCTCCTCATCGATAAGAACCTGTGCAGACCAGATGTACTGGAGCTGGCTGCTAAATGGTTATCACAGATGGTTAATGTCGTCAGAGGTGCATATTGTAAGCTGGCGCATGTATATGGTGTATGTGTTCTTGATTAACAGATATTTTTATACTATTTATAGCATTAAGAGCTGATCACTCTTACATATGCATTCTTTTTTGTGTTGGTCATAGTTTGCTTGCCATTACAGTTGTTTTTAGAAAGTCTCAACTGATCTTTTTAAACAGGTGGATCTAAATACACTGGAAGAACCAGCACATGCATGGTAAAATGTCAACCGACACAAATGCCAGTACGAGTGAACACTCCCTTCTCTCGTGGCTCTTGCAGCACAGCTGCCGCTCTGACTATTCTTGATGCATCAGTCCAGAAGCGGCGAGCAGGAGTAGTTCGGGGCCATCTGTAGTAGGGTAGAAGATCGGGGGTTGGTTTAAGCAACAGTCGGCTAGTGTCAGTAACAGCATAGGGCACTAAGATCAAGAGTCTTTCCCGCAGCTAGCAGACATTGGAAGTCACACTGAGCCCAAGCATGGTGTTCACTCGTACTAATGATGTTTGCTTCCTCACTATTGTAGATACTGGTGCTAATTTTTTTCCATCCATGTTGGTTCTATAAAAGATTCCTTGTTAGTTAAAAAAAAAAAAAGAGAAAAAAAACGTCTGGAGCCTGCACCAATTTTTTTCAGTTGGATCCGTTAAACTTCTGGGCAACCCTGTTGGCTTAAAACAAAGCTGATTCCATAAAAGAGTACTGTCGGGCATGTTTGTTTTTCTGAAAACGACTTGCATTTGCTAACACCCTTATGTCGGCCTGTTACAAGTGGGAATAGCCCCATTTACATGCCTTGGCAAGTGGCATTTAGGAGAATGTATCTTTGTTGGATTCTTTACTCTAATTTTTACGGGTTATCAGAACCAGTCTGATTTTGTGAAATCAGCATTCCATGTCATAAACAAAGGAATTTACTAGAAAGAAAGGTTTCCTGATGCATAAATTCATCTAACCTAGGTGCAGGTTTGGTCTTCAAAAGTAGCCGCTGTTTCATTTAGATTACTGTGTATTGATTTCTCTTGTGTATATTCTGAAACTATGACATGGTTTGGGCTGTTAATGACAAATGGCGCCCCATGCCTCTCTTTAGAGTATTGCCTTTTAACGTAACTAATGTCAAGCCCCCTTGTCGTTCTCCAATTTTTTTGTTCAAATCTGTTTTTATTGGTTTTAGTTTTGCATAGTTGTGATAGGCAACATACTCTTGGATGTACAGTTCTACACAAGATCATCCGCCAACCGTGGGATGTACAGTTTTTTTTGTTGTGTGTATATTGGGCATACCTTAAGCATTTAAATCGTCGCTCACACAGGAGCGAGTTTGACTTTGGCGTTCGATTCATATTATAGATTACATAGGTTACAGCTCAGTAACAATGTGGTATCATTATGACATTGTGTAAAGTCCTTTCAATTCTTTCACCTTGGGCTTGTAAACAGATGGTGTGATTAAGAATAAAGAAAACCATAAGAGCAGCAGCATTAACCGGCATATGTACATTTATCTCCCTCACCCCCTCCCCGCACCGCTACCCCAGTGTTCGCTTTCCACCTAGCGATTGCTTCTGTGCACTAGCGACGACTACTTCTGTGTTGGGTATCAACCAATTGGTAAAACGTTCTGGAATATCAGTGTTGCGCTAGTGGGGTCCACGTCTTCCCCTGCGTGTTCACTATCCGTTCTCTCTGGGTGTCCCCCAGATCCCTCCCCCTCCGCCTGCTGCAACGCGCGGAGTATCCTTTCCCATTGGGGTGCTATGGGTTCTTTCCTCAGTCCTGGTGTTTCTTCCCTCAGGATGGTGATTCCCTCCGCCTTGGCCCATGCTAAGAGCGAGTAGCGCCATGCCTGCGTGTGCGATGGGTCTTGCGCTTTCCACTGCTTTAAGAGTCGCTTAGCAACCACTAGTCCTAAGTCTAAGAACCGGGACGTTACCTTTGTGGCTGGGGTCCTCCTAAAGTGGTGCAACGGGTACACAGGCCATTCGAAGGGCATTTTGCGGCCCGTGCAGACCTGCAGCAGCCTGCTGATTGTGTGCCATTACGTACATAGTCTAGGGCTACTTTATAACATATGTATCAATTCAGCCCCTTGTTCGGCGCACCTTAGGCACGGCTCATCATTACGGTGAAAATACCTATTGATCAACGCTGGTGTGAGATACGGTCTATGGACGATAAATAACTGTATTTGTCGGAATTTCATGTTTCTGGGAACACACACCGGCCTTTTAAGTACCCTCTCCCATTCTTTATCTTCCAGTTTCCGCCCCAAGTCTAGTTCCCATTTGCGGCGGAGTGGGTCTAGACTTATCCCTGTGTCAGTTCGAAGCGACGCCGCAAACCAGCGAACTTGGTGTCTGCCTCGCCCCATAACGTGTAAATATTGTATGATTAGGTGCTGGCTTGGCTCCGCGGTCATGTCCCCCCGATTGGCAGTCAGTTTCGCGACTAGTGAGCGGTGCGCTCGGAAGTGTCCGGGTGGGAGTCCCTCGTCCACCACCAAGGACTCCTATGATATGACTGTGCCAGCTTGGTATAGATCCCGAGGGTTTGTATATCATCTTCTCGTCACACTGTGAGTGTAAGAGATGTGAGTACCCCAGGCCCGGTAGGAGAGCCCTCTAGCGGTATTGAGGGTGCATAGGGGACAGTAGCTCTGGTAAGATATAGGGTCCTGCGATAGCATTTGTATGCCACCGCTACCCCCTTGTCGTTCTCCATTAGGTGAAATTCTCTACTTTTATGCTGCAGATCATGCAACACATGATTCTTGGTGTGGCAGATATTGGCCATATATTATACTTCTGAGCATTGGTTGCTCCCTCTAGACGAAAGCTGCTGTTAGAAATGGTAGAAAACCTACATTCTCCTGGTAATTCCCAATCTGTTTCTACAGGACTAGGGTATTGTGGGAACAAACTCTACAATCCTCCGAGACGAATATTATAATCCAGTGATTCACACGATTCATTTGTTCTTAGCAGAACTTCATAGCTCACCATACAACATTTTGGAACAACAATGTGCCCTGATAAATGGTGGTTCCCCTTGGTTGGTTCAAACTGTAGTAGTTGTCAAAACTGTTTTTGTCAGCATTTTCACTTTGTATCTTCCTCTACTTTGCATTACGTTTTTCTGTTGGCTGTATCTTGTATTTTTATATTTGCTATTAACAGAGATTACTGCCTTCAAGTGAGATTTTTTTGGCCCCCAGACTGATAGAGATAAACATTAGAGCGGAGAGGGCAGCAAGGTTCCATTTGTGGGACATTTCACAGGATGGGCGAGTGTGGAGACTGCACAGATTTGTGAAGTACCCTAAAAGGGAATTTTTAGATCCCCCTCCACATTGGGTCCAGTGACATGACCACACAGTATCTACAAACATTTTCTTTGGTACTCCTCTGGTGCAGCAAAAACGGCACGCAATTTGTGCAATGACAAAATCATCAAGAAAGGCACATAATAACTAAAAGAAAATGCAAAGGGTGCCTATATTTTATTAAAATGATCTTGCTCTATTCAGTATTTCTGCTATTGTGTAAAATTTGCTGCCATCTGTGAGAGCTGGCTTAGTTCATCTCAATTCCATGTAACAGTCCATTTCTTGAATCCTGTATAGAGCTTTCTCTTTAGAATGTCATGGAGTTTGGTGATTCTCCCCTCCAGCTACAATCTAAATATGGGCTATTCATACTGTTACTCGCAAGTAGAAAGCATTTGAAAAGTCATGACTTGTGTCCCAAAATGTTTTTAGTTGGCGTGAGGCACTTTGCTAGCAATTACAATTCTGTAGCCCCATCTAAACTGCATATACTTAATAGTATTAAACGAATGCATCACTTACAAAATACAGACTATCCAAGCATAACTACATTTTTTAACGAGATCACATTATTGTATTGTACCAGTAGGCTTCCTCCAAGGCTCAAAACCATTTCTAAAAATCTAAGCTCTCAATGCACTCACATGAAAGATGTGGAATGTGCATGACTTGCAGGGTGATGAGGCTTGGAACTGGATGAATAGCATAGAAATAAATAGCAACAAAACTCAAAGACCCTTGCATGGTAGAAAGAAGTTAGGACGATGCATTGAGATAGTACCATTCATTTTGATGTCTCTTCAACCGCCCCCCCCCCGAACTCTACCCAGCCCTCCGCCCCCCACGCTCCCCAAAAAAGACTGACGTTTAACATTATGTTAACTGGTAAGAAAAAACAAGTGAGGAAGCTACTAAAACAGCGAGCAGCCACTGAAAACAAACTTTGTGATGGGCACCAAAACCGCATTGTTGTGTTCACTAGGCAGTTTTTGGGAGAGAATATTTGAAGGATCAATCCGCGGCACTGAAATAGTAATCCAGTCGAAACTAAAACTAGGAAACGAATGGAGACTGGACGAATTTGTAGAGGCGGCGTCTTCCCTGTTGGTTTAACTGTAGCTGGTACAGCCGTTTATAATCCGAAATTCAGTAGCGACGGATGAGAAAGTATCAGCAGAAAGAGCATTAGAGTTTGATTTCGAATTTTGCGGTGTAGTATCCTCAATAGTGCTAGATAAACTTGGAGTAATTGGGGGAAAAGCTGCTCCTAAGCCATAGTGTGTGTGGACTTTGTTTTTTTTAATGATAAAATATATTGATTTTTGTGTTAACCATACACCATGGCACACAAAAGATCACACAGAACATCAATGTATGAGACAAAAGACTGTTATGAAATCGCTGCCTCTCTGGGGGAGGGGCAGGCCTCCCTCCCAGTCATAGTTCACCCACCCAGGCCACTCTCAGCCGATGAGCTATGTTGGGGGTATTGATCGCTAATGTTCGTTACCTCTGGGAGACTGTTCATTTAGCTCCTCTGTAAGTATGTTCGCCTCCAGGGCAATATATTCTGGTATGTCTATGCACCCTCTATTGTACTGGGTGAGGGTGTCTCTCAATCGCATATATCAAAAGAATTGTGAAAGGTGCATGTCGTAGTCCACCTGTAGTTACTAAAATCATGTCATATTGGACCCTGACATGACATCTCCAAGTTTTGTGATGCCAATCTAGTGTCAACTTGTGACAATAGAGTCCCATGCCATTTCAGGGTTTCTTGTTACAGGTGTCCCCCTCCAAACCAGGATTCCATGAGAGGCCCACCACACCTGGAATACCACCTGTGTGACTGCTGGGAGTTGTACCAATGGTGCTCCATACAGCAGATGCGGGGGGGGGGGGGTGGGGAGGTCCCTGTATCGCCAACTGTTCTTTGGAGAAGGGAGGGTCATCTGCACTGGTGAAACAACTCTTTTTGGTGACAATAAGGTAAGATGCTCTGTAACATGAAATTATGTCTGGAGATGACATTTTCCATCATGTGTGGATTTAATAGCAGTTGGAATGGGCACTCCTTGAGGCGTGGTTCCTCCACAGAAAAGCCCTCCGCAAGGATTCTAGACTCCTAAAGACCAAATTGGGGAGTAGAAAGGGGTAATTCTGCAGTTGATTTCAGACAGGGGCAGTACGATTATTTTGTATATAGTTGAACATCTGCTAATGGCAGTGTTGCCCAATAGCCAGATCATGGGTCACCTGATGAAGATGGGTTTGAATGTTCCTTTCCCAGGTTCGTGCAGGGTTATTTTCACTTCCTGGTATTGAAAACCCTCCCGGATGACATGCATTTCTGCCGCCCATTCCAGCGCTCCAAAGTCGCAGGCCACGGTATACTCTGATGATTTAAATTTGTAAATGGTGAGCGCGGAGTACTTGCCTAAAATTCACAGATCTGTAGAGCTCGGGGGCCGGAGTTAAGGGGGATGCTTGTTGGAGTATAATGTGATCCCGTCTGAGGTCTCCGGCACCCACTCCAGGCCCCTCAATAAGGTGACCCACTATTTCCCACACAGCCGAAGGCTCAGTCACAATTGCGAACAACCGGGTGACTGGGGGGGGCAACCCTGTCTCGTCCCTCTGTACAAGGGGAAGTGGCCGAAGAGCAAGCCTCCCACCTTCACTCTAGTCCCAAAAGTCAGTGTTTTGTAGCTACACCCAGGAGGTTAATTTTTTGGGTGGTAGTTTTATATAGCGCAAACTCTACCTGAAGGTGTTACAGCGCTTTACATGAGCACCAATTGCGTTGGACGGATACATTCATTTTAGGCACGGGAAGATTAAGTGATTTGCCAAGAATTACAGCATGAAGGTTCCTGCTTCGAGGTCGACCGCTCTAGCCATTAGGCAACATCCTAAAGTGGAGCTTTGCAGCAGTCAAATCAGGAAGTCCCGAGGTGGAGAGTCAAAAGCAATCAGCAGGAGCGCCTGGGCTCCTGATAGCCTGTGAGCTAATGCCAATACATTGTACACCAGCTCAATATTGTGCCGTGTGGTTCTCTTTGGCAAAAAGCCAAATGGATCTGCGTGAACTAAAGTGGTAAGCACAAAATTAAACCTGGTGGCCAGGGCCATTGCCCAGATTGTATTGTTTTGCTCAACAGGGAATTAGGGTGGTACTATGAGCACTTATCTGGTGGATGTCCCTGCTTATGTATGACCTCTATTTTGGCTCGTCAGAAGGAACAATGCCTGTCTCTGCGGCCCGCTCAAACATATCCCAAAGGGGTCGAGCAGCAATCCCCTATATACCTTAAATAACTTTACCGGTAGGCCACTAGGGCCTGGAGTTTTACCTGAGTGGAGCAGCGATATGACTGTCCCCAGCTCCTCCCATTTGATGTCTCTATCCAGATAGTCCTGATTTTGAGCATACTAGGGATGGAAGGGCAGGTCTCTTGCAAAGTCTCTAAGGGCCTCGAGATTACCCTTGGGTGATTGTTCATAGAGCATTCTCTAATAAGTTAGCAAAGCACAAGGCGATAGCCGCATCCCAGGTTTGTCTGACTCCTGCCTCGTTCAATTTGTACGCGATAGGTGTGCGGTACTGGTCTTGTCATCCCATTGCGAGAGATGCAGCTTTGTGTAGTGAGCCAAGCTGCTCTGGCCTCATCAATAAGCAATTGACAAAGTACTTCTTGTTGGTGGAGCGAGGCCCACGTGAGGTTAGAGTAGCTGGATGTTACGTGAGGTGCCTCTAGCACTGCTATATGGGTTTCCAAGTAAGTCATTTCTCACCTGCACTGCTTGTGCCTATGAGAGATGCAGCCAATGATGTTGCCACGGACTGTTGCCTTTAAGGCCTCCCAGAAGATCCTACCGTACCTCTGTCTGTGTATCACTTAACCATGGCATGGATGCCAGTCTTTGCCTCAGCATCCTGAAACAATTAGTAAAAATATGAACAGACATTTAACCTCCGTCATTGAACAGGCATCAAATGTGTCAAGATAAAATCAAGATTTAAAGGAGTCTTTATTGTTCATTACTTTCTGAAGTAACAGGCTCAGTCAGTGCCTGTCGATGCAAAAAAGACAACCAAACCAGAACCAACCCCCCCCTCCCCCCCCCTCCCCCCCCCTCCCTCCCCATACCTCCTGAACATGAAGTACCTGTCATGGAATAAACTAGGAACTGCTTCCAACTGGGGACCAACCCCAAACAATGTGTTTCTGTACCATTCATTTTCAAACCCAAACAATTACCCACAAATGCAAAAACTAAACAATGGAAAGGAATGAGGTACCACGCGGTGAGCCACATCCAATCCCTCTGCTTTAGTGCTAGGATTAAAGTTCAGAAAAGGCCCAGATAGTAAGGGTTGTATAGGGGCCTGAATCTCTGCCTTAGCCGGGTAGCGATCAGCTCCTCCACCCACCAAGACCCGATCCATTGATCTCTGATGGGGAGGCTCTTGATCGTCTGCACAGTGGTACCTCCTCCGCGTGCCCTCGGAACAAAGTAGGAGCTGCTTCCATCCCCAACCCTGCCATGTTGGAGCATGTGGACGAGGAGGGCTCCGCCAGGCAGGGTGGTGGGCTGTCCTGGAGCCATGTCCAGGCTGATTTGGGTGTATCCAAGAAGTGTGTTTTGCTTTGATGAATCACTTTTTCAGCCGTGCTGGAAAGAGCAGCATGCACTGAATCTGAAGTGCTCGTACTTTCTGTTTGGCTGTTAATAAATTGCCCCTGTCTTGTTTAACTTAAGTGTATAATCGGACGACAGTCACGCTAGAGGACTTCCACAGCAAGTTCTTCTGTAGCTGAGAGGCCTTAAGGATCCTGTTGCAAAGCAGGCAATTATGTGGCGGAGCAGTCCCCCGGCTGCAGCCTCTAAACCACGGACCATGTGCCCCCTCCACCGCAAGCAGCGCGAGTGTTCCCCTTCTGGCACCTAGTGCGTCACAGATTGAGTGGAGGACGAACCCCCACAATCCATATGTCATTTGGTTGTGAGCAGACCTCTGTATCTTCCACCCTGGACCCCCCCCAAAACCCAGAAGCTGAATCCCGCATAGTTTTCCGGAGTTCCCCCAACTCCGGGTTGAATGGTGTGAATCCTGTCCTGTACCTCTTTCGGCTTCCATGCGTCTTGTGGTACTATTGCACAGCTCTTGGCGCAGCTTAGAAGCATCTACTTTCAATTCACCCGTTTTCCCCTCCAGGCAAGATTGTAGGTCCTGGATTGCCTGTGTGATGGGGCAGAGGGTTTAGTGGAGACCTGTGCTACTCCCACTTGTTTCTGTGAAGGACCCCTCTGTCTCCCATGGCCGGGCCACCCACTTGCTATGTGAATTTCGCTTGGACCCCCTGTGACGATTGACCGTCTCCTTTCCGAAGCCGGGACAGCTATTTCTACACTTCCATTGATGTGTGCAGTCCAGCTCCAAGAACTGATGTGTTGATTTACCCTCCACCGTTTTTCTCCTCGGTGGCCTCCCAATTGGAGTTCGTGGTCGACGCCCACAGTGCAGGAGTGATGACCTTTGTCCCAGGTGGGTCATCCTTCTGTGCCCCATAATTAGAGGCCCCTACTCCCTCTGTCAGTTATCACTGGGCTGCTGGACTGGCGCCCGAATGGCGTCCAGGGCCAACGCCTGCTTGTGCCTCTTAGTGCGTGGGGAGGGGACTCTCTGCTGCCTCAGGGCCTCCTCTGCCTTACCAGCACTCGAAAGCCCCAGCTCTCGGCCCTCTAGTTATGGGGGAGGAGTGTATGGTTATTCCAAAGTAATCAAGATGTTATATGTGAATTATTACAAAATCTTTGGTCCCTCTTGTTAAAAAAAAAAAGGTTCTGGGTACTGATGTTCTCGGAAAGTATTGAACATTTTGCACATGCACTTTAACCGTGAGGTTTTTAAATGTTAGACAGCTATGGCTTTGAGTCCTTGTTGGACGACATCGAGCCACCACAGGCACGAGCTCTGTATACCCAACTTAGATATGGAACGATTCCTTTAACCCCTTCACTGTGGGCCTGTTTCCCCCTGCTGTACTGGGGGGCGGGGGGAGGCGCGCACAGGTGCTCAAGAAGAGGTCAGCTCGTCATGAGCCACGGCACTTTGGTGCTCATGACGAGCTGAGTGCGTCATGACCACGCCCGTTCCAATGGAACGCTCAGCACATCAGGGTAATCAGCCCAGCATGCAAGCGTTCCATTTAACGGGTGCGGTCATGGCACCGAAGCGCTGTGGCTCATGACGAGCTGACCTAGTCATGAGCACAGGAGGGGTTAAATACAAGGAGAAGTAGCCGGGGAAATGTGGTGGTTAATGTACTGTGCCCATCTTGCCTTGCTGCTCCTGAGACACTTGAGCATTTTCTCTTTTGCTGTCCGTTCTCTGCTGATTATAGAAGAACCTGGATAGCCCCTTTCTGTCGTATGCTTTCTATTTGGTGTGATTTGGAAGCTATACGCATTTTTTAATCCGATACCACACGTTGGCTAGTGTTTGCCATCTCAAGATTCCTGCTATTTGCTTGGAGGAGGAGGCTAAAATGTGTAATTCAGCCTACAAAATGGCTGTCTACACATAGCTTAATTTGTCCACATGGATGATTTAGCCTACTGTGTTTTTACAGGAACTTTAACCTTGTTTTTAATGGATATTTTCATAAAACACTTTTAATGTACAATAACTGATTTATTTCTGATGTTTTGTTTTTTTATGATGTGAACAATCATATTTTTGATCGAATAAAACAATATGGGAATCAATAAATGCAGATGAAAAAAGCTGTTTCCAACAAAGAACAGAAGTGTATACCATCTGTTAA
The DNA here is from genome assembly GCF_964261635.1 of Lissotriton helveticus. Classification (NCBI taxonomy): domain Eukaryota; kingdom Metazoa; phylum Chordata; class Amphibia; order Caudata; family Salamandridae; genus Lissotriton; species Lissotriton helveticus. Next base: position 1,638,950,222 of record NC_136068.1, on the reverse strand, counting down.
TCCTTAATTTCCTTGTGCATCGTGCGTTGACCGTTTCTGAGAGATAATGTTGCTTTTGACTGTAATTGCAAATATTAGAAGGCATTACATTGATCAATCTACCAATTGCTATAGTAAATGACCGCAAAATATTATTTTGTTAGTATCTGTATCCAGACAAGATCATTGTCTCCAAACAGACTTTTTTTTTACGGCATGCATTTCTTTAATGGTACAAAAATCACAGGGGCTTGTATATTGTCCTGCTGAGAAGATATCCATATTGAGATGAAAAATGCGTGGTATTTGCACTCTGTTGGTGTCACAATTTGAGTTAGAAGTGCAGCTGATGATATAGTCACCATTTTTTTCAACAACTCTGGCATTTCAGGATCAAAATTGTTGACTATCTTCTGCTAAATATTCTTTCAGTTTTAAACAATGTGAGACTTGTAAGGTTCAGTTTCCAACTGCGGATTGTCATACCATTAATATCTAGTGTCTTGGCAAAGAACATGGCACTCTGCAATGCCTCTAATGCCTAAAGATGCATCCCAAGAGTAGGCTAAGGCTTCATAGCTAACTTTAAGGAGAAACCCAAGTCTAATTTTAGATGTCATACGGATCCAAGTCAAGCTCTCGATTGAGGGCAAGATTCCCCCTTTGCTGAGAAGGGACACGGAAAAAGAGCACTGTATCTCACATGATAGCACAATAAAGAAGACCCATACGCAGTAATCAACCACTTCATTACATATGGAAGCATTTTCCAAATTCCTTGCTTCGAACCAATGCTACTCTGTGATTTGAGATTCCTTTGTGGCCCCCCAGTACCCCCAAGGACATACTGGAGACCTCTTAAGCATCCACTAGGGCAATTGTAGCACTAACTGCTTTGGTTCTGATACGGGTCCAGTCTCTGGCCTGCGTTATATCTGTTCTAAAGCTGCTCTCAATGTTGATGTTGAAGGCTAAGTCAGTTAGGCTTTTATCTTCTCTGGTCTGAGTTGCCTCAAAGTTCCCTTTGGGGCGAATTCATTTTTAGTTTGCTAAATGCAAATCTGAGCTGTCTGAAGTTAAAGGAATGTTCTAATCTTGGAGGTTTCAAGGAAGAACCCTTTAGAACTAAATAAGATTTTTTTCTGATCCAGCAAAGCACTTGACAAGGACTGGGAATTGTATCTCCACCAGTGTTTCATGCAGCATCACATAACTATAGACCTACTCCTTCAGTCCTCCCACCCCCTATTACTTGTCTACACCTCCCACTCCTGAAAATTTGATTGGACAACCTTCAGTCTCTATATTGAAATAGAGTAGGATTCATTCTAATTCACCGAACGTTGCCCTTTGGGGAAACATTTTCACTCAAACACTTATCTATTGGCTAGTATAGCCATGCTTTGTGAATTGGTGACCTCTACCACTTCAGAGGTTTCATTTAAAGCACCTTTAGAGGATGGTGTGTCTAGACTAAATTGGTTTGGATACAGCATATGCAGTGGTCTGCTTCATGGGATCTTTAATGGTCCTTCAGAAACATGCTTATGGTGTATACAAAGTTGTCTGATATTTAGAACCAACATGTTGGACTTTGACAGACTATTAAGATAGCAAGCACATGCATCTTTGGAAAGGTTCTTGCAGAGTAGACTTACTGCTAGAATCCTAAGGCTTTAGTGTTGTAAGGAAATTGAGAGGTCATGCTAACCAGTTTGGGAGATCGATGATTCAACAGCCACTCCAGCTCTGCAATCGTTTTTTGTCCCTGCAGGGGCTTTGGGTAATGCAGAGGTCACCAAGGACAGGTGTCTTTTTCATAATTGTCCAACCCACCAACTTCCGAGCATTTTTGATTGCTCTTCCAGGGATTGTTCATCCGCTGCCTATAAAACGTTTGGTGAGAGATGGCAGATTACTTTAGATTGGGATGTCTTGCAGATTGCGGTGCAAGTGATATCATTTTGTTGGGAAGTGGTTTAGGTTTCACCCTGTATACAGTTTCAACGAGAAAGAATTTTGTATGACTGCTGTTTGAAGTGGAAAATATACACATGAGCGAATCGCTACACTAAGTAAAGTGGAAAAGTCTTTTATTCAAAATTAAACTTTATCCAGTATTAGGGTATCTTTCATAGATTCACATGCCTGAATCATTCCCCGTCGTCGAGGCGGGAGTCCCACGGTGAATAAAATATATATAATAGCAGTGCCTAAAATTTCTTGTAGTAGGCTGGAAAAGCCTAAAGGCCTAACTAGGCCTCAAAACTTAGCAGCCTATCTACATCATTATGTAAAAAGACCTGAAATATTAGCCTCAGCCAATCAGCTGTCCTCACCCTCTAGAACCTTCCCTGCTCAGGCAGTTCTCCTCAGATTTTCACCGCACTTCGTGTGTAAGGGAGTCTCCCTGAGTGCCTACTCAGTTTTTTGGATTTTCTAGCTTAAAATGTCTGAAAGGAAAGCTCTTTTCAAACCCTGTGGAACCTGCTTCAAGAAGAGAGTCCATGTGGATGACAAGCACTCGGATTGTATTTATTGCCTACACCCTTCACATGTGGTGAAGGACTGTAGAATTTGCCGTACCTTCCCTCAGAAAACCATCAGGGATAGGGAGGCAAGGGTTCTTTTGTGGCTGAAGTCTTCATCTGCTGATGAGGAGGACAAAGCCTCAACTTCTAGCAAGAGAGCTAGATCCACGGACAATGCTTCTCCTGAGAGAAAGAAATTGTTGAAATCCTCTCAGAAAGCTTCAGAACCCTCTCAGAGTGCATCGGCTTCTTCACATGTGAGTACTACCCAGACCAAAACTTTAACTCTGGTGTCTGTACCCACTACTACTTGGACTTCTACCTCCTCTTCTACTTCTGTGGTTACCACTTCAGCTATCACGTCACCTTTGATGTCTGTCCCACCTTTAATATCAAAAACCAAGTCACAGTCTTTGAAATCCTTCTCTGCGAAGGCTCCATCGACTAAAACGTCTGCTCCGTCGACGACCGCACGGCCGTCGTCGACGAAAACAATGTCTCCAAGGGATTCGTCGTCAAAGACATCATCGACGACCCCGACGACGAAGGGATCGTCGACGAAGACACCATCGACGGCCCCGTCGACGAGGGACCCGTCGACGAAGACACCATCGACGACCCCGTCGACGAGGGACTCGTCGACGAAGACACCATCGACGGCTCCGTCGACGAGGGACCCGTCGACGAAGATACCATCGACGGCCCCGTCGACGAGGGACCCGTCGACGGAGATACCATCGACGGTCCCGTCGACGAGGGACCCGTCGACGAAGACGCCGGCGACGGTCTCGACGACGAGGGACCCGCCGATGACGGCCTCGTCGATGACGGCGTTATCGACACTCTCAACATCGAAGGACTCGTCATTGACAATACCTTTGACGGCCTCGTCGACGACAAAATCTTTGGCGTTGGCAGCGCCGTCGACGGAGAATCCGTTTACTGGGGCTTCTGCTCATCGGCTGCACGGTTCCCCACCTGCAAAGACACAATTCACTCATTTCCAAATGAAAACTTACAAAAGGCAGGATTATTCACATATATCTCCGCTCTTGCCATCACACATTTTGGAGACATACATGCAAGGAGAGTCAGAAGAAGGAGAAGAGGATGATGACCCCTTTGGGATTGCCTGTCACCCTTCTCAATTGCATATTAAACTTCAAGAGGATGATGAAGAAGAGTTTCAGGAGCAATATACGCATGACGTCTACTCCACTCCATATCAGTCACCTCGTTCTAGACTTCCTCGGTCTGAGGACACAACACATTTACCTACTTCCTTAATACAGGACTTGCAAGCTATGTTGGCAGATTATCGACAGATTTCCTCCAACTGAGGGTGCGCCCGCTGGGTCATCTGCTCCGGCTACTGTGCCACGACCTCCGTCGCCAAGAGCTCCTTTGTCTCCACAGCCACGTACTTCACCAATTCCTCAGGTTTTGGACAGTTCGTCCTCTGATGGTGACGAAAGTAGAGAGGAGGGAGAATTACCGGATAACACTCCAGTGGACCCTTGGGAGGATTATGTCATCCCTACACCTTCTCCGCCTCCGCCCCGTCCTTCAGACTCTCCACCTGAAGATATTGGGGGTTTTCACAATATTATGCAGAGAGCTGCTAATAGATTTCAATTGGTCGTCACAGTTGAGCAGTCGGACTGCTTTTTACATGACTTTAAGGAAGGGTATCGGAGAGTGATCAGAGCCATACCTATTATTGACTATATCTGGAAGGAAGGCCTCAATATTATGAAAACACCAGCCTCCATTCCAGCAGTTTTACAAAGGATTGATAAAAAGTATCGAGCACCATCCGATACACCTGCTTGTTTGATCGGCCATCCTCGACCGGATTCGGTCATTTCTCAGGCGGCGCAGCAAAAGTCCAAGAATCCTTCTGCTCCCATCTCAACGCCACCTGACAAGGAGGGAAGAAGGCTTGACGCCATTGGGAAGAAATTTTCTGCAAACGCAGCAGCATCCATTAAAGCAGCTAATTCCTTAGCTATCCTGGCTCGATATGACAGGCAGATGTGGTCGGAGCTCTCGGAATATCTTGAGCTGATCCCGGAGGATCATCAGATGGATGTACGCAGAATTGTGCAGGAAGGTGAAAGGGCGGCCTCAGAAATTATTGATTGCGCCCTAGACATTTCTAATACCAACTTTCGACAACTGGCTGGAGCAATTGTCCTTAGACGTCAAGGTTGGCTCAAGGCTACCACCTTTAGACCTGAGGTCCAAACCAAGATCTTGGACATGTCTTTCGATGGTGAGTCCTTGTTTGGAAAGCACATTGATGACGCTTTATTGGCTATTAAAACCGATACCGATACAGCGAAATCTCTGGGAACCCTGCAATACAAGAGGGGGTCCTTTAGAGGTGCAAGAGGTCGTGGTTACTCCTCCAGAGGAAATTATTCAAACCAACAAAATCGACAGTATCAATCATCCTACAACAAACCATACTATCAATCTTCTAACAGGCAGCCTGCTTCTGGTTCTTTCTCTCGGCAGGGAGGACAACGGCGCTCAGGTAATCAAAGGAGAGATTCTAACAAGCGCCAATGAGCTTTGCCGGATGTCGGCCACTCCTTTTTCCCTTCCCGTGGGCGCCAAGATTTCCGCCTTTTACCATCAATGGAGGAAAATAACTTCAGATCAGTGGGTACTGGATTTGGTCAGCAAGGGACACACTTTGGAGTTTTTACAAAAACCTCCCACAACGCCGCCCAGGGGTCCCCCTCCCCCTCGTCTGCGCTTACTCTTCAAAGAAGCCTTAAAGATGCTACACAAGAATGCAATAGAACTAGTCCATCCTTCTCAGAAAGGGCTGGGCTTTTATTCACGTTTCTTCCTTGTGGAGAAAAATTCAGAAGAGTGGCGTCCAATATTGGACCTGCGCAAACTCAACAAATATCTAAAGAAACAGAGTTTCCGCATGGTAACGTTGAAGGACATTCTGAATTGTCTGAACGAAGGAGACTTTCTGGCTTCTCTGGATATGCAAGACGCATATTTTCACATCCCTATTCACCCCAACCACCGCAAATTCCTAAGATTTCAAGTGGCCGGCGTCCATTTCCAATTCAAAGTCCTCCCATTCGGCCTCAAATCGGCCCCCAGAATCTTCACGAAATGTCTAGCCCCAGTGGCTGCAATGTTGAGGTCCCTGGGACTCCAGGTGTTCCCATACCTCGACGATTGGCTGTTAAAGGGTCCCACCAGTCATTCGACCATGGAGGCAGTCAACAAAACACTTTCACTGTTCTCGAACCTAGGATTGACCCTCAATTCTCAAAAATCTCAGCTCCACCCTCATCAACGACTAACTTTTCTGGGTGCAGTCTTGGACACATGCCAGTGCAAGGCATACTTGACACAGGAGCGTCAAAACAAGCTCGTCAAACTGGCAAAACAAATATCCGCAAAAAAGTCACTTTCAGTTCGGATGTATGCTTCCCTTCTGGGGATGTGTTCAGCTGCGATCAATCTCATTCCTATGGCAAGACTCAGAATGAGACCGTTGCAGGAAGAGTTGCTTCGTCAGTGGAAGCAGGTCGAAGGATCATTCGACGACCGCATCAAGGTCACTGTCAAAATGAAACAGGCTCTTCTCTGGTGGTCGAAGACACACAACTTGTCGCAGGGTCTCACCTTCCTCCAAGAGATTCCGGACTACACTCTGACTACGGATGCGTCCATGGAAGGTTGGGGAGGTCACCTTCAGGACCTTCAAATCCAGGGAAGATGGTCTCATCAGTACCAACAGATGCACATCAACATATTGGAACTCAGGGCCATTTTTCTTTCCCTGCAAGCTTTCCTACCAAGGATCGTGAATTCGTCCGTCCTGGTGCGCACGGACAATACCACCAGCATGTTCTACATAAACAAACAGGGAGGAACGAAATCTCTTACCCTGTCACTGCAAGCTCAGGAAATGTGGGAATGGGCCTTACAGCACAACATATCCCTCAAAGCAGAGCATGTTCAAGGGATTCGAAACTCTCTAGCAGACAGTCTCAGCAGAACTTTTGTGGACTGTCACGAATGGGAACTCGAACAACATCAAGTAGACAGTCTTTCGCCTTTGGGGGAGACCAACGCTGGATTTGTTTGCCACGCAGCAAAACAGCAAGTGCCTGTTTTATGCCAGCAGGTTCCCAGGACGGGGGTCAAGAGGAAACGCCCTCCTCATGAGATGGACCGGAATGTTTGCGTACGCTTATCCTCCGATTCCGCTCATTCCGAAAGTCCTGCAAAAGATGAAGAGAGAACACTGCACTCTCATTCTCATTGCTCCACGTTGGCCGAGACAATATTGGTTTCAAGAACTTCTCCTGCTGTCTCAACAGCCTCCGTTTCGGCTCAAACCGACTATGTCGATGCTGACAAGAGAGGACGGTCAGATTCAACATCCAGATCCTCAATCGCTGCACTTGCACGCTTGGCTCCTGATTTCCTAGAGTTCAAAGACCTAAACATTCCCTCGGAATGCAGGAAAATATTGTCGCAAGCACGTGCACAAAGTACCATCAAAACATACCGTTTCAAGTGGAAGAGGTTTTGTTCATGGTGTGGAGATAATGATGTTCATCCGCTGCAGGCTCCTCCTGAAGCCATCCTTCCATACCTGCTTTCTCTGGCTAAATCAGGTCTAGCTTTTTCTTCCATTAAAGTACATTTGGCAGCAATCTCCAGATTCAGGAAGCACTCCAACAAACCTTCCTTATGTTCTTCCTCCTTGATCAAACAATTCCTTAAAGGTCTCTTCAGAGTTTTTCCTCCAGTTCGTCCTCCTCCTCCGGAATGGGATCTTAATATAGTCCTTTCCCAACTTCTTAAAAGGCCCTTTGAACCAATCCATAAAGCGGAACTGAAATTTCTGACTTGGAAAGTTGCAATTCTGTTGGCTCTTACTTCTGCTCGCAGAGTTAGTGAAATACAGGCGTTCACTATTACTCCACCTTTTCTGCAGTTCTCTAAGGACTTTGTTACACTTAGGACCAACCCTAAATTCATTCCTAAAGTGCCAACTCAATTCCACATTAATCAACCGGTCAAGCTTAGAACCTTTTTCCCGGATCCGAAAACTCCTGCAGAAAGGGTTTTACATTCTCTAGATGTCAAAAGATGTCTGAAATTCTATCTGCAAAAGACAAAAGACATGCGTAAATCTACACAACTGTTTGTTGCCTATGGAAGACCCACCTTCGGTCAAGCTGTCACAAAAGCAACTATTGCCAGGTGGTTGTCCTCCACAATTACCTTCTGTCACGACAAGGCCAATAGACCTTTATCAAGGAAGGTTAAAGCTCATTCCACGAGAACAGTGTCGACCTCTACGGCCCTTTTCGCTGGAGTGACTCTAGAGAACATTTGCCGAGCTGCTACTTGGAAAAGTGTGCACACTTTTACCGAACATTACTGTCTGCAGTCGGCAGTTCAAGATGACACAGCTGTTGGTGATGCAGTGCTGCAGCATCTTCTTCACTAAGGTTGGAAAGATTATATATTTTAAACTTTACATATTTATAATGCTGTCCTATCTGTTATATTCGAAGGTTTTGATGCATATGTTATGTTGACATGTTTTGTACTCTATTACCTTCCTGGTTGTGTGGGGATTGATTTATATTTTCTTTGTCTCCCACCTTCCTCTATCGACAGACATGATGTTACTGCTTGCTATTCTGATTCAGGCATGTGAATCTATGAAAGATACCCTAATACTGGATAAGAAAACGAGTTACTTACCTGTAACTACGGTTATCCAGTATTGGTATCTTTCATAGATTCACATGCACCCACCCTCCTCCCCGGTAGGGCAGTTCTGGCTATGGATACTACTACTCACTTGTGCTGGGAAAATCTGAGGAGAACTGCCTGAGCAGGGAAGGTTCTAGAGGGTGAGGACAGCTGATTGGCTGAGGCTAATATTTCAGGTCTTTTTACATAATGATGTAGATAGGCTGCTAAGTTTTGAGGCCTAGTTAGGCCTTTAGGCTTTTCCAGCCTACTACAAGAAATTTTAGGCACTGCTATTATATATATTTTATTTACCGTGGGACTCCCGCCTCGACGACGGGGAATGATTCAGGCATGTGAATCTATGAAAGATACCAATACTGGATAACCGTAGTTACAGGTAAGTAACTCGTTTTCTTACAGTTGCTTTGTTTCACCCGCGTGATAAGCGTTTCTCGAGTATAATAACAGCAAAAATGTGCAGCTCTGAAATGCAAATCCAGTAACCGTGGCATGTGTAATAAAGATATAAAGAAGACCAAATTGAAGTTTGGATTGGCTTTTATATTGCTCCTTTTTAATAGAACTTGCTCGAGGCATCTTCCTTGACACTCTGAAAACAAGACCGCTTCTTGAACCCAGAAGACCTCGCCAACTTGCACCTTATCACATACCTACCTTTTCCTTGCAGGTAAGCAGTTGTCACAAAGCTGAACCAAAGACCTCATCAACAGTTAATTACCATATGTTTGATGTCAGACTGCATTGCAGTACTGAGATGAAGATCCACACCATAGACTTAGTCATGGGACAGCAGTGCCTTCTACTCCTGGTTAAGGATTTATGGCTTCACTAGGTGACTCTTTTATAAACTTAGATACGTTGTCACCTGCAGCATCTCCTTAAATACAGATAGCTATTGAAAACCTACAGCATGCTGGCAGCTATTCTCTTGCACATGTATGCTGATATTGCTCTGGTAGCTGGCATCCCAGACCCTTGCATCATCCCTTCTAATAGCTTTCTACTGGCAACAGCCAAAGTATTGAAAAGCAATGGAAGGCCATTCCCCTACCTTGGAAGAATATCACTGGTTCTCCCTCCTAGCCTACATTAACTTCAAAACATCTTGCACTGTCTACAAGACTGAAACGTTCAAAATGTCACAACATCTGGCCACAAAATCAGCCTCTCAATTTTGTTTTCACCATGTTGGGAAGCCAAGAGGTGCAAAACAAATTGAAAAAACAATCCACCGCAAGCTGTACACCTCAGTCATTTTCTAGGATATAGAATGACATTTCTTTATGATCATGATTTCCTCTACTTTAGGGTTGAAGATTCTGAAATTTTCACTGTCCCTCATGGGACATTGAGCTATATTAAAAATTGTCCTTCTCCTGCAGTGTCTTTACTGCATCAAACATTCATTAGACCGTGTCCCCTCGGCAGTCTTTCACCAGCTAAACTCCCTGCTCTGATATGGTTTGGAGACACTCCTGTGTTGCTAGGAACATTCTGTTTCGCCTGCTAGTGGAGAGGTGCTTGCCATTCCCTAAACTGGAACAATTACAACACGGAAGGGGATAACTGAGTAGGAATTGCTACTGGACAGCTCCACTGCCTTCTCTTTACCTCCAATCCTGATGGCAGGGGGAGCGTTTGGGGTAATTTCTGGTGAAACGCACTGCACTGCTGTTAGAATGCCCAGTTAAATTGATATTGAAGATGTTCCCTTTACCAGGGAGTTTACTCTTGTATCTACCAGCGTTTAGAGCACTCGCACGTTTAGTGGATATGGCCCCTTGGTGGTGGCAAAATTCCAGGAGATCTATGCTCTAATGAAGTTTTGATATCCTTTGAAGCAGCTCGAGATCCTTTTAATATGGGAATGGAACACTTCCTTTAACATGTCAGACTCTATGCTGTTACTAGTGGCATCTGGACCTCTTTCCTGACAGCCCCACCCACTTCACACACCTTCCAGGCCCTACTGGAGATGGGAAAGAGGACGACACCTGTTCATGTACTTATACAAGTCCATGTCAGCGGATAGAAGACCGGTTCCACCCCCCACTAGAGTGGCCTGGGATGGGGAATTTGGGTTACAACTTGATGACAAGCAGTGGTCATGTATGTGTGGTCTGGTACAGTATTCCTGGCAACACCAGATTCAAACATATGCACTGTCACTTTTTACATCTGCCATACAGAACACCACCATTGCTACACAGAATAGATTCTTCAAGGCCGCAGCGATGCCTCCACCATTGCCACCATCTGACAGTATCCTTTCTATACCCCGCATAACATTGCTTGATGGTACATGCCCATTGGACGCGGGTGATTAAGTGGCCGACGGCAGTGGTAACGATCTTCTGTTCAGCTGACCCAAATTACATTTTGTTTGGATGACATTCGCCTAAAAAAGGCTCAAGTTCTTACATTTACTCCTCGTCCTTGCCAAATAGCGCTTTGCACTCACCTGGATGGGCACTGCGAGCCCAGACTTGAGGCGCTGGGAGTATGATGTGGCCAATTGGGCGGTAGCAGAGAAATTGAGAGTGCAAAAATGCAGAACTGATAGACAAACTGGGTGAGGACCTTGATGTTTGGGGCCCGACTGTTAGCTGCCTTCCTAGAACCCTCTGGCTGATGCCGGACCTCAAAAGATGGGATTGGCGTATGGGACTAGCTATTACTTGCTGGGTATTGCGTACTTGCAAATTGTATTGTGGCTATGGAACTGGACCTCCCTGTGAATAGGTTTTGAATGGCATATTTGATTGATGACTCGTTGTCGTTTCCTCTATTAATGTTACCAGTAACCAATAAAGAATGTTAAAAAAAGTTTGGGAATTCTTAAGAATAGGATTAAAAACGTGTAATGCATGTGCGATAAGGCTGCTAGACTGGAAGGCAGCACCTGTTGGATAGTATTTTTTGAAACACCACTAGTGAACGTCAGTATCCCTGTAACTGCACTGGAACCTATATGATAGCCCTCATACCAAACGTCATAAAAGAAGGTATATCTTTATAAAGAAGCAGTTGGTTTTGAGTGTTGGATACATTTGCAGAAGATTGTCGTCACCTTTTTTGTAATGTTATAAGTCCATGTAGGTTTCACTTTATATTTTGGCTAAACAATAATGGCTGGCTGCAACCATATGTTGAGTATTGTCCTTTTTTACATTTTGATCTTTTTGCAGTGGAAAGTGGCCAGTAGTAGGTTCTACTTCTTCTGTAATGTCTTGCGGCTTGAAAAGTCTCAGATTGCCATCATTATTTATTCTTGAATTTTTTAGAGTAAATAGAGTACTCAAGCAGTTAGGTTTGTGATTTTATACGTTGTGCTCCTCTTTCATGGGCAACAATCTGCTTAAAAAGTCAACATGAATCAGTGGCAGTCAGAGCCGCCACTGCTTTATAACAAGTCATGATTTTGGGTTGCTAGTGTCTTCATTCTTCTTTTTGGATTTGATGTCCAAACTAGGCGTTAATAAAGAAGCAGGGTGATTAGCGTCCCAGCTGAGGCGATTTAGAAAACGCACCTTAGCGTATCCTTAATTTAATGTGATCTTTTCCTTATGTATGTTAAAGTACTTTTTTATTCAGTAAAGTACTGTCTGGACATTGATTGCACTAGTTAGTATTGTTGTGTAAACTGCAATCTAGGGTCTTGCCTCCTTCAGTAAGCCTTGGACTGCTATTTCTCGCTACCCTGAGAGGGTGAAGGTTGGAAGGGGGGTACTTGGTCATGGAGTTAAGTTTCCAGTAGTACTGTGGCCCCAGGACACCAGTGCTGAATAACTGCCATTGCTCCAAGTGGAGACTGGAAACCAGTCACACCTCAAATGACGTAATTTATCTTGGCACTGATGACTTTATCCAATGATCCCAATATTCTGGTCACTTTGTTAGCATATTCACTTGGAACAGCAACTTTAAATGCCTGTACTCCTTCCCCAGTGTGTCTGACTACTATTGGCCATCTCTGGGGAAGGTATAAAAGAACCCTTTTATGCTTAAACCAGAGGGATGTTAATTTTTTTTTAATTTGTTGTGTACTCTGGCTGCTTGGGTAGAGCTTCCTGAGTAGCCTGAGGTGTTTAAAAAAAAAAAAAAAAAACAAAAAAAAAACACGCTGATGTCATCACCAAGAAAGTGAAAGTAAAACGAGTCAATGGACTTTCTACTTTCACAGCATCAGTACTGGGGGGGAGAGACGAGCCATATCTCCGGTCCCAAGCTTTGATTGAGGTGGAAGAGGTACCATTTGAAAGGGGAGAAACTCTCTCAAACCAAAAGGTACAAACCAGTCTTTTTGCCCACCCTCTCCCAGGGCAGGTAGGGTGTTAGACACTAGGGAATTCAATATGGTGCCAAAACAAACCTAAGGAGTAGGTGGGCTACCCTGGCAACGACCCCTAACTATTCCCCCCCCAGAGGAGGCAGTAGTGTCTTTCTGCCCTTCGGAGGGCAGATAGAAAGTTTGTCCCAATTGAGGGGGTTATCTCAAATCTGCCTCCCGGGAGGATGAGTGTAGAAAAGTCCTAGACGCCAGGTATTTTGCATTTTACGCAAAAGAAAGGGGTGCAGGCGTTGTACTCTGGAATTGGCCACACCCCCAAAGGAAGAAACCAGTGTCTGTTCTCACACTGGGTGCAGACTGGGGCTCGCCCCCACTTTGCCCCTGAGGGGCAGGAAGCTCACTGTAAAGCAAGTGAGTGAGTATATATGTGTCTGTGTGCATTTGTAAAATAATGGTGTGGTTCTCGCCCATCCTGATATCGAGCCCCACTCTCAACCCTAAAGCATCCACATTCTTTCTGACTAAAGCTGCCCATCCTAATGGCAAATGGGAGAACATTGATTTCTTTGGAGTGTTTGTGTATATGAACCAGGAGAGTGGGGCAAATTCGCAAAATCATTCCACTTGCCAATGTGAATGGCTGCACTTTTATAGCTTTGGTAGGCTGTCACCTGGAGAAACCTACCAGACCCAGACTTATCTGCAGGGATCCAGAAAATCCCTACCACCCAGCGTTCCCAAACTTGATAAAAACGCGACCCCACTTGTGTATGAGCCTAGTGCTCGCAACAAGAATGGATCTAACCAGGATCAATGATAGTCATTGCATATGGTTCCCATTAACCTTGGTTTGATCCATTCCTATCGTAGGCACTTTCATACCCACACAAGTGGCACCGTTTTTATTAGGACAAGTGGGGTATGATTGGGTGGTAGGAATTTTTGGGATTCCTGTAGATTCCAGAAATTTCCATCCTGAAAGTTACGGAATAGGCGTGGTTTTAGGCAAAGTTTAAGTTTTGCAGGGCAGTATGGGTAAACAAAAGCCTTGTGGGAACCAGGCAAGGCACATCACCCTGGAATTCCCTGGGTGTCTAGTTTTCCAACATGCCTGTGGTTGATGGGTTTCCATGAGACATCCCAGCACGGCCCCAAACACCGTAGCTTTATTTAAAATCGTAACCTTTGTATGATGTGGGGGAGGGAGGGGGGGGGCTGTATGTGCCTGTCAGGTCAAGTTACTGTACAATAGTTGGCAAATCCCAGTGTCTTTAGGTTTTGTTTTGTAACCATGGCTGCAGTTCAACAGCTTTTATTGCAGTGAATTTGAGAGGTTTTTTAAAACCTATGTTATACGAAAAACTAAAAACTTCACTTTTAGCCTTTGTTTTTTTTTTTGGTTTAAATCATGTTTATTGTGTTTCATGAAATAAAACATACAACAAGTCGGGCAAAGTAAGTCCCGGGGAACATACCCCTCCTCTGATCCGCACCCCCCTGCAGCTAAGGTGATCAACATGCAGCTTGGAAGGGTAAATGTGTCCATGCGGGTGGGTACGGGCTTGGTGCTGAGTGTCGGTGCCCCAAACAACCCCAACTGAACAGTCTCCCCTCCCCCTTGTGTCTCCCCCCCTCCCATCCCGTGGTACCCCTCCGCCTCCGGTGTGTGGTTATCGTTCTGATAGTCATTGTTCCGGATTCGAGCCCGGAAGCCTTAGGTGGACGTGTCAGAGGCACTTCGGAATTCGTCAGCTAATCTGAGAACTCTGAGGTATTTTGGGCAGGTGAGCTTGTTAAATTCCTCTGACAGAAGGTCCACAAGGGGTTGCCAAGTGTCTAGGAGCGCGTCTTGTGTTTGAGTGAGGGAGGCCTGTATCCGTTCCATACCCATCGTGTACCAAAAACTGTGAAGCCACCCAGTGTGTGGGTTTCCGTGTGAAGGCCCATAACAACAGGACATGCTGCGTCGCCACCCCCATTGCCAACCCCAATTGTTTCCCTCTGAGGGCTTTGAGTGGGAAGGTGATCTTGTTGGGTAGGCCTAGTAATGTTTAAGCTGGGAAGCGTGGGATTTCTGTGTCAAAGTATTTATCAATGTCCTGGAGTACCTGCTCCTAGAATTCTTGCACCTCTGCGCATTCCCATAGTATGTGGATGAGAGTGCCTTCTTGTCCGCATCCTCTCCAGCACAATGGATCTCGGCGCGGGTTTCTTTGGTGAAGCCGTGCCAGTGTTAGGTGCCAGTAATAATCTATCTTGACTTCTGATTCCTTACTAGCTACATTTCTTGCAGTGTAGTGGGCTCTGTAATATATGTCCTGCCACTCTTTGTCAGTAAGGAATCGACCTAGTTCTCGCTCTGATCTTTTCTGTCCCGCGGAGCGCGCAGTGGGGAGCGGCGGGCATAGCATTTTGTATAACTGTTATTGCTTGTTTATCTGTTTTCTTGGTGTGGAGCCATTTTTCAAATGGAGTGAGGTGCCTACTGACCGGAGGCATTGTGTCTCTGCTCATGAGCCAGTGTCGGATCTGAAAGTATTGGAATCGCGGAATCTGCGGGAGCGCGTAGGCCTCCTGCAGGGTGTGCAGTGGCAAAAAGCCTTCAAGGTCGAAAAGGTGACCGGCCGACCTACAGTCCGACGACCGCCAATGAGGGAAAGATCCGGGGACCACACCCGGCTCAAATGCTGGGTTATCGAAAAGGGGTGTCAGCGGCGATTGATAAGAAGTAAGACCCCTCTCCACCGCTACCTTGTCCCACACCTGCAAGATTGTGCGTGTGATAGGTGATTTCTTCATGTATGCAGGCCGGTCCCGGCACCTTAGAAACGGGACCCTCCATAGTGGCATTTGGGCCATTGCGCGGTCTTGGAACAGCCACCTCTTCTCGGATTCGGGGTGGTGCCATTCCAAGAGGTATCTAAGTTGTGACGCCTGAAAATACCTCCGGAGGTCTGAAACTCCCAAGCCGCCAACCGACGTGGCCTGAACAGTGAGGTCTCTCCGGATCCATGGTCACTTGCCGGCCCACATGAATTGACGGATGGCGTCTCGTAACTTTTTAAGCAGGCCTATCGGAGGTGTGACTGGCAAGGTCTGAAATAAATACAGGACCCTCGGCAACAGACATTTTGATTGCCGCTACGCGCCGCAACCAGGAGAGTGAGTGTTGGCGCCATTTTGCTAGGTCGCCCAGAAGTTGACCATGGAGAGCCGAATAGTTCTGTTCTACCGTTTGCGCCGTACTAGGCGTTAGTGAGATGCCCAAATAGGGCACTGACTTGCAGGAGGACAACCCCCCCTAGCCGTTGGGTCAGTTTGCCAGCCCCCCGGGCATTACGCCCTAGCTGTAGTATCATAGATTTTCCAATGTTCATTTTAAAACCAACACCTTCCCGAACGCTTCCATTTCGGTTAAGAACGCCGGGGTCGACTTAACGGGGTCCTCCACCGCTGCGAGGATATAATCCGCGTAAAGGCTTATGGTCTGCGGCTCCCCACACACACTGCACATTGGGTTTTGTCTTTCCCCGGTTTCGGTAAGACGATTACATCTGCCTCCAGCATGTCCCGTGGGATGGAGCCTGGGCCCTGGAAAGAGTTGAGCAGCCTAGCCAATATCTGGGCTATCAGAGGGCAAAACGTTTTATAAAAGCCCGCTGAAAATCCGTCCGGGCCCGGCGCCTTGAGCGGTTTGAGGCATGCTATCGCCGTGATCACCTCGTCAGGTCTTATTGTGCATCCTGCGAGCGCCCATTGGCCTAGTTGAGGGCCGTGACAGCTGCCGCCTGGAGATATGAGTCCGCACTCTCTGTGTCTAGGCCCGGTTCCGCCGCGTAGAACGAGGCGTAAAAAGCTCAAAACGTTTCGGCGATCTGATAGTCTCCCTGCCGCTCTCGCCCGGCGCCATCACAGCCTTTGTTTTTTTAAATTTGTGTTAAATATTTCCTACTGTCGGTCGCAAACATTTAGTAAGAGTTAGGACCCAGTTTCCGTAGTAAGAACGTTTTTTAGGTCTCGCTGAGCCAGCGCATGCGCTGCTTGCAGAGACATTTAGTAGGTGAGTTTTAAAAGTGCTACTGGCTGGCCTAGCATTGCGTTCAAGCGAGCATGCATGCGCGCTGCCGCCATCCCTCTTCGATTGCGATCACTTTCATGGGTCCCGCGGCACTTTCGCGTGCCATGTGGCCAATACTTGGAGAGAAGGCTGACTTTCCATCTGTCCTGTGAGATGTTCCATAAATTATGGCCTCTTGGAATTTCAGTCCCAATGGTCGTTAGCCAGTTATAAGAGGGAGAGCGCTCTCGTGCACCAACTGTCTTCAGCATTATTTTCGAAGGATAAGATGCCCTTAATTGCAAACTTTTCTTGCTTATGTTCTATCCCAAAACAGTGAATGTGCCACTGCCACTCTAGACAAAATGACAAATCTTTACGTTTATACTGTCCGCTCAGCAACACATTGTTTCTCATTAGAGCAGCCGAGGTTTGTGCTCCATGCAAACAAGCATTTTTCCGCATAGAATAAAATGCGGGCATTTTCTGGGTTTCTTGCTCTGTCGCAATGACCTGCCTTACTGCTGGTGACTTACCTCATCTTATGGCAGCACCGTCGCCGAAACAGGGCGATGTGATTTCATACCGTAAGTAAGCACACATATCAACATTGTAGAATAAAGTGGGAGATTTTGAGAAAACAATCGAGAGACTTTATTATTCCCTATTGACTTCTATTGATTGAAGCAGAGGCAATTTCAGACCGAAGAATAAAATGAATCCATTTCTGGCTTCAAAAATTGGGAGTCCAGTCTCCCGCCTGAATCGGATTGGTTTTTCAGCATAAGTTGTCTTCTAGAATCCGATACTGTGCATATCCTGCCCTCCAGTGGTGGGAGTCCAGCGCTGAGTCCCATGGGCGTTTATGTACGTTTCTTTTATTCAGTATTCATGCGCTGTCTAAACAATATAATTTTTGCAATAGGGCCTTTAGAATGCACAAATGCATTCGCACGTTAACTAACCTTTGACATCTACCCAGTGTGTTGGAGGAACGTCTGGAGATGAGAACGTTCATGTTTGAGTTCGAAGGAAGGTCAAACCCTTCCCAAGTCATTGCTAATTAGCATACGGGTGGCAGAAAGGGGACAAACAAGTCTGCCCTGTTGTCAGGTGCTCAGAGGCAGGTCTGTGAGTTACTGCAGGTTTGGATCAATACGTTTCCCACAGTCGAAGCTGCAGGCTTGTTTTGACATCATTTCTAGGGGTGTGGCTGGACTTGCTCCCTGTCACTAAAGGTGTTTTGGGTTTATCATTCTATTTCTAAACACTTCCCTCACCGTACTCTACAATTGGTCGCAGCGTTCATACTAATTTCAGAAATAAGATTTGACAAAGCCATCAAGTTGTGCTTTGTGTTTATAGACTGCTTATTAACTCATGTTTCCTCAGACAGGAGTCTGCTATATCATAATTATTATTTTCATATCATATTTATCTTGTTGTAAACTTGAATTGCATAGTTCCAAAAAATGTGACTGGGGCGCCCACTAAGCTTACTTGTGTGGGACAACTTGTTGGTTATCCAATCCTCAACCCACTATTTATTTGCAGATTTAAGGAGCCTGAATTCTCGCCTCATTTTTTAGGTTTCGCCGTGCAGGCAAAATCTCTTATAAAAAAAAAAAAAAAAAAAGATCCTAAAACGGGCATAGGGGCCACCCATTGCTTACTTTTCCGTACCATTGGTTGGCTCTCGTGTCAGTCTGTGTTCCTTTCTTCCTGTTGGTCAGTACTCCTCCTGACTTTAGCTTCCTGTTTGGCTTCACATCTTCGTCCTTTCTGAGGAGCTTGGACTAAGTACTGCTGCCGGCAGCCAGTGTCCTTTCACTGGCTGCGCACTTACAACATACTTTAAAAATTTTTTTTACTTTCCAGGGACCTCATTCTGTTGCTTCCACCACCTCACTTCGTCGCTGCATGCCTCTTCCCCGCATGGCCCTGACATGTCCCTCCCACCACCCCACTCCGTCACTGCAAGCCTCTTCCTCACCCCATCGCTTGTTGCCTTCCTCCTACCTCTATCATAGCTTGGTGTATATAGCGCAAAGTCTACTGTACTGACTTAAAGCGCTTTACATGAGCACCAGTTTTATTACACAAGGACACATTAATTGTTACAAGCAGAGGGAGATTTAGTGATTTGCCCAGAATCACAGGATGTTGAGCTGGTGCAGAGACTCAAACCTGGTTCCTCAGCTCCAAGGGCAGCAGCTGTGGCCGTAACACCACAGCCTCTCCATGCTCAGTGTTGCAGCTAGCTACCCTTTGACACACTGGTAACTGCAATGGGCATTTGTTCAAGAATATAAACTGCATATTAAGTATAGAGAAAATAACGGGAAAATAACAATTTTGATTTGTTTGTATCTGCCTAGCTTAAAGTAAAAAAAAAAAGCGTTGTGCTGCAGTCTGGCCACGTCATATCACTTTTGTAACTTTAAGCTATGTAGCACAGCAGCCTGCACCGCTGTGCAACATTTAAAAAACTTTGACAAATGCAATAGATCTCGCATTGGCCAAACCTATTTGCTTTGCCAGTGCTTATTTGATTATACGTCCTTTGAGGTTACTGTGAGATACATTTTTATGATGTAGCAGACACCTACCTGGTGGGACAGGAGTGCCTAAGCACCATATATTGTATATGGGCTAATCACAAGGTAGTGTTGTATTTGTAGAGAGAGAGAGAATGTGTTTAGGGGGTTCCTTTAACTCCAACTCCTATTTATGTTTATAGTGAAAACTATTGTGTTTTTAGCAGAAAAAAAATCTTTGTCTGACTGTATAATGAGGCTATCTACAAACCAGCATTGGCATAGCCAATAGGTCTCGCTTTTGGGACCAAATAAGTGTTTAGTTATCCAGCACAATATCCTTGCAGGGCTCGACAAATCCACTCGCCCGCTCGCATTTGCGAGGGAGAATGGATGAGGGCGAGCTATTTTTAGGTCCTACTCGCCCTTTCTGGCAAGTAGGAAATCAAACTAACTTTTGTCCTCTGTCTTTAAAAACAGAGCAAAAGTGTCAGGATAACACGATTTAAAGGCATTTTTATTGCTCACAAAGGAAATGAGCAATAAAAATGCCTTTAAATCTTGTTATCTTTTCACTTTTGCTCCGTCGAGGGGATTTTCCATGGTACTAGACCTGCAGGACTAGTACCATTTTTCTGATTTGTCGAGCCCTGCCTTGGTACAACAACATCAAGTGTTGCATGGCTAAACACTTTGAGGTCCCAAAAGCGAGACCTATTGGCTATGCCAATGCTTGTTTGTTTTGCTACTCACGTTGGCGCAGTTTGACAAATCTTAACAATTTTCAAAATTAGTTTGACAGTTACTTCAGTTGCTGTCTGTAAAGTTTTGGGTGATTTGTCAAGCGGTGACCGGGAAAACGGAGTGGTGTTTGGGGGAGCGGTCTAAGGGGAGGCGACGTCCCAAAACACATTTTCCCCAAGCAATTTCCCAAAGGGATTTAGACACAACTATAACGTAAACCGCTTCATGGAATTACACCACATTTGGCAGAAAGCTAGATCTTGGTCCGGAAAGAATGCTATTTGTAATTTGGTGTTGATCTGTTCAGTAGTTTTGGCCTTAATAAAATAAAAAGAAATTATGTAAATCTAGAGAGACGGGTCCATGTGCCAACAGCAATGCTGGTATATGCTGATTGGACCCGGAGAGGAAAGTTGCAGCAGCCATTTTGTGCATCTGGACTGCGGGGCCAGAGGTGGGGGGGGGGGGGGGGTCGGGTTTGGATCAAATTTAAAAGGGATTGAAGGGGGCAGAGTAGAAATACCCTGGCCCATGAGGATTGATGGATGCGTCTGTACACACCTGCTCAGACACTCAGCCATCCACACTTCACACACAACTGCACGCCACTCACACAACCACTTCCATTCACACAACCACTTCCATTCACACAACCGCTTCCATTCACACAACCACAGCCATTCACACAACCACAGCCATTCACACAACCACAGCCATTCACACAACCACAGCCATTCACACAACCACAGCCATTCACACAACCACAGCCATTCACACAACCACAGCCATTCACACAACCACAGCCATTCACACAGCAAATTCCACTCTCACACAGCAACACCCCCACCAACACCGCCACTCTCACACTGGCATTGATACACTTAAAGAAATTGCAGTACTATATGTTTGTATTAAATGTTTTGTTGTTTTAGTATAAAATGTCTGCTTTTGGTTGGGAACGAATCTGCAGATTTTTTTTAAAGACTTGGTACATTGCATTTATAGAAAGACTACATAAGTTACTTTGCCATCATTTTTTTTATTTTTCGTTTTAAAATATACAATGTGTTAATAAAATGGATGTATAAACTTAAGAGAATGTATATTAGTTAAAAAATGCCCAATTGTAGTACAATTTATATATTTTTGATTGATAAAACAGTGTAATTCACTAGAAAACCAAAGATTACATGATTGTTATAGTTATGAAATATATTTTTTTTAAATGTAGACATTCACAAAAAAACTAAGGTCACATGGATATTATAGTTGGGTTTAAATTTTTCACACACAAAACCATAGAAATTCTGCAGTTATAGTAACCTCAGCCAACTATAACTTACTTCCCATGCAATGCACTGCTTAAGACGTCACATATTATATCATCATGACCGGGTCAGTGGCCTCACTGCTAACTTCTCAAATGACAGACTACAGCGCGTTCCTTCTCTGTGATGGTAATTGCATGGCTCAAGTATTGCTGATCTTCAGTGAAGGGGAAGCCTCTATTATGCCTGCATACATACATCTCAGAAGAAAATAAAGTCCTACCCAAAAACATGCTTTCTACAACAGTAGTGTCTGTTAATTCCACAGTGCTCTACTGCAGGTTCGCTGATTTGTTGTGACAAAGGAGGTCCACACCTGGATATCTAGTTGCTAAACAGGAGTTCTGCAGTTCGCAACCTTTTCTATGAAGCTGATTGCATGAAATGAGCAAATTATTGGGTTTCGTTATTTAATTTGACCGTTTACTGTTAAAGCAGATTTAGAGCATGCACTTCTAAAATGTGAATGATAGTGTACGTTTTTATTCTTTTAATTGCTTGATCGCTTAAGATTGACAGTTCCCATGTCTACATCCAAAATCCACTTGCCTCATCCCTTTCCTCAAGACCATCCATCCTCTGTTGGTTCACATGATTAGATTTTTAAATCTGCAACCTTTTGGAAGACCAAGCTTTTTCAGGTTTTTCATTGTCATGCATTTGAATTGATATTTTAGAGATCCTGGAAGCAATTTGAAGATTTACATCTTTTTTTTTTATAATAGTGTTTATTGTGTAGTTCAGTATCCACAAAAGCAGGAATTTGTTGACTGTACTTGCGAGAGGTGTCTTTAGAACTCCAATTTCCATACACTGGTTTTCTGTTATGCCCCTACATGTTTGAAAACGTATTCATTTGAAACTGATTTTTATTGCTTATGATGTAGTGAATTACATTTTTATTTACCATTTATATATAATATGGATTTCTGTGTGAGTATCTAAACGTATATATGTATGTGTGTGTGTGTGTATATATATATATATATATATATATATATATATATATATACACACACACACGCCCACACACACATTTTCATTCAATAAAGTAATCGTTGCTTGTCTTCCTAATATCTATCATGAGTTCATAAGGTAATTATTTTAAAATAAATATAATTCTTGGTCAAACTTTAACTAGGTCACAGAAATTGGGAGATGTAAAGTCAAATGGAATCATTCACAAAATGTCTAATTGGCAGACCAAAGGAAATTGAGCTATCCATAATTTTGTCTTTCTATTTACTTGCAGATACTGCATGTTCTTTCTGACGTTACTAATATTCTTTCTTCCATCATGACTGTTTTGTCCTTGACTATTCAGTGCTGAGCACGTTATAAACCATGACACGTGCATATTTTGATGTGTATTCTATCAATGTTTCAGATTTAAAATCCTTGCAATAATGTTTTCAAAATAGCGGCCCACTTAATCCTGCAACTGGGAATTATTACTTAATAAAGGATCAATGAATCATCGATTTTATTACCCCACAACCACCTCCTACACAGTTTTCTCGAATAGAGGAAGCACCTGTACAAAGCAGGATTATATGTGAAATGGCTTTCACCCTTCATAACTTTTTAATTGCCATAAAACAATTTAAATATGTAACGAGACCATGGAAGGATGAATATTGTATTGGCATCTAGGAGTGCAGAAAAGTCATGTATGTTAAATATATTTACATAAAATATTGGAACATGAAGACTTCTATTGGTTTTCCAGCACGTCTGGTGTCTTTCAGTGCTAGCGGTCTCTTTAACCTCTACCGCGCTACCGCGTTTTCCTGCTGTGCGCTGATTTTTGTAAAAATCACGCTGTTTATGACAAAGCCAGCTCGTCATCCGCGTAGCGCAGGTAACGCCCATGACGAGCTGGCTTTGTCATTAGCATCGAAGGGGTTAAGCTAGTTTAGTACTTAGTTCTTAAGAAAATGTCTGCGAAGGTCACAAAGTGTTGATTAAGTAAACAATATTTTGGAATATGTGGGTTTATCTATATTGATACTTACAGTGAATCTCTATGGTGGTAGTTCACTAGCTAGATGCTAATCAAAATGCGGCAGTTTGGTATGGTGTGGCTTTTTTTTTTTTACAGTAGTTAGTGGTGAATAATATTGGAAAGTGATTAAAAAGCTAGGGTAGGAGTGATTCCTTTTTAGGTCTGGCTGTAGCCAATGCCTTGTAATTTTACTAAAATTGCATGTATAATCTACTTGGAGGCTTTCAAATGGCACTTTATCAATTGGCTATTATTGTGTCATTCCCTTACTTTATTAAATTCTTAGTCACCTGGTCCTCCTAATCAAAGAGATCCAGTTTCTGATAAGTTCAGAAATATGGAATATGTATTGCGGAAATGAGTACGAAACAAAACAGTTTATGCCATTATTAATGATACTTATGTGCTCTGGAATGATTGGGTAAATGATAGCTTCCTGCTCCTCTATATTAAACCCCAGATGTGCAATAAGTAACATTTAAATATGAGCAGCTACTAGTTCGATGTTAAGATGGAAAGGCTTTTTCTTAAGTCTTAAACGTTAGCCTTTCCTTTAATTGTTAAATGTCATTTAGATGTTTTGCAGACTAAGCTCCTATCCAATATCTGCTCACTGTAGGCAGTGCTGTGATGCCACAACTCAGTTGCAATAATTATCTAGAGTAGCAGTGTATTTTTCATATTCTAGATGACCAATGATGTGCATTTTTTGATGAGAAAATTAATAGCAAGGTTTTGTACAGGATCTCGAGGATTCTTGTCTATCTTTTATAAATTAGTACATATATAGAACCTACAAGTGAATCTTTAAATTCAGCCAGGTTTTGAAATGAGTGGGTTTAATACGATAATTATCT
The DNA here is from genome assembly GCF_964261635.1 of Lissotriton helveticus. Lineage (NCBI taxonomy): Eukaryota > Metazoa > Chordata > Amphibia > Caudata > Salamandridae > Lissotriton > Lissotriton helveticus. The sequence continues at coordinate 1,638,926,115 of NC_136068.1, read as the reverse complement.
TTCAGTAAACCTAGCACAAGTTGAGTTATTCTGTTCATTTAGTCATAATGTTAGTTGTGTTCACGTTAGTCAGTGGAATCCAGTGGCACTAACCAGTATGTTTGCCAGCAGAACAGAGTTTAACCCAGGCCCCCAGTGCTCCTAGTGGGCTCGCTAGTCTTCCTCCCACACCAGATGGATGGTACTTTCCTGTAGTATAACGGGCTCTAACCGGGGGAAATTTACCAGGAAAATAAAGGAATTGTGTTACTAATCGAAGTATGGAATTGCACTTCGTCTGTGATATAAAAAAAAAAAAGAACCTGGAAATGTAGTTTTAGCCATAAATCAGTAGATAGGGACGTGTTGCTAACTCCAAAGTTGTTGATCAGGAACATAGAGAAATACATGGTTCCTGGGAAGATATTCCAAGAGCCCCCCTAGAAGTCATTTTAAGGCATACATTGAATTATTACGTTAGTAATGTTTCATTGAAAACTGTTTGCCTATCCTCTTTCTTGGACAATTGATCTAAGATCTGGAATGGAAAAAGTCACTGTATTTGGTGGTTGCTCTACAAATATAGCTGTTATACTTTTTGTGGCTGCAGTATGTCACCTGCTTCTTCACACGAGGAAAGGGGTAGATGCAGATTTGCCCACGCCTATTTTGAACATAGGTGCCCCACTTCAACCTTGCTGAAAGGGGTGTAGAGTACTCCAGACTTCCCCCTTTTTAGGTTTCGCCTGTCGAAAGCTGCGCACCGCGCAGCTTTTCGGCGCAGGCGAAGTCTTATGTTAACAGTATGTGGCTTGGTCACCGCCCCTCTGTTCCATTGGCTAGCTCCATAAATGGAGGCTAGCCATTGGAACAGAGATCTGTCCGTCAATTGCGGAGCAGATTCGGGGGCGTTCCTGAGAATTTTAGGCTTTCTGCTCACGTCATGCGGCGGTGGGCGGATCTTTTTTTTTTTTCTCGTCCTGTTTTGGTCAGTTTCAAAGTGCCCTTTGCAGGAGTGGGCTGCGAGATTGAAGTTGCCAGGATGCGGTGGGCTGCGCGATTTCTTTCCTTGCAGGTAAGCGGCATTTTAAAATATTTTTTTTATCCAGTTTTCGCCCCCCCCCCCTTCCCGCTGTCCTTGTGCCCGTTCCCGCCCCCCTCCCGCTGTCCGTGTGCCCATTCCCGCCCCCCCTCCCGCTGTCCGTTAACCCGCCCCCCTCCCGCTGTCCGTGAGCCCGTGCTTCTTGTTCAACAGTGCTTGTTCCAACTTTGGTATATGAAATGTAACCCTTGACAGCCACTACCTTCTTCCATTTTTTTCTAATACCTTGCTTATTTCAAGAGAATGAGCGGCAAGTATTAGGTTGCTAACTTATGTAGGTTAAATTTCAGGAGTGCTACACAGAGGTACAATGTATCACGTGGCTCTCTCCCACTTGAAATGAAGGAGGTAGAATCATGCCGGCTGCTAAGTGTTAAAAGTTGGAAAAACTGGAAGTCAATGTAAACACTGGATGACTCGGATTTTGTATGATGTCCCATCAATACTCAAGGGAACATGCAGTCTGTGTGCCCATTCCCGCCCCCCCCTCCCGCTGACCGTGTGCCGTTCCCGCCCCCCCTCTCCCCTCCCGCTGACCGTGTGCCGTTCCCGCCTCTCCCCTCCCGCTGACCGTGTGCCGTTCCCGCCCCCCCCCTGCTGACCGTGTGCCGTTTCCGCCCCTCACGCTGACCGTGTGCCCGTTCCCGCCCACCCCCTCCCACTTGTAAATGCTTGTTTTTTAATTAAAACCTAATCAGCGTCATCACCACGAAGGACATTTCTGCTGGTGGTTTCCTAGTGCAACACATCTGTCTGCAACATGCGGGCCAACAGAGGGGACTGGTGCCTGTATTCTGCGATCAGACGGAACCTTTCTCAGGTCTCGGGGCTGATGCCTCAAGCCCCTTCTTTGTAGGGGGCCCCGCCCGGCGCTTTCAGCTGCACTTTAGAAGCTTTGGCGAGCGGGCAGTGTCCATTAACCATCTGAGCACCTTATTGCCGGAACACTTGGAGGGCAGCGTGGCATCTGTCACGGGCACAGAGAGGCGAGTGATTGACAATGGGCGGCGAGACGAGCGTGACTGACGGCAGACAATGCCATTTATTTATCTGTTTTCAAAACCAACACATAAATAAAAATGTTGTCATTTACAATGCCAATAGCTCTAACTTTTGTAAAGGCGAAACCGTTGCATTGTAAATGCTTGTTGCTTCTTATCAACAGTTTCAAAGTCAAAAGATACGTATTGACCCGTAGTCTGATTGCATTGCTTCCAAAGATAGCAGCATTGTTTTTTTGTTTTTGTTTTTTTTGATTCTTCGAAAACACAAAATCAAGGCTTCCATTCCATTTTAAAGTCTTATTCAGACTTATGATCTCTTAGCTACGTCCTTCCTTGAATTTATTTGTATAACCCATCATTATATATTTCCATTTGTGCCGTTATTAAGAGTACAGAACTTCTTAACCAATAACTAGCTGTTAAACAGACCGTACCACATCACAAATCTGTCATTTGAACTGTTACTTCAGTGTTTCAAGTTTTTTACATTTTGTAGCCCTTGGAAATGGCTCCGTATACTCTCTCCCTCCGCAGATTCTTGCAGGCACTGCCCTGCAAATAGAACATTGATAAATCATTCTGCCTTTTGAGGGGCCAAATTCGTCATTATTAAATCCAAACGGTGAAGGAAAATCTCAAATTAACAATTGGTGTATTATGAGCCCCTTCTATGATGTAGGGTATTTCTTGCGTTTTCATTCAATACCTCTTCACAATTCGAAGGTGGCTATCATTCAACATGCAATTCTGGATTCTTATACTGACGTCGTTGCAAATATCTCCCAAACTGTATTAGATTCGCAAAAAAATTAGACCAAAACACTGTAAATCAGCTTTGCCGTAAGACCAAGTTATTTTAGAAAGAGAATTCCACAATTAAGTAACATTGTGGGCTATATCAATATGAGTGCTAACATTAGTACTTGTTTGCTGACCAGATTGTATTGCAGAGTGAAGTTGTACTCATGAGTGAGAAGGTGACTTTTGTGTTGCATTTGGTGAACTTGGAATGACTGCAGACATCAAAATATTAGTAGGTACTTTTCATAAAAAGCCAGTGTTTTAGTTGTTGCATCTTGCTCACATGACTTCTCTTTGGGAACATTAAAAGCTGTAAGTTCAACTACATACCATATTAGCCAAATAAAATAAATGACCATGCAAGGATGATTAGTGAATATCACTGTGACTTTATGGCAGTAAAGGCACCAGGACAGAAAGCACTTCCTAAACGAAAGCGCCATTGATCAGCAAATAACATTTCCTGGCAACGAAGTAAATATTTCAAAGGAAACCCATTGGGTTAAAATAGAAACTACATATTTTGCATCAGAGGTATTGTAAAAGGGCTACTTGAAGCTCTGTCACTAAAACCTAATGGAAATGCACTTGGGACAATGTAAACATACTCAAAATACCACGGTCGCATACCCAGGAGTACCTGTCTTCCACCTCTGAAGAAGACTCCTTAGATTCGATATTGCTTGCATATGGTTGGCTACTAAAATTCAACTCGAACTTGCTCATTCATACCTGCTCGATAAGCTTCCACTGCACCAGATGAAGCTTTTGGACTAACTCCCTAAACCAAACATAAATATAACTAATCGAGATCTGCCACTTAAAGCACTAAACCAGTGACTAGCTGCTAAATCAGAATTTGAATTACTGAACTAAACAGCCTAAGTCAGCAGGCCGATAGTGTCCATTTTACAAATATTGTAAAATAGCAAAAATGTGACGAAAAACAAAATCCCATGGTATGTCTCAAAATGAAATGCTCAAAGTGCATTCTCCCCCTCGACGTTTCCAATCTCTTAAACTTTCCCCAGATGACCTTTCTCAGCTAGTTTTTCTCCCTCTTTATTGACCACCTTCCTCTAATTGCGATATATATCAAGTCTAAAATCAACAGGAAAGAATCCTACCATATTGAACAGGCACCACATCATCCAATTTAAGCTTGAATTCCCTGTGATAGTCCAATGTCACTTAGTATCCAATACAACCATGACCTGTAGTCTGAATTTAGAAGTACACTCATTACAAGCAAACCCCTTCCTTTCGGAAATGAACATTCTTCTAACTGAAGCCTTCAATATGGCGATTCCTTTCAAGATGTTGCCATGTCCCCGCAAATGGAACACTAGATGGTTCAACGCTTGATGTACAACTTGGAAGGACATAAATCAGATGCCTCGAAAGACTATTCAGGAAACAACCATACTTAATGATAAAGCAACTACAAAGACAGAGTGATCTATTCATTTTTATAATGAAAGTTCTGGAGATTATGCACTAAAACACCTCATTCACATTAGATGTCCTATGAAAGAAAATTTCAGAGCAGTCAGTTGCAGTCAGTTGATATGATGGCCCTTCCATATTCGAAGCAGTTGTAAAATATTCTCATGACCCCTGTAACCCCTTTGCTCACACTTCATTGAAAAAGCAGCTAACCTTGAATTTCACTTCCACTCAGTGACAAATTCCAGTCAGAAGCTTCCCAACGAACAACGGCTACTTTGAATGCACAACCTAAACCTGGCCCCTTCAACTCGTTTTACATGTAAACGTTTCTCCTTTAGCATGCTGACTGGAATGGAGCAAAGACATAAACTTTTTATGCTTCCCTGATGATCTACAGAACCATTCTCCTAGAAGTATATGTTGCTTTCTGTTGACAGATAATTAACTTAGATCTATCAACAGGTGAATTTCCATGGAAATTAAAAAATAAAAAATAAAGCAAATGTCAGTGATTGACCCAGTTCCTAGGAGAGGGAAGAGGACTGCAGAAAATGTGCATCCAATAATTAGGTGTTGCTCTGTGCAGGCCCCCTGAAAGTATGAAGCCCAGATCTCTGGAGCCAATATAGGAGACGCTCCTCCTTGTTTTCTTGAGAAGGAATCTGGCATTAATATCAGCTAGAAATGTAGTTTAGGCCTCAAAGGAACTCTTAACCTGCCAGAGGTCTTTTCATAGACTAGTTGAGGTTACGATCTTAATGTCCCAGAATGCTGTGCAGGAGGGCTGAGACGATGTAGGGATGATGATGCATCCTAGGGTTGGCTAGTAGTGCCTGGCATCTTGAACTTGCAACTCCCACTTATAAACCCTTGCAACAGGGAGAGGCAGAGATGATGATTCTGGACCTGAAAATCAACAACAGCGGAGTAACATGCAACTGGAAGGAGAAGCCACCAGATGCCTTGCTAAGGACTTTGTCTTCGGCTGACTCCCCCCTACAGGACTAGTTTGGTTTCCCCAGGGCCAGTGGCGCTTGCCCCCCAATGACTCTTGGGGATCAGTTGGTGGAAGATCTGGTCTACACTGCTCCCACAAGTGCTGTGCAACAGTCAGGAGGCTCTGGGGCTTGGGAGCTGTGGGCTGGTGGGTGGTTCAGGAGAGGCCCCACCTGCAAGAGAGGAGGAACAGTAGTCAGACTGGGGAGGTAGGGAGCCCATAAGTTATTCTCCCAGCAAGGTGCACCCCTTTACAGGCCAGGGACCTGTTGAGAATGTTCCAGGTGGCTAGGTCTGTCCACCAGGAGCAAAATGAGACAAAGATCGTGAAAATCGCCAAGGGTGGACTGGACCCTGGGGTTTGTGCAGTATTCATTTATTACTTTCCAGGGGTAGTGGCTGTGTGTGAGGACCCCACCCACCCCATATGCTATTTGAAGCCGCCTTCCTACTCGCATACATTGAGGGTGAGAGCATGCAGATTCCTTCACACCACATAGTCAGCCGGGCGGAGAAGTGACTGCGCAGCGCCAGAGTGAGCTTCCTATGCTGCCCCAATGTGTTGAGGCTGTGGCTAGGATCTGAGCACCCATGATTAAAACAAAGCAAGAAAGACACGCAGAGCACATCTGCAAAATGAAAAGAGCCCTGGAGTTCATTAATCTTCACTGCCCCAGCCTAGAGGGCTCGTAATGCCCTGCGTGGGGACTATTTGCATATTTTCCGCTTTTGTAGTCTCAAGTTCATTCAATACGTTGTGGGGGCTGAATGAGGTGCAGTAGCCCCCCGAGAATAGGTTTAAAGCCCTCACCCAAGTCTTCCAGGTCCTAGCATACTTGACCTTGGCAGAATGTTATTTAAACATTTCCCGAGCTGGGGCTCAGTGTTCTTCAGTGTCGGGCGCAAAGACTCTGAGATGTTGACTGCAATGGTTGCGGTATTTGACCTGAGAGTGTGAGTAAGACTATGACACATGATTGAAAATTTTAAGTCTTTCTGATATGCAATGCTTTTTTTATTAAAAATGAATGCCTAGGATAATTATCGATATATTCGTGTTGACCTCGACAAAGCCAATATGTTTGCAATGTATATTTTTTTGGTGACCCCTGGACAAAGTTAATAGGCCTGCCTTATTTGAAATGCACCCCCTTTATATTGTGATGTGATACATGAGTGTCATGAAAGGTATTCTACCTGCCTGATGTGTGTATATATGTAAATTAATATATACAACATGTAGTATTGTGTGTGTAATCTACTTCCTAAAAGAAACCGCACTGACTGTCAAATAATTTGAGTGTTGTTGCATGCCAGCAATTGGACATCACTAACCCATATCACCTCCCCGGAGTAGTCTTAGGACTGCTTTACTTAACTAGCTTGAGAGAGTCGTGGTACAGTGGAGTGAGTACTTGGTTCCCAGAATGGAGATAATTGTGAACCTATTACTTGCTCAGGACTCACAACTAATAACCCAATGAATTTCTAACTGGCACCACTGGAGAGCTATTACAAACGTTTGCGATTTCAGTGTGCTCCTGAGATAGTTAACACCTTGAATGCTATGGGGATTTTTCTCCTGTGCTGGAACTCCATGAACCCCATTATTCATGACGTGCTGGGCTCGTCATCAGCGTAGCAGGAGGCTACTGCATGACGAGCCCAGCTCGTCATGAGCGTGGAAGGGGTTAAAGATATATAAGAATCCATTATAAAATAATGCACTTCATGTTTAACATTGTGGTTTGCTGTTGAAATTATTATCCGTTGTGGTGGATGGGGTTTGTCTTTTTGGTTTGTCAAAATGAGCATTTTTGGTAGTGTGCTTTAATATTTTGCTTGTGCAGTTAGCTGCATACCTCCCAAGGAAACCTCCAAGTTCGTTGTAACGTATTGCTTTGTTGTCCTAGTCTGTGGTCATAGTTCCCTTTAGACCGGAGTCCTAATGGGGAGAGTGTAGAATTTTCTCTTTACCTGGTTCTTCCTCACAAAAGGCAGTGTACTGCACACATGTAAAAAGCGTAATTTATGACTCTGTTTAAGAGGAAAACCCCCTTTTTAGGTCTCGCCTGAGCCAGCGCATGCACTGCTCTGGCGAGACATTTAGTAACAGGGTATTTAAAGTTTTACTCAAAGGCTTTTGCTGGCCTCCAACGTGCGGTTATGTGCGTGTGGACGTGCACAGGCCATCTTGCTTTCTGTAATGGCTCATTAAGCATACAGCGAGTGAATCCCCCTCTGTTCGCCCCCTCTCTTCTCGTCAGCTTCTCTTATTACAAGCTTACCGCGTCGCGCGTTGTTGGATCCATTTCACAGGGAAGCAACTAAATAAAAGAAGGAAAGAGGTGGGCTGCTAGCGCGCACCACTCGCGGGCTTGTTTTCTTTCCACTGCTTGTTTTAATGGTTACTCGCCACTGCTTGTTTTGTTCAAAATTACAAGGCGCATTCTTGTTTGACAGGGTTACATTCCAGCAATTTATACAGCATACACATAGGCACTCGCTACTCCTTCAGCAATAGCGGGCGCATCATTAATTTTGTTGTACGCTTTAATTACAATATAACCCTCTCTCAAACAAGATAAATCAGAAACTGCGTCCTCTGCATATGTTTGTGCCCCTGCCTCCCTGCTCCTCTTGACGGCTTTCGTGAAAACGTGTCGCTCATGAAGCACAATACAATTTAATACCATTACAGTAAAGATGTAAAACTCATAACAAGCTCACCATGTCACCTTTGAATACTATGTTATTGTTTAAGGCGCAGACAGCCGTGGTGAAGAACGGGAGACACCTAGCAGCCCTCCTATCCTGCCACTCCCCTTCCCATGCTGCCTTTGGAGAGCGCATCTGACCGGGCTCCATGTACAACTGTCCTCCGTGCTTTAGAGCTGCAAGCTCTCGCTGCAGTGTCATCCCTGCTCTTGGAGACACTTAATGCCTATCCTGCCCGACCCTCCCTTGTGATCCCTGCCTACTTCCCCGAACGCCTCCCACAAGCAACAAGAACCAGCATCGGGCTGAATCATAACTGTATCCACTAAATAGATGGTATGTGCACCAACATGTAAAATTGTAAACAAAATGTGCTGCATGGTGAACATTGAGTACGGGGGAAAGCTCTACCAAACAATTCAGTGTTGCTGAAAAATGGCCGCTGTATTTGCTATCTGATGATAGTTGTGAAGGCAGGCATCTGTTTCCCTAGTCCTCTGTTTCAGCCTGTGTTTCAGCCGGTAGCCACGCATGTCTTATTATATAGAGCAGCTGTGTCAAACGGCAAGCTAACGGAGAGAAAAGCAGAGCATTTGGTAGTTATATTTAGATTTTTCTTTATTAAGTCTTGGACTGCAAGAATGTATCGCCTTTCACCGCCATGTAGACACCTGTTGCTTTCCTTTTTTTCTCTTTGATCAATGATTTTGTTTTGGTTGTCATTCTACCTAACCTACTGGTTGATAGCAGAACTAACTAAAGAAACGTGTTTCTAGGGTCAGCTTTAGCATTTTCCATTAAAAGCCAAAGGTGGAAATAAAGCAGTAAGAGCTACAAGCAGTGGATAACTAGTTCTCACGTGATGTCTCCCCGCTTCAGGAGTCCATGTACACTTTATAATTACTAGAATACCTGCGCCAAGGGTCGGCAGTTGTATTAAGCGCACTTTCATGAAAATTAGGAGTTGTAGTCCACCTGCACTCAAAATGTGTTTATATATGTTTTTTTCTGAAGTCATGAGGCTGTAGGTTGATAGCGAAACAATGAGGTGTCTTTGGGAATGATTTCTGTTTCTCTAGCATAAAATAGCATTCTCACATGTCAGTTTTGGTAAGCAGCAGACTTGCTTTAGAGTTCAAGGAACTAATTAATTCTGCCTTCAGCACTGAGCCGTGGGCATGGAGAAAGTGCAACTGGATTTGTACAGTGCGCTAATGTTATGGCTTCTGGTTGTTAATTAAATTTCAAGTGCTGCTTTTGTTTATGCTGTTTTGGATTCCACTTACACATAATTCCTGAATACCAAGTACATCTTTTAATTAAGGGAGTGTAAGCAAGAACTTGTGATGCTTCATAGTGCACTTTTTAAAAAATCATGAACACAAACCAATAATAAGATTTGTTCTCTGCGAACATTTGGCTATATAATAGGAAGGTACCCCGCAGGTCTCGGTTTCTTACACGTATTAGATTAGCCTTACTAGTTAACTTCAGATCATGCCTTTTTTAATCTAAAGGGTCGGCTGACCAATATAATAGTGGTTGATTGTGTTAAAAAGTGTGCCTTTTAGGCGCTTTTACAAATCAAGCGATTATTAACTTTGCTGGCGTCAGATGTAAGCAGTGTGCTAAAAAAGTAAAGACAGACAAGAGCTCATTTCATGCACTGCCTCCACGTTATCTGCATTAAGAGCGGAACAGTATACAAGCCTTTCTTCTGTCTGACTGATAGTGCTAACATCGTGTCCAAGCTGCAGTGTAAACATCCGAATCTTGGGCAGTGCTTAAATGTATGGGTTAAACAGATTTTAAAGAGTCTCTCTACAGTTCATACAAAATTGAAAAATAGTAATGTGCCCGCGATCACACAGTTTGCATAACCGTGAACCCTGAATACAAAAAAAACCTGATTGCACAGCCAGGATTGTAGCCAATAGAGCAAATCAGCTCCCAGTTGATTTACTGCTATCTGTTTGTCTTATTTTCCTCTTAACACTCCAAATAGTGTCTGCTCTTCAACATTTGTGCTGCGGTCTTCATACCACATAATGGCATTACACAGTTACACTACATACCACACATTTCCACCCCACACAATTGCACAACTATCAGCCATTTAATTTAAAAACAGCATACACCCATTTCACAGCAAACAAAAAAATAAATAAGTACAAAACATTGTCATTTGCAACGCCTAAAGCTCTAACTTTCATAATTGCGAGACCAATTGCATTGCAAATGCTTGTTTCTGCTTCTTAATAGTGCTCAGGTGATCAGTCTGTGAGTAAGTGCAGGCAGTGTATAATACAATTACCATTGGAACAGCGGTAATATTATACACATGCACAGTTTAAGTCCTGAAACTCTAACATCATATCAGTTCATTTGTATTTTGTTCCAATTGCCAGAATTGTTGATCGCATTTCGACCTGCTAGGAGGTTGAGATTCATCATCAGGACAAAATAATTTACATGAAGCAAGAGACAATTTTTGTTTGAAATGTTAAATAGTTGTACAGGAAGAAGAGACTGATTAACAGCATAAGGTTGCTATAAAATGTTGAGAAAAATTCCACCCAAAAATGTCAGCATTACCTGAAAAACATGGGTTTGTTAGCTACTGCTGGGAGTGTACGGTGCTAGTTGGCACACCAGCTTGTCTTGCAAGATATTAGAGCTATTGAGAGTCTCTATTTTCATGGATTTTTTATTAATACTTCTGAATGCACTGATGTAATCTGATGTACGAAAGTGAAAAGGTTCTGGATATTAATTAAATACACTTTAATTTAGCATATGTTTAAATCTTTTCTACAAGATGGCTTAAAAAATGACAGTGCTCCTAAACTTAAGTGGTGCAGGACTCAATGGTTACTTCCTTTCTGTGACACCAATGAACCTTTAAATAAATGTTTGCCGGCTTATTTTACCTTTTCGATGCTGTCACGGTGGGCGTGTCGGACAGCGGAATGTCCGCCGCGGTGAAGCGGTTAACGTCTTTTTTTTTTTTTATTGTCCACAACTCTAGTAAAAAAAACAGCTGAGTGTTGTACACCAGGGGGCCGCAGACCTCGGGCCGTACTTTGAGTATCAAGGGTCTGGAGCTTGGCCCTGAGGTCAATTTGACATGCATAGTGCACACTACGCTGTGGTAGAGGGGTATGTGTATCCCTTAGGAGGGGTTGCCTTCTACTTCATCCTGGTAAAGTTTGTGCAGTCTTCCTTAACTGGGTTCCTTTTGCCTCTGTCAGGTCAGGAATGTGTGTTTTGAGAACCAGTGTGCTCAGTTGGTGAGGATGGTAAGTCATGGTATTTTGATATAAGTTGAACTGTCATGTGTCTTGCTGGTCATTTCAGCTCCCCGTGCCCTCCCTATTCCTCTTAGAAGCTTAGCGGTTTGTAATAGGCACTAGCTCTTATCTCTGTTCAGCTCAGATTCCCTCAGTTGGGACAACTCCCTCTCTTTCTGCTGTGTATTGGTCTGAACTTCCTGGGCTGGAGTTAATTAAAAATCCTCTCTAGGGATAGCCCAAACAGTTACAAGGACACTGGGAAGGAGGGCAGTAGGCCCTTCTCAAACCCTGATAATGCAGTGAACACGAAGGACAATCCCTTAGGATTGGATGGGCACCCAGAATAGATCAATCTTTCTCTCAATTTATTTTATTTATTTTGAAAGTTTTAATTCTGTCTTCTAGTCGTTGCACCTGGAATTGTCTTAGTATTTTTTTCTTTTTTCAGTGGGCTTTGCTGAGGTGTAGACCGTTTGGTGATGTGTTCCCTTATGTCAGACCCATGCCCCAGAAACACTTTCTTCTTCAGATTGTTTTCTTTCTTTAGGCTACTTTCCTGTGTTTGGTTTCCTAATTTGTACAGCTTTACCTCGTCTTGGTTGGAAGTGAGTTGCTTGTGAATTCAGATTTTTTTTTCAAGCTGCAAAACTGCTACCTTTCCTTTTAAAGTGTGAATCTTTTCTGGATTGACATACTGTGCAATGATTTTATGGCGGTTTCTTTTTCTGTCAGTATACTAGGTCTTTTAGTGTCTATTTGCCAATCAAATGTTTTAGCACTCTTTGTTCCACTCGTACCTCCTTATTAGCTTGACTAGCCACACACTGTTTTATGAATGTATGTGCTAATGACACTGGCTGCAGCACGTGTATCACTTCGCGCTACATTTCCAAAATAGGTGAGGCTTGCTCTCTTTGTTGAAGGAACAAGCAGGAAAATCCGAGTGGTTGTGACCCATGCCTATCCCAGGACTTACTAATAGATAATGCATATTGGATAATGAGCATTCTTATCAGAGACTGCCAGGTGTATATTTAATGCTGTGTTCTGGTGCCTCTTCCCTCAAAATATTAACCAGAAATCCAGATGATTTATTTATTGTGGTATTAATTATTAAAGCTCACTTCTAGTGCGTGCAGAATATATGACTGAGCATTATCGCAGAAATAAAAACAATAAAAAAAGTGTGATGCCTGTAAATATGTGAAAATAGCAGCATATCAGATGGTGATCATTAAATCAAGGAATCCTAACCACTAGCTAATATCTATATCCGCATCAAAAAATGCACACTTTCATTCCTAGATATTCCATGTCTATCAGTCTGTCTTTGTTTTGCCGGTGTTTGCTTGCGGCAGATAGCACCATCCTTTGCCAGTGTATGGCCTTAAGGCAGCCTGGTGACTAATTTGATGCTCTTGCCTGTGCACTCAACTTACATACAACAGCATAGCATTATTATGAAAAAACAGGCACTGTGATGTAAGGTGTTAAAACAAAACACGTGAATTTCTCCTGCACATTAATTAATGCATTGTAATGGTGATTCTTAAAAGAAGTCTTCAAATCTTTCATAAATTGGAGCTAATGGATAACAGTGGTGTCGTTCCTGATCCTGGGTGCATAGATGGAAAAGGCCTGTTATCTTGTTTATAATGTGTTACACTTCTTAGCCTGCAGTCCAATAGTGTCCTCTCTGAGTGTGACAACATAAACAGATGATCTAGTCTGCATAATAAGGGGGTTCTGAATGTGATTGCTTTTATTTAATGATGCATCTATTTGAGGATGTTGTGAGCCAGCAAGGGGAGCCAATGGAGTTCCGCCAAGATGGGTATGATGTGATCAGATTTCTTCAGACCCTGGATGAGACGTGGGTGCCATGCAGTAGGGAATTACCACTATGCAGATGGGAGAGTTCAAGGGCCTAAACAGCCATTCTGATGTGACTTTCCAAAACAAACAGCTTGACTTTCTTCAGGAGAGAGAGCTGTCGCCAGGCTGGTTTTGTTTTGTATTGAATTAGTAGATCTATGCATTTTATAATAGTTGATTTTTTTCTGCTTTTGAGCCCCTCGTGGCAAAGCATATGACGGTTTCCTATCTGCCTTTTCCAGAAAATGTTACATTTGGTTTAGCTATCCAATTTGTTTGAAAATATTTGAGAGTCAGTTAGTCATTCACTTTTCAGTAGCATTGGATGATTGTGTGCAGACCGTACATTCTGCTGCATCTAGTACCTACATCTCGTTTAGGCTAGTAGATGCCTACTGTGTACAGATAGTTGCACTATACTCATAAGTAGTTCCTGCATCTCGTGCTGTCTAGTCACTACCTGTTCTGTTCAGGTAGTTGTATTGTCCACTTTTCCCGACCAAGCAGCACATACTGCTCTCTTTCCACCTGCTTCAGGTTTGTATTTAATTGTCTGGCGTCCAAGCCGAACAGTTTATCAGCTCTTTGTACCACTCTTCATTAGCAAGTTCTGATTTTCTAAGACCGTGCCTCACAATCATTTTGTCAAATATTAGCAAGGCAAGTGCAAAATAAGTTTAAAATAAAATCCGAGACACCTTATTTCTGTTTTTACGTGATAACTTCTCATAAAGACGTATTTTAATATTCTTTTGGTTATCCAGTATTAGGGTATCTTTCATAGATTCACATGCCTGAATCATTCCCCGTCGTCGAGGCGGGAGTCCCACGGTAAATAAAATATATAATAGCAGTGCCTAAAATTTCTTGTAGTAGGCTGGAAAAGCCTAAAGGCCTAACTAGGCCTCAAAACTTAGCAGCCTATCTACATCATTATGTAAAAAGACCTGAAATATTAGCCTCAGCCAATCAGCTGTCCTCACCCTCTAGAACCTTCCCTGCTCAGGCAGTTCTCCTCAGATTTTCACCGCACTTCGTGTGTAAGGGAGTCTCCCTGAGTGCCTACTCAGTTTTTTTGGATTTTTCAAGCTTAAAATGTCTGAAAGGAAAGCTCTTTTCAAATCCTGTGGAACCTGCTTCAAGAAGAGAGTCCATGTGGATGACAAGCACTCGGATTGTATTTATTGTCTACACCCTTCACATGTGGTGAAGGAATGTAGAATTTGCCGTACCTTCCCTCGGAAAACCATCAGGGATAGGGAGGCAAGGGTTCTTTTGTGGCTGAAGTCTTCATCCACTGATGAGGAGGACAAAGCCTCAACTTCTAGCAAGAGAGCTAGATCCACGGACAATGCTTCTCCTGAGAGAAAGAAAATGTTGAAATCCTCTCAGAAAGCTTCAGAACCCTCTAATAGTGCATCGGCTTCTTCACATGTGAGTACTACCCAGACCAAAACTTTAACTCTGGTGTCTGTACCTACCACTACTTGGACTTCTACCTCCTCTTCTACTTCTGTGGTTACAACTTCAGCTATCACTTCACCTTTGATGTCTGTTCCACCTTTGATATCAAAAACCAAGTCACAGTCTTTGAAATCCTTCTCTACGAAGGCTACATCGTCTAAAACGTCTGCTCCGTCGACGACCGCACGGCCGTCGTCGACGAAAACATTGTCTCCAAAAGATTCGTCGTCAAAGACATCATCGACGGCCCCGTCGACGAAGATCTCGTCGACGAAGACGCCTACATCGACGGCCCCGTCGACGAGGGTCTCGTCGACGAAGACACCATCGACGGCCCCGTCGACGAGGGTCTCGTCGACGAAGATACCATCGACGGCCCCGTCGACGAGGGACCCGTCGACGAAGATACCATCGACGGTCCCGTCGACGAGGGACCCGTCGACGAAGATACCATCGACGGTCCCGTCGACGAGGGACCCGTCGACGAAGATACCATCGACGGTCCCGTCGACGAGGGACCCGTCGACGAAGACGCCGGCGACGGTCTCGACGACGAGGGACCCGCCGATGACAATACCTTTGACGGCCTCGTCGACGGCAAAATCTTTAGCATTGGCAGCGCCGTCGACGGAGAATCCGTTTACTGGGGCTTCTGCTCATCGGCTGCACGGTTCCCCGCCAGCAAAGATACAATTCACTCATTTCCAAATGAAAACTTACAAAAGGCAGGATTATTCACATATATCTCCGCTCTTGCCATCGCACATTTTGGAGACATACCTGCAAGGAGAGTCAGAAGAAGGAGAAGAGGATGATGACCCCTTTGGGATTGCCTGTCACCCTTCTCAATTGCATATTAAACTTCAAGAGGATGATGAAGAGGAGTTTCAGGAGCAATATACGCATGACGTCTACTCCACTCCATATCAGTCACCTCGTTCTAGACTTCCTCGGTCTGAGGACACAACACATTTGCCTACTTCCTTAATACAGGACTTGCAAGCTATGTTGGCAGATTATCGACAGATTTCCACCCACTGAGGGTGCGCCCGCTGGGTCATCTGCTCCGGCTACTGTGCCACGACCTCCGTCGCCAAGAGCTCCTTTGTCTCCACAGCCACGTACTTCACCAATTCCTCAGGTTGTGGACAGTTCGTCCTCTGATGGTGACGAAAGTAGAGAGGAGGGAGAATTACCGGATAACACTCCAGTGGACCCTTGGGAGGATTATGTCATCCCTACACCTTCTCCGCCTCCTCCCCGTCCTTCAGACTCTCCGCCTGAAGATATTGGGGGTTTTCACAATATTATGCAGAGAGCTGCTAATAGATTTCAATTGGTTGTCACAGTTGAGCAGTCGGACTGCTTTTTACATGACTTTAAGGAAGGGTATCGAAGAGTGATCAGAGCCATACCTATTATTAACTATATATGGAAGGAAGGCCTCAATATAATGAAAACACCAGCCTCCATTCCAGCAGTTTTACAAAGGATTGATAAAAAGTATCGAGCACCATCCGATACACCTGCTTGTTTGATCGGCCATCCTCGACCGGATTCGGTCATTTCTCAGGCGGCGCAGCAAAAGTCCAAGAATCCTTCTGCTCCCATCTCAACGCCACCTGACAAGGAGGGAAGAAGGCTTGACGCCATTGGGAAGAAATTTTCTGCAAACGCAGCAGCATCCATTAAAGCAGCTAATTCCTTAGCTATCCTGGCTCGATATGACAGGCAAATGTGGTCTGAGCTCTCGGAATATCTTGAGCTGATCCCGGAGGATCAACAGATGGATGTACGCAGAATTGTGCAGGAAGGTGAAAGGGCGGCCTCAGAAATTATTGATTGCGCCCTAGACATTTCTAATACCAACTTTCGACAACTGGCTGGAGCAATTGTCCTTAGACGTCAAGGTTGGCTCAAGGCTACCACCTTTAGACCTGAGGTCCAAACCAAGATCTTGGACATGTCTTTCGATGGCGAGTCCTTGTTTGGAAAGCACATTGATGACGCTTTATTGGCTATTAAAACCGATACCGATACAGCGAAATCTCTGGGAACCCTGCAATACAAGAGGGGGTCCTTTAGAGGTGCAAGAGGTCGTGGTTACTCCTCCAGAGGAAATTATTCAAACCAACAAAATCGACAGTATCAATCTTCCTACAACAAACCATACTACCAATCTTCTAACCGGCAGCCTGCTTCTGGTTCTTTCTCTCGGCAAGGAGGACAAAGGCGCTCAGGCAATCAAAGGAAAGATTCTAACAAGCGCCAATGAGCTTTGCCGGATGTCGGCCACTCCTCTTTCCCTTCCCGTGGGCGCCAAGATTTCCGCCTTTTACCATCAATGGAGGAAGATAACTTCAGATCAGTGGGTCCTGGATTTGGTCAGCAAGGGACACACTTTGGAGTTTTTGCAGAAGCCTCCAACAACGCCGCCCAGGGGTCCCCCTCCCCCTCGCCTGCGCTTACTCTTCAAAGAAGCCTTAAAGATGCTACACAAGAACGCAATAGAACTAGTCCATCCTTCTCAGAAAGGGCTGGGCTTTTATTCACGTTTCTTCCTTGTGGAGAAAAATTCAGAAGAGTGGCGTCCAATATTGGACCTGCGCAAACTCAACAAATATCTAAAGAAACAGAGTTTCCGCATGGTAACGTTGAAGGACATTCTGAATTGTCTAAACGAAGGAGACTTTCTGGCTTCTCTGGATATGCAAGACGCATATTTTCACATCCCTATTCACCCCAACCACCGCAAATTCCTAAGATTTCAAGTGGCCGGCGTCCATTTCCAATTCAAAGTCCTCCCATTCGGCCTCAAATCGGCCCCCAGAATCTTCACGAAATGCCTAGCTCCAGTGGCTGCAATGTTGAGGTCCCTGGGACTCCAGGTGTTCCCATACCTCGACGACTGGCTGTTAAAGGGTCCCACCAGTCATTCGACCATGGAGGCAGTCAACAAAACACTTTCACTGTTCTCGAACCTAGGATTGACCCTCAATTCTCAAAAATCTCAGCTCCACCCTCATCAACGACTGACTTGTGCAGTCTTGGACACATGCCAGTGCAAGGCATACTTGACACAGGAGCGTCAAAACAAGCTCGTCAAACTGGCAAAACAAATATCCGCAAAAAAGTAACTTTCAGTTCGGATGTATGCTTCCCTTCTGGGGATGTGTTCAGCTGCGATCAATCTCATTCCTATGGCAAGACTCAGAATGAGACAGTTGCAGGAAGAGTTGCTTCGTCAGTGGAAGCAGGTCGAAGGATCATTCGACGACCGCATCAAAGTCACTGTCAAAATGAAACAGGCTCTTCTCTGGTGGTCGAAGACACACAACTTGTCGCAGGGCCTCACCTTCCTCCAAGAGATTCCGGACTACACTCTGACTACGGATGCGTCCATGGAAGGTTGGGGAGGTCACCTTCAGGACCTTCAAATCCAGGGAAGATGGTCTCATCAGTACCAACAGATGCACATCAACATATTGGAACTCAGAGCCATTTTTCTTTCCCTGCAAGCTTTCCTACCGAGGATCGTGAATTCGTCCGTCCTGGTGCGCACGGACAATACCACCAGCATGTTCTACATAAACAAACAGGGAGGAACGAAATCTCTTACCCTGTCACTGCAAGCTCAGGAAATGTGGGAATGGGCCTTACAGCACAACATATCCCTCAAAGCAGAGCATGTTCAAGGGATTCGAAACTCTCTAGCAGACAGTCTCAGCAGAACTTTTGTGGACTGTCACGAATGGGAACTCGAACAACATCAAGTAGACACAGTCTTTCGCCTTTGGGGGAGACCAACGCTGGATTTGTTTGCCACGCAGCAAAACAGCAAGTGCCTGTTTTATGCCAGCAGGTTCCCAGGACGGGGGTCAAGAGGAAACGCCCTCCTCATGAGATGGACCGGAATGTTTGCGTACGCTTATCCTCCGATTCCGCTCATTCCGAAAGTCCTGCAAAAGATGAAGAGGGAACACTGCACTCTCATTCTCATTGCTCCACGTTGGCCGAGACAATATTGGTTTCAAGAGCTTCTCCTGCTGTCTCAACAGCCTCCGTTTCGGCTCAAACCAACTATATCGATGCTGACAAGAGAGGACGGTCAGATTCAACATCCAGATCCTCAATCGCTGCACTTGCACGCTTGGCTCCTGATTTCCTAGAGTTCAAAGACCTAAACATTCCCTCGGAATGCAGGAAAATCTTGTCGCAAGCACGTGCACAAAGTACCATCAAAACATACCGTTTCAAGTGGAAGAGGTTTTGTTCATGGTGTGGAGATAATGATGTTCATCCGCTGCAGGCTCCTCCTGAAGCCATCCTTCCATACCTGCTTTCTCTGGCTAAATCAGGTCTAGCTTTTTCTTCCATTAAAGTACATCTGGCAGCAATCTCCAGATTCAGGAAGCACTCCAACAAACCATCCTTATGTTCTTCCTCCTTGATCAAACAATTCCTTAAAGGTCTCTTCAGAGTTTTTCCTCCAGTTCGTCCTCCTCCTCCGGAATGGGATCTTAATGTAGTCCTTTCCCAACTTCTTAAAAGGCCATTTGAACCAATCCATAAAGCGGAACTGAAATTTCTGACTTGGAAAGTTGCAATTCTGTTGGCTCTTACTTCTGCTCGCAGAGTTAGTGAAATACAGGCGTTCACTATTACTCCCCCTTTTCTGCAGTTCTCTAAGGACTTTGTTACACTTAGGACCAACCCTAAATTCATTCCTAAAGTACCAACTCAATTCCACATTAATCAACCGGTCAAACTTAGAACCTTTTTCCCGGATCCGAAAACTCCTGCAGAAAGGGTTTTACATTCTCTAGATGTCAAAAGATGTCTGAAATTCTATCTGCAAAAGACAAAAGACATGCGTAAATCTACACAACTGTTTGTTGCCTATGGAAGACCCACCTTCGGGCAAGCTGTCACAAAAGCAACTATTGCCAGGTGGTTGTCCTCCACAATTACCTTCTGTCACGACAAGGCCAATAGACCTTTATCAAGGAAGGTCAAAGCTCATTCCACGAGAACAGTGTCGACCTCTACGGCCCTTTTCGCTGGAGTGACTCTAGAAAACATTTGCCGAGCTGCTACTTGGAAAAGTGTGCACACTTTTACCGAACATTACTGTCTGCAGTCGGCAGTTCAAGATGACACAGCTGTTGGTGATGCAGTGCTGCAGCATCTTCTTCACTAAGGTTGGAAAGATTATATATTTTAAACTTTACATATTTATAATGCTGTCCTATCTGTTATATTCGAAGGTTTTGATGCATATGTTATGTTGACATGTTTTGTACTCTATTACCTTCCTGGTTGTGTGGGGATTGATTTATATTTTCTTTGTCTCCCACCTTCCTCTATCGACAGACATGATGTTACTGCTTGCTATTCTGATTCAGGCATGTGAATCTATGAAAGATACCCTAATACTGGATAAGAAAACGAGTTACTTACCTGTAACTACGGTTATCCAGTATTGGTATCTTTCATAGATTCACATGCACCCACCCTCCTCCCCGGTAGGGCAGTTCTGGCTATGGATACTACTTCTCACTTGTGCTGGGAAAATCTGAGGAGAACTGCCTGAGCAGGGAAGGTTCTAGAGGGTGAGGACAGCTGATTGGCTGAGGCTAATATTTCAGGTCTTTTTACATAATGATGTAGATAGGCTGCTAAGTTTTGAGGCCTAGTTAGGCCTTTAGGCTTTTCCAGCCTACTACAAGAAATTTTAGGCACTGCTATTATATATTTTATTTACCGTGGGACTCCCGCCTCGACGACGGGGAATGATTCAGGCATGTGAATCTATGAAAGATACCAATACTGGATAACCGTAGTTACAGGTAAGTAACTCGTTTTCTTTTCCCTCCAGTGTGGCCTGCTTGAAAAATGCTGATTTACTCGTATACTCCCTGCACCATGGCATATGTCTATATCATTAGGTAGAAATCTGATTCCAATGGCCAGCACCTATTGCAGTTTCGATTTGAAGGAAGGGGTGATATGCACTACCCTAAATTGCATCAAAATCACTTTTGTGTGCATTCATGTTTCATTCTACTTGTTGTCCCTCTCAACATCCCTATTGATTATCCATGGAGCCATACAATCCCAAAATTCACAGTTGACCACTTCAAATTCGAAATGTTCCCAAGACGGTCGATTATATTTTGTTAGTTTTTATCTACTTTTTAAGAACTGCCTGGACCTTCACATTTAAAATATCTATTCAATATGAAAACCATAGACTGTATTCTTAGACCAGGAACATTTAATAAAAGCAGACTCCATAAGCATCCGGAAAGCATTGCTTCTGTCTGCAGGGTACAGTTCTGTACTCCTAGTTTCAGCTATTTATTGCAATTTTTTTTAGCTATACTCATGTTCTCCAAGTACTTTGAAATCAATGTTTAAAGTGCAGGTGAAATAAAAGCATGCCAGATGGCAGAGATTGGTGTTCGGTGAATATGATGCAAGATTAATCACTACTGTATGGTTTGCTTTTCTGTTTCCTTAATAAATCACTGCAAACCAAACAAATTAAAGGAGCAACAGATGAGGATGAATGAAAAAAGATCAATGGCTTAAAGTAAAGAAATGATGCAGGATTTTTGGGAGAAAATTCTTCAGAGATTTTCTAACGGTCATATGAAATGGTAGAAATCCTGTATCAATCAGGAGGTCAACCCCGCTCTGTACCTAATAAAGCAGACCGACTCCAGTTAGCCATTTCTGATGGTCTTTTTGACTTGTAGGCTAATATTCGGTTTCTTCCCGCTTGTTTTGACAGATACTTTTTCACACTTTAGCCTCTTCATACCCACCCTCTGCCCACACTCACATCCTAACTACAAACGTATGGAAAAGAGAGAACCAAGCGGGGCATACTTAAACGAATTTTGCCTTCTATTTCCTGTCTCTTTTTTGATCTATGCTATGGTTGTATAGTAGTTTCATGTTTACGTCTGAAAGCTAAGTGTCATGTAACTTTTCAAATCTTTTTATATATGCTGCTGAAATACTCATGTTAATTCTGTTTTTTGTCTTTTAGGTGGCAGTAGCACAGGATGCAAGCCGCCTTCCAACATCTGCCTGCCTGCCTCATTGGGGTTCTCTCCCACTGAGCCAAACATGTCAAGCCAGCACAGCCACGCCCCCTTCTCCAGCATCCAATCCATGGCTGATCATCAGGTAAATGAAAAGCAAACTAATTGCTCTATATGTATAAAACATAGAGCTACTGCTCTAGACATCATTTTGTGCCGGGTTACCACCAGTAGCACTCTGCAGTTCTTTGTGTGCTTAGCGCAACAGTATTGGAAGCGAGCGCTTTATTTTAAAAATCCCGTTTTGTCGCTCTATTATTTTTTGCTAAATTTCTTAGCCCCTGATTTTAAACACTAGCTCTTACCTGCACTATAATAGTGGGTTCACCGCCGTTTGAGCAGGTCCTTAGCTTTCCCTGGCCGCCGAATTCACCCGTTTTTTGCAGCCATCTTGGGTGAGGCTGGGACACTCTACGGGCGCCATCTTGGGTAGCGCTTCAGTGTCCCAGGCAGACCCAGCAACCGCTACTTAAGGCGGACTTTGAGAGGTGAGTCGACCTCTAGACATCATTTTGTGCCGGGTTACCACCAGTAGCACTCTGCAGTTCTTTGTGTGCTTAGCGCAACAGTATTGGATGCGAGCGCTTTATTTTAAAAATCCTGTTTTGTCGCTCTATTATTTTTTGCTTAATTTCTTAGCCCCTGATTTTAAACACTAGCGCTTACTTGCACTATAATAGTGGGTTCACCGCCGTTTGAGCGGGTCCTTAGCTTTCCCTGGCCGCTGAATTCACCCGTTTTTTGCAGCCATCTTGGGTGAGGCTGGGACACTCTACGGGCGCCATCTTGGGTAGCGCTTCAGTGTCCCAGGCAGACCTAGCAACCGCTACTTAAGCCTCTCATGGAAACGCGCAGCGGTGACGCGCAGCGGAAGCGCCGTCTCAGCGCCGGAGTCACGCCAGAGTCCAGCCCGTCTGTGCCCGTCCGGGCCCAGACGGGCCAGGGGCCTGGCATTCTGCCCAAAAAATCTACAGCCAGACGGACATACGCTCGGGACGACCTTATCGCACTATGTCCCCCAGATGGTGCCTCATGTAGGTACGCCCACATTGGTTTTAATTCGCGATCAAGCTGCAGGAGTGGTCAGCCCACCGACCCTGAGAAAGGAAAGACGGCCCTGTCGCTTGGTCTGCTAAACTGCAGATCTCTTCCGAAACATGCGTTAGAAATCAATCACCTTATACAAAATAGGGACCTAGATATCCTGTTCCTGACGGAAACTTGGACTATGTCCTGTTCTGAGGCAGCGATAGTGCAAGCCCTCCCCCCTGGTTTTCTTATATACCATCTGGATCGACCGAGGGGGCGGGATCGCTATTCTATATAGGGACACGTATAGGTGTAGGGCTCAGAATGGCTTAGTGTCAGACTGTGAGAGCTGTCAGTTTTCCTTGCGGATATCTCCCACAGTGTCGGTGGCAGGTATTCTGATCTACCGTCCGCCAGGCGGTGTGGGTAATTTTATCAGTTCCCTTATGGAAACAATTACTACCTTGGCGTCCGCTATGACTAATTTTTTAGTCTTGGGTGATTTTAATATTCATTTCAATGACTCAGCTGACCCGATAGCTTCAGACCTGCAGTGCAATCTGAAAGCTTTTGATTTGTTTCTAATTAACTCAGGAGCGACGCATGATAAGGGATATTTACTTGATCCCATTTTTACTAATATTCCCCGTTTGGCGACCGATCCGGTTTATCCCCTGCCATGGTCAGATCATTTTCTGATCCCGGCAACCTGGCAAACGGACTCATTATCCACGCCCTGCCATCAGACTTACATGATGGATAGAGCCTGGTCTAGGCTATCAATTGAGGACTGGATTTCCAAATTGGATGACACTTGTCCCCCCCCTGAATCCGATCCAATCAAGGGTGATTTTAACCTGGATCAGTGGCTGACTTCCTCCCTTGACGCTATTCTTCCTATAAAAAAGGTGCCAAGGAGAGAGAAAAGAGTCGGCTCTGCTCCATGGTACACTTCCGAGCTACGCATCCTTAAAAAGAGATGTAAGAAGTTGGAGAGGATCTGGAGAAAGGATTGGGAAGTGGCTAGTCGGGAGGACTATCGTTCTGCAATGAGGGGCTATAAAACTGCTCTTCGTTGTGCGAAAACCCTCTTTTTTGAAGAGCGTATAAGATCGGCCTCTAACTCCTCTAGGGAAACTTTCAGAGTGGTAAAGGAGCTTCTTAAAGTTCCCGAACCCCTGATAATCCATGATAATCCTGGAGAGAAGTGTAAAGAATTAGCAGACTATTTTCACATGAAAATAGAGAAGATTTTAAATACCTTGCCTCCTCCTTTGCTCTCCTACTCGCAACCCATCAAGGACACAGTAAACCAGCAAAGTGGAATATCCATCCACTTAGATACTTTTGGCCCAGTATCATTGGCTGAAGTCCTTGAAGTACTAGGTGCCATGAAAAGTGGCTCCCCCAAGGATCCGGTCCCCATGAAATTTCTGAAACAGGCAGCCACCGCTATTGCGGCCCCGATCACCGATTTGATGAATACATCCTTTGCCCAGGGCGTGTTACCACCGAGCTGGAAATCAGCAGTGGTAAAGGCGCTTTTAAAGAAGCCAAGCCTGGATCCTTCGGACCTGGCTAATTTTAGACCTATTTCCTTATTGCCGGGTCTTGGTAAAATTGCCAAAAGGTTGGTGAATCGGCAGCTGTCTGGTTTTTTGGAAGAGAATTGCCTGTTGCGAGACTCACAAACTGGATTTCGGCCAGGTCAGGGCACTGACACCGCTCTTCTGGCAGTCGTGGAGGAAGCCAGAAGCATTTTGGACTCAGGAGGGTCAGTGGCAGTGATCCTCCTGGACCTTAGTGCGGCTTTCGACACCGTGAACCATCAGGTGTTGATTCAGCGGCTGTCCGAGGTTGGAGTGTCAGGGGCCGCTTTGAGGTGGCTTAAGTCCTTTCTCAGTGGCCGGACATATCAGGTCTGGGAAGGCAATGATCGGTCAACATCTATCCCCCTCCAGTGTGGTGTGCCACAGGGCTCTTCCCTCAGCCCGACATTGTTTAATGTTTATATGGCCCCCCTGGAGGATGTGGTGGCCCCGGCATTTGACATTAAAATCGTCAGTTATTCGGATGATACGCAGTTGGTGGTCGCCCTATCCCAACTGATGGAGAACCCCGATCTATTGCACTCCTGTCTGTCCGTTGTCCACACCTGGATGTGTGAGTCAGCTCTTAAGCTCAACGGCTCAAAAACAGAAATTATGCTATTAGGGAATAAGACCCCCTCTCTTCCATTGACCAGCTGGCCCTGCTGTATGGGTGACCTCCCGAGCCCAAAAAAGGAGATTAAGAGCCTAGGGATTTGGCTGGAGCAGGGCCTGTCATTTAGGATACAGGCAAAGAAAACGGCAGGTGTTTGCTTCGGTCTACTCCGGTCAGCTCGCAAAGTCTTGCCTCTCCTTCCTCTGACATCTAGGAAGCTGCTCATTCAGGGGCTTATTACATCGAGACTCGACTATTGCAATGCAATTCTCTTGGGAGCCCCGGAAGCTACGTTTAACATACTCCAGCAGGTCCAAAATGCCGCCGCTAGGCTACTCACGGGCTTGCCTAGGATACAGTCAGCCAAACCTGCCTTAAAGGCGCTGCACTGGCTCCCGGTGCGGGAAAGGGTGAAATTCAAGGCCCTCTGCACAGCCCATAAAATCATTCAGGGTAAGGGCCCTCCTTTACTGAAGAGCTTAGTGGTGCCCTATAAAGCGAACAGAAAGCTACACTCGGATCAGAAATTTCTCCTCCATACTCCTAGATTAAAAAGAGCTCGTACTGGGGGGAGGAGATTCTCGGTCAACACAGCGATGCTGTGGAACGCGCTCCCTCTGAAGCTACGCTCTGAGACCTGCACTCTGCGGTTTCGCAAAAGCCTCAAAACTTTCCTTTTTCCTGCTTAATCGCATTTGAACTGGCCAGGGGTTAATTGGTGGGGTCTGGACAAGCGCTGGGATGCCCGAGGGTAACTACGCGCTATATACAATTTTAAATAAATAAATAAATAAATAAAACGGTTAGGGTTAAGTCGCCTCTCGGAAATCTTGTGTTCTTTTGGGTTGGATAATTCTGAATTTTTTGGGAAGCAAACAGAGTAATATTTTTGAATTCCTGTAGAGCAAACAGAAAAGTTTTTAGGCTAGAATGGGCTCCAGAATGTAATCGGGCTTAAGGGACATACAGCGCAAGTCTGGCACATTGCACAAAGCCATAATGGGAGGAGAAGAAACTGCATAATAAAAATGAACTTGATGTTTTGACACAGTGGAGGTGAGAATATGAAAAATACAATCAGTAGGACATCGAGGGGGGAGTTTAAACAATAGTAAGGCTAGTAAAGCTCAAAGGAAATAACTCCACAGTCTTATGAAGCTGTCACTTGACATTTAGGTTGTTTAAAAAGTAGATGCTGAGCTTTATGGACTGATGGGAAGGTCAGTTAAGGGGTTGTTCTTGACTATTTCACTCTGCTTTATAAAGTTTTCAATAAGCAACCTCATGTTTCTAGATACTGTTTGAACATCTTTTTTTATTGTAATAGGATTTTAGAATACTTGGCTCTTTGTGTCAGAATATGCCAGGATGGAATAATGGTCTTTAAATTTTGTAAAATTCACCCCCATGTCTGTCAGAGGTTCTCAGTGTTGTAGGCTAAATAAAATGGCTACTTGTTTCCATAGTCGGCTGTGTCCTGGTTATCAACTAATATTAACCGATGACTAACCTGCCTCCTTGTGGCATGATTGGAAACTACCTAAAAGTAGTTCTACTTTGTATACCAGCCCCACCTCTTTCCTAGATGGTTACCCTTGCCAGTTCGTCCACCACCCTCTTCAGTTCTTTTGGTGTGGACTAAAACATGGCTCTCTCGCACTCTGTGTTTGATATCTGAAAGAGACTTCTAGCTGCAGATTCCTTACCTTAGAATTATCACCAGGTGTCAGACTGGATATAGAAATTTTGTGAGCAGTACCCCTGTGCACCGGTAGGTGGCGTCGTTCTGCTGCGCGTGGTTGTCCACACTGGAAGTGATGTTCAAGATGCCGTAAAATGCGGCACTGCAGCACGCCAACACCAGTTCTTTTATTTCCTTGCCAGCCATCTCCGATCTGAAGAAAGCTACCCTAGTCAGTTATTGACTGGACTTTTTCCACTTTGTCAGATTTTTAGGATTTTTCTCGTGCTGCGGCAGGATGTCAACTAAAAAGGCTGGCTTCAAGCCCTGCAGCACCTTCTACTGGGAAATGTCGGTGATGGACTCGCACCTCCTTTGCCTCTTTTGCCTTGAGCACTACCACGACACGACTATCTTCGTCGAATGCCTCGCCATGCACCCCAAGGCCTTCAGGTAGTGCTCCCTCAAGCTCTTTGCTGCCCGACTAGCAACGCTGCAACAGTCTTGATCCTGGGCGAAAGGAAGCACCTGGGATCGAGCAGAGTATTTGGGTTAGTCCCACAAGCATAAGAAGTTGGAGAGGCTTTGAGTTTACCCAGTCAGTCGAAGTCGCATGTCTAGACACAGGAACGTAGACATTCGAGGCCTGGCTCTACGGTTGAGTCTGCGCCTGGGCCAACTGTGCGCCTCCCTGAGTTTCTGAGAGCTGAAGTGAACCACGCCTCAGCTTAGCAAGTTCAATGGGGCCCAACCACCTCATATTTGGGCGGTCTTTCCCGCTGGGATGCCCTCAGGCCTCACGGGTTCGGAAGGTACCCCAACTCATTCACTGCCGGTGGTTCCGCACCTTGCTGCAGTCTGGCTTCTTCAATCCACAAATGGATCTAGACCAGCACCGCCTTACCACCAAAGCCGTCCCCCTTCTTATTCCAGACTCCGGAGCGGAGCAGGAGGGACGTTGTCCGACGCCAAATGGAGCCATTCTGACCAGGCCAGAGCCTGAGCCCTATTCTTATGGTCTGGGACTCTGGGGAGGATTGAGAGGGGTCGCTGGACCCTGAAGAATACCAGCACCTAGACTCCAGCATGGACTGGTGTGAGGATTTGGTGGACACCAGCGGACTAGACACCTTTAAAAAATACTGGCATGGTCTCTCTCCCTACTGTTGCTACGGACAAGGTGGCTTCTTGTGCTATGGTGGTAAATGAGGCTGATATCTTGGACCTTCGCCTACTCTCAATGGCAGTCAACACTTGACGGAGGAGCTTCAGACAGAAGTGACCCCCTTCTTCCAGTTCATGAAGCCTTCACAGATGTCCTGCTGGGGACTTGGTCCACACCTTGCACTGGGGTTCCAGTGAACAGGAAGATTGCCCGCCGCCACACCTCAGCCCTAGGAAACCCCAACTTCATGCAACACCCTACCTCAGGCAGCCTGGCACATTTCCTACCACCCCACCGGATCGGAAATCCAAGAGGCTGGAAACCCAAGAGGCTGGAAACCTTAGGAAAGAAAATTTTTCCACCATCCTGGCACTGCAGGATGTGAACAGCTTTTTTAGGCTATTAATCCCATGCCCGGTGGGGTCAGGTTATGCAGGCGCGGCCCGTGGTCTCGGAGGAGGTCCGGACAGTACTCTCCCTAGCTATGTTTAATTGGAAAGGTGCAGCAAAGTTTATGGTTTGATGTGGATTAGACCCAACCGACTCGCTGGGCAGAGTGGTTTCTTCGTCATGGCCTTTTGGCGCAATGCTTGGCTGAGAACTGGCTTTTCCGGGGATGTTCAAACTTCGCTTATTGACATTCCCTTTGATGTCTCAAGTCTCTTCGGAGACTAGACTTTCCACGAATAGCAGCGCTGTGGCCAGGTCCTTGGGCCTTTCCATGCCCCCTCACCAAACCTACTCCACCTTTGGTCCTTTAATTTCCTGGGAAGGGGCTTCCAGCTGTATCTTTACCAGCCCAGTCACCATGGCATGCAAGCTTCCCATCCTGTGCTTGGTTGGGGATGCGGGTCGGGCAGCCAAAGGTCAGGCCAGTCGTCAACTCACCCAGCAGCCGCTGCCTCCAAACCCCTTTAGTTTGCCCTCTGACCATTATGGGCACCCAGTTGGAGGCAGGATAAACAATCCTCTACCCTGCATGTTGGTCTATAACATCAGACGTGCTGGGTTTTTCATATTGTCAAAAGGGGCCCTTCGCGACTACCACTCTATCCATGTCCCCCACTTGCGACAGGCTGATGTATGACGATCTCTTCTTGCTCCGCCAGGAATTGATGGCTCTCTTGGCCAATGGAGACATAGAGAGGAGGTCGTTGTTGTTATTATTTCTGCTACTTTCTGGTGCACAAGAATGGAGGCCTTCGTTCTATCCTAGACCTGCGCCCTCTCAGTTTCTTCCTCAAAAAGTTCAAAATGATCACACTTGCCTAAGTAATTTCTGCTCTGTACCCTGGGAGACTGGATGGTAGCGTTGGACTTGCGTTACTCATACTTCCTCATACCTGTCCTGCTGCCCATAGGCGTGCAGTTCACGGTGGGCCACGCCCACTTTCAGTTCGCCATGCTTCCTTTTGGCCTTACCAGCACCCCTCGGGTGTTAATGGTGGTGGTTGCAGCTCATCTGCAGAGATCAGGGTGCAAGTCTTCCCTAATCTCAACAAGTGACTGTTAAAAGCGGGCTCCCCACAGGCTGTCATCTCCCACCTCCAGATTATGGCGGACATCCTGCACTTGCTGGGGTTCACTGTAAACATGCCAGCGTCACACCTGACTCATTCTTGGATTCTTCCTTTCATTTGAGCTGTTCTAGACACAGTACCGTTTCTGGCATGTCCTCCTGAATGGCAAGTCCAGAATATTCAGGCTAATACTAATGTTTCAGTCTTTCCTGGATTGCGGTGAGACGGACTCAGAGGCTGCTGGGCTTTGTGGCCCCAGGCATCCTGCTTGTGTTGCATGCTCGCTGGCATATTCTGGCTCTGCAGTGAGATCTGAAGTTCCAGTGGGTGCAGCATCAGGAGAATCTCTGATGTGGTCCAGATCTTATAGGGAGCTGCAAAAGATATGCAGTGGTAATTAGCGGGCCCCGAATGGCACAGCGGCAGCCCCCCTTTCCCAACCAGATCGGACAGTGGTGAAAGATACCGGACTCCTGGAGTGGGGAAACCCTGTGATAGAGGTGGAAATAAGAGGCCTCTGTTCTCTCGGGGAATCTGGACTCTACATCAGCATAGTAGAGCTCCGGCCAATCTGGCTGGTATTAAGTTTTTCTGCCCTCCATCAAAGGAAGGCTAGTGCAGGTGTTCTTGAACAACACTAATGGTATTTGGTATACAATAAACAGGGCAAGGTTGGGTAATGAACTCTGTGTACATGGCTGGAACTTCAAGGCATTTCCCTGGTGGTTAATACCTGGCGGGTTCTCTGAATGTCATGGCGGTCAAACTCCGCTGAAGATTCCTAGCCTATCATGAGTGGAATCTCCATCCTTAAGTGGTGCATGGTCTCTTTGAGCAGTGAGGAGTGCCTTAATTAGATCCATGCGTCACTGCAGAGAATGCACAATATCAGCAGTTTTTCTCGCTGGAGTTTCCTAGGTGGCTCTAGCCCAGAGACGCTTTTTTTCCTCGAGTGCGGCTCAGGTTTCTTGTACGCCTTCCCGTCCGTACCATTCCTACCCATAGTTCTCAAGAAGATCAGTAACGATCAGGCCAAAGTCATCCTTGTGGCTCCAGACTGGGCTTGGAGAGTTTGGTATCCCAAGCTGTTGAGCTTATCCGTTGGTACTCCAACAGTAGGGTAGGGTAGGGTTCTCGACCCAAACCTGTCAACACTGGTCCTTCATGCTTGGAGCTTGAGGAGCGATGATTGACAGTTTTCAACTTTTTGCCCGAGGTCTGCACTGTTTTTTTGGCTGTCAAGCGTCCCTCCACCAAAACTGTGTATTCGTGTGGTTTGTGGCAGGTTGGCCAGGGCCAGACTGGCCATAGCGGGCATCAGGAATTTTCCTGGAGACTGGATTGGAGGGAGCCTGTTTTGCAGCAGTGGGGTCAGTTTTTGTTACTGAGTCCCGTTTTACAGCTGTGCTGCAATATCAGATCAGGCCCCAGTAACAACGCCATTTTGCAATTTTCCTCTCCGGCTCCTTACCATCAAGATGGCCTCCGTAGTGGCAGTAACATCTGCCCGGAGTATCCGTGAGCTTCATGCTTTTTCCGCCCAGCTTTTATGCCTGAACATGTACCCAGACAAGCTGGTTCTTACTACAACTTCCTTCCTGCCTAAAGTTGTCACCCCCTTTCATGTAGGCCAGTCCATCACCCTGCCTACTTTATATGATCCACCACATCCCTCCAAGGAAGAGAATCAACTTTACTTTCTGGACCCCAAAAAAAAGCTTTGACCACAAGGACACTTCTTGGGGTGTGTCGGAGCGAAGAAGGGAAAGGCTGTGCAGAAACTATCTCCCGATGGATTGTGCTCTGCATTAAGATCCGCAACGCATTGAAGAAGATCAGCAAAAATGGTCAGGCAATTTAATCGATGTCTCTTCAGTAATTTTGCCCGGCGTTAAACGCCTCTAATACCTTACAAAGATTATCAAATAAAGAGGCAGGCGCTGGAGACAGGAAGACAGGGAACACGTTTTATTCCGACGGAGCAGAACACATCAGGTCGGACAACAAGGTATCGTCTCGAGGTGCTCTCTGACAGCCTCTCTGAGACCTGGTCTTTTATACACTGGTTTATGACATGTGACCGTTCTTTATTACAGCAAAGACATTGTGAAGTATGAGGATGACATCCCCGGCACCCCCCAGTTCCGGCCCACTCCAACACATGACAACAGTAGAGGCCCTTACCCCCCATACAACAGGAGGGGGCTATCACGCAGCTGAGTGTTTCGCCGATTCCTTTGGAATGTGTGTGCCTGATCGAATCTCAAGGGGTGGGGAGGTCATGATCAATAGTAGCTCCTTTGAAAAGGGTCGAGTGCATGCAGTAGTGGGCAATAAACTGTACCCTCAGGCCAAAGGATGACCAGCGGTTCGTACAGACAATCGGGCTCAGAGGAAGGGGTCATCAAAGGAGAGGTATTCATGGAAGGAAAGGATCAGTGTGACCAGTGTGGATAATCGGAAGGAGGTGTTGGTCAGGCGCGGGGTGTGATTCCTAGAGACAGTCATGTGGAAGAGGAGGGTTCATGACTTACGCATGTGGATGCGGGGTCAGCCAGAGTGCATGGGGGAGGCTTGCAGGGTCAGGGAAGTGCGCTGAGGATCGATCGTGAACAGGGAGACCATGGTACCTAAAATGGCTGTCGTGTATGTTCATACGTGAGTTTGCAAGATGGCGCAGATGATGTTCAGTACACGAACTAAAATTCCACAGCATTGCCCACGAAGAACACCATGATTGCTTGCTTGCAAATTGTACCAGAGCCAAGGCTGCAGCCACAGCATTAGCACACGGGGTCTCGATCCTGGGCGTCTGCCAGGCAGCAATGTGTGCCTCTCTGCACACATTCATAAAACACTTCTGGCTGGACAGTCTGGTCCGTCAGGACTGGCACTTTGCCCATTCGGTCCTGCAGGACTTTTTGGTGTGAAATTGTTTTGCAGACCCACCTCGGAGGGGGTTATTGCTCGGATATCTATTCTAAGTTAAGGAATTCGCATCTAGAAGTCTTATCAGATCAACTAGCTACTTCTGTAAAACCTTATCTGGTAGAGAATCTATCTAGCCGCAGATTCCCTACTGACCCACCCATCTTTTTTCGCTGTCTTTATCACAACACGCATGGTACGGATGAGGAAACACACCACCCTATTACTCACCTGACTAACCGATGGTAGCAGGGGATAAAGACAGCGAAAAAGATCACGAACAAAGGGTCACCAGTATGCCCTTACTGGGCACCATAGCGGTACTCATTGACCGCTGAATTAAAGCAGAAAGGTGAGAACTGACCCTTGCCCTGAAGAAATTGCCAAAAATCATCTAAGGCAATGAAACATGTTGGCCCTCTTAAATTAGAAGGCAACTGAGTGTCTTTTAACCGAGCAAACTCACAGCTTAGAAGACAGAATGGTAGCTAGTGATGGTTTACCTAATTTTTAACATAACAAGGTGGTCTTAATAGCAGTAGGTCTCACATTCTTTGGGGTCCGGAATGAAGCAAGAGGGAGACACGTCCTACAGCTTATCTTATCAGCTAATTACAACTCACTGATTAGGGATAGTATTTGCTCACCGCACTTGCACACTGCATATATAGATAAACATTGTTTTTTGTCTTCACAATATTTTGTTTGGTATGGAAGTGCTAATGATGAGAACCAGAGTCCACTGGTGAGAACCTATCAGTGGACTCCCATGGGGTTACTTCCGTGAGCACTCCATACCTTTGTACACTTTTTTTGTCTATCTCTTTGTATAGTACATGTGTTGATTTTTTTTCCACAATAGTGTAGAATGATCTATGTTACACAACACACTGAGATGAGTACAGTTAGGGGACACCACGCATAAGAGAGCAGGGACCAATGTTGGCAAACTTTGGACTTTGACAAGTGCCAGTGTATTACATAAAGACGTAGTGAATACATACTCGCATGTGGTCATAAGTCATCTGCTCCATACATAAGGGTCAGGTCAAATATATTGTGTAATATTCAGTGAGTGGGGGCTTGACCTGGTCCGCATTGAACCCCTTAAGCTCTATGTTGAATAAAATGCACACAGGCACTACCTGAGGTTCACTGTGGTGCTGTGGCACTATCTGTTCCTAGCTCTGCTGTTTTGCCTGAATACTGCACCACAGTTTTAAGTCAAGGTACTGGCCGTTTCGGTGGTTTCACTCCAGACGCCGGTAGTCCATATATTTCTAAACTTGGGTGACCGGCTGGTGAAGGTGGTGTCCCCTGTGCCAGTCACAGAACATCTTCAGTGCACCAAGTATTTGTGTGTGTGTGTGTCCATCTCCCCCCACCCCCCAAACATGCATGGGAAAGATCCACTATGTTATGCCACTTATGATAATGTTGTATAACCAGTCCTTCGATGGTGCCTGCAGAAGCAATGGCACTTTCATAGGAGAAACCTCTGGCTCAGGTGCAGATCTGATTCTCCCATGCTGCATCTGCACTGGTGCATGTGTGTGCCCCTACAGTCAGTTGGTGGGCTGTCCCTTCAGTCTTCGGCTCCTGCATGCCTCCTCCTTGGGCTGGGGAGCTCATCGGGGTGACACTGTGCTGTAGGGTCTAAACTTCTAATCAGAACAGCGCCTGCACATAAATGCACTACAGTTGCAGTGGTCTGTTTTTTCGAGAAATTTGTCTGACATTCAATCTAATAAGCACAATTCATGTTCTGTCAAGCTTAACTTTCACCATCCAGTATATCAACAGATTGATCTGTGGGTCTTTGACTTTTTGTTGGAGCTATTTTGTCAGTTTTTTCAGGCACCCTAAATGTGAGGTTGATATAGAATGGTCTCTCCTCATTAGAGTAAAAGTGG
Organism: Lissotriton helveticus; assembly: GCF_964261635.1. Classification (NCBI taxonomy): domain Eukaryota; kingdom Metazoa; phylum Chordata; class Amphibia; order Caudata; family Salamandridae; genus Lissotriton; species Lissotriton helveticus. Next base: position 1,638,891,881 of record NC_136068.1, on the reverse strand, counting down.
GAATTTTACTCCAAGGTAAGGGAAAAGGTATTCTCAAAGTTGGCCAATGGATCTTTTCCCCATGGCTCAAAACTGACCTGTCTTTCTTTATGCCATATACTTCCCTCAGAATGGTACCCTGGGGGATGTCTTAAGATTCCGTTTGTCAAGGGGGCTGCTTTATTTACCCTGTTGTGTTTCCTGTAAGAATCCTGCAGAAGATGCAGGAGCATCAACTACAGCTGGTTCTGATTACCCAATGAGTCAGAGGATCGGATATGCTGATCTATTGGCACTCTGTCACTCCTTTATGTGCAAAGCATACCTCCTGATACAGCAGGATGGTCAGATCCTCTGCCCCTAGATGCTGTGGCTACAAGCAAGATAGATTGATCACTACTGCAGGCGTCATCTTGGCGACCAGGAAAGCTGTTATCAAAACCATCCACCTGGGTTTCTGTACTGGTTTTGTTTAGTAGTGCAAGTCGGATGGCATCAAACTTTTTAAATCGCACCATCCAATCCAGACCTCATTCCATGGACACTGGTTTCCCATCCGCGCCTCTCCACCAGGGCCTTGAGCTCTTCCTGGGGCTCTATGACCCAGGCCTTGATGGTTTCATTGTGAAGAATACAAGCACAGTAATGGAAAAGATGACTTCCCAGTGCACTCCAGATTACCGTGGACTGACACTATGACTTGTGCGATCTCTGCTTCTCCCCCTGATGAAGAAGATACCGCTTGAGAGACCCACATCACTTTCCGGTTGAAGGGTACCGATGGGAGCGGTGGTGGGCCATGAGAGGAGGCTGAGGCAGAAATCAGTCAAACACCCCAATATTTTCAGAGAACACAGCGTTAAGGCAGAGGAAATAGTCAGCCTGTCTAAGACACAACACCATGTCATCACCCTGCCAAAAAGCAGCCTCCTCCGACTCAGTCCGAGAAGGAAGAGGTAGTCTTTTGGTGCTCATAGCAGGGAACGAAGTCTACATTCTTGACTGGTCGGCATCGGATCAGAATTTTGGCCAGCATAACTGCCAGAGTAGAGGTAGCGCACCGCCCCTGAAGGGGTCAGGTACTTGCACCTAAAATTAAAACAAGCAGCCGGGCCACCACTGCTTTCAGGCCATGGTCAGCACTTATCTAAACCTTACGCCATGAAATTGCTACACATGCCTCAGGCTATTTGTAGCCAGCATGCTCCTACTAACCTGCACTCAAGCCCACATTGGCAACGGAGACCGAGGTTGGTGCCGCAGCCAGTCTTGACGCCCATTTCTCTGAGAGCGGAGTTGGCAATAAAAGCACCCTCTGTCAGCCTCCTAGGAGTCAAGACAAACCATCCTTCATTGGCTACAGGAGGAGCTGGATTCCACAGACCGTCAAGATCGCCACGAAACTGCCTCCAAAGGCAACAGACTGCTACAAAAGAGGAAGCTCCTCTTCGAGAAAGTAATCACTCTTGTCCCTCCTCCAGCTCCCTTGTACAGGAGATGCAAAGACCAGGCCACCAACACACACTCCCAGTTGCTCATCCACCACCTCCTCCCCCCCTTCATCCTCCCACACCTTTCCCCTCACCCATACTAACTAGAGAGATGTTCAATTCTAGCACTGGGTGATATATATATATATATATGTATATATATTTTTATTGGTAGCAGGACTGCACACAAATAAGCCTTTGGAAACTGCCTTCCAGAGGGATTTTAGAATCACTCTGGAGACATCGGAACAAGAACAGTACTTAAAAGTGAACACTATTACACACAGGGTCTACATATGTCACACATTTCCCCCTTAAAACAACAAACCTCAAATTAAAGAACTGCGCTTTTGCAGCGTGAATCTTTTCTGGATTCACTATCCTGTACATCATTCCGCCATCGTGTGGTTGGGTCCAGAATCGTAGTATTTCTTCTCTACAACCTTTTTTTTTTTTTGTTGATGGGCGTCGGCGTAGTACCATTGCAGCCAGATTTCACAAGATTCAGTCTTTGGTACTACAGTTTTAGTCCAATCAAACATTACCACCCAGAGTTTTCATGCAACTGCTGGGAATGATGGCATCTTGTATCGCAATTGTGCCTCATGCAAGGCTTCACATGTGTCTTCTACAAGAATGTCTAGCGAGACAGTTGAATCAATCATAGGGTCAATTAACCGATCAAGTGTTGGTAAACGGCTGCATCCATCGCTCTCTACAAAAGGGCGGCCCTTAATAGACCCTATTCCATAGACTGTTCTAGCAGACATCTCTCACCAGTTTGGTGCCAATCTCCAACATAGCACAATCCAGGGTCTGTGGAGCAACAATCACAAAAGTCTCCACATAACTACCTAGAGCTTCTGGCAGTTCTCCTAGCACTCAAAGGTTTTCAGACTTACCCTAAAGGCAAAGCTGTCCTAGTCCGCACAGACAACACGACGGCAATGTACTAAGTACAAAAACAAGGAGGGACACAATCTCCAACTTTCACGCCTCTCACAATATTTGGAACTGGGCAGTTCATCACAACCTCTATATCCTAGCAGAACACCTTAGGAGTAAACAACCAGATTGCCGACCTCCTCAGCAGACAGAGGCAGCAAGTTCACGAGTGGGAACTTCCTCCCAAAGTCCTTCTTCCTTACTTCTTCCTTACTTGCAACACTTGGTATTTCTACAAAAATAGATCTGTTCGTCACAGTCCGTAGACAGCGCAAAATGCCCAAACTTCGCATCCAGGTTCCCACACCCTCTAGCCAAGGGTGTGGGAACCCTTGGCTCTGGAGGAGTTGGTCAGGGATATTTCCCTACGCTTTTCCACCTCATCCACTACTTCCATTGCTAGTTTGGAAGCTCAGACAAACCTCCCTTACACTGATTCTAGTAGCTCCCATATGGCCTCGTCAACTTTGGTCCTCCACCCTGTTAGAACGGCCGGTGGTCCCACATCAAAAACTACATCTCGCCTCCAGTCTCCTCACTCACAGCCATGGAGAAATCAGACCTCTAAATCCCAAGGAGCTCAACCTAGCGATTTGGCTCTTGGAGTCAGTTTTTTTTTTTAAATTTGCCACCATACTGTACGACTATTCTAAGAAGCAAGAAAGCCTACTACCAGCACGTGCTATGCAGCAAAATGGAAAAGATGTTATCTATTGTAATAAAATCAATTCTCTAGACATTTCTATACAAAATATTGTCTGTTACATGTTGCTAGCTTACACATCTATTCGTTTTACACCTTGCAGCAGTGGCTGTCTATTTGCAAAACAGACAATATTTATCTTTCTTCAAAATTCCACTAATCAAAGCTTTCCTTAAAGAGTTATTCTTCGCAACAATGCAAAATGCCTTCCCAAAGTGGTTTCTGCTTTTCATTATAACCAATCAGTTGTGTCACTTGTGTTTATTGATCAACCTGATTCAGTGGCAAAAAGAGCTCTCCACATGCTAGATGTTAGAAGGGCTATACTATATTTTATGGAAAGGACCAAAGACTTGCGCAAAACCAAACAACTATTTGTTGCATTTGCGCCCCCTCACAAGGACAACCCCATCTCTAAAGCAGGCATTTTAAGATGGATTGTTAAACATTCAAATATGCTATGCTAAAGCCAAAAGAACTTTATCCATTCTCCCTAGAGCGCATGCTACACGCAAGATAGGGGCTACTGTGAAAAGCAGCAAGTCTCCTAAGACCCCCAATGCTGCCCGGCGCAGGGACACCTTTAATTCACTTGTGATTTTCTATAAAAATAACGAGGCAGGCGCTGGAAACTGGAAGGCAAGAAAAAGGTTTTATTGATATGGTTACACAAGCTTGAGTGCCCGCCCCGGGCAGGTTACCACACAAACCCAACAGTAATTATCCCCCTACCTAGGTCAAAACAGACAATGTTATCTCGCAGCTGGACCTTTCTTCAGGGTCTAAAACATGTGAGACCGGCCAGATCTAAGAGTCTGTTCTGTTGATAAAAACAGGTCCCATTGTTGGCAAAAACTGCTGTATGCAGTGCAATAAACCATGTTTGCAAGAGTCTGTTTGGTATTTGGATCCTGTTTGTGTAAGAGTGTCCATGGGTTTGCCTGTAAACACAGATGAGAGGATAAACGAGTTTGGGGCAGCAAGTGGCACTAAGGTTTATCGTGACAATAGGGTTTATAGCCCCCAGCACACATATCCGGTTTGGTCAGAGACTCTGAAGGATGCTAGCAAGGACAGGGTGAAACAAAGGTGACCAACAGGGTACAAAATGGCTGTGATGTGTAAAATGGCTGTAGCTTATGTGCACATAGAAATACCCACTAAGCAAGATGGCGCAGGCAATGTTCACAACCGTCATTTTGCCTTTAATAATATGCTGTTGTAAACATAAATGAACGCCGCTTATGTACACCTAAAGTTCATCGATTTGAACACTACTATGGCCGTTTTAAGCAACATTCCTCTAGCTGACATATATAAGGCAGCTACATGGTCTTTACCACACACATTTACTAAGCACTACTGTGCAGATGCGTTAGCAAGGCAACAAGGTAATGTAGGCCAGGCAGTACTTAAAACACTGTTTCAGACAACTGCAACAGGTTAGCCTCTGCTTTCGGAATGTACTTCTGTATAGTCTATGCAAAGCATGTGATCTACAGCTCACATGCTTCAAACGGATAATGTTACATACCCAGTAAGCAACTGTTCTTGGCATGTAGAGCTGTAGCTTCACATGCGCCCACCCGAATACCCCGTCTCCTGTAGTTGCAGTTTCTCCGTTTACATACACAGGAAGGACAGCTCTAGCCTAAACTTACTTACTCCATTCTCACTCTCTGCGGAAATACAATCTGAATGGAGTCCAAGACCATGCGCACTATCGCCGAAAGGAGGAATCACTGTACCTCAGGACTGGAAAGACTTCTTCGAGGGCCAAAATAACTTGCAGACATCCGTACCCAACACTAGATGGCAGGAGTATGCAAAGCATGTGAATCTACAGCTGTACATTCCAAGAACAGATGCTTACTGGGTAAGTAACGTTATCCTTACACTTTATTTCCTTTTTCTGATGCACATTGTTGTACCTTATTCCTACTAACTTAAACCTTATTCTCCGTTCTCGATTAACTTCATATGCCTTGCTTGGCCTTAGATCATAAACCTTTTTTTAAGACAATCATGTAAATTAAAAGTAACTTTGCCAGTATTACATGATTACTCTAGTTACAATTCTGCTTGAGTACTCGTTTACTCTAGTTACAATGGAGCTCGAGTAATGACTTGATTTGAGAGCAGTTTACAATTTCCCCTATAGTTGAAGTACATTGTTCAGAATTGAGATTAGTTTGTGCTTTACAGTGTTCTCGGCATGTTCTTTTCTTCACAGGTTCTGCCGGATATGACAATTTTGCAGAGGAGGATTCCTTTAACGTTCCGGGATTCTGCTACCGCACCTCTTCGTAAATTGTCTGTGGATTTAATAAAAACATACAAGCACATTAATGAGGTGAGAAACACATGTACTTTCATAGTGTAAACTTAAATTATATTTATTTCTATGTTTATCTTGATGCAGAATACCACATTTTGTAGATAGATTGACTGTTTTGTTAACAGCCGAGTTGTGCTTTGTAAAAAATGGAGACCAAACAGTGCATGTTTAGTCAGTCATAACTGGCTCCTTTTCACTGTTTATTGTGGATGTGACCACTGACCTTTTCCTCACAAGCCTGCCAGATACAACATTTTTCCTACTTGTATGTTGTCAGTTAGGTATATGATTTTCCTATTACTTAGCTGAATGACTACTGTCATGTGAACTCTACATCTGTTATACCTTTTTGTATTCTGTATGCATATCTTGTTCACAATCCTATACTCAAAATATAATTGCTGCTAAACCTTGCGCTTCCTAACAGGTGATTTGCTCTTGTGGCACGTAAAAACCTGTCATTCTATTTCACTAAAAAGTAATATTATTAAGGGTTGATACTATGAGTCTTAGAATGATACATGAAAGCCTTGGTTCCCAGAAGGTCATGTGGTAGGGCATGGATGACAGTAGAATATTTAACTATTTTTAGGTCGAGCCAGGGCAGCGTATGCGCTACTCTGCGAGCCATGCTGTATTGGAGTATGTACTTGAAGTCTTGCCCACTTTCTGCCTATATTGGTCATTTGCTTGTCATTGTCTTTCGTAAATGCTGGCTTCTGATTTGTTATTAGGCTTGATAGTCCGTCCTTAGTACCACCTTGTCTTCATTCGTAACCTCCCATGAGACCTGGTCCTTTTACTTTGGTTGTTACATTGTATGTCTTTTTCAGTCTGTAAGCACTATTTCCTTTAACGAGTTTCTCTTACTGCAGGAGTGTCTCTCATGCGCAGTTGTGACCACCAATTTGTTTAACTCTTAAACTTGGAGCGCTTTAGGAGCCATGGGAGACAGAAAGGTGCAACTCAGGGTTGCCGTTAGGGAGGTCAGAGGTGCGTGAAGTAAATTCTGCTAAATCTGGCATGTTTGTTTTCTGAACGAGCATCTATGTTAAACATGAATATGCTTTAGATTTGCTCCTCCGCTCACTGGCTAAAGACCATGACTTCAACAAATGGCTTACCCTCTTTTCTCAATTTGTTCCTCTGTGTCCAAAGAGACATTTGCAGCCTGTTTTTCTTTTTTGGATCCATTTCACACACTCCTGCAAGCGCAAACTTGACTGGAAGGTATTGGAGAGGTTTACTGAGCAGTTCTCCAGTTCCAAAGTGGCAGCCCGCTGCGCTTTACTCCTCGGCTCAGGTTACCTGTGAAGGGTGTGCTTTCAGCCCCAGTTTAACGTTGCTCTCGCTCATTTGCTTTTCACCACCTGCCCGTCACATTGCTCTATTGCTTGCTTTCCTCTGCCCTCTGTTCCCCTTCCCTCACTGCGCCATCATTTTTGCTTCCCGGCACCCTCAGTTTTGCTTCCCCACACCCTTCCCTGTCTGTGTTCCTTCTGCTACCTTATTTGCAACGCTCTCCCCACCCACATACACTTTTAAACAAGCTTTTGGAATGCAATAGGTCTCACATTTGCAAGAGTTTAAGCTATTGGCATTGTAAATGACAATGCCTTTTATTTATGTTTTGAAAACCAAAACACAAAATGAAAGGCATTCTCGTTTACAATGCCAATGGCTCAAACCCGCGTAAATGTGAGACCTACTGTATTGCAGATGCTTGTCCACCTTTGTCCAGATCTCTGAAATAGGGCCTGTTGAAGTTACTAGCATAATCTACTGGTTGAAGCGGTTCTTCCCTAGCTTGTCGCTGATACACCAGTGATGCTGATAGAGTGCATACTCCTTGCTGATCAGATATGTGTCTTTACTCCGGTTTTCTCCCTCTGCCTTTCCTTAAGAGGTTGATGACAATTAAATCATTGATGCAACTCATCTAGGGTTGGCATCATGGTCTTATTCTCAATTGTTGCACTCTAATAAGACAGCCGAGGTAATGTTGTGAGCCATCAGTACAAGACATCTATGGAAGTCTGTGACACCCAATACTAGTGCTGTCCCCTAGGATATCTCTGTAGCCAGCAGGTGCAACATTCTGTAGTAGGGGATCTCTGTGTATAGTCATAATCTAGTGAATAGTCCCGCCCATGTGCCTGGACCCCGGAGCAATCAAAAATCTCTTCAAGTGTCGAAAAATGCAGACCTGCGCAGACACTTAAGAGAGAATTAAAGACAGATAATGCAGCCTATAACCCAGGCTACACTGTCCAGTACTTCAACTAGAAATTCCACCAAAAAAATCCACAAAACAGCAAAGCCTGTACAGATTTCCCTTGCTTCAGCAGCAAAAACACTCTGGAATGATAGAGAGGAGGATCTGGACAGACAAGCCCCATAGGCTGCCATTATGTGGCTCAGAACAGGATACTGTGCCTTTAAGAGAACTTTCCAGAACTTCACAGTATCCCAGAATGCACTGCAGGTCCCTTTTACTTTGAGTTCTTTTTTCCGGCTCCTGCAAGCAGGACCCTGGAGCATTGAGCTCTCCCTTTTCAAGGGTTTATTGGTGATTTTTCACTATTAATTTCGTTTTGAGTGCTTCTAAAGTACTTTAGTGCTGTTCTTCTTGGGTTTTGCTCCTTTTTGATGTCAAATATGCCTGCATTATTTGACAAATGCCCGGAGTGCTCCAGGAAGAAGGCCAAATCGGATTCCCATGAGGTGTGTATCCTCTGCCTTCCCTCTTCCCATGTCCCAGAGGAGTGTGAGATTTGTCAGGGCTTCTCTGGCAGGACCCTGAAGGAAAGAAAGATCATCAGGCTTCAGGGACTCGAGGAAAGAAGGCTGAAGGCACAAGGTGGGTCTGGAGGGGCTCCTTCTACCCATGCTGAGGCCTCTGGGGGGCTCCCCAGGGGCATGAAGACCAGCAAACGAGCCCACTCTCCGTCTGGGTCGATTGCAGCGACCACGACGTCGAGAGGAATGACTGCGGTCTGTTCCCAGTCCCCCCAGGGCTCTGGGGCGAAGCGCCGCCGGCGCTCGACGTCGAGGGATGTGCACAGACCGCCGTCGATGTCTCCGGTGACTATTTCGTTGTCATCCTCGTCGGTCTCGACGTCGAGTGATCGACGTCGAAGGGCCCGGCGTCGGCGCTCGCCGTCGAAGCGACACCGCCGTTCGCCGTCGGCGAAGAGGAGGAGAACATCGTCGTTGAGGGGATCCTCGGCTTTGAGGAGTGGTCCGCGGTCGAGGTAGCCGTCGAGGCGGTCGAGGTGGCAGTCGAGGTAGCCGTCGAGGCGGTCGAGGTAGCCGTCGAGGCGGTCGAGGTAGCCGTCGAGGCGGTCGAGGTAGCCGTCGAGGCGGTCGAGGTAGCCGTCGAGGCGGTCGAGGTAGCCGTCGAGGCGCAAGAGGTCGCCGTCGAGGCGTACAAAGTCGCCGTCGAGGCATGGACGCCGGTCGCGCTGAGGAAGAGACGCTCGACGTCGAGGGGCCGACGCTCGCCGTCTGGTCACCGTTCTTCGACATCGAAGAAGCGGGAGAGGAGGCCTGATGCCATGGGAGGCTCTCCGACGTCGCAGGCTGGTGGTGGATCACCGGGCTCGGTGTATTCCGAGGTGTATACGCCTGCGCAGGTTACGCCTCCGCCGCCATTGCCGAGGGGTCCCCCTCCGAGGGTTCCTACCCCTCCGCCTTTGCTTCCGCAAACCGTACCTCAACCTCAGGTGCCACTGAAGCCTCCTCCGGTTCCTCCGAGGTCGTTTTCGTTGCCCAGGTTTCCGACACCTCCCGGGGGACTCCTAAGCCGCAGGCCCCGGCCAAGCCTAAGACGCCCGTGCCGGTGAAACCGGCGGATCGCCCGAGGCCTAGGAAGTCAAGATCGTGCTCCGGACGGAGAGGAAGATCTAGGAGTCGGCGCAGATCCTCCACTAGATCTAGGCGCCGTCATAGGAGGCGAGGGTCCAGGTCCCGCACGGACTCCTCCAGGACACGATCCTATTCGCCGACCCTGTCGGATTCCCCGGGGACAAGGGTGTCTTCGGTGGACGACATTAGCATGTTCCAGTAGGTTCTCCTGAGGGGGGGCTACGAAATTGGGCATCACGGTGACTGCTCCTACACCTACGATGTCCGTGATATTCGAGACACTTCACAAGAAGCATCTGTCTCGCCCTCTACTGCCATTGGTGCCAGGGCTGGTCGAACCTGCGGAGGAGCTGTTTCTTACGCCTGCGGTGGTGAAGGCCGCTCCCTCCCGACTTCTGAAGAAGTACAGAGCACCGGATTCGGACCCGGCCTTCCTGCGGATGGACCCAGTGCCCGACTCAGTTATAGTGACGGCGGCCATGAAGTTACACTCTACCTCCCCGTCCTCCACCGTGCCGCCTGATAAGGAAAGCCGATGGATTGATTCGGCTGGAAGGAAGGCTTGTGGAACTTCGTCCACGACCATGAAAGCCTCTAGCGATTTGGCTTTGCTGGGGCGGTACAGCCGTGCCCTGTGGGACTCCCTGGAACAGTTCACGGACCTTCTGCCACGTGACAAGAAGGAGGACTTCCTAGAAATACTTAAGGAAGGGATGCTGGTTTCAAACCAGGTCATCAGCGCGGCTGCGGATACCTCGCTGTTGGCAGCCCATGGTTACTGTCACGGGATCAACCAGCGCCGTCATGCTTGGCTCAGGCTCACGTCATTCAAGCCGGAGGCCCAGCAGCGGGTGGCCAATCTGCCCCTTTCCGGAGAAACACTGTTCGGAAAACATGCCGATGATGAGATGGCCCGCATGAAGGCGGAGGCGGAGACCCTGACGGCTGTGGGCTTGGAAAAGCCCAAAGAAAAGAAGTCCTACCGCCCGTTCCAGAGACGGTTTGGTGCACAGGGGAAAGGACGAGGACAGTCTTCGGGACAGCAGCAGTTCCGGAGACCCTTCCAGAAACGCCAGAAGGGTAGAGGTAGACAGCAGTCCTCTACAGCTAACAAAGGCCCGGCCGGGTCTCGACCCTGAGCGGTTACTTCCCCATCATCCGTTACCCGCTCCGGTGGGGGGGGAAGCATTAAATTTTTTCTGGCAGAGTGGAGAAAAATTACTCGGGACAAGTGGGGGCTGAATATTGTTTGCAATGGATACAGTCTTCGGTTCACCAGCCCTCCTCCATCGATTCCTCCGGTCAGCTCGTAGTATCAACTGCGCGAGCTCCAGGCGGTGGCCGATATCCTGTTAAGGAAAAGGGCGATAGAAGACGTACCTCTGTCTCAAAGAGGAAGGGGTCTGTACTCCCGGTTCTTTCTGGTCCGCAAGAAGGACAAGAACGAGTTCAGGCCCATTCTGGACTTGCGACAGGCGAACAAATGGATTCGCAGAGAGAAGTTTTGCATGCTGTCGTTGCATCAGATTTATCCTCAGTTGCAACAGGGAGACTGGCTATGGTCAATAGACCTACAGGATGCGTACTTCCATGTGCCCATTGCACACAAACACAGGAAGTTCCTGCGATTTCAAGTCGGCACCAAATTACTATCAGTACACAGTACTTCCGTTCGGGCTGAAGTCTGCGCCCAGGACTTTCTCGAAGTGCATGGCAGTGGTAGCGGCACACCTGAGGAAGAACAAGGTGTTTGTCTACCCGTACCTGGACGATTGGTTGATCAAGGCCTCCTCCTCCTTCTCGGAAGCTCAAGCGCACTTCCAGAAGACGTGCGTTCTTTTGAACAAGCTGGGGTTGCACATCAACATGTCCAAGTCTGTCCCGACTCCGGTCCAGTGCATTCAGTACTTGGGGGCCACCATCGATACGAGGTCAGCAAGCGTGTCTCCTTTGGAGGAGCGACGATTATCACTTCTTCGGAAGGCTCAGGCTCTTATGACCACTCCTTCTACAACACTGAGGACGGTGTCTTCTCTACTGGGACCGATGGCCTCTTGTATCTTCCTGACGCCACACGCCCGGCTACACATGAGACCGCAGCAGGATTGCTTGGAGGATCAGTGGGACCAGAGGAGAGGATCTTGGGACGACAAATACGACTGTCTCTGCATGCTCTTCAGTCTCTGAAGTGGTGGTGTTCAGCGGAGAATCTCCTCAGAGGGGTTCCCTTCCACAAGGACATTCCCACTCAGACTATCGTGACGGATGCTTCTCTCCAGGGCTGGGGAGCGCACTCCGGAGACTTACAGATTCAAGGGACGTGGTCCCCGACGGAGTCCACGTACCACATCAATTTCCTGGAACTCAGAGCTGTTCACTTGGCACTGAAGGCCTTTCACCCGTCCTTCCAGACCAACTCTTTGCTTGTACAGACTGACAATACGACCACGATGTATTACCTCAACAAGCAGGGGGGCTCGAGATCACGCACTCTGTCGCTGGAGGCGCAGGCGATCTGGCACTGGCTTCTGGCCCGAGGACTGACGATAACGGCAACCCATCTGCCAGGTGTGCAGAATGTTCAGGCAGACGCACTGAGCAGACTGATTCAGGAAAACCACAAATGGGTCATAAACGACTAAGTACTAGGAGAAGCCTTCGCAAGGTGGGGAACTCCAGACGTAGATCTGTTCGCCACCGCAGAAAACAGCAAATGCCGAGACTTCGCCTCCAGGTACTACCAGCCGGGGACGCTGGGGAATGTGTTATGGATCAACTGGTCGAACAGCTTTCTGTACGCTTTTCCACCCCTTCCCCTGATTCCGACGGTTCTCATCAAGCTGGCCCAGTCCAGGGCGCGGATGATACTGATTGCCCCGGAATGGCCCAGGAAGTGGTGGTCCACGGACCTGCTTCACCGGTCTCTCCTTCCGCACATGAAGTTGCCGTGCAGGCCAGACCTTCTCACGAAGTTCGGGGGGCTGATGTTGCACCCCAACCTCTCGTCTTTGAGTTTGGCGGCATGGCACCTGAGAGAGTGCAATATGGCCATCTTAATCTCCCAGAAGATTGCATCGACATACTGAAGGAGGCGAAGCGACCTTCCACTAGGACTTCTTATGCTTACAAGTGGAAGAGGTTTTGTATCTGGTGCAAGTCCAAGAACTATGACCCCACGACATGTAAGGAAGATGTCATCCTTCCATACCTTCAACATCTGGCACAGCCCGGCCTTAATGTCCATTCCATTAAGGTCCATCTGGCTGCATTGACTGCCTACAGGAAATGCCCTTCACAGACTTCCTTCTTCCAGATCCCTGTGATCAAAGACTTTTTGGAAGGCTTGAAGAAAGTGTTTCCTCCTGTCAGGCTTCCTTCGCCTTCATGGGAACTGAATGTGGTGCTGTCCAGGTTGATGAAGGAGCCTTTTGAACCTATTCATAAGGCTTCGTTGCAGCACCTGTCCTGGAAGGTGGCGTTCCTCGTGGCCATTACATCGGCCCGCAGGGTGAGTTAAATTCAGGCGTTGTGTTGCCAAGAACCTTATACTGTATTTCATGCTGCTAAGGTTGTTATGCGTACTCACCCTAAGTTTCTTCCCAATGTTATTTCTGATTTTCATGTCAACCAGACTAGAACTTTGCTTACGTTTTTTCAGAATCCTTCATCTCCAGCGGAAAGGTCTTTACATTCCCTGGATGTTCGGAGGGTGTTGAAATTTTATCTGGATAAAACCAAAGATATTCGTAGGTCGGACCAATTGTTTATCAATTATGGATCAGTCAGGACAGGTCTTGCTACCTCTAAGCAGTCCATCTCGAGGTGGATTGTGTCCTGCATACAATTGTGTTACCAAAAAGCTAATAAGACCTTAAGGGGTAAACCGAAGGCTCATTCCACCAGGGGCAAAGCTGCCACGACTGCTTTGCTCCGTAATGTTCCAATTGCAAAAATCTGCAAGGCGCCACTTGTAAGTCGGTTCATACCTTTGCTAAGCATTACTGCCTGGACACTGATGCCAGAGCAGACGCTCAGGTTGGGCAGGCTTCGCTGCGAAATCTGTTTGCACAATAGTGGTGTTATTTCTCGTTTCTCCACCGCCGCTTTGGTGTGGGGATGGGCTTGCCATTCTATTCACTAGATTATGACTATACACAGAGATCCCCTACTACAGAAGGAGTAGTTTCTGTCCTGTAACTCCAGTTCTGTAGTAGGGGTATCTCTGTTAGTCATAAGCGCCCGCCCTCCTCCCCGGTGAAGAGAGATATTCATGTAAGGAATGCTACAGGTCTGACGTGTTACGCCTTCAAAAAGAACTGAAAGTAAAAGGGACCTGCAGTGCATTCTGGGATACTGTGAAGTTCTGGAAAGTTCTCTTAAAGGCACAGTATCCTGTTCTGAGCCACCTAATGGCAGCCTATGGGGCTTGTCTGTCCAGATCCTCCTCTTTATCATTCCAGAGGGTTTTTGCTGCTGAAGCAAGGGAAATCTGTACAGGCTTTGCTGTTTTGTGGATTTTTTTGGTGGAATTTCTAGTTGAAGTACTGGACAGTGTAGCCTGAGTTATAGGCTGCATTATCTGTCTTTAATTCTCTCTTAAGTGTCTGTGCAGGTCTGCATTTTTCGACACTTGAAGAGATTATTTTTGATTGCTCCGGGGTCCACGCACATGGGCGGGACTATTCACTAGATTATGACTATAACAGAGATACCCCTACTACAGAACTGGAGTTACAGGACAGAAACTACTCCTTCTTTCTCATTGTTTTCAATTTGGAGTATGCGCGGATCTGAGTAACTGGAAAAAACAGAAAACTGTTGACAACTAATAGTTGTTTTTTGCTGTCCATATTGCTTCTCATGGAATAGACTTTATCAGGACAAATTAAGTATTGATGTACAGTCGGAAATTCGGATATCCTTCACATTTTTCTTTGGAACGTCGTGAGTAGTAATTTTTAAGCAAACCTCGTTTAGCCAAAATCAGCCTCTACATCAAACATTTCAGCTAGAAAGCAACGGGATTATCTGCACACAAATCTTCATTTCTACTTTGCACCTTCATTTCAGTACATATGTCCATTAAAATAGTATGAATAAAGTATATCAATTTAGGTTTGGAGTAATTCAGTACGAAAATCGTTCTAAAAATCCGTTTAGGAAGCCTCTGAGATGAGTAGAGTTCGACGAGCTGAAAGTACCTTAATTACCATCGGACCGAATCCAAAACGCGATCCGTCCAAGCAGTCCGCAAATGCTCCTTTACCTAGGCCTCCTCATATTGGTTTCACTAGCAAAGGTTTTCTAACTGGTATCTATGAATATGTAAGAAATGCGAGAATCCATATGGCTATGGCAAACTTTGGATTTTGTGGTATCTCTTAGAGTGTTGGTAGTATTCTAACGACCATGATGTAGTTTGGAATGTTGGAACATTGAAGAGTTTAGATGATGCAAGACTGTTGAGGTGAGAACGAGGAAGAAAAGGATTAAGGTTTTACAGAGATTTACTTAAGCTGATCATCTTTTGATCTGTGTATGCGTGCAGCATGATATTTTTCTGAGACCTACATTGTCCCATCTAAGGTATTGAAATAAATAAAACTTCTTAGTATAGCGGGAGATATAGCACATACGTTATTTTGACCGGATTTTACATCTGGCTTTCCAAAAGTAGAGACCCTCTGTGGATAGAAAATATTGAAATTTATCTCCAGTCTTTATGAAAAAGCGTTCAAGTATTGCTATTTGGATACTTTGTTATAATGCAACCCCCGTCTTTACAAACATACTTGGGTTATCCGTGTTTAAAAGAACAAACTTGTAGTTATGTTTTTATTTTCTTACTTATTAAGCCAAGAAATAGTCAAAAGCAACTCAGCGTAAAAGTTGTAAGAAATGCCAATATATAACCTATTTGTGAAAAGTGTATTGTCTTTGTCCTCATTAAACACTTGCCTTACAAACCAGAAATAAAATGCGGTTAACTTTTCTTACACTACAATTGTTTTTTTATATCGTCAGTTAAAATATATATATTTTTTTGGGCCCATTGCGAGTTTAGCAATTAAATTCGATGTAACCAAAGAAATATTATTTCCGTCTTTGCAATTAACTTGTCTTGGTTTTGAGTTACTGTACACAAACTACATCTGTGTGTGCATATTCTGCTTCGCGTTCGTGAATATCACCAGGCAAGTGGTTGGATGTAAACCTGTTTATTTTCCTAACTCCGTTTACTCTGCGTCCTATCGAACTTTCGCACACTTCGCGTAGCTTTATGGAACGACCACGTGGTGACAAGTGGCACATTGAGAAACTGCTTCATCGATGAATAAAAAACGACTAATGTTGCTCCAGAAAATGACATTATGTTGTCCTAATGAAAACACTTCCATTACATGGATAAGAAGAGCATTTGCGAGATTGATAACTTCTTTTCGAGCTCCCTTGGTACACTGGGATTGAAGACTGCTCTCTCGTGCCAAGTTATGGCCGTCACCTCTCTGACACGAGGCACCTTCCCGTCTTGACTTTTTAGCATGTCTGTACTTCAGAAATTCATTACATTTAATAGACAGTGGAAATTGGACACATGAACGTTTTTGATAGAACATTCTGAAATGCAGAAAGCATTTATAATGTCATGTTTTTTTTCTTAATGGATGTTGTAAGTGAATGTGATAATATCGTTTAAAAAAATCTAAGTATAATAGCAAGTTGTAAATACAATGATCTTATTATAACGAGTGAAGGCGTCAAATCGTATTTCGGCCTTAGAGCAAATGCTGTTCTTTGGTGCCACCTTGTGGATTTTCGTATATCCTTTCCTAACGGTACGTTAGGAAAACGACGTATTAATTATTGGCAAAAAATGAGGCAGTAGAAGAAACGCTTCTTCTTGGTTGCCCCATTTAGCTGAGCAAGTTTTTATGAATAGCTCCAGTTATCAAAAGGCCTGGTTGTTAAAGTTCCTATTACAACTACCCAATCTAACATAATTAATATCAATAACGTGATTACTGTTTCAGTGAATGAAATCCATTATTCTCCATTAAATGCATTTGTACAGGAACGACTTGAAAGTATTTGCTAATGGCAAGGTGGCACAGTTGCAGAATCTGAAATGTCCAGCGGTCTTGGTCATGTCCTACGTTTCTATGATGGGTGGGCTGAATGGGGTTTTTAATTTAAATATGTGTACAAGATATTGAATAGAATTATCATTCTGTTTGAATGCAAAGTGTAATCTAGGCCTGGCAGTCTAGTTTCCAGTTTGAAGAGAAAGTAGTGAGCAGTTTAACCAATCGGCACATTGAGGATTATATATATTTGTTTACATAATATTTCTTTGGCTATCGCGAGACCAAATCTAGGATTTCCTAAGAGGCTTGTTTACCCATGTTTTGGGTATGAACTTTATATGAATTTATTACTTTCGCATGAACCTTTTCTTCAAATTGTTTCTTGCTGTATATTGCCTGGGAGTGTTATTTTCCTTTGTGTATGAACTTAGCCAGGATTCCACCTATCACAACCAGATCAACAAAATATTGATATAGCACAGCCAATGGGACTTCAGATTTCTAATCGGGGTCTTTGAGTCATGAATAATATTTTCTGAAAAAACTGGCTTCAAGCATAAAAGCCTGTACTAGTGATTTTTAGTTGGAAATAAAATTCTTTAGGAAATTATCTTTCTCATACGTTCAAATACGAGCAACCTACCCTCCCTAGCTTTTCAGAGGGGTACTACCTACATCCACATTTCAGTTATTTAATGTGTGCAAGGGTGTCCTCTTAGGGGAAGCCAAAATCCTAGCACATTGGCTTAATGGTCGGAAGCTTTATCAGTTTTGTAATGAGGTAAATCTGTTCCTGACGAAACATTGCTGAAGTATCATTTTTGTAGCATATGGTGCTGGAGTTCTTCAGTATTGGGGTATCTTTCATAGATTCACATGCTTGAATCGTTACCCGTCGTCGAAGTGGGAGTCCCATGGTACATAAAAAGCAATAAGTAATTACTGTAACCTTAAAGTTAATAGAGAAACCATTCACTTTAATATCTTGTCCTAGTCATTAGATACGGTCCAAACTCCAGCCAATCAGGCAACAGCACTCTCTAGAACCCTCTCCACAGAGGCTCCAGGCTCTCAGATTTTCTACCGCACGTCGTGTGAAGGGAGTCTCCCTGAGCTCTGCTCAGTACTTCATCTTTATCTTCTGGTTTCTTCAGATATTACTTCTGAACATGTCTTCTAAAAAGCTCTTTCTTCATGCACTGTGAATCTTTTGGGAAACTGACTTCACTCAGATGACCCCCCCCCCCAAAATGTATTTGTCTTCACCCAGACCACTAGGTGAGAGATTGAAAAATCTGTAGAATATTTTCTCAAAAGACCTTGGTAGAAATAAAAGGACGTCTTCTTCTGTGGCTACCGAAGCTCAAGACAAAGGACAATCCTTTTTCTGATGAGGAGAGTGATTCCTCTTTAAAGACAACCGCTTCAAAAAAGAGAGCTAGTGAGGTGGAGCTGGTCTCTCCTAAGGCTGCTAAGGTGTTAAAAAAAACTTCATCACACCTCAAAACAGGAAGATCAACCTTCATCTTCAAAAAAGGCACCTTTCTCTTAAGGGTCTATCTGTGCCATCTTCGCCTTCAAAATCCTTTTACAAAATCGAAGCAGGAGTCAAGGTCTCTACCTGAGACACTTTTACCGCACAAAAAAGACTATCCATCAATGATTCCTTCAAGAATTTCCGTCGCCACAACTACGACGACGACATCGACTTTCTCTTCTCCTCAGACCAAAATGATTGTTAACTGCATTATCTCTGTCGACGTTTGTATCCGTGAAGGTGAGGCCGTCTTTAATGTCAACGTCGTCTTTATCATCATCATTGATGAAAAATAAGTGGCACTTGTCAGGACCTTCGTCGCCGGAAGCACCGTCGCCACTGAGGCTGTCGGCGGCTCTCAAAGGTAAATCTTCGTCGACGGTAGCCTTGTCGGCGGTAGCCTCGTTGACTGAGCTGAATACATCTGACACAGGGCCTTGTGACACAGTTCGTCGACTTCCAGAACGTCGACGGAAGAACCGTTGATAAAACCTTCATCTTTGACATCTGTAGTAGGCTTGACATCCTAGTCGATGCTTGTTCCATCGTCGTTTTAGCTACTTGTAGGGATGATTTTGGACTGCTTAAAAGAAAAACTTCTCAGGAGCTTTTATTGCCTGTTCATATCTCTCCAAGTAACGTATCTCCTTGTCGTCCAGAAGAAATCTTTGACTCTGGAGCAGATGAAGAGGAGTCGGATGATGATGATAGGTTTCGGACTGCTCGCAGTCCTTCCGAACTCCTTATAAAGTGCCAGGACAAATAAGAATACGTTTTTTATCTCGACGTTACTAATCAGGAAAGACAAGCTGATCAAACTGTACAAATGCCAATGTCCCTGGTCTCAAACTTGCAACATATGGTAGAGGATTACTACCACAGATTTCCTCCCTCGGAGCCGGCATCTTCCGTTCCTCAGACACCTATTCAGCAGCCTCCCTTGCTCATCAGATCTCCCCCTCCAGTTTCTCCAGTAGCCGCAGTAACTCAACATCAGGACCAAGAGATTCATACTACTGATGAAGGAAGAGAAGAGGGAGAGTTGGACGAAATATCCCTTCCTAACGAATGCTATGCTTACCAGATCCAGACACTATTGCCTTCCACTCCACCTCCTATAGATTCACCTCCTGAGGATGTAGGGAGTTTCCATACCCTTATGAAGAGAGAGGCGAAGAGGTTTCAACTTCCTATGGTCACCAAGCAGGCTGATTGTTTCTTATATGATTTTAAGGAACAAACGAAGAGACCGTTCCGTGCTATCCCTATTGTTGACTTCATATGGCAGGAGGGCTTAAAGGTCATGAAGACACCAGCATCAAGTCCTGCAGTCTTGCCTAAATTAGAAAAGAAATACAAGGCTCTGGATAACTCTCTTGCGTGCCTTATTGTCCCAAATAAAAATGTTAAAGAAAGGAGCGCTCGAATTGGTACTAAATTTACAGAAAGGCACAGGGTTCTTTTCAAGGTTTCTCCTCATAAAAAGGAAATCTGGAGAGTGGCGTCCCATTCTGGACCTTCGTTCCCTCAAGAAATTTCTAAAAAAGCAATCCTTTCAGATGTTGTCTCTTCAAGAAGTGCTTCAATTGAGGAATGGGGGGGATTTCAAGGCAACCCTAGACCTTCAGGATGCCTATTTTCATATCCCTATCCTTCCAAGACACAGAACAATCTTGTGCTGCAGAGTGGCTGGCTGAGATTTCCAATTCAGGGTCCTACCTTTCGGCCTTCATTCAGCGCCCCGAATGTTCACCAAGGTTTTAGCACCGGTTGTGGCTCATCTTAGTCAGGATGGAGTCCCTTATCTGGACAACTGCCTCATAAAGGCGAAATCTTTCAGTGGCAAGCAGTCACATTCAAAGATGTCTTTCTCTCTTCCAGTCATTAGTTCTCGCGATAAATCTACCAAGGTCTCAGTTAACCCCTTCAAAGGTAAAAATATTCTTAGGGGCAACCTTGGACACTCATCAGGCAAAGGCCTTTGTCTCTCAAGAAAGACAACAAAAGATTTACAAGCTAGCAACTCTACTACTCACAAAAAAGTCAATTTCTGTCCGCAAATTCAAATGGCTTCTTGGAATGTTGTAATCTTGCATTCCCCTAATTCCCAACTGTCGTCTGCGAATGAGACCCTTGCAAGAGGAGCTGGACAAACAGTGGCTGATATCATCGAAGGACCCTGAGATCTGCAAAGTAACACCTCAAATGAAAAAAGCACTAATATGGTGGGCTCAGACCCAAATATAGCAGCAGGCCTATCGTTCATAGTGGACTCACCAGGTTTCACAATAACAACCGATGCATCCCTTGAAGGCTGGGGAGCACATCTACAAGGACTGACAGTGAAGGGAAAATGGGACAGTCCACAAAGAATATTGCACTTCAATTTCTTAGAGTTGATGGCAATATATTCCTTTTTTTTAAAAAATGTTTAAACATTTTTATTGAGAGAAAAAGCGACAATCCTACAATAATCAATAATCGATACACAATACAGAGACAAATTATCGCAGAAAATAAAACAATCGTATACAGAAAAACAGGTGTGTTAGGAGAGGGGGAAGGTGAGGGAGTAGGGGAGGGGGAAGGTCTTCCTAGATCGAAAGTCAATGGCTTACACTATTGCGTCTCGGCATGAAAGTGGTGCGTACATCTTCGGAGATGCGGATTAAGAAGGAATGGATAGTGGGTGCAGAGTTACTATGTCTGAACAGTGGTCAGCCCCGGGGAAGATCTGGGCGGAGCGTTTTCTGAGGCATCCTGAAGTTCCAGAGATGTCAGGGAGGCCTCTTGAGCCTGCGTCAAGTAATTGCGATAGACATACCAAATGTCTTTAGATCGTGAAGATGGGGGTTGAAGTGTGACATGTATGTCAGTTTGCAGATTACAGTGTGACATGCTGTGCAACCATGCTGATGCAGGAGGGCAACGTTTGGCTCCCAAGTGTATCGCTATTTCCCTTTTGGCTAGCATCAGTGCTATGGCTAAAAATCTATGAAAACACAATTTAATGTAGCCGACCAGTCCAAAGAGGCCTAGCCTTGGGGAAGGGATGAGGGGTACGGTAATTATTTTTGCAATCGTTTGAAATACCTCAACCCAGTAAACCGAAATTAGGGGCCGGGTCCAGGTCATATTTGCAAAATCGGCATCTATTGTCCCACATTTAGGGTAGGTGGGTGATTTAGTAGGATCAAACTTAGCTAATTGACGTGGGTTGATATAAATGATGGTGATATTCCTGGCTCTGAAATCCCGTTCCATAATATCAGGAGCTTCAGTATTAATTCGGACAGACAATACAAGCAGCATGCATTATTTAAACAAGCAGGGAGGTACAAGATCAACTATGCTATTCCTTCAGGCTCAGCAAATTTGGGATTGGGCTATACAACATCAGATAACACTGACGGCAGTACATGTTCCAGGAGTGGCCAACATCCTAGCGGACTCTGAGCAGGTCAGTTACATCCAACCACACATGGGAACTTCACCAACCAACGTTGGATCACATCTTTCGGTTGTGGGGCAAACTGAGTTTGGATCTATTTGCAACCAGTCGGAACCGCAAATGCCAATTCTTCGCCAGCTGGCTACCCCAACAGGGATCGTGCGGGAATGCATTTTCGATAAATTGGTCCGCTTCCTTTAGTCCCAAGGGAGCTTCGGAAGATGAGGAAAGAACCCTGCCGAATACTTCTCATAGCACCCAGGTGGCCTTGCCAATTTTGGTTCACAGAGCTCCTACTTCTGTCTGAGAGCAAACCCAGACTATTGCACCCATTACAGAACTTGTTGACAATGAACTGCGGCCAAGTCTTCCTTCTGTATCCAACATCGCTGCGATTAGCAGCTTGGTTCCTGAATACTATGAGTTTGCCGACCTAGTTATACCTGCTGATTGTTAGGAGGTTCTAGCTAATGCCAGAGCACTCTCCACTATAAAGACTTATAGACTCAAGTGGAAGAGATTCGGTCATTGGTGTAAAACATCTGAAGTGCCACCTGTTCAGTCTCCACCAGAACAATTGCTGCCTTTTTCCCTCCAACTGGCAAAATCTGGCCGCAATGTCCAGATTTCGACGGCAAAATGGATCACAATCTCTTTGGTCTTTAACCCCTTGCACGCTGATGACGAGCTGGGCTCGTCATGAGGTAGCCTCCTGCTACGCTGATGACGAGCCCAGCTCGTCACGTAACTTGCGGTTTCGCAAAAGTCAGCGTACGAGCGGAATTCCGCCCGCACGCATGCGGTTAAAAATTATAAAACTATTTCTCAAAGGATTATTGAGAATGTTCCCTCCAATTAGGCGCCCTCCTCCACCTTGGCATCGTAACATTGTGTTAGCACAACTCATGAAAGCTCAGTTTGAGCCTGCTCATGGGGCTGATCTTAAATTCATTGCATGGAAAATATCACTTCTACTGGCTCTTACTTTGGCTAGACGAGTAAACGGCATACATGCTTTCACTACTCTACACCCTTTCCTCCAGTTTACTAAGGACTCTGTTGTACTTCGAACAAATCCTACCTTTATTCCTACGGTTCCATCGAATTTTCACTTAAACAAACCAGTCATTTTAAAGACTTTCTTACCTAATCCACAGTCACCAGCGGAAAGGGCCTTACATTCTCTGGATGTTAAGAGATGTATAACATTTTATTGAAAGAAAACAGCCTGTATCCATAAAGCTGGTCAGCTTTTTGTGATCTTTGGGAAGATAAGAAAAGGGTATCCAGTGACTAAACAAACTATTGCACGTTGAATTTCCTGTTCGATTCAATTTTGCCATTAGCAAGCGGGCTAGCCTCTTTATTCAACAGTGAAAGTGCATTCTACAAGAGCATTCTCATCTTCTACAGCTCTTTGCCAGTGTGCCTATTCAACAAATTTGCAGGGATGCAACTTGGCCCAGCAGGTACACTTTCACCAAGCATTACTGTCTAGAAGCTGCCAGTAATGCTGATACAGCAGTGGGACAGGTGGTGCTACGTAATCTCTTTATGGAAGGTGAGCCTCTATTATTCCCACCTCCTTTTAAGATTTAGGATTGCTATTTATAGATCTATATGTATATATATATTCACGATTGTTATAAATCTATGCATGGACATTGTTGCATTGCCATCCATATATGTTCATAAGTATGTTTTACATTGGGTAACATACAGGGTTCTATCGTACTCGGTTTACGATATTCTTTCTGTATGACAGACTCCTAGCTATGTGATAACTGCTATCTACTCTGATTCAAGCATGTGAATCTATGAAAGATACCCCAATACTGGACAAGAAAGTAAGCTACTTACCTGTAAACTCTGGTTCTCCAGTATTGGTATCTTTCATAGATCCACATGCGACCTACCCTCATCCACATAGAGGCTCCCATATTTTTATTGTACATTTATACAACACGGGCTTGAAAATCTGAGAGCCTGAAGCCTGTGTGGAGAGGGCTCTAGAGGGTGCTGTCGCCTGATTGGTTTGAGTTTGGACCACATCTAATGACTAGGATGAGATATTAAAGTGAATGGTTTCTTTCAATTAACTTTAATGTTAGAGTAATTAAATGTTGCGTTTTATGTACCGTGGGACTCCCACTTTGACGGGGAATGACTCATGTGAATCTATGGAAGTTACCAATACTGGAGAACCACAGTCTACAGGAAAGTAACTTATTTTCTTATTATGCAATGTTCACTCCTGTCGTTAATCACGTATGTTTGCAAGAAGTTGTTGTTTTTTACTGAAGATGATTTTGGTCTCAAAATGCCTTGTGACTCCTCCCTGAAGCTCACAATCCACCAGGACAAAGACTCCACCTTGTAGTGTTTTTCGTTATCGGCTTCAGATGTTCATTTCGAGCTCTGGGACGAAAACCTTTGCTGTCTCGTCAACTGCAGTGACCGAATGTTCATGCTACAGCATCAGGAGACTCATTTATTTTATTTATTTAAGGAGTTTTATATAGCGTTAGCCAGACCCGAGGGTATCGGAGCGCTTTACAATAGTTATAGTACAGGAATCCCAAATAATCATAGGTATATAAACTGGTTCGGAAGTCCCGGCGTGTAGTGCAACTTTGAGGCAGAGCCTCGCAGAGTGCATGATTGTCTTGTGCAGAACCATTTTCAGGGAGGGAGGGAACTTGAAAGGGTGCTAGGAGGAGGTAGATTATGGTGACAAAGTGTCGAGGTGCTGCGGAATGCAAGTATGTGCCCTTCAGTGCTGGTTACCTGTCCGGGAAGGCAGGGTTCAGGTAGAAGTCTTTTAGGAATTTTTTTAATTTTACAAAGGACGGGATAGTCCTAATGTCTGTTGGGATGGAGTTCCAGATTTTGGGAGCGTTTCTGGTGAAGGATCGTGCAGCTGTTTTCTGTGTGCATGTTTTCATAGGAATGAGCAGAAGGGAGTTGGAACTGCTGAGGTTCCTTGTCTTGCCGGCCTTTTTGAGTTTGGAGGCCAGGTATTCGTGTTTCCCTGTGTGGAGGGCTTTGTGCGTGAGGCAGGCAGTTCTGAAGCTGGCACGCTTCTCTATTGGGAGTCATTTTAGATCTTTGAGTGCGGGTGCAATGTGCTCAAATTTCCTGACTGCGGTGACCATTCTGGCTGCTGCATTTAGAGTTGTTTTGTGGGGGGCTAAGTGGGATTTCGCTGTACCAGTGAGAATGGCATTTCCGTAGTCGTCTAGATAACACTAGGGATTGGGTAGCTTGTTTGAGGTAGTTTGGCAGGATGAAGGGTTTTATTTTGCTGAGAAGCTTCAGGTTGAGGAAGGCACTCTTCGCGGAGTTCTTGATGTGACTGACCATGTCCAGTTTGGGGTCTAGGGTGATTCCTAATGATTTAGTGGAGTTAGCCGGAGTGAGATTACAGTTGAGAGCATCGATTTCTATAAGCCATTCCATGATTTGGGGGGTTTCTTTGTTGGAGATGAGAATTTCAGTTTTGTCTTGGTTGAGTTTGAGGTGGTTCATGGCTAGCCAATGCTGGACTTCTTTAAGAGTTTTGTTTAGTCTCTGAATATCTTCAAAGGAGGAGGTTTCCAGATAGATCTGGATGTCGTCTGCATAGAGGTGAAAGGTGATGTTGGCTTTTTTGAGTAGCGAGGTGAGGGGTTCCATATAAATGTTGATTAGTCGAGGGGAGAGCTCTGATCCTGTGTGACATCTCTGTTGACAGGGTGTGAGTCGGACGTAAAGGTTTTGATTTTTATCTTTTGGGAGCGGTTGTGTAAGGAGGAGGAGAACTATTGTATGACCACCTTGTCTGCTCCTAACCTGCCTTGGAGAGCCTTGATGAGAAGATTGTGATCCACCGTGTCAATGGCTGCCGTTAGGTCCAGGAGAATGAGTAGGCAGCATTTGTCGGTATCTAGAGATTTGTGAATGTCATCCACGATGTTAAGGATTGCGGTCTTCGTGCTAAAGCCTTTTCTGTAGCCCGATTGGTGGGGATCTAGAAGGTTGATGCTGTTCATGTCCTGAGTCAATTGTAAAAGAACGCACTTTTGAAGGATCTTGGCAAGGAGGGGGAGATTGGAAATGGGTCTGAAGTTGTTCAGATCGTTGGTGTCAAGGCCATGTTTTTTCAGGAGTGGAGTGACTTTGCCGACTTTGAGAATGTCCGGTATGACGCCATTTCTTAAGGAGCGGTTTATGATCCTGCACCAGTATGGAGCTATGAAAAGTTTCAGCTTTTTAGTCAATTGAGTGGGTAACGGATCTAATGCGTGAGCTGCGGGTTTGGAGGTGGTGATCAGTTTGAGAATCTCGGTTTCTGGAATGGGGTTGAAGGATTTCCAGACTTTCATGGGGTGCTTGCATGCATTGGCTTCGGTTTCTGGGGGTGGGATTGTGCAAGAGGTGTTGGGGTTGACGTCTAGTGTGAGCTCAATCTTGGTGATTTGTCTATGAAGAAGTTGGCGAAGTTGTCGCACAGGTCTTTGGAGGCTTGACCTGCGGCAGCAGAGGGTTTGGATGTTTGTTGTCTGATGATGTAGAATAGTTCTTAAGGTCTGTTTTTTGCCTTGTCCAGGGTGGTGCAGAAGAAGATGGCTTTTTCATTGTTAATGTGTTTTTTTTGTATTTCCTTCGGGTTACTTTGAGTTGCAGATCAATGCTTTTAGAGAGGTTGTTCCTCCATCGTCGTTCAGCAGCTCTTAGTTGTCTTCTTTCCGCATTGATGTCTGAGTTGAACCAGGATCAAGACTGAGTGTTCCTGGTTTTTCTAAGTTTCAGGGGGCTAATTGATCTAGGATGGAAGTCATAGTATATTTATAGTGAGTGGTGAGTTCTGTTGTAGAGAGATCATCGTGGAGGTAGGCAGGAGTGAGCCTACCCTTTCCTTAAAGTCGGCCATGGAGATCTATCTAAGATTTCTTGTCCATTTGGGGGGTGGGTCTTGGGATGGGGGGTTGATGTGTGATTGGTTGAATGATATGGAATAGGATAAGGTGATGGTCAGACCAGTCCACAGGATCTGATTGATCGTGATGGTGTCCTGTCTGGAGATGATGGCATCCAGGGTCGCTCCTTTGTTGTGGGTACCTTCTGAGCAGTGCTGGGTAAGGTTGTTGCTGTGTAGCAGATCATTTAGGTTCTGGATTACCGGGTTGTTGTTTTTGTTCCAGTGTAGGTTCAGGTCTCCCAGAATTAGGTTGTTTGCGTCTCGGAGTGAGCAATGAACAATGAGGTCGGACAAGTGATCGGTGAATACGGTCGTGTTTCCTGGGGGAAGATATAGGAGATGGCACTGGATTGTCTTTTTGTCACTTGTGTTGATGTTGGCGGAAAGGCACTGACAAGTGTTTTAGTTAAAGGTGTCCATTTCTGTCACCAACATATTGTTGTTATGAATGATTGCTTTACTGCCACCTTTTTGGTCTTTTCGATCTTTGTTGACGATTGCAAATCCTGGTGGCATGAGAGTGTCCAAGATTGATGTTGAGCATTCCTTTAGCCATGTCTCGGTGCTGAAGGCTATGTCATGGGTGAGGATGAATTCTGCTAGCTCAGTTGCATGTTTAGAGGCTGATGTGCAGTTTATGAGCATGCAGTTGGTGGAGACTACCTCTTTAGTGGGGTTCTTCTTCAAAGGGGCCCTGGGGATGTTGGAAAGGGAGGCTGGGGGTCTGGGGTGTTTAGGAGGGGAGAGGTCCCTTCCGAATCCGGAGATCACCTGGATTTTGGATAGAGGGGTGGCAATATCTGGGGTGTCGTATTAGGAGGCAAGATCTGCTGCTTCACTCTGGGACATAGCTGATCTAGTTCTGCTGGTACGTTCTGGATTCCGAATATGATTTGAGGGGGGTTGGGATCCCCTGTAGTGAGGAGACGTGTGGAGCCATTGGTGAGTGGGGTTGTTGACGGTGGGGGTGTTTTGGGGATTTTGGTAAGTTTTACGGAGCAAGGCGAGGTTGGTTAGGATTTCGTTGAAAACCTGGATTACAATGGTCTTCTTCAGCACTTCAAATTCGACTTAGACTGGAGGGGTTCTGAAGCCAGGTCGTAAGAGAATTATGTTTGGGGGATGGTGGCTAATGGATAGCACACCCTTCCAGTTTTGCTCTAAAAGCAATTTTTAGTTCCAGTGGTTGGATCATTATTGAGTGTTCAACCTCTGTCTACCTTAACACCACGATGATGCAAACTTCTCTGTCTGCCAGACCTTCCAAAGAAACCTCTTATGAGTGTCCCTGGACATTTTATAAAATGTAGCATCAGGATCCATCGAGTCAATCCTAGGGCGCGACGCTCTCCAGTGACCTTACTCAAAGAGTAAGACTAGCTTGGTCAAGTCAAAGATAGTCCTAATATCTTTCCTCAGATGCCTTCTGCATTGAGAAAGGGACAAATTCTGGAGCCCCAAAGTAGGTTGCAGCTGGGACAGAAAAAAACGAGTAGACCCATAGCTTGAAAGTCTGGTGTTTGGCCTCAAAAAGAGTTGCATAGCCAGAATCAAACGCCAATTCTTTATCCGAGTCCTCATAATTTTACTTCAGCCACTACAACCAAGCCTGCTTAGTATTGAAAGCTGCTTTCCGTTCCAGAGAAGTCTTGAGCCAAATGCTTCCCAGTACAGCTCGCAACCACACCTGCCAAGAGCTACTGGCCACACATTTTTAATGCCGAAACAAACCTCAAACTCTGCACCAAAAAATCCCATGGTTTTAACTTTAGGGTTCAGTGAATGGACACCCACATTGAAGTTTTCAGAGTGCGTGATTTTAATCAAATGACTGTGTACATCTGCCTGACATCAAGTAAGATTCTAGCTTGACCTCCACATCAGTAGTCTGATCCTACGCCCCACAAGAAGAGAAGACTAACTTTTGAGGAGGCTATCTAGGAGGAGCTACACAAGCAGCCCTGCATCACACCCACCACCACTGCCAAGCTCTATTCCTTCACCAGCGTCATCACCATGTAGCACACCATTACAAAGGAATTTGCACACATTCGCACACTCGAACCGCGACAGCCAGTAAAACCCACAGGATCCATACATTGAACCACTTCTGATGCAAGTTTAGGAAGAACCCTGGCAGTACTATAATGCATACCCTCAAGAGGACTATATTCCGGTGAGGTCTTACCCCTGATGACTCAACAGCATACTGTGCCATCATTCAAAGGGTGTCTGAGCATCATAAGGTCATGCTACAAATTGTGGAAGAAAAGGTGGACTTTGTGTTTAAGACTTTATTGAAGATCGAAAGATTTGTGCATTTCTTGCCCCTGCTAAGGAGCACAAAAGTGTGTCCGAGAACTTTAAACAGTCGGTGAAGAGCAGGGCAGACACTCTGAGCTGAAAAAAATAAAAAGCTATCCCAGAAGACCCAATCTACAACAGAGGTCCTGTTCCTAAAGATATGTTAGATTTACACACACTGTGCAAATGGATGTTTGCACAAGGCACGGATGATAAACCTTCTCTCGAAAAGGAGAGCCAGAATATTGATCTGAAAAGCATATTGCTGTTGGGGCAGCTACAGAGTGGCATATACAACTAGTTGGAGCTTTTTAAAAATGACGGTCCTAAAGGACGTCTTTCTCCTGCTTTGCACAGGTCCATACATGTCAACCCTCGACTTCTAGCCCAGAAGCACAGTCATGCATGACGTTACAACATTTTTCAATGGACAAGCCATTTCTAGACCCACACATGCAGGTGATCATTACCATCTGTTCACTACCACAGAAAACGTAAAATGCCCATGCATTACCTCCAGTTACCCAGAATTGCCTTCTCTGGTACCCTATGCGTCTGATCGCCTCTGCACTGCTTCTGATCCCCTATGCAGTAAGCGAACACAGACGTCCTTAACACATTTTATTAGCACCATCATGGGGAATACAGCCCTGTTTCTCAGTGTTTCTTGAACTGCCGATCTACCCACACAAAAAGCTGCCCATCAGAACAGATCTTCTAACAAGGCAAGAGGGATGAGTAAGACATCCAAACCTCAAATCAATTTAGCGGTTTGATGTAGTGATTTTTCACATGAGGTCCCTTGGATTCTTAAGTGGTTCACACTGCCAGAAAAAGGGCCAATTCTCAGTGCACTGGGGTTGCTGCCCCAACTGATAGAGAGCAAAAAGTATGATTCAGCAGGAAAACTTAGCTGCGCAAGCAGCCAACCATTTTGTTATACCCTATTCATTATTCTTACTCTCCTGATGCAATAGAGCCTAATGGAATGAAATGCAAGAGCTTCTCCAGAATCTCCGATAGCAGTACAGACAAAGAATGACTTGGTTAACCAGTTGGCTGCTGCCGTCGGCCCGACGGCAGCACGACCTCGCTGGTGCTGCCGTGGGCCAATGGCCGACGCGACCGCGCCCGTTTTTTAAAACTGCCGCAAAAAAGCAGAAGCAGCCAACGGATTAAGAGGAAGACAAGATTATTTCCAATGCTGCCAAACAATGTGCACTAGATTCAACTTGTGCAAGGGAGGTGAATACAAGCATTTAATCAGAAGCGACGCATGACTGGAGTCTCTGGTTTTAAGCCTGATGTCCAACAACATCTACTTTATCTATGGTGAACAGTTCGGACCACAGATTAAATATTGGAAAAAATTGACACCAACCCCGCCAAAGCACTATACACGTTTCAACAAAGACGCTCCTTTCGGAGAGGACAATATAGAGGAGAATCAAGAACTAGCACCTCTACAAAAACAGGCAGTGCGCAAAAGCAGCAAGGTTCCCGTCTGTCACAATACACCAGAGGGGCATAGTATAGATCACATTACAAGAAGGATTGAGAACGTGGTCGGGGATCCGCCTCTAAAGTCACTACTCCCACTAAACAGTGACCCACTAAGCCTCCCCCTCAACATTTACAACCAGTAGGGGGATGGCTCTAGCAAGAACACATACACTGGGCACAAATTACAGCAGATTAGTGGGTCCTTTCCATCATAAAGGATGGCTACTGCACAGAACTTACAGCTACCCCACTCAGAATACCACCACAACACAAAATGTTACCAGAACACCTCACACTCCTAAAAGAGAAGGTCCGAGTTCTGCTTCCAAAAGGGGCAAAAGAACATGTCCGAAAACCACACCAAGGACACTGGGTGTACTCCTTCTGCTTTCTTATTCCAAAAAAGGGTGGGACCTCAGGCCACTCAACAAATACATCCTATCACAACACATCTTCATATAGTAACACTACAGGAAACAATACCATTGCTACAGAAAGGAGATCGCATGACAGCCATGGACCTCATAGCCGCCTACTTCCACATTCCAATACAACTAGCACTTCACGGCTATCTCCCTTTTCTAGTGAATTGACAGCACTATTATTTGAAGGTGTTGCCATTCGGAGTAACTACTGCACCAAGAGTATTCAAAAAATGCCTCGGAGTGATAGCAGCTCATCTCAGGAAGGGGAGGGTGGCCACACAATTGTTCCCACATCCAGATGATTGGCCAATCAAGAGTGATACTGACCTGCAATGTCTGCAGGGCACTCAAAAGGAAATGAACCTTCTACACAAACAATCTAATAAGGGAGCCGATCATGCACATTACAGACTATAGGAGGAATCACAGTACCTTATAAATCGGAAGACTTCTTCGAAGAAAAACAAGTTGCAAACTTCCGAGCCCAATACTGGATGACAGGAGTGTGCTAAGCATATCATTCTACGGCATTACACACTACGAATAAATGCTTACAGGATAGGTAACCTATTCCTTCAAACATCTGCTTGCTAGCCACCATGTTAGCATGAGTGTGCTGCTTTGTAGTCTGCGTAGAACATAGAATTTACAGCAGCTTATGCTAAACACAGAAAATGTTCCTTATCTAGCAGTACTCGTATCCACGCTCTCGCCTCCCCGGATGCAAGCTCATGCTACAGATTTTCTTTCACATTATATATTCATTCACAATGCATCTGTACACAGTTAACTGTTCAGCTATGCATTACTCCACTTATCACATTCACTCTTTGAGAGGCACAACGCTCTCCGAGGTAGAGTCTTTGTCCTCGTTCATTGTGAGTTTGAGGGAGGAGTCACGAAATATCCAGAGACCGAAATGTATTTGGATAAAACCAACTTGAAATCAGGTGCCCCCGACACTAGACCGCAGTGGTGTGCAGAGCAGCACTACAACCTACAAACCTATACTTACAGAGTAAGTAACACTTTCTCATTATGTTACCACTAGTCACAACATGATGAATGGGAATGATTCAAGAAATTAAGTCAAGGGAAAATACTAATTATGTTGTTGGAAACAAGAAAATATTTCTCCTCTAATTGCAGGTTTTATTTTTTCTCGCTCTTAATTTAGTTAAAATATATTGCTACTCTTGGAGCAAACGATTACATTGGTATTACTGGCAGATATGGTGACGTGTACTGTTGCTGTGTAGAGTGGCCTACAATGCACATTTCTATCAAGATAGCCACCTTCTGCTGGTTTAATAAAATCGATGGTTTGCTTTAAGTGTATTCTGCTTGTTCCTTCCAACTGATAACTATACTCGCTCATAGTTATCCTTTTTCTCTTTCAAGCTGTAAGCCTGTTGCTGTTTTGAGCTATAAAAGGTCAAGGGGCACAGCAATCTTTTAGACCAAAAGTGTTCTGCTGTGTGCTTTTCATACACAGCCTCCCAAGCTCTATCACTTGCGCTCTGCTGATGTGTTCACTGTGTCACAAGTGCCCCATCATGGCTGTTAATAACGGAGTTTATGCCACTCTGCACCAAACTATTTAGGTTTACACTCTTTCCCCTGGTGTTCTGACCAGTCTTCGACTCCTATGTCTTTGCTATGTACGTGGCAAAGGTCTGGGGCCGGAAGACACTCTTTATCCAGCCTAGTGCCCGTTTTGGCAATAATTATCCATTGCACTAGATGGAAATAATGAAACTCATAGAATGTATATGATTTTACATATTTAAACGATAATATTCCATTGAACAGCTTACCTCCTGCACAGTTTCTGGTTGCATCTTTTAGTTGGAGGTGGTGGTCTGTGTTGTAGATGAAAGGCTCACAGGACTGAGAGGGCAGAAGATACTATGTAATGTGTGGTACACATCAACTAGTGCCTTATATATAATGTGGACAAACCTGTTTAGACTCTTGACTCTTTCGACCAAACAAAAGAATCCTCCGGTGTTTTTACCGAGACCCATTCACCACTAAATATCCTTGCATGCATTCACAAATCAATGCTGCATGAATATTGAGGTGCATGTTGATGGAATGCATTCATACGTAAAGTTTGTAGCGGAACAACTTCCCTCATTGTACGGTGTAAGTGATGAACACGTCATTTGTTCCTACGCATCCTGAACATTATATTGGATGCAGATGATCCTTCCTACTGAACTATTCTGTTGGAGAAAACCTTAACGTGCCATGGTTGCAATTAAATATAATTGAGTATTTAGGGCCAATCAAACATCAGTTTGATAACTTGGAAGAGGTGGTTGTGAGTCTACTGTATTAGATAAGACAAAAACCATGTTTTATGTACGTTTTATTTGAAGACCACCTTATCAATTACTGTAACAAATCAAAGTGGTAGCAGGCCTTCCCCTCAGGGTTCAGTCTTCCAACCGGACTGCGGATTGATATTTTGAATGGGTACTATTACAGAAACAAATCATTTGTTTGTGCATTATAGTTTTAGGTATATTCTGGGTCATTTGGATCTGCTTTGGTTTTACTCTGAAACCAGTCCACAGAATGAAACCAATCCTTACGAAGATTTGTTTGTTTTCTTTTGGGAAAAAACATTGTTGGATTGCTTCACACTGCCCTCTACTTGGGTATGTTTGAGGTCTCATTTGCAGAATGAACAATGGAAGGGTAAGGCTTACGAAATGGTGACCTCGGTCTGGAAGAACAATGTGACGGAGATCATGTTCAAATCAGTGTTAAATGGTGATCTTCCTTATATTGATAAAATTATATGACTTTGTATGCTGAATATCCTTGGAAATTCATCTGTATGGTATCATCTGTATGGTATCATCTGTATGGTATCATCTGTATGGTATCATCTGTATGGTATCAGAGGGTGTGTGTAAACTGTTCCTACTCTCTAATGAAAGAGATTGTCTTACAGCCTCATATTGAAGATGGGCACAAAAAAAAAAGCCACCGTAGGCTGTCTGAACCACTTTTTACATAGTGCGGCCTTTATTCACAACTCTCGTTCAGTTCATTTAAAACGTTTGCTATGGACTGAAATTTCATAATCCATACTATATATACGTATAGTAGAATCTCTGTGCTTGCGGGTGTCTTGTATGTCTTGTATGACAGGAACTAGCAGAATAATGGAATGCAATACTTACTTTTGCTAGATGCATCCAAAAAACTAGACATGAACTCTTCTGAGAGGTTTCACATCACCTTCAGGTTGAGAAGGTTTATGGTGATGGTGCAGCAATATATATGAATATTGCACTTAACGCCTGAGGCTTGAGCCGGGCGGTTACTCATTTGGTCTGTTACCGGAATTTTAATATTTGTGTGCACTTGGCCAGTGTGTCCTCTTCCCCCCCCCAGCACCAGCGCGCCGATTTAGCGCGACACTTGACGCCTCACCGATTTTAGGGTGAAGGCATTGTTTTAATTGTGTTTTTAAAAAATACTATTTGCACTTACTTAATTCAGCGCTGCCTCCCCCCAGAGTGTCCGGCCGATATTAGGGCTGGTCTACCCGGGACTCGGGCGGAGTGACGGCGGCGGCCATCTTGGGTAGGGCTTCCCTCCCTTGTTGGACTGAGCCACCAGTATAAAATTAAACGGCTATGGCTCCGCGCAGCGGACGCGTTCAGCGGGCGCGCCGGATTCGCGCCGGAGTCAAGCCAGAGTCCAGCCCGTCCGCGACAGACCGGGGCGCGGGGCGAGTCCACCTGATAGGTTGGTACCGTCTAGGCTCAATTTACCCTATACTCAACAGGAGTTGCTGCTACTGCGCCCAAGTGTGATAATTAGCTGTGCCCACTCTTATCAAGCTGACATACT
Source organism: Lissotriton helveticus (assembly GCF_964261635.1). NCBI lineage: Eukaryota > Metazoa > Chordata > Amphibia > Caudata > Salamandridae > Lissotriton > Lissotriton helveticus. Next base: position 1,638,857,421 of record NC_136068.1, on the reverse strand, counting down.
ATCCCTGGTATGCGGCACATGTAAGCAGACTCTCCCACCCCCTAGGATGATTATACATGATATACCTAGAGCCAATATGATATTATTAAACTGTAGGTCGTTGAAAAAACATAAGCTTGAAATACACGATCTATTAGTCACTAAGAACCCTGCTGTGCTTTTTCTCACCGAGACGTGGATGGACGAAGACTCGTCTCCTGAAGCACTTGAGGCAACTCCTCCCGGGTACTGTCTACTTCATCTAGACAGACATAAACAAAGAGGGGGGGGGGGGTTAGCCCTCATTTATAAATCTGAGCTAGAATGCACCTTAGTGAAGACCACTTTACCCAACAGCGAAAGTGGCTTATTCACTATTAAAATAGGGCCGAGAAATGTCATCCATGGGCTGTTGGTGTACCGGCCGCCGGGACAGTTTGGCAACCAGCTTTTAGAGTACATTACCCAACCGGCTCTCCGCTATAAAAAATTCATTATTTTAGGCGACCTGAATCTCCATTTTGATGACACGGAGTGCAGGGAAGCACAGGATGTGGCTGCTGTATTAACATCTCTGGGCCTCAACCTTAAATCTACTGCCCCATCTCATCAACATGGCCATCTCCTGGACCCCAATGATTTGCCAACTGGGAGGGCATTGATGTCTCTACTCCGGTTAGAATAATTTGGTCAGATCATTTTATCATCCCGTTCACAGTAGATAAAACTCTTCTAGATAATATACTTTCAAAACCTCCTCCCCTGAAACGGAGAAAATGGAGGAATTTTAACCAAGAAGCTTTCAGATGTGCACTTAAAAAAAATCCCCCTTCCCAAAGCAACTCTTTGGAGGAGGCCTGGAATAAATATGAAACACGGGTGACCACTGCACTCGATGAAATAGCCCCGTGGACATCCAAGCCCCCTGCTAGGCAATCGAAAACAGCCCCCTGGTTCTCGGAAACACTCAAACACGCCAGAACCAGATGTAAAAACTTAGAACGGAGGTGGAGAATACAGTACAACCCTGAGGATAAACTGCACTACAAAAGAGAACTTAATACATATAAGAAACTGTTGAGAGCAGAAAAAAGCTGCTACCTCAAAAACATATTTGATACAGCTAACAACCGCACCAGAGAGCTTTTTACCATCTACAGAGAGCTTACGGTCCCTACCAGGCTGGACGCCCAAGATACCTATTCGAAAGAGCTGTGCGACTCTATTGCAGACTTTTTTATAGGTAAGATTGATAAGATCCACGCCACCTTTACGAAGGATGAAATCCGGCCGTTTAAACACACAGAAGCTAAAAACACCCACACGGAGACCTCCTGTCTCTCCTGCTTTGTAACACCTGAGAAACAAGATCTACTAAGCATTGCCAACAGCATTCAATCTGGCTCACCCAGCGATGTCTGTCCCCCAGCCCACTTTAAAGGAGTATTGGAGACCACAATAATAGATCAGATTAGTTCTATTGTGTCGCTCTCCTTCCAAGAATGTCAGGTACTGGATGCGTGGAAAACTGCTCAGGTAATCCCCTAAAAAAAAAAACATCCACATTTCCCAGTTTCAGAACCTCCGCCCCATCTCCCTCCTCCCCTTCTGCGCTAAAATCGTGGAAAAGGTGGTGAATAAGCAGCTCATGAGCTACTTGGAGGAACATTCTCTCTTGCATCCCACTCAATCGGGCTTCAGAGCGGGACACTCCACAGAAACAGCCCTACTTTTCTCCACCGAGGGCTTGAGGAGCAGAGTGGAGGATGGAGAGACAGCAGCGTTGGTTTTATTAGATCTTAGTGCAGCTTTTGACACCGTGCTGCACTCAACGCTGCTGTCTCGGCTGTCTAAAATGGGAGTAAAGGGACGGGCCCTAGCCTGGTTAGAGTCCTTTTTGACTAACAGGAGCTTCCAGATGCACTGCCCCCCCTTCAAATCTTCTCGCAGAAATGTAGGCCATGGGGTTCCACAGGGCTCGAGCCTGAGCCCTACTTTGTTTAATATCTATATGGCACCCCTGGCCTGCATAGTCGAGAATTTTGGGGTGGGCATTGTCAGTTACGCCGATGACACACAACTGCTGCTTAAGCTCACGCCCGAGCGCAGAGAAGATGCCATCAACTTCTCGAGCTGCCTTTCATCGGTAGCAGCCTGGATGAACCGCAACTGTCTACGCCTTAATGGCGATAAAACCGAGTTGCTGGTAGTAGGTAAATCAGCTTCAGCATGGTCGCATATGTGGTGGCCTATGGAACTGGGCAGTCCCCCCTGTCCTGTGGAGTCGGTGCGTAATCTGGGAATAACACTAGACTCTGATCTTTCCTACAAAACCCATGTGAACAAAGTAACAGCCAGGTTCTTCAGTATACTGAAGGCTCTCCGTAAGATTCTAGACCTCCTACCCATCGACTCTAGAAGGACTATAGTCCATGCCCTGGTAACCCCCCCACCTTGATTACGGGAATGCCTTGCTTCTAGGTTTGAGCCAAAAAGGATTATACCAACTCCAGTGCGCTCAGAATGCCGCAGCTCGCCTAGTACTCAAACTTCCCCGTAGAGCATCAGGGAAATCCGCTCTGTCCAAACTCCATTGGCTACCTATAAGAGCGTATTAAATTTAAGTCCCTCTGCTTCGCTCATCGTATCGCTCAGGGCATAGGCCCGGCTTATATTCAAAATCTTCTTACGATACACCGCCCCACTAGAGACTTGAGATCAGCCGGCACGATGATGTTTAAACTTCCCAAAATCACCAGAGCCAGGATGGGCGGACGCTCGTTCAGATTTCTAGCTGCCAAATGCTGGAACGATCTCCCGCTCGGCCTCCGGATGGAGCCCTCCGAAAGTATGTTCCGAAGAAAACTTAAAACTTTTCTCTTTCCCCAGGCATAACCTTTTCTCCGTTTCTGCTCCCTAATGATTCACTTCTGTCTTGTCCTCTAAGCTTTTTTTGCAGTATTCAGCGCGGGGACACTGTTTTTGGGTAACCAGGTGCTTAATAAATGGTTTTAATAATAATAATGTGCAAATAGTTGTGATGTCAATAGTAAAATAATAATTTGTCTGTAATGCCAGGTATACTATGCTAAGAAGAAGCGTCGAGCTCAACAAGTCCCACCTGAGGACTCCAACACGAAAAAAGAGCGAAAGGTCTACAACGATGGATACGATGATGACAACTATGATTATATTGTGAAGAATGGGGAGAAGTGGATGGACCGATATGAAATTGACTCTCTTATCGGAAAGGGTTCATTTGGACAGGTAATATATGCAGACTTGATTTTATCATCTTGGTTCTAAACACTGTAGATACTTAAGTTTGTTTTGCTGATCCTTTGCTGGTATTTACAGTGTGCTTTTTTCTGGTACTACTTATGTATATTCTGAGCACTGTATTCTGGTTGTACGTCTGTGGTATATCCAGAAGCACTGATTATTGCTTAACAAATATTTAGTGTTGATATGGCATGTTTCCATCCCTTTTCAGGTAGTGAAGGCATACGATCACCATGATCAGGAATGGGTGGCTATTAAAATCATTAAGAACAAGAAAGCGTTTTTGAACCAAGCCCAAATTGAACTGCGGCTACTTGAGCTTATGAACAAACATGATACTGAAATGAAGTATTACATAGGTAAGCACATATGTATTCACTTAACAGCATATGTTACTTGGTATGATGCTCTTTAAACTGGTAAATCTATTACTGATTCATCTTATTAATTGTATCAAAGGAAGAGGAGACACTTGACATCAAACCGTAATAAATTAAATGTTTCTACCTTGCGTGGCTATTGGTACACAGGCTCTGCATACACCTGCCTTGTAGTTTGCATGTTGTCTTTCTTCTTGAAGGTCTTTTGAGGCACCAGATAATGCAACTCCTCCCACATTGGGGAATGTGCATGGTACACACTCAATTGTTTTTTCCCGCTATCGGGTTTGGATGTTAACAGACATTGTTCTGAATACTCCAAATCCTTAAAGTATTTTAGGCCCCCGTGATTAGTTTTGATGCAGACTCTTTGGGATAACCAGTTGTCTTCTTGACAACCCTTCGCACTTCTCACATAATCTCCAAAGACATTGTCAGCCAACTTTCCATGCCCCAGAGGCCTGCGGCCTTCATGCGCCCTTTGGGGACCATTTGCTCTTCATCGGCCCTCAACACCAGAGAATGCAGACTGTAAGGGGCTGATGTAATGGATGCCCTTCTAACATTGCCCCCAGTGCAGTTTTAAGTATCCGTGGTGAGATCGTGACGTCTACAACTTGTTTTTCCTCCAACGATGAGCCCACCTCCTGTAAGTTCTGCCTCCCCTTCCGTTAGAAGAAAACCCTAAGGTATTAAAGGGAAAGGTGCTAGGCTCAGCTTAAGATTCACCAGCAGACCTACTCGAAACTCCGAATCTATTCAGGGAAGAAGATCGGTTTGGTGTCGAGGAAAGTGAAGAGGCCAGTTTATCCTGGATTCCAGCAATGCAGGCGGCTCAGTCCCGCATTGGGCTCTTTGAGTCTATCAGACCAAGAGGAGGTACAAGATGTCAGTACAGCACTGAAGAGCACCGGCCCTTGTATGAAGACCACACTTAGGTCTGCAAGTGCACCATCTGTCCCTTAGACCGATGCCTCCAAGCACAAATTGTCCCACACAAATACAGAGCACTTCTTCCACTGGGTTTGGCTTGGAGTCCCAATCTGGGCATAAAAGGCTGCCCCGCATGCCCGCTGCCTTCGGGCTTTGACTGACTCCTGGACAAGGCTTTAAAGTCAACCAAGGCCACAACCAAGGGCATAAAGTCCCAACCGCACCCCTTCCCCGCCATCGAGCCTTAAAGACCCAAAGAGTAGTAAGCATTCCCGCCTGCACTACAGGATGATGCCAAATGCACCATCAAAGCCACCACTGAAGATTTCTGATGGTGAAAGTTCCTAGGATGCCAAACTCCTCGTCGGCTGCTGGATCCGAGGAATTGAAGGTCCAGATCAGAGGCTCCAGGATCTTGATGCCAGGTAGAAAAACCTCTTTATACATATTTTTAACGATCTACACTTTACTCCCACTTTCACAGTGGGATAATATTGATGATAACCCAAGGGCAGCCTGGGAATCTTGGAACAAGATAGAGTACAAAGCAGTCTTCAGTGATCTGAACGTTGACCGCTTCAAACTTCAACTTTTACTTAATGACAGGCCACTTTGATGCGCTCCGGAGACCAACCTCACCATCAAGGAATGCACTGAGTAAAAAAGACTCCTTGGTACCAGCTCTCGTCTAAAGAAAGTCAAAGCATTTTTTCCCAGAAAGTGACTTCAGAAATACTATTTAAGTCCTTGTACTCTCACATCTGGATGTAGTAATGCCCTTCTCCATAGCCTCCCAGACTTCTCACTGGCCGTCCCTATATTCCTCCTACGCACCACAGCAAGTCTCATTGAGGGCCTGAAGAAAGATCACACCATTCCCATACTTATGGAACACCATCTTCAAAACCAACTGCCACATTAATAAAGCAATCACGACAGTACCCACAAGCTCACCATCTCTAGATCTCAGCACACAGGGCAGTCAGGACACCATCTTAGTGCGACTAAAAAAAAAAAACCCACATCATAGAATCCCCCCCCCCTTCTCTTTTTGGCCATGCTGCACAGTATCCTGGATACTGTACAGCATGGCTATTCACAAACTTAGAGTACAACAAGTGAGACCTGTTGGCTTGGCTAGTGCTTGTTATGTATACTGCAGTACATATTAAGTTCTGCATCGTAGGATCTTCATTGATAGTCTTATAAACTGATGCTGCTGTTATCATGGATGAAATCTATGTACAAAGGAGTTCCCCAAAATGCGTCAGGAGAATATTCTAGTGTTTGACTCAATTAAGATATCTACGAAGCAGAAACAGGCATTCAGCTATGTACCTTTTCTTTCAAAGCAGCGATGCACAAAATTAAGAGCAGACCAGGGGATACAGAGGTGTATATATAGGGGCACAGAATTAGTAGTGCAAGGTTTAAGTTATTTTTTTCTGAGGGTCCAGAATCCAGTGAAATTTAGACCAGGATAAGGTAATATTTGAAGAGATGAGTCTTCAATTCCATCTGAAAGTGAATGAAAGAGTGAGTTTGCCACACTGATAAAAGGCCTTTCTGTCCTTTGTGGTATTTTGCTTTGCAATGTTGTTGCTGAGGGGAAATTTGTCTACAGGGAACTTGATTTTGTTTGCAAGCTCTGATGGGTGACTGTCATACACAAGAGAACCTGTCAGACATTTACAGGTTACTTTTACCTGTTCTGTTTAGGTAATTTCATTTGTTGGGCATAGCCATATTTATGGTGTTTTTTCTTCTTATTTTTGTTGCAGTACTTGTGGATTGTAATACATATATGTATGTGTGTAGCAACAATAACTTTGATAATGAAAGTACCGTTTTACCTTTCTTAAAATTCTGTTTTGTTTCTTTTGCAGTGCATTTGAAACGCCACTTTATGTTCAGAAATCATCTCTGTCTGGTGTTTGAACTTCTCTCCTACAATTTATATGACCTTCTTCGTAACACCAACTTCCGTGGTGTATCTTTAAATCTCACACGCAAGTTTGCCCAGCAACTCTGCACTGCTCTCCTATTTCTGGCCACTCCTGAACTCAGCATCATCCATTGTGACCTGAAACCTGAGAACATTTTACTTTGTAACCCCAAACGTAGTGCCATAAAAATTGTGGACTTTGGTAGTTCCTGCCAGCTGGGGCAAAGGGTATGTACTAGCCTTGTTTTACAAAACAGAAGATTGATTCCAAGTTAGGAAGCAAATGCTGGATTGACAATGACATTTTGTGTGATAAAATACATGCTTAGGAATCTTGGAGCAGTATTTTTCTTTATGTGCAACTCAAGTTTTAAAAAAACATGCCCTAACTTGTAATATAAGCAGCTGTTAAACCGCAAGAGCATGCCTGCATTATTACTGCATTATACATAGTCTACAGAAATAAGTGGTTATAGGAAATATCTGCAAATTCTTAGCAATTTAATTGTTTCATCATCATATATCAACAGTGAGCCTAATTCGGAAAGCATTTTCTGTGTTTAAGTTAAATGTAAGTATGTAAAAATACCACCGTTGTCATAAAATCCCAGTTTTGGTTCCACAGAATCTGGCAAGGTGGATTTTTATGTTCCTAAGGGGAACTTAAGGACCCAGAAGTTCTACAATTTGAAATGCTCCAAGCATTCGTTTTGTGGTGGCGAGTTCTCCTAGAAATTATAGTCTTAAACATCCTTGAATGTGCAAGGTATTCATGAAATCTTGAAAAAGTCACACATTTTCTCCACATCTAGGAGTCCTTTTATTGCAGCAAATATTAACGCTCCTTAACAATCCCTTTGTAAGATAGCGTGCTCTGAGGCAATTTATTTTTGTTTGTTTCTCGTTAGTAGGTTGACCCTCATGACCCCCATTTGTTGCTTTCACTGTCCTATTCTTTTGCTCTCATTTCTCATGCCTCATCCTATCTCCACGACCCCTTCTAGGGCGTTTGTTGGCACCTTCCGCTGTACATCCATGTGTTGGATTCCTTGTTTTCTTCCCTTGTGTCTTCAGACCTTATTAACACCTTTCCTTTCCCTCTCCCTTCATTCTGTACCTGCTAAATTTTTGTGTAGCTGCTTGTTGTAAAATTCATACTGTATGTTTCGAGGAATACCTTCCATTTAATTTTCTAATGGTATCCTATCTGTCTCCTTGCCCTTCCTCTGCCCAACAAACTTTATTGCTTTCCCTCCAAAAGAGGTAGCGCACCGACATGCTACTTTGTTGTATTCTCTACTACTGTTCTACAAACCTTTCTCCTTCATTGGTTTTTATAAATTCACATGCTTGAATCATTCACAGCCATAGAGTTGCCATTTTAGTATCATGATCACCTCCTTGGAAGCAACCCAAACATGTGAGGTGAATACGCTGATCGCCATCCCCCCCAAAGAGCCAATTTAGTCTACGTTTCACCTGTGAATGAAGCCCCTCTGAGCTCTGTTATCTTTTCTTTGATAAGTTTTCTACATTTCAATTTGTTACTTTACTTTGGTCCTTTCAACCCAGTTGGCAGGGTTCTCTCAGTAGATTGTCTCACAAAAAAATTAATTAAAAATGTCTGACTTCACAAAAGGCCTCTTCAGATCTTGCAGCTCGTTTGGAAAACTGTGCCTTTATACTTTGACCTCAAAAATTGTGGTTATTGTCACCTGTTCTTTAACCTTTCAGCTAGTGCTCGCAAAATATGCAGGAAACTCTCTTCAAAGACCCTAAACTGCCCTGTGGATTGCCTGCTAATGTAGCAGCAAAAGTCCTTGACCAAGGACAAACTTTTTATTTGGGGCGAGTCAATATTGAGCTACCCCTCCACTAACTTTAAAAAATTGGAAATGAAGGGGAGCTTTCAGATTTAATATACCATAGAGGATAAGGAAGAAGAATGAAATCCCAAATGATAACCCTTCTAGGAGTAAAGTCCTTTACCCACCATCACACTCCACCACCCATCGGACTTGCTACCTGATGACCTCAAAGAATTTCATTCATTAGTTGAAAGGGCATCCAAAAGATTTCAGCTGGCAGTGTTCTGTAAGGACTATTTTCATGTCTCGTCATTGTTATTGTTAACTTGGTTTTGTATAGCGCCGAATCACCGGCAGGTCTCTGGGCGCTTTTGACAAAAATTCAGCAACAACAAGTAAGTATATATACAGAAAAGTACCGGCAAAACACCGTCTCAAATGGAACAAAAAGATTCCCTAAATAAGAATGTTTTCAAGGATTTCCTAAAGGGAAGCAAGTTAACTTCTCTACGAAGAATCTCTGGCAGTTTATTCCACATCTGTGGTAGTTGGATAGAGAAGGATCTCCCACCCTTTGTTGCCAGTTTAAAACGCGGGCATGACAGCAATTGGGCGTTAGAGGATCTCAGTGCTCGATTAGGTTTATAGATGTTAAGTCGTTCCTTTATGTAAACAGGCGCATTCCCATAGATTGCCTTATGGGCGATGCATACACTCTTGAATTCCACCATTTGCTTTAAAGGGAGCCAGTGTAGTCTCCGTAGCAGTGGGGAAGCATGGGTCTGTCTTGGTAGTCTAAAGATTAACCGTGCTGCGTCGTTCAAGACAACTTGTAGGTGGTTGATCAAGTTTTTTGGCAGACCTAAATATAATGCGTTTCCATAATCAATCCTTGAGATTATAGTTGCCGAGACAATGGTTCGAAGCATATTCAAGGAGAGCAGGGGGACTAATTTGCGCAATTGCCTGATTAGATTAATACAGGTTCCGACAACAGAGGATACTTGGCTATTCATCGTCAGTTCGTGGTCAATTTTTATACCGAGGCTCTTTACATTAGGGCACGGATTTGGAGTAGGACCAAGTTTTTCGGGCCAGAACAAATCGCCCCAAGGCGAACTAGCGGTTGAGACCACCAAAACCTCGGTTGTTTCAGGGTTTATTTTCAGTGAGTTTGCTGTCATCCAACTTACGTAAACCTCAATATACTCTGGGCCTGGTCCTGAGCCGAGATCGTATTATCTATACTCAGCAGCAGCTGAGTATCGTCAGCATAGTTAAAAATCCTACAGCCCATGTTTGCCAGGGAGTCTATCAATGGTTGCATGTAGAGATTAAATAAGAGTGGTGATAGTGCCGATCCCTGCGGGACTCAACACTCAAGGACACCCACTTCCGATATCTCATCCCTTAATTGAATTCTCTGGGTCCTCCCTGATAAAAAAGATTTTAGCCATTGAAAGGCCAGGTCCTCTATCCCACATGCGGCCAGTCTGTCCAAAAGTAGAGCATGGCTGACAGTATCAAATGCCGCTGAAAGATCTAAAAGTATCAGGGCACTTGGTTTTTTACTGTCAGCCATGCACTTGGTTTTTTACTGTCAGCCATGCATCTAAGTTCATCCAGCACCGAGAGCATTACTAACTCGGTACTGTGATGTGCCCGGAACCCCGCTTGGCGCTCCTGGAGAAGATGGTGTGACTCCAGGAACGAAGACAGGGATTTCTGCACATGTTGTTCCAAAATTTTGGACAGAAAAGGCAGCTGGGATATTGGCCTATAGTTCTTCAAACAGGCCGGGTCCGCCCCTGGCTTCTTTATCAGGGGTTTCGCGAGCCTCCTTGAAGCTAACTGGTAGGAGACCTGTGTCTAGGGAGTTGTTCAAGAGGCAGATAATATGCTCCTCTAGGACGGGGAGCGCCAAGCAGAAAATTCCGGGAGAGCAGGGGTCTGCAGGGGAACCTGACTTAGTTGTGTCCATGAGCTTGGCCAGGATTTTGGCGTCTATAGCTGGAAACCTAGAAATAGTAAATTGTGGAGGGACTCGGGGGACCTGAGATATCCCAGAAATGTTAAGAGCGTTCTTCTCGATGTCTGATAAAATAGCTGTCACTTTCTCTAGAAAATAGCTTTGGAAGGTGTTACAGTCTATTATGTCCACCTTTCCATCTTTCTTGCTCAGTTCTTTTAAGATTTTGAATGGAGACCATAGTAGTTTAAATTATTGTTGAGGTTTGGCTGAAGGTTCTAAAGCTCATGCAGACAGGAGCTCATTTAGCAGGAATTTGAAATTCAAGAGTGGACCACCTAGGCAGTCTGGGAGCTGCAAACATTTTTGGGGACTCCGAGGTGTGTCAGATTGCGTCTTTCAGCAGTGGGGCAAAACTGACCTAGATCTGTTTGCCAGTCACATGAACAAGAACTGGCAAATGTTTTACTTAATAGTTTTCAATGACTACTTGATTTGAGTGAGAGACTCTGGAATGAATCCTAAATTTGCTTCATGCAGTCCCTCTGGTTCCTTTGTTTTGATACACAAAGACCTATAGAAAATAGTACTGCACTCTGCTTACACACTCTAGAATGTCCCAGACTGAGCCAGATGTTCTCATTACTTGACCGAAGTTTGCACGTGCACCATCCTTTTCTCTTCAGTTGTTGACCTTCTCTGACAATCTCCGCATATAGGACCTTGCACGTTAACCCTTGACAGATGGACTTTACTGTCCAAAATGGTAGAGGCTCTCATTACAGCTAAAATGCTTGCCTCACGGGCAAAAAATAAACTCCACTAGGGTTGCAGTTTTCTTTAGATGGTGTTTTGTTTATTATAGACTCATTTGAGTGTATATGTTTTATGTTACGATGAGACTGGATTGTGTAAAAAAAAAAAAAAAAAAGAAAACCGTACTCGAATCTACCAACTGAGTCATTGAAGCTGGATAGCTGTTGCCTCCCCTTGTTAGGTCATTCAGAAACGTGTTCATCATGGCTGCTATATTTTACTGTTTTTCTGGAGCACTGTGTTGCCCTGTATACAGATTCTTCATGGTTGTAACATCTTTCCCGTATCCACTCATCCACTGGTGGCACTTCTGCTGCCCTCCTGTACTTTGCAATGTCCTATTTTGAAACGCGGAGTCCCAGACCGATTAGATTGCAGGAGTACCGGATACCACCCAACTCCTCCAATTTTGGTTGAAGAACAAAGGTCAACCAAGGTTTGTTTAAAGGGTGTGTTGCACTTGTAATTAGTATTCAGGTTATTCAACAACTTATTCGTCCTCATTTGGGGCTCCAAGTCGTGCTTCCAGGGAGCGAGATACTGCCCCGTGGGGTAGGGCTGAAAAAATTAGCACCAGGAATCAATGATCTGGGTTTAGCCATTCCTCTGCAAGGAATGGATTAAGTTTGAGAACGTTATGCAGTTTTAAACGATGTTACCCCAGCATGTTAAACAGATTTACATTGAAATGGGAGTTCTGCAGGGCCTATTTCTCCTTAAAGTCTTGAAAGAATTTCATATACTATCCATCCCACATGCGTCCTAGCCTTGAGATATCAATGTGATACTACTCTCTAAAGCCAGTCAGTCCCATTGAGACACTCCTGAATCTTGCCCGAGTGCTGTCTCCAGTCTGCGCTTGTTATTCCAGCCTATTCTTTTTAATGCTTGTCAGCATTTGTGTGATTTTTGGACACTGGGGGCAATGTCATGGGGATTGCTGGGTTTGTCCTGTTGCCGTAATGAGCTGTGTTGTCACTGCTGGCTGCAAGTCTCGAAAGCTGAGCCCTCGGTCATTGACTTTTTGAACAGGCTTGTCATATGAAATTCTAGGCTGTAGGCCAATCCAGATGAAGTGCCGTATGTAGGCATGGGCAGAGACAAATACAGAGATGTCATATGGGGAATTATGTTGGGAGCATCGCAATCTTGGTGGTGTAATCGATGCAGGTCTTCCAAAATACGAGGATTGAAGGGATTTCAATCTCTGGAAGTCTCTCACCATCTCTTCTGTCAAAGTGCCCATATTTAGATTTAGATTCCAGTAAAGAATTGGCTTGGTAGTTTGGTCTGCCCTGTTCCCATGATGCACTGGGCCAGGGTCAGACTAATTTGCATGTAGCCAGGTTCTGAACTGGGATGGTGCAGTGAGCTAAAAACGGTGATGGATCAAGCCCTGATCTCTTGACTGGGTAGGAGTGTTCTGCTTAATTCAGATACTCTGTCCATCACCACCCCCTTTTGAATCATATTTAGATTTCATCACAGCTAAGGGTGTGCTGCAATACAAACACAGATATGCTTGAAATAGTCGGCTTGGACCTGCATCTTAGTTTGCCAACAGGAAGCCAAATACCTGACTTTTTCTTGAACAATCATGGACTTACCCAGTTAACCCTAAGCTGCCTCCATAAAATAAACCATCTCCAACAACCTTTTTCCTGTTCATGTGGGTATGGCTGAAAGAGGAACAAATCATTTGATTACAGCAAGATGTGGTGGACAATGCCTCCATCCCATTGGAAGCGCTACACCAGCTGTTCCCTCTAATCTATTCCGAGAAGGGCTCAGTGACTAGGATGACCTGCAGTGATGAGAGAAGGCATTCCTGTTCAGTGCTCCTCCTTATAAGAAAGGATTCTGAGAGCATACCGTTGTTACTGGGCCCATTCAGAATGGTATAGGACCTTGCATGTAGGAAAGGAATCTAGGGCTGAAGTTACTCATGTGCAGGACCTGAAGATGAATTATCAAAAAAAATGAATTGAAAGCCTCTTTAATGTCTACCAGAATTAATGCGCTAGGACAAGAAATGTCATGTACAACAGGGTAAGGCGAGGTGCATTAGGAAGTCTGGACTCTAAAAAGAAAAATTTACATGCTGCTACGGATTATTTTAAATTCGATCTTCCTATCATGTTTGTATTGTCTGTTTGTGATACTTTTATGACCGCAATGGCCGAAGTAAAGTTATTAACAGACTACCATTCAAACTTTAGATATTAAAGCAAAAAGACCTTTACCTACAACACCCAAAGCGTACTTGAATAAAAAGGGAGCAACCATGGCATTTTCGTGAAATATTTCCATAGCTGTAATTTGTAAAGCAGCTATATGGTCTACACCACATGCATTTACTTAACACTGCTGTGTAGATGTGTTAGCACTCCAACAAGCCAATGTAGGGCAGGCAGTGTTTTAAAGCTACTGCAACTCACACGCTACCTCCGCTTCTTTAGAGAGACTGCTTTAAAGTCTGTGGAGAGCATGTGTATCTACAGCCACATATGTCATTGAATGGATTACTTTTACCCTATAAGCATCTGTTCGTGGCATGTAGTGCTGTAGATTCACCTGTGCCCTCTCTCCTCCCCAGACGCTTGTGGCCGTTACAGTTACAGAGTGTAACAAGTCGCTAGTAGAGGATTTCCATTTATAGACTGAAGCACTCAATAGTCCTGCCCACGTGCTGGGACCCAGGAGCACTTCAATATATAGCTTATCAAGTGTAGACTTTCGCCTTTCTTCGAGAAGGCCTGCAAAGACACTTAGAGACCAATTGGGCAGCTTATAAACATAGGCGACAATAGCCAAATTCTTTATCATGTAGTAAAAAAAAGGTCCAGATTAAAGTATTTGTTTACAATTTCAAGATGTTTTAGCAAACTGCATTAATCTCCCTCACAAACCCTTTTGTAGGCCGAGCCTGGGCAGCGCATGCGCTGCTGCGAGGCATGTAGTAGCGGAGAATGGGCCTCGAATCCTTGCCCACCACGCCCATATTTTTAATTGGCTTGTGTCATTGTCCGCGTAAATGCTGGCTTCCAGGTCGTTATTAGGCTTGTTAGTCCCTCATTGGTACTGCCTGGTCTGCATTTGTACCTCCCATGGCGACTGGCACTTTTACTTCTGTTGCAACACGGAATGTCTTATTTTGTCTGTAAGCACTATTTTCTTTAATGAGTTTCCCTACTGCAGGCACGATGTGCTTTCTTCGCCATGCTCACTTTTACTTTCAAGCAGCCCCGGACAATGGCGACTGCTTCTATGAAGTGAAATAGGTCTCGGACTTACAAGAGTTTGATCTATTGCAATTATAATTAATTGCTTAAACTCTCGTAAATGCGGGACCTATTGCATTGTAAATACTTGTCATGATGGAGAGCCTCATAGGCGGCATTATAAGGTAAAAAATTGAGGCTCCACCTTTAAGAACCTAGAAACCACCAATATCCCATCATGCTTAGGCAGTGGCAGTTGCTTCAGTTCTTTTTTCCGGCTCCTACTGACAGGACCCGGATGCCATGTGCTTGGCTTTTTTTATTTTTAAGGTTTTGTTGTCTCAAAATTAATTACAAAACTTAGTGACCACACCTTTATTCAATGTCTTTCATCTCTCCCTGTCCTTTTCTGTTTTCTGACAAAAAATTGAGGAGTTGAGTCAAATAAAATGCCTTCGTTATTTGACCAAGATGAGAGGAAGAAGGCCAAAGCAGACCCTCACTAAGTCTGTATCCTCGGTCTACCACCATCTCATGTTCCAGACGCATGTCATTGCAGGAATTGTTCGCGAAACCCCTTGCGTGAAAGGGAGAAGATTTCTCTTCATGGGACTGAAAAGAGATGATGCCCACAAACCCAGCCTGAAGGTGGGACCTCCGAGCAAGAGGAAGATCAGTCTTACACCAGGGCTCGCGCTTCAACCACTAGAGGATGTGGGGGGGTCTGAAAAGAGATTTTCTGGCCAAAAACATGGGCCCCCATCGACTTAGAGAGGATTGATGTCTAGGCAAGGTAAGGCTCCGATTTGTTCACCGTCAAGAGCTGGATCGACCTTGAGGAAGCACCGTCGTTCGACAGAGTTAACGTCAAAAGACCATATATTGCTGACTTGCACATTGCGGTTTTGGAGTGCATCATCGTGGGGAAGGAGAGTGGCTTTACATTGAGAAATGGAACAACATCTAAACGTAGTGAAATGTCGACATCGAGGAGACTAGAAAGGAGGAGGAGAATATATTATTCTCTAGAATCTCAATATTCGAGTGTGTATTCACCTTCTCCCATTCTGGTACCATCATCTCAGTCTCATCACCCTACATTACCCGCTCCACCTCAGTCTCGCCACCACCCCACCGGTGCTATCTTCACCTCCTCAACCATCCTCGCCTTTTCCACCACCTCCACCAATAGCATCTCCTCCAGTGACTCCAGTTCCACCTAGAGGCACTCTAGCTCCGAGGAATAGGTAGCACTCTTGAACTCATCACTGTTCTCGCCATCATGGTCATCATAGTCTTAGGCACTCAACATCCTTTTGCTGGTCTCATAGATGCCATAGGTCTCACCATACAAGATGTGGACCAAGATCTTACCGAAGACATACAGATACTTCCTCCACGTCTACACGAGGATATTCTCCAACAATATCAGACTCTCCACCTCCTTGTATCTCACCTTTGGGAGGACATTACAACCTTCATGGAGGTCCTGTATGAGGGGCGGCTAAACTAATTATGAGGCTGTCAGTCCCAACATCTCCCACATCGGTGATATTCGAGACACAACACCATTGACAGCTTCCAGACCTCTACTTTCGTTGGTCCCTGACCTCTGAGAAGCTGCCATGGAGCAGTTTTTTGACACTGGTCATAATTAAGCCTCCTCCGTTAAGGCTTCAGAAGAAATATTGGCCCCCCGGATCAAGACCCTCTATTCCTGCGCTCTGATCCTCCACCAGAGTATATGGTAATATTAGTGGCCAAAAAGTAACATTCTTCATCTCTGTCATCTGCTACTCCGGATAAAGAGAGCAGGAGACTGGATGCGGCAGTCCGCAAAGTTTGCAGCAACATCAATGAAAGCAGCCAGTGCTACAGCTCTCTTTTGCAGATATGACAGTCCTATGGGATTCCATCCAGCATTTCACTTAACATTTCACAAGAGAGAAGACTTCATGGAAATAGCCAGCAAGGGGCAATTGTGTCTAATCAAGTGAATAACGCAGCAGCAGATTCTTCCCTACTTAGCCGCACATGCATACTGTCACCAGGTTACCTTAAAAAGACATGCTTTCCTCTGGTTGACATCCCTCCAGCTGGAATCACAACAACGTATACAGAACTTGCTATAGGTCCCACACTCTTTGGAAGTCACGCTGATAACGAATTGGTGAGATTGAAAAGCAAAATGGAGACCCTCAAAGCAATGGGTCTAGAGAAACCAAAAGAGTAAAGATCTTTTTGACTCTACCAACATAATTTGTATTCTCTGAGGGTTCAAACCTGTCTGTTGTACACATGTAGACCTCAACAGCAACTTCAAAAGTCACACCAGTGAAAATAGACTAGAGGATGCTCTGCCCAACATTCCGCCCAAGGGGCTAAACAGGCAACTGGATCCAAACCATGAGTTCTCTACCCCCACTCAGCTACCCCAGAGGCCAGCATCCTTTTACAGACGAAGGCGTGGACGCCAGAGACAATGGGGCACAGGCATTTTACGCCAGTTACTTCCTGGTTGCAAAGAAAGACAAAAACTAATTCAGACCTATACTTGATCTCAAAATAGCCAACAAGTGGATTTGACTAGTGACGTTTCAGATGCTGGCATCAGATCTACACCCTATTACACCATAGAGATTGGCTTTGCTACATCAACCTTCATTCACAATGCATACTTTCATATTCCAATCACCAGAAAGCATTGAAAATGTTAAAGGTTAGTTGTGGGACAGGACTATTATCTGTACCCAGCACTTCAATTTGGCCTAAAGTCAGCAACCAGAACGTTTTCAAAGTATGTGGCCTTGGTGACAGCCCATCTGAGAAAGCACTGAATCTTCATATGCCCATACCCAGATGGCAGGTTAATAAAGGCATCAATGTCTCAGGAAGCCCAACTTCACGTCAAGTGGACTTGCAGTCTCCTTCAACGGTTGGAGCTTCAGGTCAACCTCAAGTCTACCGTAACTCCGGTTCAGAATTTGTATTACTTGGGAGCCTCCAGCAACGCCTATTGATCCTTCAGAAGGTGTCTCTCATGAAGGGTTTCTCATCCTACAGTGAGGGCAGTATAATCTCTTCTCGGCTTGATGGCCTCCTGCATCTTTGACACCTCAAATACTCGCCTCAGCATGCAGCTTCTCTAAGAATGTCTAGAGGACCAGTGGGACCAACTGGCGGGCAACTGGGAAGACCAGGTCTAACGGTCTCAAAACCGTGCAAAACATTTCCTGAAATGGTGGTGCTCTCCAACCAATCTCTTGCAAGGCATGCCACTTCACTAACAGATGTTTTTGTTTTTGCACTTCACTAACCGGTCCCCTTCTCAGACCATAGTGACAGATGCATCACTACTATGATGGGGAGCCTACAAGGATTCGGGCATATATTCAGAAGGAGAGATTATGTACTATATCAATCTCCTAAAGCTCTGCGCAGTTCATCTATCGCTTAAGGTCTTTCACTTATCATTTACAACCACGCCTTTGCTTGTTCAGACGGACAATAGAACCACCATGCACTACCTCAACAAGTAGGTAGGGATGAGGTCCAGAGCCTTTTCACTTCAAGCCCAGGCGATTTAGAGATGGCTCTTTGGCAGGAACCTGAAAATAACGGCAACTCACCTCCCAGGTTTCCAAAATGTTCAGGTGGACACACTTGGCAGAGTTCTCAACGAAAACCACAAATGGGTCTTGCACAACGAGGTCGTACAAAATATCTTTAAAATGTGGGACCCTCAACCACCACAGAAAATGCAGCCGGACCCTGGGGAATGCCCTATGAATTGACTCGTCCAACACATTTCTTTATGCCTTTCCACTGATTCCCCTGATACCAACAGTCCTAATCAAGCTGTCCCACTCGAGAGCCAAGATGATCCTCATAGCTCTATAGAGTGACCACGTCAATGGTGGTTCATGGACCTTCTTCACCGGTCAGCGCATCCACACCTCAAGTTGCCATTCAGCCCAGACCTACTAACGAAATTCGGAAGCCAGATGCTTCACCTCAATCTCTCCTCCTTGAATTTAGCTACATGGCTCATGAGCTAGTGCAATATGGATATTTGAACCTGCCACAAGACTGCATGGAGATCCTGAAGGACGCTATGTGGCCTTCCACCTGTTCCGTTTACACCTTCAAGTGAAACATTTTGTGTTTGGTGTTACTCGAACGTGAACCCTACTAAGTGCCAAGAAGATTTTATTCTGCCATACCTTCTACATTTGGCTAAATTTGGCTTGAAATTCTATTCTATAAAGGTTCGCCTGGCAACACTTTCTGCCTATAGAAAATGTCCTTCACAGACCTCTTTTTTTCCAAAATCCCAGTGATTAAGGGTTTTTTAGAAGGGTTGAACAAGGTTTACTCTCCCATCAGTGATCCCTCACCTCCCTGGGAACTTAACATAGTAATTTCATGCCTTATGCAGGATCCCTTTGAGCCGATTCACAAAGCCTGCCTGCAACACCTTTCTTGGAAGACCGCTTTCCTTGTAGCTATTGCTAATGTTATCCATTAGCTCGCAGGATTAGCTTGATCCAAGCACAGTGTTCTCATAAACCATACACAGTTGTCCACTTCAATAAAGTGGTCATGAGGACTCATCCGAAATTCCTCCCCAGGGTGATTTCGGACTAACATGTCAACCAGACCATTTCATTTCCCACATTATTTCAGAATCCCTCTACTCCAGCGAAAATAACTCTTCATTCCCTAGATGGGAGGAGAGTTTTTTAAGATTCCATCTCAATAAAACACAGGACATCTGCAAATCAAACCAATTGTTTAATAAATATGGTCTGGTCTGTATTCTTTTAGCCACTTCCAAACAATCCAAGGATAGTTTCCTGTATTCGGTTCTGCTATCAAGAAGCTAACAAAAGTCAGCTAAACCTAAGGCACGCTCCACTAGAGATAAAGCAGCTACTGCTGCCTTAATGAGAAATATTTATATTGTGGATATTTGCAAAGCAGCCACATGGAGATCAGTTCACACATTCACCAAACACGATAGCCTAGGCTCTGATGCTAGAGCAGAAGCTCAAGTAGGGCAGGATTCTCTCAGAAATCTATTAGCTTACAGGCTACCTTAGTTCATCCTATATCTTCACTGCTCTTAGTGGGGATGGGCTTGGTAATCTATCCCGTTCTTATGACTATAAATGGAAATCCCTTACGAAAGAAGGAATAGTTCTTACCTATAACTCCTGTTCTCTCGTTGTGGAATTTCCATTATAGTCATAAGCAACCCTCCCTCCCTCCTTGGTGGAATGGACCAATGTATCCATGGAATCTACGTATTATCATACATTGCCTTAAAAAAAACTGAAGCAACTGCCACTGCCTTAGCATGATGGTAAACTGGTGGTCTCTGGGTGCCTAAAGGCGCAGTGTCTCTATTTTGAATCTTATAATGACAGCCTATGAGGCTACGCTGCCCTGCTCTCCATCTTTATCATAAAACAGGGGTGTGTGAGGGAGATTTAGGTTTGCTAAAACGTCTTGAAATTATACACAAATACTTTGGTCTGGCCCTTGTTTAACTTCGCGATGAAGAATTTGGCCTTTGTTGACTATGTATATAGGCTGCATAATTTGTCTCAAGTGTATTTGCAGGCCTTCCTGAAGAAAGGGGAAAGAAAACATTTAAGAAGACCTGTATTGAAGTGCTTCAGGGTCCCCTGCATGTAGGCGGGACTATTCAGTGCTTAGTACTGTAATGGGAATTCCCCTATGAGAGAACAGGAGCTGCAGGTAAACTATTCCTTCCAGGGTCTCATGTTGGTGGAGAAATTCAAGGTTTATTAATGTAATGTAGATTCCTATGATAGAAACTAAGGCTGCGTGTAAGTAACCTTTACTTCTCTTCATATGGGTGAATGCCTCCAAAGCTAAACTGACCTAAATGGGGTTCTTCCAAATGTATGTGCCTTTTTTGATTTCCTAGCACTTGTTTATAACATTGTTTTCATGGCTTCTAGATTTACCAGTACATTCAAAGCCGGTTTTATCGCTCACCTGAGGTTTTACTTGGAATGCCATATGATTTGGCTATTGATGTGTGGTCCTTGGGATGCATTCTAGTGGAAATGCACACAGGTGAACCTCTTTTCAGTGGTTCTAATGAGGTAAGCAATGTCAATTATTTTCTTCTGTTTACATTCACTTTTGTATAAGGCAGCATATCTATTTTCACTTTGCATTTCTTTCTCCTACAGATCATTCAAATGTAAGCAGTACATATTGCAAATTATATCCAAGTTCAGTCTGTTGATTAGCCTTTTGGCAATTCTGTTTATAGTTCTGTACAGTAGTAAGAACATTGAGCATTTTGGTGAACACAAAAGCAGAGGAACACATTTTTATTGGTCAATGAGACCCAAGCAGTAGGAGCATATACGAAACATCAACTCCAGTATTTGCAAATATATTTACTTGTTAGGAGGCAGATAAAGTGACTGCAGAGCGGAAATTAATGGATTAGATAATATGTTATCAATCGGTAAGACTGAAATCATAATAAAGAAGCAGTAGTTTGCAGGTTGACTATAGCATAAATTCGTTGAAAAGGTCTTGTTGCTGGAATTCTGCACATACACAGCGCTATACGCTGGAAAACAGAACCTCGATGTATAGGGGTTGTACCTTCCTATCACCTTAGTACCCAAAATCCCCTAACAGACTAGCTACAGTGTCTCATTTGTTCTTCTACATAATAGCAACGCTACAAATAATTAGACAACCCAGAATCATGGTAGCAAGACATACCCTTCCGCTCACTCATACTTGTCCACAGTAAGGATGGTCAGAGTCACTGTATAGTTCAAAATGTTTATTTTAACTATTGTGCTCAATAATGCAGTATACAAGCCACTACCAGCAGCAAAATGCATAAACCTAACACAGTTAGCATTGTTACAATACCATAGAATATGAAGGAGGATGTCATTATAAGTCACTATAAGGCCTAACCACCCTAGCCGTGGTAAGTTGAAGTTTATTATATAAAGGAAGATATCTTGGAGTTTGTCAGCATACCCCATACCTTAGAGCCTACATGGTAGCTTTACATCATAGGAACAGCATAGCTCTTCTCCAAGGAAAGGTTTCCCTCCAAGTGTTTGTGAACAACATGCAACCCCGTAATATCAAAGCACAAGCTCTCCAACAGTGCAGCTGTGTTTCGCATGTTTTGTCTAGGTAATCTGCACTGACCAGATCGGAATAACAAGGGGCATGTTTTTCGACCTTTTACATTGTGTTCAGACTAAACTCCAGAGTCAGCAGAGAACGCAGAAAGCAGACCGTTCTCATGTGACAGGCACAAACAGTCTTGCAAAATAAACTTGTGTAGTAACTTGCGCAAAAGCAGCATCATGGCAGCAGAGCTCATGCTAACTTAGCAATGTCGAGAATTACCCTAACGGGTGCATACATGTTATCTACAGTTCCTTCATTGAAAGGCTGCCTTCCTAAAGCAGTCACATCACTCAGGCACATCAATGAATTGGAGGCCCTCACACTTCAGGAATCTTTTTTCCCCACAACCACAAGTTGTCTTTTATTACCAATCCTAAGTTTTGCAGCATGAACCCTTTTCTGGATTAACATGCTGTGCAGTATTCCGCCATATAGTGGTTGGGTCCAGAATACTTGTTTTTTTGTCTTTTTGTGTTTGGGCATTGTCGACCACAGTTTGGTGCCAGGTATGTCCCCTGTGTGACTTTGGACGGCGCCCTGGAAGTTGTGCTTAGTAGCCAGCTTCAGATTTTTTTTTCCTGCAGTTGGGTCTGGAAGCAAGCGAGGACGCTACCGAAAATCACAGAAAACCCTGAAAATGTTTTTTTAAAAGTGAAACCTAAACATTGCATGGACCACATGACCGGAGAACATACCTGGCCTTCGGAGACGACGTCTTCAAAACAGAATACTGCCCCATGACGACGCATGGTTCGACAAATGGTGAGGTTTGGGAAAGATCCACTTAAAATTCTGCCTCGAGAGCCACCACAAATTTGCCCAAAGTGATCCATATGAGGTGTGCAAACTCTGTTTGCACAAGGACAAGGATTGTGAGGTCTGTGCAGTGTTTCTGTCGAAGGTTCTCAGGGCACTCTGAAAGCAGAGAGAGGGCCACTACGTGACAATGGCCCAGGGATAGAAGAAACCTTCTCTGAAGGACTTGGGTCTCTCCAGCAACAAGGAGGACCAAGGAGCTGCAGCAGAATCAACACCCAGGTTCGGACGTCGAAATTCTCAACTGAGACTCAGAAAAATCTCACCCAGAAAAAGATGGCAAAAGACACAGAAAAGACAGATCAGGTAAGACACCCATACCCGCTGAAAACGAAGGACCACAAAAAGAAGGCACAGCCGAAGGCAGCACCGATGGCGTGTGAAAAGGCGATCAAAGGTCTGCCGTGATCCAAAGAACCCAACGGAACCCTGGCCAAGGGACTCAGACGAGGGAAGATAGCTTAAGGCGTCGAAGCAAAGGGTCGAGCAAGAACCCACGAAGTCAGCGACTCCACCCTCAAACACGGTGTCCACCACTTCAAAAAAGAGAAACTCTCCAGTCACCGACACCGAGAGAACCCTCTTGGTCAAAGAAGAAAAGACTTCTCAAAGCACAAATGGTGGCACTCCTCCAAAAGAAAAAGGAGTTTGACGAATCACTCGAGGGATTCCGTATCCCTGCTATTCCCACCGTCTACACCGACAACGTTGACACCGAAGAAACGGAAAACACCGAAGAGGAGGAAGAGATCCTCCATTCGTGTCCAACTCCCGAACCACACAACAAGGACGCCGATGAGTACATAAATGCACCAGAGGAAGAAGATGCCTCTGAGAATTTCGAGGATCAATGGAACGACCTCGACACGGAAAGTCCAGAGGAGGAAATATGCTGTTATCCCTCGAAGGCTTTGCCTTCAGATGAACTCGCCTTCTATAACTGACTCATAAAAAGAGCAGCAGACGTTTTTGGGGTCGCCCTTGAAAAAGAAAAGGAGGTAACCTGCTTCCTGCTAGAGATATTAGCTCCTGCCAACAAGGCCACACTGTATCTTCCCATGCTACAAAGCATCCTGGAACAAGGCAAGGAACCCTTCAACGATCCAGCCTCCGCCAAAGGAGTAACACCAAGGGTTGCGAAGTACAAACCTTTCTCCAAGGACCCTTAGTATATACAGGGAAATACTGTACCAGACTATTATTGTCACCACAGCAAGGAAGAGGGTCAACTCCCTTTCCAACACCGGTCCCCCTCCAGAGAAGGAGACCAAAAGAATGGACATGGTGGGCATAAAAATTAGAAAAGGAGGCAGGTACGCCATGGCGCATTGCAAACTCAAACACCCGGTTAAACAGGTATGGTCACCAACAATTGGAGGACATCGAGGAGCTAATCAACAAGCTCCCAGAAGAAGACCTGAAAAGAGGAAAATGCATTGTTCAGGAAGACAAGAATATTGCAAATGCATGCCGAAAGTCAGCAATCGATGCTGCAGATACTGCCAGCAGACAAATGTGCACAGGCACCACACTAAGGAGAAATGCCTGGCTAAAAATATCCGGCTTTAAGCAGGATGTGCAGTCCTCCATCATTAACAGACCATTCACAGGGGACACCCTGTTCGGCAAAGAAGTAGACAAAACCCTCCAACAAATAAAGGACAACGAAACTGTAAGAGCTATGGGAGCCCTGCAACAAAGAGGAGCTTTCAAAAGAGGAGGGTTTAACGGAAGGAAACCCACAGGAAGAACCTTGCACATGGACAACAAATACTTCATCCAGAGCAGGCCCAAGGAAACGGTCAACAGTCAAGCCAACAGACCGGATATCAAACCTGGCAACAACAGCCAAAGCAGTGCTTTTGTGGAAAGTGAAGAGGCAGTGGCCAACCCTTCATAGGAAGAGCAAACTGATGAAACTGACTCATGCACAAAAGAAAACCCACACACCACACCAGTGGGGGGGGGTGGCAGGATAGCACAATACCTGCAACAATAGCAAAATATCACTACGGACAAGTGGATATTTAATATGATAAAATATGGGTATTGCATAGAGCTGACAAAGACACCACCAGCAAAACGTCCAGAAATAAGAAGGCGCCACAAATCAGAACTCACACATTTAAGATCAGAAATCAAAGAGCTTTTTCAAAAACAAGCAATAGAAACGGTACCAAAGGGAGACCTTTTCAAGGGAAAATACTCCCCTTATTTCCTAGTGCCCAAGCAAGACCAGACCTAAGGTTCATAAACAAGTTCATCTTAACAGATTTCAAGATGACTACCCCAAGAAATAATACTACAAATTCAAAGGGGACATTACATCACAACAATAGACCTCAAAGATGCATACTTGCACATTCCCATGAACAAAAACCACAAAGTATCTCAGATTCCTTCACGAAGGAACACACTATCAGTTGAAGGTGCTACCTTTTGGAATAAAATCAGCACTACGAGTCTTCACCAGGTGCCTAGCCGCAGTAGCAGCACACCTACGAAAGGAAGGAATACATTTCTATCCTCATCTAGACAACTGGCTCATAAGAACAAATGCAAGACAAAGATGTCACAAACGTGTTCGAACAGTAATCTTCACACTCCAAAAACTAGGATTCTCAAATCACAAGAAGTCGTACACAAAGCAAGAACAAGAGAAAAAATTCTTAGGGGCAAGACTCAACTCATTACTTCCACAAGCTTATCCAACCCAAAACAGGATACACTCCATCAGGCGGAAAACGTCACTTTACCAGAGGGGTGAATCTCTGACAGTGAGGGGAGTCAAACTCATGGGCACTCATTCCTCATGCCCGCCTCCATATGCGTTCCTTCCAGGAATGACTTTCCAACAATTGGTGTAAGAAAGTGGCTCTGTATATACTGGACCAGAGTAAGGTCCGGTGTGCACATAGTCCATAGTCCCCAGATGTTTGGCAGAGGCTAAAGTTAGATATAACCATACTCTCAAAAGTGGTAGCTTGGTCGAGCAGTAAGGCAGGATCAGAGGACAGTGTAAAGCATTTGTTGTGCACACTCAGTCAGCAAATGGTCTCGCACACTCAAGAACTGAACTGAACTCTAGGTCAATTGTTTATTATATAAAAATATATTGTTTTATTTTAGAACCACAATTAGGTATAATAATACTTTCTCAGAATGAGAAGCTACAGTTGAATACTTTCAAATAGCTGTAGACTTTTCAATGCAATGGATACAGTTGTTGCAATATGCAACACAAGTTAAGCACAGTTTATAACATGGAGCTCAGTGGGAATTTTAAGTAAAATGCAATATCAATTACTTTACGTATGGTTTTCTTAGGGCTGGATCCTGGATTCAGCCCTTGTGCATCTCCTGTAAACAGTTGAAAGAAATAGTTTTTGTTACACCGGCGATTTTTAAGGAATATTTGTAGGTTTAAAAAATAGACAGAAGAATTTCTGGCAAAAACCTGCCAATGTTATCCTATGGAGGAAAATTGTTATCCGAAACTCAGTTGTAAGTACTTTTTAGGGTCTGTGCTGGGTACAAAGATCCAGCACTGGGAGCTCTCCTGGTAACAGGTGAGTAATTTCGTTTTCGTTGATTGGGTGATTTTTAGTGAATATTTCAAAGTTTCAAATCTCAACACTTATGTTAAAAGAATTTCCAAGTGAAAACCAGTCAGTTTTACCCAAAGGAGAAAAACTAGGTTATCAGTTTCCAGGTAAGTACTCGACTGGCAGAGTTAAGGTTCTGGGGCAAGACTCGGGGGTCTCCCAGGTTCAGGTAGGTATAGTAGTTACACCCTTAGCGGCACATGGGCAGCCGGGTGCAGAGAGAGCAGGCCCAATGTTAGCCTATGGCGGGTATGAGGCCTTTGGTTGGTGGCTGCTAGCAGGCAGGCCACATGGCTGTGGGAGCTGAGCTCCTGGTCACTTTCACAGGGCAAGTGGGTAAGTAAAATAGAACAGATGCTGCACTTCCAGTGGCACTCGGGCGTCTGTGTGCAGGGTGCTTTTGGGGCGTCGGGCGCCCAATGGTTTTCAATGGGAAAGCTACAAGACGAACAAAGGCTGCAAGCTTTGGGACGGAGATTGTTCAGGTGCGACGGCCACTTGGAGAGGTAAGTTGGGAAGCTGTAGGTTAGGTAGACACCCAGGAGTTGGGCACAGGGAGCTGTGGGGGGCTGGGTGCAGGGGTGTCTTTTGGTGTCTGAAAATCTTACCCTCAGCTGGTCGCGGTTGGAGGGGTCCCTTGTTGTGAGGCTGATGGGTGCCAGGAGCGTCAAAGAGGCTCCTTGGGTGCTGGATTCTGGGTCACAGTCGCTGGGGGACATCCTTGTGGTCTTTGTTCACTCTGGCGCAGGCCCTGCTCGGCAGGTGCAGAGTGGGCTGGATTTGCGGTTTCTGGCTGGCACCAGGGGTTGTAGATCTTTAGCAGAACCACTGCTTTTGAGAGTCTCAGTCTTTGGATGAGCAAGGCAGTCAGGTCCTCTGGGTTTTTGAGGTTGCTGACCACAGGAGACGCCGGGTTTTAGCAGGAGCAGGTTCGAAGGTTGACATGTCGGTAGAGCTGTGGCCAAATCAGTTGGTGTTGTCCTCTTGTTAGCAGCTGCACGGCAGGTGGTCTTCTTGTTCTTCTTTGTAGTTTCGGAATCAGGATCTGAGGAAGGAAGGTTCAGGGTGCCCTAAATACTAAATGTTCGAGGCATATGAGCTGCAGATACTACACTTTTGCATTAGATCGCCACCTGGTGTTAGGCTCGGATGATTGCATGTTGTTGTCGTCTTGGAAGAAGTCTTTTGTAGTCACGAGATAGGTGACTCCTCCCTTGGACAATAGTGCTCCTCCCTTGGACAATAGTGCGCATGGGCATCGACTCCATCCTTAGATTGTTTTTTTCCGCCACTGGGTTTGGATGAACTTTTTCCACTCCGTCTCAAAATCTACTTTTCAAGTACTTTGAAGTACTTTGAAGTGCAAAAAATCATAAAAACTTTACTTCACTATCTTCGACATCGACTAACATCGTTTCGACTCCATCAGCTCGATTCCAGTCGTCGATGCGGGCCGTTGGGCCTATCCACGCCGTGAGGCCTACACCTCATGGAAAGGACGCCATTTAAGAAATGCCCCGAGTGTGGAGCAAAGTTTCCACACAGTGAACACCACGAGGTCTGCAACCTGTGCTTATTGCCAGAACACGACAAATCCAGCTGTACAGCCTGCGCGTCCTTTCGATCCAAGAAAACCATCTGAGATCGGAGGGCCGGTCGACGCGACATGCAGAGATCAGCTCCGGAACCGGTAGACATCTTCGACGAGGAGGTTCCACTCGTTCTCGAAGAAGATTCCGATGATCTCCAAATCGTATCAGAGGCAGACGACTCAGATGACTCCATACCATCAGATCAGCGCGTAACTACTACTGCCCCTGCACCACACACAGCACCCAGATCGAAGGCAAAGGTCAACACTCCGCCTCTGGGCCCAGTCGCGACCGAAAAACCACACCGAAAACAACACCTTCGGTGCTGAAAACTACGCCAAAGGACAATGTAACACCTCTTAAGGCTAAAGACAAGAAGCAACCTCGTCCGGAACCGAAAAAATCGGCGCCGACAAAGGTTCCACAAGGAGTAGAACTTTTCCAATCAGATCTTCTGCAAAAGATCTACATTGACCCAAAAACAGGTGCTGTATCCACTATACCACATAAGAAGAGGAAGGCAGATACAACACCCACACCTGTAGTACCTGCCAATAAGGACTCTGCCACATCTCCTATGCACTCTTCTTCTCCTATACTTCCTTCTCCTTCATCCCCTGTTTCTCTTAACATTTCACCACAGATTTCTCCTCCACATTCTCCTACTCGTGTCTTCACACTCACCTCAAAACGATGATGAGTATAGCCTAGGAAGAGGGATAGACCCAGATGAGCCTTTCCCATACCCTTTAGATGATCCAGACTGGGAGAACCCAAACCCAAGGGATGTACCAGATATTCCTGACCCACAGTCATACCCATCAAAACCTTCTCCCCCAGAAGATAACATTGGTTTTGGGCACCTATTGAACAGAGCTGCCATTTGCCATGGGGTCCACTATGCACTCTGATGAGGCAGAGGAGGATTTTCTATTAGACACATTTGAACAATCACAAAGGTCTGTTCAAAATCTTCCTATGATTAAAGGGGTCCTCAAACATGCTCCAGAGGTATTTAAAGACCCTGTACGTACTAGGATCCTAAACCCTAGAATTGAGAAAAAATATAGGCCTGCACCTGCCGATCCAGCCTACATTAAAGGACAACTACCATTATATTCACTAGTTGTATCAAATGCTAGGAAGAGGGCAAACTCAAAAACGTCAGGTGAAGCTCCCCCACCTGACAAAGAATCTAAAGTCATAGATGCCTCAGGCAAAAGAATAGCTTCGCAAGCTACTAACATATGGCGTATAGCTAACACACAAGCCCTCCTTTCAAGATTTGACAGAGCTCATTATGATCATTTAGAGAAACTATTAGAACATCTACCTGAAAAATATAAAACGCAGGCAAACGACCTTATACAAGAAGGCAAGCTAATTTCTAATGCCTCAATCAAGTGTGCACTTGATGTGGCAGACACTGCGTCTAGAGCTGTGAACACTAGTGTCCTACTTAGAAGACATGCGTGGCTACGCATTTCAGGATTTAAACAGGAAGTGCAAACTACCTTTTTAAATCAACCATTTAATCAAAATCAACTGTTTGGACCGGAGGTAGACACAGCACTTGAAAAGATGAAGAAGGATACAGAGACTGCCAAATCTATGGGAGCTTTACAGTCCACACAAGCTAGAAGTTCCTTTTGTCGCGCCTTCTACAGAGGAGGCTCCAAACAGACTGGAGCAGACAATACAACAACCTTCAAATCTAACACACAAACATCCTCTAACAAAGGATATTTTAGAGGAGGATATAGAGGAAACAACAACAAAAGAAGAGGTCGGGTAACAATAATCGAACCGCTTCCACTACAAAACAGTGACTTTCCTCTGCTTCCCCAACAGCATTCCACTCCTGTTCGGGGCAGATTAACACAGTTCCTACCCTTCTGGAATTCTATTACAACAGACAAGTGGGTAAGTCAAATTATCCAGTATGGCTACTGCCTCGAACTTACAGCAACCCCTCTATACATACCACCCAAGCAGCGTCCAATGTCTGCAGAACATCTTACTCTGCTCAAACAAGAAGCCCTGTCACTTCTTCAAAAGGATGCAATAGAAATAGTTCCTTTACAACACCAAGGAACAGGGGTTTACTCGCTGTATTTTCTAATACCCAAGAAGGACGGGACACTAAGACCAATTCTCAACCTCAGGCCCCTCAATCATTACATACAATCCGATCATTTTCATATGATCACTTTACAAGTGCTTCCACTGCTGCAACAAGGTGATTTCCTTACAACACTAGATTTAAAGGACGCCTACTTCCGCAGTCCGATACATCCTGCTCACAGGAAGTATCTACGGTTTGTACTGGAAGGACAACATTATCAATTCACAGTCCTTCCATTCGGAGTTACAACAGCACCAAGAGTATTCACAAAGTGCCTAGCAGTAGTAGCAGCACATCTTCGGAGACAACAAATACATGTCCTCCCCATATCTAGACGATTGGCACATAAAAGCCAAGTCATTCAATCAGTGTGTTCAACACACACATCAGACAATTCAAACATTGCACGACTTAAGGTTTACAATAAACTTCACCAAGTCGCACCTGCAACCCTCTCATACACATCAGTATCTAGGGGCGACAATAAACACGTCTACAGCTCTAGCGTATCCCAGTCCAGCAAGGATACAGAGCATTCAGGCCTTAGTCACAAGCTTCCAACATCAACACTCTCTCCAAGCCAGAGTATTCATGAGACTAATAGGCATGATGGCGTCTTGCATCTTCATAGTACCATATGCAAGACAGCAGATGCGTCCGTTACAGGAATGTCTAGCACAACAGTGGAACCAGGCTCCAGGGCAACTAACAGACCTGGTGTTGGTGGACAGCCGCACACATTGCTCTCTGCAGTGGTGGAACACCAAAAACTTGACAAAGGGACGGCCGTTCCTCGAACCTGTTCCACAAATAGTGCTCACAGCAGACTCCTCTCTCACAGGATAGGGAGCCCATCTCCTACATCATACAACTCAAGGACAATGGAACATTCAACAGAAATTGTTCCATATCAACCATCTAGAACTGCTAGCAATATTCTTAGCACTCAAAACATTCCAAGTACAAAACCAAGCTGTATTAATCCGGACGGACAACATGACAGCATGTATTATTATACAAAAACAGGGGGACACACACTCTCTACAACTGTCCCACCTTGCACAGAACATTTGGAGATGGGCCATTCCACAAAATATATATCTGCTAGCAGAGCACCTTCCAGGAGTTCACAATCAGATAGCAGATCTTTTGAGTCGGCAGACACAACAAATTCATGAATGGGAACTACATCCGCAAGTTCTTCAACCATTTTTTCACAAGTGGGGTCATCCAGACATAGATCTGTTCGACACACACGAAAACGCAAAATGCCCAACCTTCACCGCCAGGTTTCCACACCCGCTGTCCAAGGGCAATGCGATATGGATGAACTGGTCAGACAGATTTGCGTATGCTTTTCCGCCACTACCACTAATACCATTGGTAGTACGCAAGCTCAGACAACAGTCTCTAAAATTAATCCTGGTAGCTCCCACATGGGCACGCCAACCGTGGTTCACCCGACTGCTAGAACTCTCTCTACTTCCACACCAAAAACTACGACTGACACCTTCCCTGCTAACGCAGAACCATGGAGACATCAGACATCCAGACCCAAATAAACTGAATCTGGCGATCTGGCTCCTGAAGTCTTAGAGTTTGGTTATCTTAACCTACCACCAGACTGTATGAACATCATTAAAAAAGCCAGGGGAACTACTACCAAAGCTTGTTATGCTGGTAAATGGAAGATATTTGCAATTTTTGCAACAATAACCAAATCGATCCCCTGGATGCTTCTATCCAAAATATAATTTGCTACCTTTTACATTTACAAAGACGTAACTTGGCATATTCATCCATACGCCTGCACCTTGCAGCAATTGCGGCATATTTACAAAACAGACATCTGTCTCTTTTTAGAGTACCTGCTATTAAAGCATTTATGGAAGGATTAAAAAGAATCATTCCACCCAGGTCACCACCTTCTCCAGTATGGAACCTAAACGTTGTTCTTGCACGACTCATGGGTCCCCCTTTTGAACCTTTACACAAATGTGAACTGCAATTCCTCACATGGAAAACAGCTTTCCTTATTGCTATTACCTCTCTTAGAAGAGTAATTGAGATACAAGCTTTCACAATACAAGAACCATTTTTACAACTACATCGTAACAAGGTGGTTCTAAGAACTAATCCTAAATTCCTTCTAAAAGTCATTAGTCCTTTTCATTTAAACTAATCTGTAGAGTTACCTGTGTTTTTCCAAAACCCGGACTCTGTAGCAGAAAGAAGTATACACACACTAGATGTTAAAAGAGCTCTTCTCTACTATATAGATAGGACTAAATCTTTTCGAAAGACAAAACAATTGTTTGTATCTTTCTCTTCACCACATAAAGGCAACCCCATCTCTTAGGGTGGAATTGCAAGGTGGATTGTAAAATGTATACAAATATGCTAACGGAAAGCAAAACGTACATTAACAGTTCCTCCTAGAGCGCATTCCACATGCAAGCTAGGAGCCTCTATGGCTTTCTTAGGGAACATCCCCCTAGAAGACATATGCAAGGCAGCAACATGGTCTACGACACACATCTTCACTACACACTACTGTGTTGATGTGCAAGCCAAGCAGCAAGCTGCAGTAGGCCAAGCTGTCCTTAAAACTCTTTCAAACTACTGCAACAGATACAGGTGACCACCGCTAGGGAAGACACTGCTGTACAATCAATGCAAAAGTGTAGTATTTGCAGCTCATATGCCTCGAACGGAAAATGCTACTTACCAGTATGCATCTGTTCCTGGCATGTAGAGCTGCAGATCACTACACGCTCTCCCGCCTCCCCGGGACTTGTATCTGTTCCAGTTTTATCTTACTTGGATGCACACGCATGGACATCCTTTTCTTTACTTCTATTAACTCCATTTCCCATCATGGCGAAAAACAATATAAAGATGGAGTCGATGCCCATGCGCACTATCGTCCAAGGGAGGAGTCCCCTATCTCGTGACTACAAAAGACTTCTTCCAAGACGACAACAACATGCAATCATCCGAGCCCAACACCAGGTGGCGATCTAATGCAAAAGTGTAGTGATCTGCAGCTCTACATGCCAAGAACAGATGCATACTGGTAAGTAGCATTTTCTTTAGTGGCGTTACAGGTAGGTAAAGTTGAGGGACCAATGGGTCCCTTCCCTGTGGTGAGTACACCCCCTATCCTGCCACTCTCCAGTGGCAGGGGGGCAGTAGCCTGGTCCTGATTGGGTATGGCTCCCCATCTTTAAGAGGGGTGGGGTTGGCAGAGGCTGGCACACCCCCTTTCCTCAGTTAGGTTTTCCCTTCGATCTTCCCACCAGAGTGGGGGTCAAAACCGGTGGGGGCCAGTTGCTGAGTACAGCAAGTCGTCTGGAGAAGCTCACAAAGGCGGCATGCCTTTGAAGCTTTCCCTGCTCATTCTGGGGGAGGAGGCCTAGCACTTCACCCCAGGATGTGCATTGTTGCAGGCCCACAAGAGCGGATGGCTCTCGACCCAGGGGTCCAGCAAAATGTCTGTCGTGTGGCAGCCTAAGCAGCCACTCAGTCAGGATGCTGGTCATTGGTTAGTTTCAGGGGGCATCTCTAAGATGCCCTCTGTCGTACATTTTTCATTAAATCCCACACTGGCATCAGTGTGAGTTTAATGTGCTGAGACGTTTGATACCAATCTTCTCAGTCTTCAGTGAAGCCATCATGGTGCTGTGGAGTACGTGATGACCTCCCAGCACCATATACTCTTAATGGCAGCACTGCACTTAGTGCCCAGGAATGGACCTGGGCACTGTAGGGGTACAGGGCTCATGCACCTGTACCCTCACCACTGGCATAGGGCACCCAGCTGGAGGGTTGACTGATGTATGCCAGGGCAGTGTTTTGTGGGCATGGCACACAGGGATGTGTGCCATGTCGACTCTTCGCTTTGTTTTGCACCAAGACATGCAGCCTGCCAAGGCAGTGTGAGTGTCAGGGTACAGGGCTTATAAGGGTGGCACAATAAGTGCTTCAGCCCTTAGAGGTCTTCTTTGGTCACAGTGCCCTGGGTACCTGTGGTACCATTTACCAGGGACTGACCTGTGGCCAGAAATGGCAATTAGGTTAGTATTTGGGGGAAGAACACAGGCCCTGGGAACCTTATTGGCAGGAACCCAAGGCACATCAATGAAACTTGCATCAGTAGTCTGGCAAAAAGGGGGGGGAGGAGGTTACTGCAACAGAACCCCACTTTCCTACAAATGGTCACAGGCCATAGGGATTTGGCAAGATCTAGTGGTTGTGAGGCAGAAACTGCAAGCAGAAATACAATGTTGGACATCTAGCAAGATAACACTAGGCAAAGCATTCTCCTACCAGTCTTCTTCAAAGACCCGCAAACAAAAGGAGAAAAGAGTCTCCATGCCTTGGATGCAAGGAGAGCTCTACTGTACTATCTACAGAGGACCGAACAAGCTCGCAATAGCAAACAACTGTTTGTTGCATACTCACATACCAAGAGAGGAACATTTGTCACAAAGGCAACAATTGCACAATGGATAGTCCAAAGCATCCAACTATGCTATGCCGCCATGAGAAAAACCCAAAGCCTACGGCCCAAAGCTCCCTCAACTAGGAAAAAACTAGCAACACTAGCATTCATGGCCAATGTGCCAATAGACCCCATATG
Organism: Lissotriton helveticus; assembly: GCF_964261635.1. Lineage (NCBI taxonomy): Eukaryota > Metazoa > Chordata > Amphibia > Caudata > Salamandridae > Lissotriton > Lissotriton helveticus. Next base: position 1,638,823,099 of record NC_136068.1, on the reverse strand, counting down.
TGCTGCTGCAAATCACTTAAAATACAAGCAGCAATGTTGGTGCGGTAGTGGGGGCGGGGTGATGGGGTAGGGAAAGACTGCACAGGGCGAGCAGACTGCCACGAGCAGGAAACAAGACTCCATTGTGAAAATAAAAGCTTGTGTCCTGGGATTTTGGGTGAACCACTTTAATAAAAGCTGCGATCTCGTAGAGGTGGTGGGTGCCAGGTGAAGGAGTAGGGAGAGATGGCACAGGGCGAGCAGGAAACAAGACGCACTAGTAAAAATGAAAGCGGTGAAGGAGTGGAGAGTGACGGCACACAATGTGACTGGAGCAGCATTTGAGCTTGTAAATGACCCATTTGGCAACATTTAAAAAGCCGCATGAAACTGCATCAATACATGCTGTGAAGTGCGTGCAGTCAGGGCTGTCGACTTGGGAGTTCGTCTTTGCACGGGCTCAACATCCTGTGATTTTAGACAAATCACTTCAAATACCTGCAGTTCGCTGTTGGCCACAAGCACTTCCAGCTTACCATGCTCCCCTTTGGCCTTACCAGTGCCCCTCGGATGTTCACGAAAGTTATGGCAGTGGTCACAGCTCATTGCGCAGATTAGGGGTTCCAGTCTTCGCCTATTTCGATGGCTGGTTGTTGAAAGCGGGCTCGCCCCAGGCAGTCGTTTTCCCACCTCCAGACTACGGCAAACCTCCTGCATTCACTGGGGTTCTCCATCAATGTGCCGAAGTCACACCTGACCCCCTCTCAGAAGCTCCTCTTCATCGGAGCAGTTCTGGACACAACGCAGTTTCGGGTTTATCCTTCTAAACAGCGAGTCTGGGATATTCGGGTTATGATTCCGATCTTTCAGCCTCTATCCCGGGTTTCGGTCAGGATGACCCTGAGGCTGCGGGGCCTCCTGGCCTCCTGCATGCTGCTGGTCAATCATGACAGGTGACATATGCGGGCTCTGCAGTGGGACCTGAAGTTCCAGTGGGTGCAGCATCAAGGGAATCTGTCCGATTGCTTCCAGATCTCGGAGGGCACTGCACGACAATTGCAGTGGTGGCTCACGAACTAGGATTGGGTCAGCGGCAGATCCCTCTCCCTTCCCCAACCAGAACACACAGTGGTGACAGACACATCCCTTCTGAGATGGGACGGCCACATGGGAGGTGTGTAGATCAGAGGCTTCTGGTCTCCGGCGGAGTCCGAGCGCCACATCAGCCTTCTGGAGCTTCGAGCGATACATCTTGCACTAAAAGCATTCCTTCCCTCTGTCCGTGGAAGAGTAGTGCAGGAGTTCAGACAACACCACCGCCATGTGGTATTGCAACAACCATGGCGGGGTGGGGTCAAGGACCCTATGTCAAGAGGCCCTCCGTCTCTGGACATAGCTGGAACGTCAGGGCATATCCCTGTTGGTTCAACACCTGGCAGGTTCACTGAATGCCTTGGCGGACAAACTCAGCCGCAGGTGCATGATGGATCACGAATGGCGTCTTCACTCGGAGGTGGTGCAAGGTTTCTTTCAACAGTGAGGAGAGCCATGGTTGGATCTAATCGCCACCAAAGAGAATGCACAGTCAGCAATTCTGCGCGTTGGGATTTCCAAGGCGACACACACTAGGCAACGCTTTTCGTTGCGAGTGGAGTTGTGGTCTTCTATAAATGCCTTTCCGCCTATACCACTTCTGCTCAGAGTGCTGAAGATCAAGCGCGACCGAGCCAAAGTCATTCTTGTGGATCCGGATTGGGCACGAAGAGTCTGGTATCCCAAGCTGCTCAACCTGGCCATCGATCCCCTGATCCGAATGCCTCTTCGGGAGAATTTTCTGTCGCAGCAGCAGGGGACGGTCCTCCACCCGAACCTGTCCAGCCTCTACCTCCTTGCGTGGAGATTGAGCGGCGGCAGTTTGTCATTTGACTTGCTTCCAGAAGTCTGTAATACAATCTTGGCAGCCAGGCGTCCCTCCACTAAGACGTTATACACCTGCAGGTGGAATACATTTGTGGCATAATGCACAGCAAAGGCTGTGGATCCCCATACTGCCCCTCTTTCTGAAGTTTTCTTGTTCCTCCTGTCTTTGGCTCAGTAGGGCTATGCTCTGGGCACTCTTAAGGGCGATCTCTCTGCAATTTCAGCCTTCTTAGGCTTCTTGATCAGCCTTCTCTTTTCAAGTCCCCTGTTGTAAATAGATTTCTCAAAGGTATTACTCGTCTTATTCCTCCTGTTCCCTTCGTAAGCCTCAGTTGGACTTGACCTTGGCTCTTACTTTTCTGATGTGCGCTCCCTTTGCTCCGCTACATAACTGTCATCTCAGACTCCTCTCACTGAAAACTGCTTTTCTGGTGGCCATCACCTCTGAACCCAGGGTGAGTGAGCAACAAGCTCTGTCTTCCAAGCCTCTTTTTCTGGCAGTTCATCCGGACAAGGTCGTTGTCAGAACTCTACCTGCCTTTCTTCCAAAGGTGGTCACTTCTTTTCATATTGGCCAAACCATCACTTTTCCCACCTTCTTTCTGCCTCCGCATCCTTCAAAAGAGGAAGAGAGTCTCCACTGTATAAATGCAAAACGTGCGCTTTCCTTCTATTTGGATCGTACCAAACAATTCAGGGTGGACAACCAACTTTTCTTTGGTTACGTGGGCGCTAAAGGTCGGACTGTGCACAAACGGACCATCTCCAGGTGGGTTGTTCTGTGCATCAAGACCTGCTATTCTTTGGCAACGGAGCCTCCAGTGAGGCTGTGCGCCCATTCAACCAGGGCGACGGCAGCTACTACTGCTTTAGAACAGGGAGTCCCCTTAAATGACATGTCAAGCAGCTACGTGGGCATCACTGCACACGTTCACCAAGCACTACTTCCTGGACAGCCAAGTCCGGAGAGACTGCTTCTCTGGTTGTTCTGTTCGCCAGGACTTTCTGGTGTGAACTTAGTTCGCAGACCCACCTCCAGGGTTGGTATTGCTGGGGTATCTATTCTAAGGTAAGGAATCTATAACTAATGGTTTCTTTCAGATGAACAAGTTACTTCCTTCGGTAACTATATATCTGTAAGAAACATAAAGTTCGAGGCATGTGGGCTGCTAAATTCATATCTGATGCATAGATCGCCGCCTAGTGTTGGGTCCGGATGATTGCACATTGTTGTCCTGGAAGAGTCTTCGAAGTATCACGAGATAGGTGGCTACTCCCCTGGACTACAGTGCGCATGGACATCGGCTCCATCCCCAGATTGTTTTTTTCCGCCATTGGGTTCGGATGTGATTTCGACGGCTCCCTGTCGGAATCGAAAAACCTTCCTTCTCAAGGCCAAAAGGCCTTCGGTATTCGCGTCGGTATTGTATGCGAACGGTCCCGAGCATCGTCTGACTCTTCCGGTCAGATTTCAGCGAAGTGGTTTACCCTTCACGCATCGAGGCCCTGTACTCGCAGCAAGACCCCGACGGCTTCATCATGGAACGGAGCCCGTTCAAGCGCTGCCCCGTGTGTGGGTCCAAATACCCACACATCGACGTGCATCCAGTTTGTAATAGATGTCTTTCGCCGGACCACGACGAAGACAACTGCATGGCCTGCTCCAAATTCAGGTCAAAGAAGACGCTCAAGCATCGGCGCGCGGCGCGACTTGAGGCCACCACCATCGACGGAGGTCAAGGCGGATCCAGAGGAATACATCGAAGGACAGAGCCAAGACCTTGAATACGTCGAGGAGGTAGGGGACGACTAAGAAGTCTATGGGGCCGCGGAAGATAGCTCAGAGGACGAGCTATGCCCCGAAAGTTACTCGACTCAGGCTCCGGTCACGGGATCGCCACTCGGCCTTACCCTCGACCCTGCACCGATATCCCCAGCCCCGCCTTCGGGCCCGGCTACGGATACACCGGAGGAGCCACCGTTGCGCGTATCGAAACCGAAACCGCAACTATTGCTGTCGACGGCGCCTAAAATGGCCGACATCACGCCGAAAACGAAACCGAAACCTTCGGTCTCCACGGCTCCGAAAATGGCCGCCGACTCAGCAAAAGCGAAACCGAAACTTGCGGCTTCCACAACAGCTAAAATGGCCGACGTCCCGTCCAAGCCAGCAAAGCCGACTCAGTCTTCAACTCCGTCAGCTTCAAGCCACACGAAGTCCAAGAAGACTGTCGACACATCGGCGCCACAAACGGTGGCTAAGGACAAGTCCTCAAAGAAGGTCGTCCATCCCGCCTCTGCGCCTAAGGCCCAAGATCCGACGACCGGAGCCGCTACTCATCGGCACACGGATGCCGGGTCGGCATCGCCGGCGTCGGCGCCTGCACCGACCGCAAAGCAGCGTCCCGTGGGTGGCCAAGAATCATCGGTGGCCACTTCTGCTACGCCAAAGTCCTCCGAAGCAGACAAACATGAAGCATCGGTTACCAAACCCTCGGCTTCTTTTACAAAACAGGTCACCGACTCCCTCAAGAGAATTCGGGAGAAAGCACAGACGTCAACGTCTACCGCATCATCGGATCCAACACCGGTGAACATACCGGCGAAGTCGTCCACCAAGCTTCTCTACGTCCTGCCACCAAAGGTGGCGCCCAAAGCGTTTGTGGCCAAGACGGTGTCGAAGAACACCGACACGTCGGAATATTCGACGCCCAGTCCCAATTTGCAGCGGCCAAAGGCGTCAGGGGACAATTTAGAGCATTACATCGATGCCAACACAGGGAAATTGACACTTTATAAAAGAAAGATCACTTCCCAACCTTTGGAAGCTTTTGTTATTCCGCTGAAAAAGAAAAAACAAGCACAGGACATACCTCCACTTGTTGAACCTCTTCAGCCTCCACCAAGGAGGAGTCCAACGCCTTCCCCCCACCACTCAGGGGGTGAGGATGAAGAACAGGATGACCAATATAATTTCCCTACTGACACTGACCCTGATGTACACCAGGACCCATATGATGACGCTGGGGACCAGGACAGCCATCAAGTAGTACATGACCCTCAGGTTTTTGGAACACGTACATCACCTACTGAGGACTCAGCAGCATTCACTGCTTTAATAGAACGGGCAGCTGCAACTCATAATGTGGACATGCACTCTGACCCGGTGGAGGAAGATTTCCTGTTTGACACTTTCTCTGTCTCCGAAAGAACAGTCAAAACACTCCCCATGCTGAAAGGTGTCCTTAAACATGCACCAGAGATCTTTAAGGAACCAACAAGAGCACGAGTGGTAAACCCACGTATTGAGAAAAAATACAGGCCAGCACCTGGAGACCCTGCTTATATTCGGGGACAGTTGCCTTTGGACTCATTGGTGGTCGCGAACGCCCGCAAACGGGCCAACTCCCAAACAACGGGTGAAGCTCCTCCCCCAGACAAAGAGTCGAAAGTGCTTGAGGCTTCTGGCAAGCGGGTGGCTGCGCAGGCTGCCAATGTATGGCGTATAGCAAATACACAAGCACTACTGGCGCGTTACGATAGGGCGCATTACGACACCCTAGAACAGCTCCTTCAACATCTACCTGATGAGTATAAAGAAGCAGGCGAAATGCTCATTCAGGAGGGGAAGCTTATATCAAATGCTGCCATTAAGTGTGCACTTGATGTCGTGGACACAGCGGCTAGGGGTATTAACACTAGCGTCATGCTAAGGCGCCAAGCCTGGCTTCGTATATCTGGGTTTAAGCAGGACATCCAGACTACAATCCTCAACCAGCCAGTCAATCCTGACAGACTGTTTGGCCCTGATGTAGACACCACACTTGAAAAGATTAAGAAAGACAACGAGACTGCTAAGTCCATGGGGGCTCTCCAATCACAACCGTTCAGAGGCAACACTTTTCGTCGCTCAGGTGCGCGTAGTGGTACCAGAGGACACTTGGGACAACAAACACAATTCGCAAAAGGTGGTGCGCAATCCTCGTACCCCAAGCAAGGTAGAGGGGGTTACCGAGGTAACAATGCCAAGGGCAGAGGCAGAGGAAACAACAACTCACGTTCCTCTGCCACCACCAAACAGTGAGTCCCTGTCGCTGCCCCCCGACCATCCAACACCTGTCGGGGGAAGACTACAGCAGTTCCTGCCAGTCTGGTCGTCCATCACCACAGACAGGTGGGTGAGAAAACTAATCCAGTACGGTTATTGCTTGGAGTTAATATCCACTCCTCCCAACATCCCCCCAAGACAACGTCCTATGTCGGCAGAGCACTTGCACTTATTGCAGCAGGAAGTGCTAGTAATGCTGCAGAAAGGAGCAATCGAACTCGTGCCAGTGGAGGAGGAAGGAACAGGTGTCTACTCCCTGTACTTCCTCATCCCAAAGAAGGACGGATCGCTCAGACCCATTCTAGATCTGCGCCCCCTCAACATGTACATACTGTCAGAACATTTTCACATGCTGACACTGCAACAAATCCTTCCCCTTCTAAACCAAGGGGATTTCCTGGCAACCTTGGACCTCAAGGATGCTTACTTCCACATCCCACTCCACCCATCCCACAGAAAATACCTCAGGTTCACCATTCTCAACAAGCACTATCAGTTCAAAGTCCTACCCTTCGGGGTGACTACTGCCCCCAGAGTGTTTACGAAGTGTCTAGCGACAGTGGCGGCGCACCTCAGGAGACAAAACATACATGTCTATCCGTACCTCGACGACTGGCTCGTTCAGGCAAAGTCGGAAAGACAGTGCGCCTCACACATGTCCCACACTATTCACCTCCTTCACAGCCTGGGGTTCTCGCTAAACTACCCAAAGTCGCACCTTCAGCCAGCCCATGTGCAGCAGTATCTGGGCGCGACCATAAACACCCTGACTGCTATAGCTCAACCAAACACGGTCAGAATCAACAACATTCGGTCGCTGATCCAGAGGTTCAAACCGCAGCACTCCCTGCCAGCGAGAGTGTTCATGCAGTTGATAGGCATGATGGCCTCCTGCATCTTCATAGTCCCGCACGCAAGGTTGCACATGCGTCCCCTCCAAGAATGCTTGGCAAATCAATGGACACAGGCTCAAGGACAACTGACAGACCTAGTGTTGGTGACCGGTCGGGCATACAACTCTCTGCATTGGTGGAATCCACACAACCTTTGCAAGGGACGACCGTTCCAGGAGCCGGTGCCACAGATTGTCCTAACAACGGACGCATCTCTCCAAGGGTGGGGAGCGCATGTGCTCCACTACACAGTGCAGGGACTATGGTCAACCCATCAACAAAGGTTGCACATCAACTACCTGGAATTGATGGCAATCTTCATGGCGCTCAAGTCCTTCAAAGTGCATTTGTGCAACAAGGTCGTGTTGATCCGGACGGACAACATGACAGCCATGTACTACATCCAAAAGCAGGGCGGTACTCACTCACCACAGCTGTCTCATCTGGCTCAGAGCATGTGGAAGTGGGCCATTCAGAGGAACATCTTCCTCATGGCAGAACACCTCCCGGGCAAGGACAATCAGATGGCGGATCTGCTCAGCAGATACAGCCATCAAATGCACGAGTGGGAGATTCATCCATCAGTACTCCACCCGTACTTCCAGCAGTGGGGTCATCCAGAGATAGACCTGTTTGCCACAAGGGAAAACGCAAAATGCCAAAGCTTTGCCGCCAGGTTCCCTCACCCAGAATCGCAAGGGAATGCGATATGGATGAACTGGTCAGGCAAATTTGCGTACGCTTTTCCCCCAGCGCCTCTCATTCCGCTGGTGGCAAGAAAGCTAAAGCAACAATCGATGACTCTCATCCTGGTTGCTCCAACATGGGCACGCCAACCATGGTACACCACGTTTCTAGAACTTTCCGTGGTACCGCATCAAAGGCTGCATCTCACACCCAGGCTCTTGACGCAGAACCATGGCGACATTCAGCATCCAGATCCGCAACAGCTCAATCTGGCGATCTGGCTCCTGAGGTCTTAGAATTTGGCTACCTCAACCTGCCTCCGGAATGCATGGACATTATCCGAGAGGCAAGAAAGTCCACAACCAGAGCTTGCTATGCAGCAAAATGGAAGAGGTTTGTCATTTACTGTACTAACAACAATATCAACCCGCTAGATGCATCCATTCCTAACATCATTTGCTATTTGTTACATCTTTACAAATGCAATCTAGCGTACGCTTCCATTCGGATACATCTATCCGCCATAGCGGCTTATCTCCAGAATAGGCAGCACCTCTCTGTTTTCAGGGTGCCTGCCATTAAAGCCTTCCTGGAGGGACTGAAGCGAGTCATTCCTCCTAGAACTCCACCAGCTCCAGTGTGGAACCTCAATGTAGTCCTCACTAGGCTGATGGGCCCACCTTTCGAGCCACTGCACTCCTGCGAAATTCAATTTCTGACGTGGAAAGTGGCTTTTCTCATTGCTATCACGTCGCTCAGACGTGTTAGCGAGCTGCAAGCGCTCACAATCCAAGAGCCCTTCATCCAAATACATTCTAACAGGGTAGTGCTCCGCACTAACCCCAAATTTTTTCCGAAGGTGGTGTCACAGTTTCATATCAACCAAACTATTGACCTGCCTGCATTCTTTCAAAACCCACTAACCGTGGCGGAAAGAATGCTTCATACACTAGACGTTAGGAGGGCGTTGATGTACTACATTGACAGGACTCAACACTTTCGAAAGACACAACAACTTTTTGTTGCCTTCTCACCACAGCACAAAGGCAACCCCATCTCCAAAGCAGGAATAGCCAGATGGATAGTTAAGTGCATTCAAATCTGTTACCAAAAAGCTAAGCGCACTTTATCTATACCCCCAAAAGCGCACTCCACACGCAAATTGGGGGCATCCATGGCGTTCCTAGGGAACATTCCCTTAGAAGACATTTGTAGAGCAGCCACTTGGGCTACACCACACACGTTCAATAAACATTACTGTGTGGATGTGCATTCCAAACAGCAAGCAGCTGTAGGACAGGCTGTTCTCAAAACACTTTTTCAAGCTTCTGCAGCTGGCACGGGCAACCGCCGTTAATGGAGGGACTGCTATGTATTCTATGCATCAGATATGAATTTAGCAGCCCACATGCCTCGAACTGAATATGCTACTTACCAGTATGCATCTGTTCTTGGCATGTAGGGCTGCTAACATTCATATCGCCCGCCCTCCTCCCCGGTGCCCGTAGCGGCTGCAGACACTCTCTTGCATTCATCATTAGCATGGACATCATTTACACTATTTAACTCCATCACTGCCACAATGGCTAAAAACAATCTGGGGATGGAGCCGATGCCCATGCGCACTGTAGTCCAGGGGAGGAGCCACCTATCTCGTGATACTTCGAAGACTCTTCCAGGACAACAATGTGCAATCATCCGGACCCAACACTAGGCGGCGATCTATGCATCAGATATGAATGTTAGCAGCCCTACATGCCAAGAACAGATGCATACTGGTAAGTAGCATATTCATTAGTTATAGATTACTTACTGCCCCTGATTTCTAGGGTTAAGGACATCCTTTCAGGGCCCTAGTTTTGTGCACCAGTGGTCAGTGTCTTGCATGGTTCTGCGTTCCTGGCGTGGAAAGTCGAGTACAGAACTGAGGTCAGCGTGCGAGGGTGGCGTCTAAGTAAGTTCCGCGACGTCATCCCAGCGACCAAGATGACGGACGCGGAGTCGACTGACTCCACCTACCAACGCGCAGGGGTACTGCTGACGAAAAAGATCCCGGATCCAGTCTGATGCCTGGGGGTAATTCTAAGGTAAGGAATCTATAACCAACTTATGTTTCATCCTGATATATATATCGTTACCGAAGGTAAGTAACTTGTTCGTTGTTATTGTAGAAATGGATTGGGGGTCCCTGACTTCCAGTTGCAATTCAGTGGGGGTCTGTTAAGTTTTAGAACCACTGATTTAGGGTAAATCTAGATTCACATGCAACTCTCTCCAGATTAGGAGCGTAATTGAGGTATAGAAAAAATGATCTAAACTCGTGATCGCTTTGTGGAGCATTGCAGGCCAAAGGTGGTTGCACAGCTCTGATTCCGTTTGTTGACAACCACCAAAGGTACAGAACGTTAATAGTGAAACTCCCACATAGCCACTATATGATCCGATTATGCTCAGCATATGATTCTAGAAGGTATTCAGGTTGAAAAACCATAATTTAAGGCAAGTAACTGTTTTCTTTGAAGTGAAACTGACCAATCCTAAGAAAGCTTGCCTTAAGAATGCTAGTCCTGTATACCTATCACTCAAACACCAGGACACTCCTTCATTTCATCATTCACCTCACTCAGACCCGAAATATGAACCGGATGCCAAAGACCCTTATAAGCCAATCCCTGCTGTGGAGGGATATGGTCTTTGGCACGACTAGAAAGTGAACGCCAAGGAAGATCCATTCTCCAGACCCTTCCCAGTGAAGATTTTGCCACCAGTTGACACAAAAGCTTACGATGCAGTTATCCAGAGGGCAGTGAACAGTCATGAACTTGGTGGGGATGGCATCTTGCATTGCGATAGTTCCAAATGCTAACCTTCACACACGCTCACTTCAGAGTGGTCTGCCTGGCAGTGGTCACAAGCAATGTGTCATTGGATGAGGTCGTGTTGGTATAGCCCAGAGTTCAGCACAGTCTTAAATTGTGGAACACCAAGAACCTGTTAAGGGCTGGTCACATGTCAAACCTATTACGCAGCAGACCGTTACCACAGATGACTCCCTCACGGGGAGAATTGTGCATCTGGACAAAATGACAATTGTGTGTAAATATACGCACCATCAAAAGTAAATGCACATTTCTTAGAGCTTATGACAGTGTCTAAAACATTAAGTGTTAATTGCACTGATTACCAAAAGATGATCCTTCGCAAACCGACAATAGGACTGCTGTGTACTGCATTCAGACATTCTGTTAGGGTGAACACCAACTTTATGGATTTAAGTAGGAAATTAATCCTAGAGTACTTCAGCAGTACTTTCACAAATGGTTGAGGAAGATGAGACAAACTTCCATGAGACTCATTCTGATCTCTCAAACGTGGGCAAAGCATCCATGGTATTCACTGCTGCTGGAAAGCTCTTTCCACCCACATAAAAAGTTATCCCTGAGTGGAACTTCTAACTCAGGATCAGGGCAACTTTAAGACATTTGAGTCTTATAACAATGGACCTGGCATTTTGACGCTTGAGGTCTTAGATTCCTTACCTACAGCTTACTGTTGAGTGTATGCTTCTTTTGAGAGTGGCTTGTGTATATGCTCCTTTTGAGACAGGTGTAGTTATGCCGCAGAATAGAAAATATTTGTACATTACTGTCACAGTGGACACAAACTACCTCTTCAGGACTCTGTTCAAGTCGTTCTTTTTATCCATTACAGTTCTAAAAAAAATCAGGTCTAGAGTACACACCTATTAGGCTTCATTTAGCAGCTGCGGCTGCTTATAGACAGAATAGACAGCTTAGCATACTATTTAATGTTCCAGTTGGTTAATTATTCACGGAGGGCCTTGAATGAGCTATTCTTCTCTAGGACACCACCAGCCCAATCATGAGTTTTTATTGTAGTTCCTGCTCAATTAATGGGACCTCCTTTTCAGCCTTATATTCTTCTCAAATGCAGTTTATCGCATGGAAACTGGGCTTCAAAGTGGCAATTACTACTTTGCATAGAGTTGGTTAGTTGCAAGGCTTAACGGCGGAGGAGGCTTTTATTCAATCTCATAATTATGGAGTCATCCTGAGGACAAACTCGCAATTTCTGCCAAAGGTAGTCTTCCTGTGCCTTGTCAGTCAGAAAATTGACTTGTTGATTTTATTTCCACTAATTCTGTCAGTTTCTGAAAAAGCATTACTTGCATTAGAGGGAGAGCATTCTTATATCTATAGAAGGCACTTAGCAGTCAGGGCTTGTACAAGGGATAATGATGTGTATATAGGTATGTTATGCTAAAGCTAAGCAGACTCTTCACAGTATGCCTAGAGCATTCCACTCATCAAAAACGAGCCTCTATAGCTTTCCTTGCAAACATACGACTTGAAGACCTGTGCAAAGCAGCTACATGGTGTACTTTGCACACTTTCACAAAGCATTAATGTGTGCCGATTCATTCCAGACCAGAGGAATAGGTCCGGAAAACGGTTCTTAAAACATTTGTAAGATCTACTTCATCTGCTCACAAGCCACTGCTTTGGAGGAAGAGCACTCTTTTTAAGTCCATGAAAAGTGTGCGCTCTACAACTGTACAAATGTAAATTGATACTTGTAGCTATAGGTTTATAGTGCTGTAGATTCAGATGCCCCCTCCCAGCTCACCAGATGTGAGCTTATGCCCCAGATGGTCTACATTTTATCTCTTACTGACTGGTACGGATCCTCCACTATGGCGGAAGAGCGTCGCCCCTAGCCCTTTACAAAAATGTAAAAAGAAAACTAGTTTAAAACCAGTTTTATTAAGCTTGTGCTGATGCTTGTGACCAGGTTGATAGGCTGGAGGGGGAGTTGCGGGCCCTACCTACAGTGCTCATGAGGGTTGGGTGGAGAACATGGTAAGTATTTATTTATTGAAGTTTTGTATAGCGCTAGCTGGACCCGGAGGTATCAGAGCGCTTCACAGCAAATACCCCAGACGGCCGGCCAAACATTCATGCGCACCTGCAAGGTGTGCTCGCCACTTCCCCTGCTCCTGTGTCAGAGCAGCCCTGTCTTGCCTTTTTATGTCTATTTCGCTGCTACACAGCAGTGCGGCGACGCTCCTCTGCCTTAGTGGAGGAGCCGCCACTGCTCCCAGTCAGTCCTTTACCGTAAATCATCGGCGCTCAGGCCAATCCTGAAGCTGCCCTCATGCATGAGAGCAGCTTCAGGATTGGCTGCAGGGCAGGGTGTGAGCCTGTGCCTGCCTGCCTGCGGCAGCGGGAAGGAGCAGAAGAGCACAACATGTTTCTGGAGGGCAGAAGGTACGTTTTTATTCTTGTGTCTGTCGTACCCCGTTCCTCCCCCTCCCCGATGTCCTGCTTCTTTTTCCCAATACAAGCCTCTCCTGATTACTGATTCTTATCCATTAAGGATTATTCTTTCTCTGTGTGCCAGTAGACATTTATTTACATTCCTGCTTCGCTTCACTCCACTTACAATTAAGGGGGAAAGCAATCTGGGGTAAAATCGTAATCCTGATGCATTGCTTGTTTCTGGACGGATCACGAGTCGCTTCAAAATTGAAAATTGTACTCCATAGAAAAACTTAAAATGTCCGCACCCAACACAAGATGGCAGAAACATGCAATGCATGTATAGCTACAGCACTATAATCTACAAACCGATACTCACAGATGAAGTTAAAATGTTCCTTATTGTCAACTCCTCTCCCTTCTATCCTGCTGTGTTGGGCACAGTGCATGGAAGGAAAATGTTCTCCAAAAACTGTTGCCGTAATGAATTTTACAGTGATTGTTAAAACATACCATCTCTTCTATATGCATAAACAGCAGCCACGCCCTTTGCCTATTCGAAAGGATACAAAGATCATCTATTGTGTCTTCTATATGTGCCGTTCTGTCATTTAGTTCAACTGCCTCCCCTACCTGTAAGGTGCAAGCTGTTGTGTTTAATTTTTAGCTGTCTGATTACAAAAGACAGTGGGCTTGCAGTCCGATAGCTTACTCTTCTTTTCTTGTACGTGGCCTTCCCCTGGAGCGTAGCCTCTTTGTGATCCTTTTTATTGGCTTCCACTGCTCGAATTGTCAACTACTTTTTTCTTTTTCATTCAGCACTCCAGGAGAGTGCATGTGTTTTCCAGCTCTCTCCGTCGTGGGTTCCTTCACCCCTTTAAATATTCTCACACTCAAATCAACCATAGATTACTTATGAAGGGTCTGATACCAAATGTGCCCATCACCTTTTTCTCAGGCTATAAACTGCTGTACTTTGGTAAGTGGGATTTTGCACACTCTTAAGAAAAGATGTATCTAAATTCTCTTTTTTTTTTTTTACCCACTCGGTCAGTGGAGAGAACTAATAGTCACAGAGACTTGAAAATATGTATCACATAAAGCTCCATGTGCAAGGCTTAGATTACAGTGAGCTGTTCACTCATCCCAGCCTTGTGAGAAATATTGCTCCCTCAAAACTCCCACTAAATGGATAGAGTATCTTGATAATATGGCTCTTCAGAACAAATTCTCTAGAGAGCTACATAGGTGCCTCACATTGGAGGTTAAGCCTTTGTTAAAAACACTTTCCCCACCAATACAGAGAATTAGATGCAGTTCCAGCGGTATAGTTTGCAGAACTTGCCACCCCTGTCTGTACTTCATCAGCTGACCTAGTCCTTTCGAGGCAGAGTATTGGGCACTGTTAAAATCACGAGTCGCAGTCCTTCAAATTTCATTGCCAGATAGTCCAAAAACACCCTGTTCTCCACTACCAGTGTCAAAGGCGCTTCAGACTTTCATCTTCTCTGCACTTTTCACCTGATGGTTTGACACCTATTTTTTTTTTTTTTTTAGAGTACTGCTAGAATTTTAGCCAGCTAGCGTTGGCATCCTCCATTTCATCCTGAGTTCACGAAAGCTTTGTTGTCTTTAGGGGGGTTAATCTGTTATATTATACACAATTAGCTGGTAAAGGCCCAGTCTCCCTCTACATGTCAGGAGAACCGTTAGATTGTTTGTGATACCGTTTTCATTCTCTGTCAATTTGAAGGTCTCACCTTTAATCTCAGAAAGTTAACTTTATTCAAGCAGTTGTTAGCTTCCCTGCTGTCCAACATTTCCTCTTTAGAGCAGACTAAATACTTCCTACAAGCAGTGTACCTTTTTTGAAGTTCAGATTTAGGAGTGGTGTTTGGACATCAGCTTTAACCCAGATAGCACCTCATCAAAACAGAGCAAGAGAAACATGAAAGACAATATCCTCAGCAGGCTGTGGCAAGCGCCTCACTAAAGATGTCATCCAACCTAAGACCCCACCACACCAGTACACCCCATTAACTCCCACCCCCCTACCTCTCACCAACCTTAAACCCCACGGCCCCTACTCCTTCACCTACCCACCCAATCTCTCAGCTAACGCCGCCAAAATCTTTAAAAACAAACTACTCAAGCAACACCCTGAAACACTCATAGTCGACCTCTACCATAACTCCTCCAAAGGTAAGACCAAAACTGACCTAATCTTCTACATCACCCACCAGGCCAAATGGAGAAATAACCTAGCTAACCACCTGCGAGTTACCAAATCCACAAACATCCCCCACGGACAAATACTAGCTATCTCCAAATCTTCTCCCTTCAGAATTAATGCCACCATAACCGTATACAGAAATGGCAAAGTCATGGTCCAAGACAATGTCCTCAACCTGCACCTATTTGAACTCGCCTTCCCCAAGCTGTGAAACTCCATCTCAACCCCGTCCAACTGCCCCACCCCTTCCCTTCTCCGCCCACAACCCGACCCAAGTAAGAACAGCCATGAACCCTGCCGCAAGCCCCCAACTACTGAACTCCTCAGACCTACACCAACCCCCCACGCCAGATCCCTCTCTACCCCCGCTCCCATCCCCACAACCACACCTCAACCTCGAGACATCGCCCCCTGCCACACCCCCTCACCTCACCCAGTACATCCACCCCAATCCCCCTACCTTCGTTTACACGAACACCCGCCTTACCAACGCCGAACCAGACAAAATAACACCAATACAGTTGAGAAACACCCTCCACAATCTCCCCCTCCACCGCCCATCAGAAGACTCATGTCTCTCCATTTCCCCATATATGACCAACCCTTGACCCTCCTGTCCCAACCTACACCCGCAGCCAAACAGGCACCCCAACACCTCCCCTCCCCCTAATCTTACCAACCCTCCTGCCCCAACCCACACTCTGTCGGATCTGCCCCTCAACCCCTCCCCTTCCCCACCCCAAACCCAGAGTCAATGGCAGAAGTAACTGAACGCCTCACACGTTTAGAAAATCCACTCAACACCCTCTTAGCAATGACCCCTACGCACCTCCTAACCATAACTGAAAACCTTTCCCTTCTCCACACCCAAATCAACATTATCACGCAGGGCATACACAAAATTCTTCTCAACACCAATACGCCCCCTCCCCTGCCCAACACTGAATACTCCCCTCCCTCATAAACATCAGTGAGCCACCTCAACTGCCCAATCACCAGACAACCAGCTGGCACCCCACCACTTGCAGCACCCAATCTCTCAGACCAAGAAGAGCGAAACCTGAGATGTTTCTGAGAGAAGCAACAATACTCGCCAAATCCTACGACCTCAGAACAACCCAAACATACAGGTAATCACCGGAATAGGTAGAGCCAACAACCAACCTAGGTCTGCTAGACGTCCCTCCCAAAGCATAGCCATTCCCCAAGCTCTCCCTCCTCCCAAAACCATTCCAACAGCGACAAGGTAAACTGCATGCTTATAAACGACAGATCCGCAGTCAAGCACGCAATCGAGCTGGCTGATGCTATACTGAATCACGACATTGACATTGCGTTCCTCACCAAACCTGGCTCAATGACCCATCATATCCCCTCCTTGACCTTGTAGCTCCCCCCTCCTCAACCCCCCCCCGGCTTCTCCATCATCAAAAAAGACAGAATAGACCAACATGGTGGCGGCATTGCCATCATCCATAAGAACAACATCCATATAGTTGAAATCAAAACCCACTCCTTCGAATACCTCAACATAACACGTCGAAACAACAAAGTAACAAAATGCTATCCCATCTCATCTACCAATCCCCCCCCCCCCCCCGGAAATTAGCCGGCATTTGGAGAACAAATATCGGACCTACTTACACATTGCTCCCTAGCCAACACCGACAACATTATCCTGGGTGACTTCAACCTCCTCAGGAATAACGAAAAGGACACGGTTATACAGTCACTAAATGAACTCCTCCTCACAAATGTGCTCACCCAACACTGCTAGGGTTAAACCCACAAGGGCTCTACCCTAGATGCAATCATAGCCAAAAAAACCCAATAACCATCAATAATTCTCCCAATCGACTGGTCAGATCACCACATCATTAGATTCAACATCAATCAAACCGCAGCCCCAACAGTCAAAACACAAATTATCCATCAAAGGAGCAGAAACCTCAAAGCCACCCCCCTCCTCGAAGAAACCATAACATCACTTCTCCCACCCTCCACTGACAACCTCATTACGGTCGAGCTCACTACACTGTACAACAGGACAATGACAACTGCTCTTGACCAACTAGCCCCCTTGAAACTGAAAAGAGTCGGAGCCATCCCCTACCGAGCCTGGTTCAACAAAGACCTCAACTCAGAAAGTAGAAAAGTAAGAGCCGCTAAGAGACTCTGGAGAGGAAACCCATCCACAACCAACCTCTCCCAGATCAGAAACGCAGTAACTACAAAAAGCACATAATCAAGGAAAAAGCCTCCTTCTTCCGGAATGCAATAGACAAAGCCAAAAAAACGCTCAAAGAACTTTTCAACATCATCCAGAAACAGACCTCCAAACCCACCAAAGCAAACCCCACTGACCCCAAACTTCAGTGTAACAACCTGGCCAAATTCTTCAATGACAAAATCCCCAATATCGAGCTCTCCTTAGACCAGCACCTTCAATCCTAACACAGCAATTCCCCACCCAAAATGAAACCTAACCCAACCCTAGTTCACGACATACTCCCAGCAGCCGAGACCCTCTTCTGTCAACCACCAAGTGTCCAGCGCAGAGCTCTCAAAATGAGTGTACCTGCACCACCACAATCTAACTCCAACCTCAGTTTGTCTAGTACATACAGTAAGTTGGTTTCAGTGCTTTTCGTAGATCTCGGTACACTACTGGAGCTACAGCTGAACAGCTGTCTACCATTACATGTTGATAGACTATTTAAAGTAAAATACACAAATCCATACTTTGTGAGCATACCTGGGCCTGGAGATAAGGATCCAAATACTAGTACAGTTCATATGCACTCAGTGCTTACATTAACATATAAGCTGCACACTGGCAGGAACTTTGGATCTCATCGCTGACTTTCTGAGAGGACTTTCTGAGAGGATCTCCAAATGACTGCAGGCCCCTCACCCTCCACAATCCTATTCCTCCACCGCTAACTTTCCTTTTGATTCAGACTCACTAATGTTTAGTAAGGGCACTGGATGCCAGGCTTGTGGACCAACTACTGTGAATAGTACTCCTCTGGGCCCTAATCTAGGTAGCTCAGTAGGCTGAAACCTGAGCTGCTGCTAAAAAATCGAGCAAAAGCTTTAGTACATGTCAGAACTTTAAGATTATGGTATCTACTGTGGCTTCAAATGTATTTTGAAATCATGGAGTCTAGAGAGATGGTTAAATCAGTATCAGAATCGGAATAAGATTCCCCAGAAAACAGAACAAGACCCCACTTGTAGTGAACTACCCCCTAGTTGTTCGTTGATAAAGAAAGGCCCAAAATGGAACCTGAGGGTGGAGGTGGATTAAGAATGATTGGGTCGGTTTCATGAGTTGCAGCGCCTTAAATCTGAATATGTAGATCTTGACTATGTGTTTATCCTAGTCGGTTGTGCTATGGGGGATCCTGTGGTTTATGGGAGATTTCGGTCCACTAAGACAACCATTGTGCAGATTGACAAGTTAGTTTGGCCATGTGCCCATCTTCCGGACTTCAGGTTGGTTCTTTACACCAATGCAATCTAGCCCCATGTACATACAGGCAACCAGGTCAATACAGACAAGGCTTCATGGAAAGTTAGGCCTAGGCCCATGCTGGAAGAGAAAGCTGTAGCCTGGCAGACATTCTAACCCTGCTATTTCGTGTGCACCTCAGTAGTGTACATAGTCATCTGGAAAGTCCAATTGAATATTAGGTATTGGTTAATTTGGAGGAGGGAGGGGCCGTAGGCTGTATTTAACCAATCCAACTAGAGGCTTAATTTTTTATATGTTACAATGCAGAAGGAGTGCATCATGTGTTGTACAGGTTTTCTCAGGTTTCGGAGTGACATGTCACTGGTCAGACCAGTCTGGCATATTTTGATGATCCCAGTTTTTGAAGAGCTCTGCATGGGTCCTGGTCTTTGAAACAAGCAACAATACAGGAAAAAACGTTTTGTCCAAAAGGAATGGGCTGGCACCCTACCCGCAACCACTGGGTTGAACAGATTTCATGGAGGACACTCTGGGAATCTTGATTTGTGCTGGTACTTTTACCCTAGACAAATCCAGTTTGACTATAGTCAATGTGCTAAATACTGCTGAAATAGACCTCATGAATCTAGTACCTATGAAAAAAAATCAAAGCCTCCTTTCATAGTCTCATACACATGAGACAAGAGGCTCCCATTATAAGGACTCGGAAGACCTTTAAACTGGGAGATCCAGAAGGTATTTTGGAGCTAAATTTATCAGTTGAAAGTGTCCCATATCCTTCACCTGCTCAGAGAGGTTCTAATTCAGAGGAATTTAATAGAGATACCTGGTAATACGAACATGTTTTCACTTTTTTCCTAAATAATTCCTCTGATGGAAAGAAGACTTTGCAGGGCAAGGGCCATCCATTGCATACTTAAACTGTCATATAGGAGGATGTGTCTCCGAGAAACAAGAATGTAATACTTCAGTATGCTAATGGCAAGGTTTTTTGCATGCATCAACATTTCTAGTCACTTTCTGCTGGACTGCAGCTTATGTGTATGGGGTTAGAGCTAAGCTAGCATTTGTTGCCTTTCAGTGCCATATCACCTTGTATTTACTTAAATGATCAGCCTGCCCCTGCGTCTAAAAATTGTTTTCTTAAGGTGGCTGCCTGCTTTCAAAATTTCATGTTAGTTATTAATATGAACAAAAAGGAGTATTTAATACCTGCATATAAGAATTTACCATAACATTCTTACTGGTAGCATTCAAACCTGCCTTCCTCCAGAAGGGCAAACACCTTGGCCTTCCATACACAACTCTAAAGTATGGATTGAGGGAGGAGACTGTGATAGTTGGGCCCCTTGGAAGGCAGTGGTGCGGGTGGAGCATGCAGTGTGCGCATCCCAGGTTCCTCTGAAAAATATTTCTTACTCTACTTGGAGGAATATGAAATAACGTACAAGGGTCAGTGTGGGGTGAAATTTTCTCATCCAGGGATTCATGCCAAAAACTCTCAGTTGACCAATCAGAAAAGTTAAGGATTGCAGTGTTTTTTCCCTGTATACTTAGTCATTTTGTTGTAACTTTATGAAAATTGTTTGTAGGTGGATCAGATGAATAAGATTGTCGAAGTGCTGGGAATACCTCCAAATCACATGTTGGATCAAGCGCCAAAAGCACGGAAGTACTTTGATAAGCTCCCAGAAGGAATGTGGACGGTTAAGAAAAACAAAGATGTGAAGAAGGTATTTATCAAAACTACTGGTGTTAACAGCTTCGTATTTCTTGCTTATTCGTAGTAACAATGACGTCCCTATTCATTACTTAAAAGATGAAATCTGCATAGATCACTGCATAACTCGTTCTTTCCCTGTTTACTACACCATCAAGCTTTTACAAAATTTACTCTAGAATTTGCAGACCTTTACTCGCACAAAATGCAGGACTGGTGGGTATCAGAACTTATATGTATTTTCTATCCACATTTTCAAGATAGCGGCTTTACTGGAGTACGGGAATCTCATCAAGGTCACAGGAGCGAATTCCAAACATTCTTTTGTTATCAGTGGTTGCCTGTGTTCCATCATAGTATTGTCTTTGATATTTATAAACCTAGAAGATTTCTGATAAACTTCTAACCACAGATCTCTAGGCGCCAGACTGGATTGAGAAACTTCTCCCAGCAGTGCTCCCACACACCAATAAATGGCGCTGTATGACTCGGTGGTGTGTGGAAGTAATGGAATAAAGCGGTGGATGCTGACATCAGTTATTTTCTTTCCCTTCAATGTGAATCCAGAGCTACGCTCCAAACTTTGTCAGTCTTTACGATAACTCCTCAAAAACTATTTGCAGTGTGATAGGGAACAGTGTCTCCACTGAAAGCAACAGGGGTTGAAGTCATCATGAGACTTCTGACACACAATGTTGATCACAGACCCACATCAGGGATGCCTATGGTATTGTACTCATGTACCCTTGTGCACCCTAAGACCAGGAAGCTAAACTCTGCATCACTGAATATAAGATTGCTTGCAGTCAAAGCAGTGTTACCACTCACTGCCTTGCGTGCGGACTCAGTAACGGCCGCTCCCAAAATGAAATGAACTCCCTGCTCAAAGCCTTCTGGTAAGTCAAAGCGTAGGCATACATATACGCTAGGAAGAGCAAGCAGAATTCTACCCCATCCTGCCACTCTAAAAGTGTAGCTAGAAGGCACAAGGCCGTCCTGATAAAGGTTGGACTCCACAGATTTTTCTAGTTTTGAAGTGGTCATGCAGTTGGTACCAGCTGGCCCCAGTTTCCCTGGCAGTTGTTTGCCTGCAGGAAACCACATCCTCCAAAGAGGTTGATTTTCTTGGCGCAATTCCAGCTTACTCTGGCTGCAGAGCCGCAGAAGTCTCTAGTTGAACATCTGCCAGTCGGTAGTACCTGAGGCAGTCTGCCCCCTCGAGACCTGCTACTGTGGCCATACGGACTCCGGTTCTGACTTCTACTCCAGTGCCATGGTCCAATTCCTTCTGTGCAGATTCAAACTCTTCTATCGCTGGTAGATTATCCGATCCTGATAACATTCCTCTGACTTCAAACAAACATGTCACTCTGTGAAATTATGAAATCGCTGCCAGTTGTTGTTCAACCAGTTTCAAATTCAATATTTCTACCTCAATGTGAGGGTCCACGCCCCTTTTTCATTCAGGCCCAGTTCAAGAGGCCAGTGTCCCTTAGGACGCATGATGAGAAGGATGTAGAGTGCTAGATCCTCTCTATACTGATGATGCATTCTATTTGGACTTAAAAAATACCAGTGAGCAATGACATATCTCCTGAAATGGAGCTAGGCTCTCCAGTTGGGCCACCAGAGTAAAGTACTTCATTTGTAGTGGTGGTTCAAAGGGCAGTTGAGACAATTCAATCGCAATTGACTGCTATTGAGACGAAAACAAATGTTTTGACTAAGATTCTTCAACCAGTCCACTTCATCTGGGCCTTTATGTAATTTAATGAAGCCCTTAATGTTGTCCTGCTGGCTACATGGTCCAGGCAATGCTTTGAGCTGCCGGTGACCTGGTCTACCTGACTAAGTCTACTTTTGAGAGCCTGACTGTTCAAACTTCAACAAGCAAGGTCAATACAAATACCTTTTTGACCAGTCTTGTTTAGGAATTAAAAAACCATGTTGCTTGTAGAATAGATTTTCCTTTGGCTACTCTAGCCCATAGCTCTATAAAGGCAGTTAGCCTTTTTGGTAGGTACTCCCACGCATTCAGGAATATGGCCAGTGATATTTTGCCAGCTATCCTGGAAGACCCCAGGGCCTCCTTCACCCAAACTGTACAGAATGGTCAGGATGCAGCAAAGTATTTGGCCAAAGCTGGCCGGGACACTGCATTGCATTGGCAGAGCTTTTTGGCACCAGCATCATGCTCAGAAGGCAAGCCTGGATCAGATCGACCAGATTTTTGGGAGTCAGGCAGATGTATCTAATGGACATTCCCTTTGATGGCTCCAGGCTGTTGGATGAAAAAGCTGATGCAGCACTAGAACGTTTAAATGACAGTCATGCCACAACCTAATACTTGGATGTAGTGACATTTGTTACAAACACTTTTCCCAGGAATACAGAAAACTGAGATGCTGTTACAGGGGGCTAGCATACAGACCATGCCAGTTTTCCCAATCTGTACTTCATCTACTGACTCAGTCCTTTTGAGGCGGAGGATGTGGCACTGTTAAAATCAGCAGGAGTCTCAGTCCTCCAATTCTTCTCCTCCTGTTGCTGTGATCTCCAAGCTGCTATAGTTTTCCCTCTTAGGCCGGTAGGATAGATTGTCACTTTTTATCAATCAGAGATGACTCCTGTTGGACTGGTAGGGGCATTGTCATCCTCGCCACCATCCTTCCGATCTAGAGCGACTTTTGGGGGAACATTTGGCAATCCTGATACAGGAGGTCAACCTTCTGTTCAAGGGTGTCATCAAGCAGGTACTTTGCTCCGGTCCTTGTTGTGAAGGATTGGAGCCTCCAGCCTATTTTGGATCGATGACTCCTGAACACATTTATGAGGAAGGGCAGGTTCAAGAGGCTCAGGCTAGCTCAGATCTTCCCTACTCTAAATGCAGGTGAATGGATGGCTTCATTTGACCTGCAGGGTTGGCCAGGAATGCTTTGAATTTACCATGCTCCCTTTCAACTTTACCTTGGCCTCGTTGGGGTTCAGAAAGTAATAGCTGTGGTCATTGTGCATCTTTGGAATTAGTTATCTTGTAATTGGATGATTGGCTCTTAAAGACGGGCTTGCCGATGTCAGTCGTATACCACCTCCGAACAGCAGCAGGTTGACTGAAATATTTGGATTTTGCGATCAGTGAGCTGAAGTTCCACTTGAGCTACCCACGGAGGATTCCACTTATTGTGGCAGCTTGGACATGTTGGTGTTAAAAAAATTTCTTCTGCTACAGAGTATCGGGTATTCGGGGTATGCTCCTGATGTTTCGGTATCACTCCTGTGTTTTGGTGAGGATGGCACTGATGTATCTTGTCCTCCTCTATCCTCCTCATTTCCAAGTGCTAAGTGCCGCATGTAGCCCCTTCACTGGACCGCCCGATCACTGCGGTCTCTCTGACTCTATTAAGATCTTGAAGGAAACTCCACAGACTCTACAGTGATGTATGGTGAACGCTCACTTTTCCTCACCCAGAGTTGGTAACAGGCCCTTGCTGCTGGCTTAGATCCCCCACCTCTCCCACATAACCTGGCTGCATCTCAGTCTTCTGGACTTTCAGGTGATCCACCTGGCCCTGAAAGCCTCCCTGCCATCCATAAAGGAAAGGCTGGTGTAGGTCCAATGGATAACATTGCATGTGGTACAGTAGCAAGCGGGGTGGAGTGGGGTCCTGTGTGTTGTAGGCGCTGTGCCTCTAGAGCATGAACCAGTAGTACATATTCCTGGTAGTCTTTGATCAGTGAGGTATGTCCTGTCTAGACAGAGAGAGTGCTGCATTGGCAATGCTGCATGTTCGTTTCATCCAAGGCACTCGTTCAGAGGGACATTTCAACTGGATTTGGAAGGGCTTGATCCCTGTTTGCATTCCCACCACTGCCTCACCTGCCCCAGGTTCTGAGGAACATCAAGGCAGACAGGGCCTAAGACATTCTCATTGTCATGGACTGGGCCAGGAGAGTTTGGTACCCAGAGCTCCTGATTATTTGTCTTCCATTCAGGGTTCCACTTTGGGAGGACCTTCTGTCTCCTCAACAGGGCAGGTTGCTACATACGAGTCTCTGCACCCTACACTTCCATGTGTGGAGAGCGGTGGCAACTAAATGGTTTTGACTTTTCAGCCAAAATGGTTGAGTTCCTCCATGCAGCTATACCTCATTTATCGAAGTCTATCTAAGCTGGTTGCTGGGAAAAATGTGTTGCTTTGTGTTGCACTCTGAATACTGACTCCTTCAAAACCAAACTTTCTGATGTTGTTTAATTTCTTTTCTCGTTAGCCTGTCTTTTGGCTATCCAATGGGCACAGTGTAAGGTTATTTTTTGGTCCTTT
This sequence comes from Lissotriton helveticus, assembly GCF_964261635.1. Lineage (NCBI taxonomy): Eukaryota > Metazoa > Chordata > Amphibia > Caudata > Salamandridae > Lissotriton > Lissotriton helveticus. The sequence continues at coordinate 1,638,798,480 of NC_136068.1, read as the reverse complement.
TGGTCTTTCTATTTTTAACCTGATCCATCGTCTTTTAGTCACTTTTTGTTATGTTTTATAAATGGGTCGTGCATGTGTTCCCCCATGCCCTCACCTCCCCTCAATCTGACATAAACATGGTATATACAGTTGTCACATGCTTGCCCTTTGAGCCTGTGTACAGCTGTTGTTAAGGCTACCGTCCTTCTCATTGCCATTATGTCTGCATGGTGCATGAGTGAACTGCAGCCACTTTTGGGTCAACTGTCTTAAACCACCTTCTTTCCTGACATATTGGTGCTGAGGACCAGGATGGCCTTCCTACCAAAGGTTGTGACTCCCTTCTGGCCCTGCATTTCCCATCTGTCAGCCAGTCGAACTCTCTGTAGGCCTTTCTTGTCCCTCTTTAAACTTAAAAAGAATAAGAGTGTCCATGGCTCTGACCTAAAGGGGACTGCACAAATTTTCATTGCAAGAGATTTTCTGGGACACAAAAGGTCAAGTACAGAAGAGGTGGATACTCTTATGCATAAGAACCTGCTATGGTTTGGCCTAGAAGCAGCCCTCTGAAAGCCTACACGCTCATTTTGATCAGTGCTAAGGCTGCTACAATAACTTTGGGTCAGGGGGTGTCTGTACTAGACATCTGCCGGACTGCGATTTGGGTGTATGGTCCATCCTTGATACTCCAATACAGTGGGAAGGTCACTTTGCCTGTTCAGTTCTGTAGGAACATTTTTGTTCTGATAACTCTCCCTAGACCCTCCTCCTATTGAAGATACAGCTGTGGTATCTATTATCTATTCCAAGGGTGAGGAATCCATGGTTAGCAGTATCAGTCAAACTAATTGCCTTCACATATCCAAGAGAAAAAGTGTTAGCAATCTAACCACAGATTTCCCGCGGCTCCCATCTTTCTGTTCTGTGGAGTAGTCTCTTTGCCATCTAAAAAGATCCCACGTTAGGAGTTCAGCAAACTGTCGGACAATGTGTTCTGCACTCTGCGTTTGAGGGGGCGACTAAGAAAGACAAAAGAAAAGGAAGTTGGTACACAGTGGTGACTGCTCAGTCACTATCAGGGTGATATGGAGTCGCTGCAGAGCAATCCAGTTTAGCATATCGTAACATTCTGAAGGTGAACATACTGTGATTTTGAGTGTCCTCTAGAAAGGTAAATAACATGCTCTACTCCATACATGCGACATCCCAGTGCATGTCCTCATATAAAAGATTTTTTTTTTAACTTCTCAAAGAGAACATGGTAATAGATATCTATATAGATATATATAGATATTATAGTTCGGCTCAGATTTCACTCTTACAAAATCAGTGAAATTCTGCAGTTACAGTAACCTGATCTTACTATACCTTTTGCCCCAAATATGTTAATAGAAAAACGGTTATGGTATGTGATCGCCGCACACTGTTATTTCCTTGAGCATTAATGAATGCTCACTCGTTAAGAAAAAACCCAGTCAAGTAAAATTCAAAATACAAGAGTAGAGGAGCACAGTTTTGTATTCAGCTCCATAGAACACATGTCTCATATCTTCTAGAACACACTTATGAAAGAACAATCATACTTGAGTTGAAAAGATACCAAGAGAATGTTTTCATCTTCTTCACATAGCATATGTTAAAAGATAAAGCCTACTCATTTCATCCCAAACTCAGGGGACTTCTTCAGGGCATAGCATAGATGTAGACTATTCAAATTTAATGAGAAGAAAAGCGTCACTATCTCAAAAATCCGTCCTATCCTTATTTGTTCAGTTCATATTGAAAAACAAGCCGAGAAATAGTATATATTCCTTAAAATTCTTCAACGGAAATGCTTCTCTGGTTAGTCGTCCCAAGGACTCTGTGACCCTTCTCATAAGAGCGGTCAGTCAATAAGTATCCTTTAACAGATTTCTTGTGCGGCCATTAAGTTGTCCAGAATGACTGAATTTTCAATTCATGCTCTTGGTGCCGGACGGACATTTCCCGTTATGCAGATGACGATTGTTGCTAGAATGGGCTAAAATGTAGTCAATCTGAAAGAGACACGTTAGTGATAGATTCCTTACCTTAGAATATCCCCAGGCATCAGACTGGATCCGGAAAGTTTTGCTAGCAGTACCTCTGCGTCAGTAGGTGACGTCATGCGGATCCGCGTCCGTTGCTGGTGTCATAAGCGCCGGGATGTTGTTACGGAGACTACTTAGGCGCCACCCATGCGTGCTGACGTCGGTTCTTTCTTTTTCTGCGCCGGTAAACGCAGGTGCGGTTAGAGCACGTACCTTAGTCACTTTTGACGATCTTTTTTGGGACTTTTTGTCTGTTTGGTCTTCTCTGGTGCTTGTAGGGATGCCAGGTTTCAAGTCCTGTGGGGCCTACTGTCGCAACATGTCAGAGGCGGACCCCCGCAACGTCTGTCTCTACTGCCTGGAGCGCGACTACGACTCTCTGAACTGTCGGGCCATGGCCCGAAGGCCCTGGGGGAGCGGCACCTGAAGTTGCTTGAGGTTCAGCAATCGTCCCAGCGCCGTTCGCAGTGCCGGGGCCGTTCTAGGGAACGCTTGCTGGGCCACCATCACCGCTCCTCTGGTTTCAAGTCTTCACCCTCTGATTCGGGTAAGAGACATCATAAAAAGAAGTCGAAGAAGCATTGTCGCTCTCCAACGTCCCACCGTTGGTCCCCGGGTGCGGACGAGGGGCACAGGGGCTCCGCCCCCGGGACTCCTTCGGAGCCTGGAAGTCCCGCGGCCTTACTGCCTTACCCGGGTCCGTCGGCGACTCCCACACAGATGCAAGATTTTCTTGCTACCATGGACCGCCTGTTTAGGCCTCGGCCTTTGTCAGGATCCTGCCGAACCGGCTGCTCCACCAGTGGCAGGATCCTGCGTTGTTAGCTCCGGCCATGGCGCCACGAGGTCCCACGCTGCCGGCTCCGGCTCCAGCACCGCCTTCGGCTCTACCTGCGGCGCCATAGTGGATGCTGTTGGTCCCACCTCTACCTCGGTTCCCGGACGGTTTTGTCCCCCCCTGGGATCCGAATTGGGATACACGCTGGTTCGGCCCCAGTAGGTGCCGTTTTCAATGCCGTTCGTTCCTTACCCGGTCCCTACCCTGCCGCCGCGGTCTGCGCCGTACATGGCGGAGGTGGAGGATGACTTGGAAGGGTCCGAGGACCCTCTGGCTCATCGTGACTCTGAGCAAGATTGGGCAGACGACTTGGAGGAGGCTGGTGGCCTCGATGTCTCCTCTGATCCGGGGTTTGCCTCTCCCCGCCTACTTTGGAGGAAGGTGCCTCGTACATGGTGGTGCTCCATCAGGCAGCTGAGGTCCTTAACCTTGATCTCCCTACGGTTGCCCTAAAGACTAATCTCCTCACGGAGGTGCTCCAGTCGGCGTCCATGTCATCGGAGCCACTGCTGCCTTTTATGGACGCCCTCACTGATGTCTTGTTGGGCACGTGGTCGCGACCGGCCACAGGGGCCCCCTGTGGATAAGAACGTTGCAGGCGTCATCACCCGGCGCCGGTTGACCCTGCATTAGAGTCTGGTCATTGAAATGAAATGAAATTAAATGAAAATAATATTTATAAAGCGCAGCAGTTGCCCTGAGGCGTCCAGGCGCTAACACTGAAACAGAAGGTACCCTCAAGAGGTTACTGTTTGCTAAAGAGCAAAGTTTTAAGTTGTTTCCGGAAGCTGGTTAGATTGGGGTTTTCTCGCATCTGTCGAGGGAGGGTGTTCCAAAGTTTGGAAACATTATACGAGAAAGAGCGTCGTCCTGCTCTGGCTCTAAGGATTCTGGGGATTTTGGCTAGTGAGGCAGTTGAGGAACGGAGTGCCTTGTTGGGTACGTAGGGAGAGATCAGGGCACAGTTGATTTCTGGGCCCATTTTCCAGAGAGTCTGGTGGGCGATGCATAGAGCCTTAAACTTTACCCTGTCCCTGACCGGTAGCCAGTGTAGAGTTCTTAGGCCATTTTTTATAGAGGTCCTCCGAGGGATTCCCAATAGCACACGAGCTGCGCAATTTTGGGTACGCTGAAGTTTTTGTAGAGTGTAGTCAGGTGCTCCAAGATATAATGCATTATTGAAATCCAAACGGGATTGGACAAGGCCCTGTATAATTATTTGTCTGGCCTCAGGAGGAAGGAGGGGGAGAATTTTTTTTTGTTACCCTAAGGAGGCCAAAACAGGTGGCCGACACCTTGGTGGCCTGTGTGTTAAGGCTCAGCGACTTATCGAGCCATACTCCCAGACTTTTGATGGTATCTCTCGGGGGTGGGGCGGCACCCATGCTAGTGGGCCATATCCGGTCCAAAGCGGAGGGGGCCGCAGGGCCCAGGAGCATGAGCTCAGTTTTGTCATTGTTGAGTTTCAGATATGAGCTCGACATCCATCTTTTTACATCCTCCAGGCATGCCGCTAGGTTGGGTGGTAAAGGAAGGCCGCTCTTCGACGCAAGGGAGACCACCAGCTGGGTGTCGTCCGCATAGGAGATGATGTAACACCATGCGGACGAACAATCCCAGCCAGCGGTCTCATATATGCGTTGAAGAGCGTAGGGCTCAAGGATGAGCCCTGCGGAACTCCACACCCCAGAGGCCTGCTAGATGATACGGAGGTGCCGTCGAAGACCTGAAAGGTCCTGTCCGAAAGAAAGGATTCGAACCAGATCAGGGCCTCTCCGGCCACTCCTAGGTCGGCGAGACGGTTCAACAGAATTTTATGATGTACTGTGTCAAATGCGGCACTTAGATCGAGGAGGATCACTGCCACTGACCCCCCTCTATCCAAAATCCGTCTCGCCTCCTCAGTCACGGCCAGTAGGGCGGTCTCCGTTCCATGTTTTGGGCGAAAGCCCGTCTGAGAAGCATCGAGGAGATGGTTTCCCTCGAAGAACGTCGTCAGAACGGTATTGACGTGCTTCTCCAAGATCTTTGCTGTCCACGGGAGCAGGGAGATCGGGCGGTAATTGCCTGGGTTCGTTCGGTCAAGGGAGGGTTTTTTAAGGGCCCGTACCATAGCGTGTTTCCAAGTCGCTGGTACTGTCCCACTTAATCTGAAAGAAACAGGTTAGTATTAGATTCCTTACCTTGGAATATCCCCAGGCGTCAGTCTGGATCCGGAAACTTTTGCGTAGCAGTACCCCATGCGCGTCGGTAGGCGTCGTCTGCAGGCGTCCCCTGCGGCTCCGCGTCCGTCGTCGTGCGCCGTGATGACGTTGCTGGAGTATATAGACGCCGCCTCCGCGCGCTGACGTCAGTTCTTCTTTTTTCCGCGCCAGTTAGCGCAGATCCGAAGAGCAGTACTCCGGTCTTTTGACCTACGTTTTTTGATTAACTTTCTAACTCTAAGGTGCCGATAGGATGCCCGGGTTTAAAACTTGTGACGGGTGTGACCGCACGATGTCGGTCACGGACCACCACCGACTCTGCCTCCGGTGCCTGGGCGCGGACCACGACGTGGAGTCCTGCGTCGACTGCCGGGCCTTGACGAGTAAGGCTAGACGGGAGCGGTCCCGCAAGCTACTCGAGCTCCGGGTGTCGGCACCGCCTCAGGAGCGGTCCCGGTCCGGCCGGAGGTCGAGGGAGCGGTCGAGGGAGCAGTCGCGGAGCCACCACGAGCGCTCCGGAAGTAGTCACCATTCCTCTGGTTCCTCAGGTAAGAGGCACAAGAAGTCGGGGCGTCGTCATCGTACCCCCGACTCCCCCCCCGACGCTCGCGCGATGCGGCCGGGGGTTCGGGTGGCCCCACCCCGCGGCTCCGCGTGGGTCGCCGACGCTGCCTGCTCCATACCCGACGGTCCCTGGGCAAGGCGCGTCGCGAGAAGAGATAGAGGAGTTCCTCATGGCCATGAGGGCGCTGTCTCCTCCGACGGGGCCTACGGCGCCTGCGGGCCCGGTGGTCCCGTCCGGGGGCCCGAGCGGTTCGGGTGCTCCTGCCCCGATGCCGTCGGGTGCTCCGGCCCCGACGCCGCCGGCGGCTCCGGCGCCGCTGGGCCCTTCAGGGTCGACGCCGGCTGGTCCTCCGGCCTCTCCGGCGCCGATTCCATCGTGGCAACCCATGGTGCCGCCTCCGCGCGGCGCCGGGACTCCGACGCCGGCTCCGGCCGGCGTCGGGGCGCCGGCACCGGGCGGCACCACCCCCATTCCCTCTCCTACTCCGGACGCGGAGTCGGACCGGCGTCGTCCGACGCCGAGTCCGGCGCTGATGGGGCCCATTGACCCCGAGGAGCCGGTCTACATCATTGACTCCGAATATGGTGAGGATGCAGATTATGGAGAGGGTTTGGGAGGGGTCTGAGGACCCTCTGTCACGCGAGTGTCAGTACGACGTGGACTGGACAGGTGACTTGGGTGATGCCAGTGGTCTGGACGATTCTCCTAACCCTGGTTTTGTCTCGCCTCCTACTGTGGCCTCGGAGGCTGGGGCTGCTTATTCAGTGGTGTTGATGAGGGCTGCCAAGGCCTTACACCTTGAGCTCCCCGTCGCGGCCGTGAGGCCTAACATCCTCACTGAGGTCTTCAAACCGCAGTCATGCCCACAGGAGCCTCTGCTGCCGTTCAACGAAGCCTTGACAGACGTTCTTTTGGGCACGGGGTCCAGGCCCGCTTCAGGTTCGCCTGTTGATAGGAACGTGGCCAGACACCACCGTCCGTGTCCGGACGACCCCAAGTTCCTGTCCACCCATCCCACCCCTGAGAGTCTGGTGATCCAGGCCTCGACCTCTCAGACCGCATTCCCGTCGGCCCCGCCCGATCGGGAATCCAAGAGGTACGACCAATATGGAAAGAAGGTCTTCTCGTCCCTGAGTCTGGGACTGCGGTCTTGCAACACCGCATGCCTCTTGGGCCGCTACACCCACTCTCTGTGGGATACGGTCGCGGAGTGTCTGCCACAATGCCCGCAGGAGGTACGGGCAAAGCTCGGTCAGGCTATGATTGAAGGCCGAGACGCAGCACGATATTCCATCAGGTGTGGTCTCGATACGACCGACTCGCTAGGCAGAGCGATGTCCACGACGGTGGCGATTCGTCGCCACGCCTGGCTGAGATCCGCCAACTTTTCGCCGGATGTCCAAAATACTTTGATGGACATGCCGTTCGATGGCAGTCGCCTGTTTGGCGACAAAGCGGACCACGCGCTGGAGCGCTTCAAGGACTCCAGGGTCACGGCCAAGTCCTTGGGTCTCTCGACCCAGCGCCAGCAAACGGGTTCGTTTCGCTCCTTTCGTGGCCACGGAAGGGGCGGTCCCACACGTGCTGCCAGCCACGCACCGCAGAACACTTCTCAACGCGGTGGCGGCAGTGGCTTCCGCCGTGGAGGCGGTCGGGGACAACGGCGAGGTCAGACCACACCTCCCCCCGCAGCATCAGCCTCCAAATCCTCCTAGTCCGAGCTTTCAGGCCCATGTGACGCCAGTGGGTGGCAGGGTTCGCCATCACCACTCCCGCTGGCGCACCAACACATCGGACGGGTTGGTAATGCAGCTCGTCCGAAAGGGCTACTCCCTTCCCTTCGAGAGCACTCCTCCAGCCATGCCACCGCAGAACCACCGTGTGTCGGGGGACCCCTTGACACTTCTGCAGGAGGAAGTTACGGCCCTCTTGGCCAAGGGGGCCATCGAGCGCGTTCCTGGGCCAGAAGTAGGGTGTGGTTGCTACTCCCACTACTTTCTGGTACCCAAGAAGGACAAGGGGGGCCTGCGTCCTATCTTGGATCTACGGAACGTCAACGGCTTCCTCCGAAAGGAGAAGTTCAAGATGTTGACTTTGGCTCAGGTCTTGGCTGCTCTGGACCCACAAGACTGGATGGTGGCGTTGACTTGCAGGACGCGTATTTTCACATCCCCGTCCTGCCGGCCCACCGACGTTACCTGCGGTTCACGGTAGGCCACGAGCACTTTCAGTTTATCGTGCTCCCATTCGGCCTTACCAGCGCCCCACGGGTGTTCACGAAAGTGATGGCGGTGGTCGCAGCTCATCTGCGCCGGCTAGGGGTTTCGGTCTTCCCTTACCTCGACGACTGGTTGTTGAAGGCGGGCTCGCCTCAGACAGTCGTCCACCACCTTCAGATGACGGCAGACCTCCTGCACGAGCTGGGGTTTTCCATCAATGTGCCGAAATCACACCTGTGTCCCTCTCAAAAGCTCCTTTTCATCGGAGTGGTTCTCGACTCGGCGCAGTTTCGGGTTTATCCTCCGGAACGGTGGGTCCGGGATATTCAGGCTCTGATTCCAATCTTTCAGCCGTTATCCCGGGTTTCGGTCAGGTTGACGCTGCGGCTGCTGGGGCTGATGGCTTCCTGCATCCTTCTGGTGCATCACGCCCGGTGGCGGATGCGGGCTCTGCAGTGGGACCTGAAGTTTCAGTGGGCCCAGCATCAAGGCAACCTATCCGACCATGTCCTGATCTCGGAGGGCACTGCGAGACAGTTGCAGTGGTGGCTTACGGACCGCGATTGGGTCAGAGGCAGATCCCTCTCCCTTCCCCAACCGGAGCACGTAGTTGTGACGGACGCGTCCCTCCAGGGCTGGGGAGGCCACTTGGGAGAGGCGGAGATCAGAGGCATCTGGTCTCCGGCGGAGTCCCGGCTCCATATCAACATGTTGGAGCTGCGGGCGATTCGCCTAGCACTGAAGGCATTCCTCCCCTTTGTCAACGGGAGTGTAGTGCAGGTGTTCACGGACAACACCACCGCCATGTGGTACTGCAACAAGCAGGGCGGAGTGGGGTCGTGGACCCTTTGCCAGGAGGCTCTGCGTCTCTGGCAATGGCTGGAACGTCAGAGCGTGACTCTGACGGTTCAACACCTGGCAGGTTCTCTGAACGCCAGGGCGGACGAACTCAGCCGTCGGTGCTCGGTGGATCACGAATGGCGTCTGAACTCGGACGTGGCGAAAGGCCTCTTTCTGCAATGGGGAGAGCCTTGGTTAGATCTATTCGCCACAGAAGAGAACGCGCAATGTCATCAGTTCTGCGCGTTGGAGTTTCCAAGACGGCACTCGCTCGGCGACGCCTTTCGGCACGAGTGGAGTTGCGGTCTATTGTACGCCTTTCCGCCTATACCACTTCTGCCCAGAGTGCTGAAGAAGATCAGGCGCGACCGGGCCCAAGTTATCCTTGTGGCTCCGGACTGGGCTCGAAGGTACTGTTATCCCGAGCTACTCAGCATGTCAGTCGGTCCCTCGATCCGCCTGCCCCTTCAGGAGGACCTTCTGTCGCAGCAGCAGCAGGGGACGGTCCTCCACCCGAACCTGTCCAGTCTCCACCTCCATGCGTGGAGATTGAGCGGCGACAGTTGAGGCCATTTGACTTGCCTCCTGAAGTTTGTGATGTGATTCTGGCAGCCAGGCGTCCCTCCACAAAGTCGGTATACGCCTGCCGGTGGAACAGATTTGTGGCATGGTGCACAGCAAAGGCTGTGGACCCTCTCCCTACCCCTCTTTCCGAGGTTCTTCTCTTCCTTCTTTCTCTTGCCCAGCAGGGCTCTGCTCTGGGCACTATCAAGGGCTACCTTTCTGCCCTTTTCGGCCTTTGTAAGGCTACCTGATCAACCTTCTTTGTTCAGGTCCCCTATTGTAACAAGATTCTTGAAGGGCATCACGCACATGTATCCACCTGTTCCGTTCGTGATGCCTCAGTGGGACTTGAACCTGGTTCTGACTTTCTTGATGTGCGCTCCCTTTGAGCCGCTTCATTCCTGTCCTCTCCGTCTCCTGACTTTAAAGACGGCCTTCCTGGTTGCCATCACCTCTGCCAGGAGGGTGAGTGAGCTCCAGGCTCTTTCTGTCAAACCTCCTTTCATGTCAATTCATCCAGACAAGGTGGTTCTGAGAACTAGACCTTCTTTCCTGCCCAAAGTAGTCTCTGCTTTTCACATCGGGCAGTCCATCACCTTACCCTCCTTCTTCCCGCCTCCGCATCCTTCAAAGGATGAAGAGCGGCTCCATCGTCTGGACCCAAAACGTGCGCTTTCATTTTATATGGATCGCACACGCCAGTTCCGGGTGGATGACCAACTGTTTGTTGGCTACGTGGGTGCGAAGAAAGGACGGGCGGTACATAAACGGACCATCTCTCGGTGGGTCGTTCTGTGCATCAAAGCGTGCTACTCTTTGGCTCGGAAAGAGCCTCCTGTTGGGCTGAGGGCCCATTCCACTTGGGCCACGGCGGCTACAACTGCCCTGGGCCGGGGAGTCCCTTTGCAGGACATTTGCCAGGCGGCTACGTGGGCCTCGCTGCACACCTTTGCGAGGCACTACTGCCTGGACAGTCAAGTCCGGAGGGATGGCTTCTTTGGCCGTTCGGTCCTCCACGACTTTCTGGTGTAGGATTGTATTGGTTCGCAGACCCACCACCGGGGTTGGTATTGCTGGGGTATCTATTCTAAGGTAAGGAATCTAATACTAACCTGTTTCTTTCAGATGAACAAGTTACTTACCTTCGGTAACAATATATCTGTAAGAAACAGTAGTTAGTATTAGATTCCTTACCGCCCCGCCCATCCTCCCCGTTCTGCGAACTGATACCTAGGGTTAAGGACATCCCTTTCAGGGCCCTAGTTTCAATGGCACCAGTGTTGGTTCTCACATGGCTCTGCGTGTTCTGGCGCGGAAAAGCTATGTACAAAGAACTGACGTCAGCGCGCGGAGGCGGCGTCTATATACTCCAGCGACGTCATCACGACGCCGACGACGGACGCGGAGCCGCAGGGGACGCCTGCAGACGACGCCTACCGACGCGCAGGGGTACTGCTACGCAAAAGTTTCCGGATCCAGACTGACGCCTGGGGATATTCTAAGGTAAGGAATCTAATACTAACTACTGTTTCTTACAGATATATCGTTACCGAAGGTAAGTAACTTGTTCATATGGACGAGTTCAGTAGTTCCAGAAGAGTGGGGAGAATGATTTTGCCGGCCAGCCCCAGTGGGCCCGGTGGAGCAGGGTCACACGGAGAGCCAGTTTTTATTAGTTGAGCGAGGCTTTCCAACATTTCTAGTTTCAACAAGGGAAGGGATTCCAACCTGTTGTCGCTATCCCGAGCTAAGTCCAGGTGACGGGGGGGGGGGGGGGGGGGGGGGGGGTCAGCAGGGGGGTTCAAAAAGGAGTGGTAGATTTTATTCACTTTCTGAAAGAAGTAGTCTCCCAGCTAGTCACATTTGGAGGTTGAGCTACTGTTGTCTGTGGGGGGCAAGGCGGGTTTTATCAGGGAATTTACAATACGATAAATCTCTTTCGGCTTCGACTTAGCCGCTGTTCAGGCTTCGACCTCCCAGAGTGCCTTTCCCACGTCTCCGCCGGATTAGGTCTCTAAAAGGCTGGAGCAGTTTGGCAAACGCTTGTTCTCCTCGACCAGCTTGGGGCTGGGTTCGGTGAGCACCGCATGTCTGTTGGGCCGCTATTCCCACGCAGTGTGGGATACAGTTGCTCAGGTGTTGCCTCAGTGCTCGGAGGAGGTCCAGGCGGTGCTGTCCCAGGCTGTGGCCGAGGGCAAGGATGCGGCTAAATTCGCCATTCGTTGTGGCTTGACACTGCGGACTCCCTCAGTAGGGCAATTTCAACGACTGTGGCGCTTTGTCGACACGCCTGGTTGAGATCTACCAGGTTCTCCCCAGGTGTCCAGAGTTTGCTTATGGACATGCCCTTTGACGGCACTCGCCTCTTTGCGGATAAGGCCGACAGCGCATTGGAGCGTTTTAAGGACTCTCGTGCTACGGCCAAGTTCTTGGGCCTTTCCACCACGTCTACTTTTCATACCTTACGTGGCCATGGGAGGGCCTGCACATTCAGTCGGAAGCCTGCACAGAATCACTCATCGTGGCTGTGGGCGTTGCCGTGCCTCCATGAGGGTATGGGGGGCAGCATGGCCCCGGAAATCTCATCCCTGGAACACAGACAGGTGTCCTAGGTATCCCAAGGGCTCCCACCGTGCAATGGGACTGAGGGGGGAACTTCATGGACCCTTCGGTCCCTACTGGCTTCCCGCCTCCTACGGGAGCCCTCATTATTTATTTAAACAGTTTTATATAGCGCTGGCCAGACCAGTAGGTATCAGTGTTTTACAGAAGTTCAGCAAATTTACAACATTGCTGAACAACATCTTGCATTGCTGCTGCACGACGTGAACTGCAGAAAAGCAGCTATCTCCGTGCAGGAACAATCCTTTTCTGTTTCACTGCCCACTTGTTCGCTTTTCAGGATAACAGTTGAAACCTTTGCTTCCAGCAGGCGAGAGCATTTTGTCAGCCCTTGCTTGCTGGAAGTGGAGTATTTGCTCTGACTTGACTGGAGCTGTCAAGTCTCCCACCAAGTCAGAGCAAACACTATGTCTTGAGGGTGGGCACCCCTCGGATATAGTAGTAGCCGGCCCCGGAGGGGTTGGCGTTCCCCAGGGCCATGTTTGGCTCCAGGAGGGGTCCATGCTGCTCCTCTCCTTCTCTTTGCTTGTGCCACCCTGGGGAGGTGGTTGTGGTCCCTGGGGCATTTTGTAGCCCTTGTTGAGGGCCCCTTACGCCCCCTCAATGTTTTTTAATAATCCCTGCATGCCCCTGGGACCTGGTCCTCCTGAGGGCTACCATTAAAATAAGTGTGAGAACCCCAGCTGGTTTTATTTTTTTATTTTGCTCCAAATTGTGATGTACAAAAAATATTTATTTTTATGGGGAGGGGTCACCCCAAGGCTTGGGATTCAGGGTATTCCTTCCCTGCCTCCTTGTTTTTTTTTTTTATACAATTTTTTTGTGCAACTCTGCTAAAGCAGAATCCCAAGATGGCTGCCAGCACTTCCTGGTTGAAATGTTCCTGCATTTTCCTGCACAAGTTTTATTAGCAAAGTCCGCTTCAGCCACAGAGATCCTTATTTTTTCCCCTTAAATTTCTCAACTACTACTGACTAACTTGCACCAGATAATTTAGTGTGATCTGCGTAACCAAATCTACCTTTCTGCCAAATTCAGTGTAGTTGTGTTCAGAGCTCCTATGGGAATTAACATGGGAAACACACATTTTGCCCCTCCCCTGTTTCTTGGCACCTGCTTGACAGATCACCCTGAAATTTTCCATGTGCAACAAGGATCATCGGCACATGTTTTTTTTTTAACATTTTGTAAAGATTCGTCAAACGGCGCAAAAGAAATAGACAAGTAAAAAAACGATTTTCCTATGGAAACATGGTCATAACTGTAACCACCTACTTGCAACTGCCAGTAGAATGTGTGTGTGTGTGTCACCAAGCCTCTATCACCCAGAAAAGAGTTGAGCCGCAAACATTACAGTGGAATTTAGCGTTTAATGGCGAAAAACAGCGTTCCCTTTCTTGATGCATTTCGGCCACTTTGGCGTTTCTCAAAGGGAGGAACAAAGGCATCTGAAGATTTTAGCCTGCGCAGAATCAGACTCAGCGAGGCCGTGGGTGTGGAGGCTGCAGTGGCGGCACTGGTCCATCTTGCGGGTCAGTCCACCTCAGCCCCTGAGTCATCCGTCTTAAAGCCTTCCTAGTTCAAGCTTTGGGGCGCACACAACCCCTGTGGGTGGCAAGATTCAACATCACCTCCCCCACTGGCGTTCTGTCACTACGGACAGGAGGGTGCTGCAAATTGTCCGAAGGGATTACTCCCTCCGCTACGCGTCCGCCCGCCCAGCCATGCCATCTCAGTTCCACCGCATGTCGGGGGATCACTGTGCTTCTCCAGCAGGAAGTCACGGTCCCCCTGGCCCATCGAGCGAGTTCCTGTGCCAAATGTTGGACGTGGTTGCTATTCCCACAACTTTCTGGTGCCCAAGAAGGACAAAGGGGGCCTGCGCCCTATCTTGATGACTCTGGCTGGCTGCCCTCGACCCTGGAGACTGGATGGTAGCGTTGGACTCGTTGGACTTGCAGGACGCATATTTTCACATCCCCGTCTTGCTGGCCCACCGGCATTTCCTGTGGGTCACTGTCGGCCGGGAGCATTTTCAGTTTACTGTGCTCCCCTTCAGCCTTACCAGCGCACCTCGGGTGTTCACCAAAGTGATGGCGGTGGTAGCAGCTCAGGTCAGGGGTGTCAGTCTTCCCCTACCTCGACGACTTGTTGTTGAAGGCGGGCTCGCCCCAGCCAGTCGTCACCCACCTTCAGACTACGGCCGACGACCTGCATTTGCTGGTGTTCTCCATCAACGTGCTGAAGTCACACCCGAGTCCCTCTCAGAAGCTCCCTTTCATCTGAGCGGTTCTGGATTTGACGCGTTTTCGTGTTTATCCTCCCGAGCAGCGGGTCCGGGATATTCAGGCTATGATTCTGATCTTGCAGCCTCTATCCCGGGTTTCATTCAGGATGACCCTCCGGGTTCTGGGCCTGATGACCTCCTGCATCCTGCTGGTGCAAAATGCCAGATGGCAGTGGGATCTGAAGTTCCAGTGGGCACAGCATCAGGGCAACCTATTGATCATGTCCAGATCTCGGAGGGCACTGCTCAACAATTGCAGTGGTGGCTCATGAATCCCGATTGGGTCAATGGCAGATCCCTCTCCCTTCCCCGACCGGAACATACAGTGGTGACGGACGCGTCCCTTCTAGGATGGGGCGGCTACATCGGGGAGGCGGAGATCAGAGGCCTCTGGTCTCCGGCAGAGACCAGGCTCCATATCAACCTTTTGGAGCTTCGGGCACCCCTTATTGCACTGAAAGCTTTCTTTTCCTCTGCCGGGGAAGTGTAGTGCAGGTGTTCACGGACAACACCACTGCCATGTGGTATTGCAACAATCAGGGCGGGTGGGGTCCTGGACCCTATGTCAGGAGGCTCTGCACCTCTTGACATGGCTGGAACATCAACACATTTCCTTGGTGGTTCAACACCTGGCAGGTTCTCTGAACGCCATGGCTGACAAACTCAGCAGCTGGTGCATGATGGATCACGAATGGCGTCTGCACTCTAAAGTGGCGCATGGTCTCTTTCAGCAGCGAGGAGAGCCTTGGTTAGATCTAATTGCCACAGAAGAGAACGCGCAATGTCATTAGTTCTGCGCATTGGAATTTCCAAGGCGGCACTCGCTCTGAGACGCTTTTCATCACAAGTGGAGCTGCGGTCTATTGTATGCCTTTCTGCCTATGCCACTTCTGCCCAGAGTGCTGAAGAAGATTCGGCGCAACCGGGCCCAAGTCATTATTGTGGCTCTGGATTGGGCACGAAGATACTGGTATCCCGAGCTATGGCGATCGATCCCCTGATCCGTCTGCCTCTTCGGGATGATCTTCTGTCGCAGCAGCAGGGGATGATCCTCCACCCGAACCTGTCCAGCATCCACCTCCATGTGTGGAGATTGAGTGGCAACACTTGACGGCTTTCGATCTTCCTCCAGAAGTCTGTGATGTCATTCTGGCAGCCAGGCATCCCTCTACTAAAACGATATACGTCTGCCGGTGGAACAAGTTTGTGGCATGGTGTGCAGAAAAATCTGTGAATCCCCTTTCTGCCCCTCTTTCCGAACTCCTTCTGTTCCTCCTTTACTTGGCCCAGCAGGGCTCTGCTCTGGGCACTCTTAAAGGTTATCTTTCGGCCATCTCCGCCTTTCTACGGCTTCCAGATCGCCTTCTATTTTTAAGACCTCGGTTGTTTACCGTTTTTTAAAAGGCATTACGCACATGTTTCCTCCTGTGCCGTTTATCATGCCTCAATGAGACTTAAGCCTTGTCTTGACATATCTGATGTGCGCTCCCTTCGAGCCCCTTCATAACTGTCCATTGCGTCTTCTTTCTCTCAAGACGGCTTTCCTGGTGGCTATCACCTCTGCCAGAAGAGTGAGTGAGCTCCAGGCTCTCTTCGAAACCTCCTTTCCTTTCTGTTCATCCGGACAAGGTAGTTTCAGGCCCGTCCCTCTTTCTTGCCTAAGGTTGTCACGCCCTTCCACATCGGGCAGACATCACTTTGCCCACCTTCTTTCCGCATCCTTCCAAGGATGAAGAAAGGCTCCACTGTCTGAACCCAAAATGTGCGCTCTCGTTCTATCTGAAGCGCACATGTCGGTTCCGGGTGGATGGCCAGCTCTTTGTTGGCTACGTGGGGGCCAAAAAAGGTCGGGCCGTGCACAAACTACCATCTCTTGGTGGGTCGTTCTTTGCATCAAAGCCTGTTACTCCTTGGCTAAGAAGGAGCCTCCTGTGGTGCTGCGTGCCCATTCTACCAAGGTGACAGCAGCCACTACTGCCTTGGGACGTGGCGTCCCCTTGCAGGACATTTGTCAGGCAGTTACGTGGGCCTCCCTGAACACGTTTATTAAACATTACTTCCTAGACAGTCAAGTCCGGAGCGACGGCTACTTTGGCCGTTCTGTTCTCCGTGACTTCCTGGTGTAATCTTGTTTGCAGACCCACCACCGGGGTTGGTATTGCTGGGGTATCTATTCTAAGGTAAGGAATCTATCACAAACGTCTCTTCCAGATGCACAAGTTACTACTTGTGTAATGATATATCTGTAGGAGACAGTTAGTGATAGATTCCTTACCGCCCCACTCATCCTTCCCGTTCTGCGGCCTGATTTCTAGAGTTAAGGACATCCCTTTCTAGGGCAGTAGTTTCTTGGCACCAGTGGTCAGTTTCTTACATGGCTCTGCGTTCCTGCCGTGGAAAGTCGTGTACAGAACTGACGTTGGTGCACATGGGTGGCGCCTAAGTAGTCTTTGTGACGTCATCTCTGTGCTTATGACGCCAGCGATGGACGCAGAGCCGCATGACACCACCTACTGACGCGCAGAGGTACTGCTAGCAAAACCTTCCGGACCCAGTCGGACACCTGGGGATATTCTAAGGTAAGGAATCTATCATTAACTAATGTCTCTTGCAGCTATATAGTTACACAAGTAGTAACTTGTGCTTCTGGGCAACTTAATGGGCGCACAAGAAATACATGTAATGAGTGATGTAATGTCGAAGGTCATAAGCAGTGCATTGCGGACCATAAGTTATACTTAGCTCGGGTAACTATAAGTGCTGAATTTACTGGTTTTGTATGAGTGAAATCTAAGCCTAACTATAACGTCCCCGTAACCTTTGTTTTTTTTTTTTTCTTCAGTAATTTTCTAAGGTTTTTTAAATTCTGGTGCCTAATCATAATGGCTCTGTAACCTTAGGCTGTTTTAGTGAATTTCTAAGGTTTATTAAATGTTATTTTCTAACTATATCGAACCCTGTAATCATTGGATTTTGTTTCGGAATTGCTAAAGTTTTTTAAAATGTTATTTTGTAAATGTAATGTGTAATCTTTGTGACGTAAGCATCTCACAAATAAGCCCATTTTTTACATTTTACGAAGTTGTGGCTAATTTGTACACTTAGGAAAGTATTTTCTGTGAATTATCAAAAAAGTCTTTCATGGCTTCCCTGCTAAATTTTCTTCAAGGAGGGGGAGGCGATGGGGGCCCGGCTAAAACTTGGACCCGGCTTAAGCTTGGTCCCTCAGTCAAGCCAGACCCCCTGCCTAGATTCTAACTCGGCTTTTCCCATACATTATCTGACTTGCCCAGCTCTAGAGTTCACTCGATTACATTTTAAGCGACCAGATTTCAAATTTCAAAGGAATTGTGCATAATGATCAGTGTAAATGTGCTCATTCTACACGAAACGCATCTCCATTTACTAATCAACATATGTCTGTACTAATTTTCCGGCTCATGCGGGCATTGGGACATTCATTTTTAAGCCCACAGCGCCATCTTCTGATCAAAACCATAATATCTGTATCTAACATGTACTGTATTGTACAAACCCGGTAAAGATGACCGCAGCTCACATTTCACTCTTGTTGTCATCGCCGTTAACTGTCTATATCCCATTGTCTTATGAGTGGCAAAGCTCAGCCAATTACATACATTTCAAATCGCTATCGGTTTACATTGTGTTCTAAAACCGTGCATTGCAGTGTGAAATCACTTTTATCAATTGCTCGAATGTGTCCTGCCATACATAATGTGAGAGCATGCACAGTACTATTAAGAGTCCTTGCTCAGAGGGGGCTGTGGATTTATTTCCGAACATCCAAAATAAAAAGACTGCATGAGTTGTTAAAACACATCAGGTTTTCGGTGCGCTTATGTGTGCCATTTCCATGTTTTCAGGAGGCTTATGTGTGTATGACACTTTAATTCCTTTTGTGTGATGCTTTGTCACTTGTAACACAAATTTCAATTTAATGAAGTACTTTTCAGGAATTAACATCTCATACAATAGTTTGGTCTATAAATTCCCTTCATATTGCGCCATGAGTCTGCTTTTGCATCTGAATGTAACTGGGTCCAGCTTCCCTGGGCCAATCTCGGCCCCAGCCATTATCCATGGTGCGGGCGTGGGGGGCAGCATGGCCCCGGAAATCTCATCTCCGGGACCCAGCCAGGTGTCCTGGGTACCCCAATGGCACCCACTGAGTTATGGGACTGAGGGGAGAGCTTCATGGACCCTGCGGTCCCTGCTGGCTTCCCGCCTCCTACAGGAGCCCTCATTATTTATTTAAACAGTTTTATATAGCGCTGGCCAGACCCGTAGGTATCGGAGCGCTTTACATAAGTTCAGCAAAATTACAACATTGCTGAACAAAATCTTGCATTGCTGCTGCACGTCGTCAACTGCTGAAAAGCAGCTCCCTCTGTAAGCGCCACGGAGCTGCGTTGCAGAGTGTTGTAGAAAGGGGCATGGCCTCTGAACACCTCTCTGCAATGCAGCCCCCTGGCGCATACTGGAGTTACCTGGTGGGCTAGTGGGCCCCCAGGGTCCCACAAGATTGTGCGCCACAGGGTGTGTAAGCAGACATATCACCTCGGCCACGCCCCCTTCCTTCACCACTGTGCAAACGCGCCCTGTGGCGTGTTTTAAGTTGGGGAATTAATTCTCTTTCAATACTGAGGGTCCCTGAGGACCAAGTAGCCCAACAGGTATCTTCAGTATGCGCCAGAGAGCTGCGTTGCAGACAGGTGTTCAGAGGCCACGCCCCTTTTTACACATCTCTGCAACGCCCCTCTGTGGCGCTTATTGGAGGTACCTAGTGAGCTAGTTTGACCCTAAGGACCCTCAGGATTCAAGGGGACTTAATCTCCCAACTTAAAACGCGCCACAGGGCGTGTTTGCACAGTGGTGAAGGAAGGGGATGGTGTAAGAAAGTTGCTCTATATATACTGGACCGAAGTAAAATCAGCTGAACTACGAATTCCGATGTACTCACTTGTTATCAGGAGAGACCTCAGTGCTGCATCTTTGAGCCCAGGACTGATCCTAACCATACTTACCAGTAACTTGAATTTCTTTCCATAGGCTAACATTGACTGGTTTCACTTGGAAATTCTTCTGTGTGTGGCGTTTCGGAACTTTAAAATATTCACCTAAAATCATCCGAACAACGAATTCCAATTTACTCACCTGTTATCAGGAGAGGACGCAGTGCTGCATCTTTTAGCCTAGCACTGACCCTGAAAAGTAATTCTCACCATACTTAGGATATGCACCAGTGCTGGATCCAGGATCCACTACTGAGCAAGAAAAAGTAACGATAACATTACTTACCTGCTAAGCGAATTTCCTCCCGTTGGATAGCATTGGTGATTCTATGTGAAAAAGTTTCTAAGTGTCAACTGTAAGAAAGTGGCTCTATATATACTGGACCAAAGTAAGGTACAGTGTGTGTGTAGAGTCCCCAATCTCCAGAGGTATAACAGGTTAAAGTCAGATATGACCTTGCTCTCTAAAGTGGTAGCTTGGTCGAGCAGTAAGGCCGTATCAGAGGACAGTGTAAAGCATTTGTTGTACACACTCAGTCAGCAAAAGGTTTCACACACTCGAACTGAACTGTAGGCCAATTGTTTTTATATCAAAAGATATAGTTATATTTTAGAACCAACCGGTATCAAAATATACTTTTCTCAATATGAGTGACTTTAGGTAATTACTTTGCAGAAAGGCAATAGACTTTGTAAGTACAATAGCTACAGTGGTTGCAATAGGCAACACAATTCTAAACACAATTTAACATTGAGCTCAATGGGGGTTTCTACATAAATGCAGTTGATTACTTTAAGGATTACTTTTCTAGCCACAGGACTGGGTCCTGGATTCAGTCCCCGGACCTACTCTGTAAACAGTTAAGTAAAAGCGTTTTGGGTACAGTTGTGATTTTTAAAGAATATAAATGTATTTTCAAAGTTGACACTTGTAAACTTTTCAGTGAAAAACAAGCAATGTTATCCTAGGGACGGAAATTCAAGTCACATGTAAAGTAGGTTGTAGTTACTTTTGTAATACAATACTGGACTCCTAGGTCCAGCACTTGGACCTCTACCTAAGACAGGGAAGTAATTACGTTTTAGTATTAAGTATGATTTTTAAGGAATATTTCTAGTTTGCAAAAATCGACGGAAGAAATTTCAGAGAAA
Organism: Lissotriton helveticus; assembly: GCF_964261635.1. Lineage (NCBI taxonomy): Eukaryota > Metazoa > Chordata > Amphibia > Caudata > Salamandridae > Lissotriton > Lissotriton helveticus. The sequence continues at coordinate 1,638,778,108 of NC_136068.1, read as the reverse complement.
AACAGTCAATGGTTTCCTATGGAAGAAAATTCAAGTTACTGGTAAGTACAGTTGGGATTACTTTTGCGGTTCGATACTGGGCTACAAGGTACAGCACTGGCTTCTCTCCTGATCACAGGTGAGTATTTCGGAATTCGTTATTCGGCTGATTTTAGATGATTGTTTTAAAGTTTCAAAACTCCACACTTAAAAGAAATTTCAGTGAAAACCTGTCAGTTAGCCTATGGAAGGAAAGTGAGTTATCGGCTTTCAGGTGAGTACTCGACTGGTGAAGTTAAGGTTCTGGGCATAGACTCAGGGGGTCTCCCAGGGTCAGAAGGGTACATTTGTTACACCCTCAGCGGCACAGGGGCAGCTGGGTGCAGAGAGAGTAGGCCCAATGCAATCCAATGGAGGGTAGGGGGCCTTTGGTTGGTGGCTGCAAGCAGGCAGGCCACACGGCTGTGGGAGCTGAGCTCCGGGTCACTTACTCAGGACCACGACGTTAAGAACTGTCGATCTTGTTTTAAGATGAACCCAAAGGCGCTTCGAGAGCGTGAAGCAAAACTACTTCTCGCGAAGGTAAAGGGAAGAGATGCTGGGAGATCTTCGAGGTCGACGTCGAGACGCTCAATCGAAGCAAAGGTCTCGATCGAAGTAGAGGTCGGCGTCTAGGTCCAGAGCGGAGTCGAGATCCAAAGCTAGGTCGAGGTCCAGAGAGAGATCAAGATCGAGATCCAAGTCGACTTCGGGTCACGCTTCGAGCTCCTCGAAGAGGAAGCACAAGAGGAGAAAGCACAGCTCAAAGCATCATTCGGAGAAGGAATCTTCAGATTCGAAGAAGAAGTCTCGCAAACACCATAAGGACTTCGTTTCTCCTTCTCCTGCTCAGTCCATCGGAGGTTCCCCGACTCCGGAACCGGAACCGGATCCGGTATCTTTACATTCTTCGGAACATGAGGAGGAAGAAGAGGTAGTTCCTAAAACTCTGACTCCGATGGAAACTCCTGTGGACCAAGAGGGTCAGAATGAACCTGTGTCGGATCGACCTCCTTTAGAGCATCCGGTAGGTTCGTACCCTCCCTTTCCTGGTCCTGGTCAGGACCCCTCGCATTTTCTCAATGCGATGTTTGGAGTGTATTCCAGAGCGATGTACCCCGCTGGAGCACCTGTTGGTCCCATGGGTCCATTATCATACAATTTGGGCATTCCTCAGTCGTACGCCCCAGCTCCATTTATGCCTTTTATTCCGGCGCCTCTTACACCTTGGCTCGGTACGGCGCCGCCGAGGTCTTCGACTCCGCATGCGGCTTCGCCGACTCCGGATCGACCTCGTAGTTTGGATCGAGGTTCCACACCTGTCCGTGAGTCTCGTCCTCCGGCTGCCCCGACTCTTCGCTCGACGTCGAATCCGGCTCCGTCGGAGTCGTTACCGGATCCGTCGACTTCGGTTCGAATGGAGTGGTCGAGACGAAGGGCTCAGCGTCTTCTGGAAGAAAAGGGAGGTTAAGATTCAGATGTGGAAGAGGGTGAACTTCTTGATCATGATGATGACTTTGAAGACCTACGTGATGCTAGTGGTCTGGAGCTCTCTCCTGAGTGGGGTTTACCTTCAGCTTCTGATGCTCCTTCTAGGGACGTGGCACCCTATCACGTCGTTATTAGGAAGGCTGCAGATCTTCTCAACTTGAAACTGCCCACGGTTGAGTACAAGCCCAACATCCTTACTGAAGTTTTGCACTCTCCCTCTTCTATTGTTGAACCTACGTTACCGTTCACTGATGCCTTATCAGATCCAATAAAAGAGATCTGGAAGAGACCATTGTCTGCTCCTGCGGTTTCAAGATCTATTGCAAGGCGCTACAGGGTGGCTCCTGGTGACCCTGAGTTTCTCTCTTCGCACCCCTCTCCTGAAAGTCTTGTAGTGCAGGCGGCATGTTCTAACAGAGCTGCAGGCTCTTTCCCTCAAATTCCAGCGGACAAAGACTCAAAAAAGTTGGATCAGTCTGCAAAGAAGACTTTCTCTTCAGGGAGCCTGGCTCTTAAATCCGCTAATGCTACTTGCCTTTTAGGAAGGTATGTCCATGCATTGATGGATTCTGTGAAGCAGTTATCATCTAAGCTTCCTGAGGAAGATAGAAAGAACTTTAATGAGGCTGGTCTCAGACACTCAGGCTGCTGCACGCATGGTTATTCAGAGTGGCATGGACACAGTTGATTCTGTTGCCAGGATTATGGGCTCTTCTATTGCGACCAGGAGGGCCACGTGGTTAAAATCCTTTGATTTCTCTGCGGATGTGCAATCTACGTTGCTGGACTTACCTTTTGAAGGGACTGGCCTTTTTGGTAGAAAGGCGGATGTCGCCTTGGAAAGGTTTAAAGATAGCCGTGCTACTGCAAGATCTTTGGGTCTCCAGATGAGAGGGTCGACAACTAGAAAGTTTAGAGGCTTTGGTAGATCCTCTTTTCGTCCCTTCAGACAAGGCCAACAACAACAGCAGCAACAGCAGAACCCTCTGTATAAGTCTTATAGAGGTAGACAGAAGGGTCGTGGACGTGGGCGTCAAGTCTCCTCTTCCTCCACTTCCTCCAATAATACCCAACCCGCATCAGCAAAGCAGCCCTAGATCCACCATTCTGGATCATGTGGGGCCAGTAGGGGGTCGGCTTACTCATTTTCTACGAGATTGGGAATCGGTTACATCAGATCTTTGGGTTCTCAATCTCGTGGAAAATGGGTATGCACTTCCTTTTCAGGAGTTCCCTCCCAATTACCCTCCTTGCCAAGGTTATTGTTCAGAGGACCACCTGCTGCTCCTGCAGGAAGAAGTCCTGGCTCTGTTCCGAAAGGGTGCAATAGAGGTGGTTCCAGAGCAGGAGAGGGGTCAAGGGTGCTACTCCCGGTATTTCTTGATACCCAAGAAGGATGGCAGGCTTCGGCCAATCCTGGATCTCAGGATTTTGAACCTCTATCTCAAACAGAAGAAGTTCAAAATGCTCACCCTTGCTCAGGTTCTTCAAGCGCTGATGGAAGAAGACTGGATGGTGTCGATCGACTTGCAGGATGCGTATTTTCACATCCCCATTCTGAAGTCGCACAGAAAGTATCCCCGTTTTACGGTGGGATCGCAGCACTACCAATTTGCGGTCCTTCCATTTGGGCTTACTACTGCGCCTCGAGTTTTCACCAAGGTGATGGCAGTGGTGGCTGCGCATCTCAGGAGATCGGGGATACCTGTGTTCCCCTATCTGGACGACTGGCTGATCAAAGCGGAGTCGCCGGAGAAGGTGCTCCATCATCTGCAGGAGACAACTCAGTTGTTGCACAGGTTGGGTTTTTCGATAAACGTACCCAAGTCTCACCTGGTGCCCTCCCAGCGCAACCTGTTCATAGGTGCGGTACTGGACACTACTGTGTCGTGCATTCCCTCCACCTCAAAGGATTCACGACATACAGGAGATGATTCCTTTATTCTACAATGGAGCGGTTGTTCCAGTCCTGAAGGTCCTTCGTCTTCTCGGTCTGATGGCTTCTTGCATTCTGGTGGTCAGTCATGCACGCTGGCACATGAGGGCACTCCAGTGGTGTCTCCGCAGGCAGTGGTATCAACACAGCGGAGATCTCAGGGAGTCAGTGAGGATCTCCAGAGAAGCTGCAGCGGATCTGTCTTGGTGGGGCGTGGAAGGCAATCTGTCTCAAGGAAAGCCTTTTCAACTGCCTCCATCAGTGGCCACAGTGATAACGGATGCATCCACTCTCGGGTGGGGTGCTCATCTGGGGACCTGGAGGTCAAGGGCCTTTGGTCTCCAGAAGAAAGGTTGCTTCACATCAACCTTCTGGAATTGCGGGCGATACGTTTGGCGCTCAAGGCCTTCCTCCCTTCCCTTCGCGGTCGGTCGGTTCAAGTCCTGATGGACAACACGACCGCGATGTGGTACATCAACAAGCAGGGAGGAGTGGGGTCGCAGTGTCTCTGCAGAGAGGCTCTACGTCTCTGGTCCTGGGTTCAGGACCATCAGATTTGTCTGATGGCAAATCATCTGGCCGGGGTTCTGAACGTTCGTGCGGACAGTCTCAGTCGGCAGTTCTCTGCCGACCACGAGTGGAGGCTTCACCCGGAGGTGGTTCACGACATCTTTCAGATGTGGGGGGGCTCCTCGGGTGGACCTGTTTGCCGCTCGCGAGAATGCTCACTGCCCGTCATTCTGCAGTCTCCAGTATCCGTTGCAAGGAGCCTTGGGGGACGCGTTTCAGTTGAGTTGGGGAAATCAACTCCTTTACGCGTTTCCTCCCATACCCTTGATTCCTCGGGTTCTGAGGAAGATTCGCCAAGACCGGGCCCAAGTCATATTGATCGCCCCGGATTGGCCAAGAAGGGTGTGGTACTCGGACCTTCTCCACCTCTCCTCTCACCCGCCGCTCCGTCTCCCTCACAGGGCAGACCTCCTCTCTCAGATGGAGGGGCAGGTTCTACACCCCCACCTCCAGACATTACACCTTCATGCCTGGAGATTGAACGGGGCAACTTGAGTTCTTTTTCTCTCCCTCACGATGTGGTGGATGTCATTCTTTCTGCCAGGCGTGACACCACTAAGTCCATTTATTCCTATAAGTGGTCTAAATTTGTTTCTTGGTGCAGGGAGAAGGATGTTGACCCTTTGAAGGCTCATTTATCTGACATACAATTTGCTCTTTCTCTGGCGCAGCAAGGTTTTGCTGTGGCCACGGTCAAGGGGTATCTTTCGGCCTTATCGGCATTTCTCTGTTTGCCGGATCAGCCCTCTCTTTTTAAATCTTCGGTGGTTTTAAGGTTTTTGAGGGGTCTAACAAATATGTTCCCTCCTACTCCTTTTGTTGTTCCTCATTGGGATTTGAATCTTGTGCTGACCTTCTTAATGGGTTCTCCCTTCGAACCCTTGTACAAGTGTCCATTGAGGCTTCTTTCTTTTAAAACGATTTTCCTCGTTGCAATCACCTCGGCAAGGAGAGTAAGTGAGCTTCAGGCTCTTAGTTCCAAGCCCCCATTCCTGACCATTCATGCTGAAAGGATGGTTCTCAGGACCAGGGCTGCTTTTCTGCCTAAGGTGGTTACTCCCTTCCATCTTGGACAGTCCATTACCCTTCCTACCTTCTATCCTCCCCCTCACCCTTCTAAGGAGGAAGAGAGACTGCACCGTCTGGACCCTAAGAGGGTGGTGTCTTTCTATCTGGACAGGACTAAAGACTTCCGGGTGGACGACCAGCTGTTTGTTGGTTTTGCTGGCTGTCGGAAGGGCAGAGCAGTGTGTCCTATGCGGATGACACACAGCTTCTCTTCACCTGCAGGAAAGACCAGTCATTTGACGGGGAGAGCATCCAGGGATGTCTGAAGAGTCTTTGACTGGTTTCAGCAGAATGGCCTCAAGGCCAACTCTAGTAAATCTGAGGTTCTGCTATTTGGTTGTGCTTCGGAACCGGAATGGCGTGACTGGTGGCCAGTTGATATGTGCCCCCCGCCCAGCCATCTGTGGCTGCCAAAAATCTGGGAGTCAAGGTCGATAATGACCTCACGTTCAGATCGCACATTCTTGGTCTGACGGGCACCTGTTTTGGCATCCTGAAGATGCTCCGGAAGTTCCTACCCCTACTTACAGAGGAGCATAGGAAGATCATTGTCCAAGCTCTTATAGGATCTAGACTGGACTATGCTAATGCTCTATATTTAGGGCTTCCGGAGTATCTGATCCAAAGGCTGCAAGTGGCGCAGAACTCCGCGGCTCGCGCCATATTCGGCCTTCATAGGCGGGCAAGAACATCTGGGGTGCTACAGTCACTTCACTGGCACCCTATCCGAAAGCGGATAATGTTTAAACCGCTGACGCTGGTGCATAAGGCGCTTTCTGGCTCCGGAGCTAAGTATCTGCAGCGCAGGCTGGCCTTTTATTGTCCGGCCCGCTCCCTGCGGTCGGAATCCTTGTTCATGGCCGTGGTGCCCCGCGTGAGGAAGGCTCGCATCGGGGGTCGCTCCTTCAGCCTTAAGGCCCCCCAGCTGTGGAACTCCTTGCCCCTTGCTTTACGCAGCATTCCTAGTTTGCTCCTGTTCAGGAAGAACCTGAAGACCTGGCTTTTTAATTTTTAGGCTGTTTTTTTCTATTCCACTTTTCTTTCTCTTTCTGTTTATTGTTATGTTTTTTAATTGCTGAGTCGCCCTCTGAAAGCGCCGGGACACTCTTGTTGAGTAGCCGTGCGCTATATAAATAAAAGTTTAACATAACATAACAAGCGCACACTTTCCAGGTGGATAATCCTGTGCATCAGGATCTGCTACTCCCTTGCGGGTAAGGACCCTCCTGAGGGTATTAGGGCACATTCAACTAGAGCAAAGTCTGCAACATCTGCTTTGTCTAGAGGTGTACCTGTTGAGGACATTTGCAGAGCCGCGACTTGGGCCTCCCTCCACACTTTCGCGAAGCACTTCTGCTTGGATACCGAGGTGAGGAGGGACGGCCACTTCGCGCGCTCTGTTCTCCAAGATTTCCTGGTGTAGCGGAGTGGACACCCTCCTCCGGGAGTGGGGACTGCTGTGGGACTCTATTCACAAGGTGAGGAATCCACACGGCAGATGTATCTATCAGAAGAACAAGTTACTTACCTTCGGTAACGCTTTTTCTGGTAGATACAATATCTGCCTGTGGATTCCTCACATGCCCACCCGCCTCCCCGTTGTCCACTCTGCTATACCTGGTTTTATTGTTTGTATATATTTTGGGTTTTGATACCTTGGCTATGCACTGTGTGCTATTATGGTTTGTATGTACTGTGTACATTGTATATATGCATATTTGCTGTCGTTGGTCCGTCCGTGTGCCTCGAAGGCACGGAAAAAAGGGCGGAATTGACGTCATCACGCCGACGTGGGCCTAATAAGGAGTCGGTGACGTCAGACGGAGTCGCGCGCGATGCCGTGCTCCTATGACGTCGTCCACGCCGGCGTGCTACGAAGAAAAAAAAAATTCCGAACGTTGCTGACGCAAGGGGGATATTCACAAGGTGAGGAATCCACAGGCAGATATTGTATCTACCAGAAAAAGCGTTACCGAAGGTAAGTAACTTGTTCTTTAGGGGCGTTACTGTTAGGGCAAGGACCAATGGGTCCCTGTCCTGGGGTGGGAACACCCCCTAGCCTGCTCCTCTCCTGTGGTAGGGGGGCAGGAGCCTAGCTGTGATTGGGCAGGGCTCCCCATCTTCAAGATGGCTGGGGCCCGGGATCGTGCTTCACCTCACCTCTCCCACCTAAGGGGTGGAATTGGCACAGGTTGGCACCCCCGCCCCCTTCCTGACGTAGGGTTTCCCGCCAGTCTTCCCACCAGAGAGTGGGTCAGAACCGGTGGGGGCCAGTTGCGGAGTACAGCAAATGGTCTGGAGAAGCTCACAAGGGCGGAATGCCTTTGAAGCTCACACTGCCCATCCTTGTGGAGGAGGCCTGGCACCTCGTCCCAGGATGTGTATTGTTACAGGCCCAGGAGAGCGAGGGCTCTCCACCCAGGGGTCCAGCAACATGTCTGCTGTGTGGCAGCCTAGGCAGCCCCTCAGAAAAGACGTGGATTGTAGGTTAGGTTTCAGGGGGCATCTCTAAGATGCTCTCTGTAGTGTATTTTACATTAAATCCCACACTGGCATCAGTGTGGGTTTAATGTGCTGAGAAGCTTGATATCAAACTTGTCGGTCTTCAGTGTAGCCATTATGGTGCTGTGGAGTTCGTAATGACAGCCTCCCAGCAACATATACTCTTGATGGCATCACTGCACTTAGTGTCCAGGAATGGCCCTGGGTACTGTAGGGGCACAGGGCTCGTGCACCTGTGCCCACACCACTAACATAGGGCACCCAGCTAGAGGGGTGACTCAGTGGGTTTTGTGGGCATGGCACACAGGGATGTGTGCCATGTCAACTCTTTGTTTAGTTCTGTACTTAAACACTCAGCCTGCAAAGGCAGTGTGTGGGTGGCAGGGTACAGGGCCCCTAAGGGTGGCACAATAGGTGCTGCAGCCCTTAGGGGTCTTCTCCGGTCACCATGCCCTGGGTACCTAGGGTACCATTTACTAGGGGCTGCCAGGTGGCCAGAGATGCCAATTGGGTTTTAATTTCAACACAGTTTTTAGGGAAGGAACACAGGTCCTGGGCACCTTTTTGGCAGGAGACCAGGGCACACTCAGTCAAAGCACATCAGCAGTTCAGCAAAAAGTGGGGGCATACCAATGCAAGAAAGATGGCACTTTCTCACATCAACTTTTAAAATACGATAATATTCCTTAAAAATCACGTCTGTAACCAAAACGCTTTTACTCAACTGTTCACAGGACATGTCCCAGGACTGAATCTAGGATCCAGTACTGTGGTTAGAAAAGTAATCTATAAAGTAACTATTTGCATTTAACTAGAAATTGCTATTGAGCTCAATGTTGCATTGTTTGAAATTGTTGCCCATTGCAAAAACTGTAACTACTTTACAAAAGCCGATTGCCTATTTGCAAAGTATTTTAACTAAAGTAATTCATTCTGAGAAAGTATATTTTGTAATGTAATATATAATGTAATTTAAAAATAAAATATCTAAAAATAAATAGTTTAACATTTTTTAGTAAATCAGTATCAAAAAAATAAATATAACAATTAATACATTTAAAAATTGTCATTTAAAAAACCTTTGAAATTCACAGAAAAAACATAGGTTTCAGGCCTGTTGTAGTTAGGAATTATTTAAAAAACTCTTTGAAATTCACTGAAAAAACCATAGGTTTCAGACATGTTCTAGTTGGGGATTAGCATTTAAAAAAACCTTAATTATTCACTGAAAAAACCATAGGTTTTATGGGTGTTATAGTTAGCTGGACATTTCACTCGTATAAAACCATTGAAATTCCTCCGTTATAGTTAAATGTACTAACTATAACTCGCGCGCCCGCAATCCACTGCTGCTGATGTCACATATTACATCATTCAAGACATGGTCAGTGACATCACTGATGACATCTCAAATCACATCACTGATGACATCATCCACGTGACAATCTGATACATCTCATCATACACTATTATAACCTTTCAACACTCATTACAACACATGGATTTCCATATTTAAAACCATTGTCACACCAATATAAGTTTCTAAAAACCCACTCAGTGATTCCTACATCTACACACACATCTAAAAACTTACCTAGAGATTCACACATACATGCTAACCTAGATCAATAGAACACTTAAATATACTTGTACACCTACATCGACATTATACACCAGCACATATCCTATTCACTTATGCAGTCATCCTTCTCACTTATGCAAACAATTGATCATACTTACATTTACTAAGCTATACACTTATACAAACACCACTTCATTTATTCATATAGATAGTAACTCATACTTAGTGTTAAAAATCACTATTAAAAGTATACAGCTTTCGATAGTCACTCATACAATCACTGAGTCTTACGTATACTTATTTATATACAACTGTCACATACACTGCCTTTAATATTTCTACTTTGTTGGACATGTATCACAGAGAAATATATTTACTCATCACCCCTCGCATAAAGAGATTCACTCATCCAAACAACTGTTTCCACATACAGTCTTAACCTCATAAACCTACTAAATCAACTATTTACACATCTTTGGACAGTCACACACCTCCCTCCCACCCAACCACACACACATTCACTGTCGCATACAAACACTCACTTAACTAATTCATAACTAATATAGACTTTCCCATAGCTAGTAGCCAACCTATGTAGTAGTTTACACAACAAGAGATAGTGATACAGGTATTCACACAGTTTAATCACTATCCCATATATTTAGTGAGACACTTTAAATTAGTCACTTAGACAGTAAATCACAGTGCTACTAAATCCTCCATCCAGTCACTTATACATCCACTCAGTCTTCAATGCAGATTGCTATATATATAATACTTATTTAAATATCAAACCAAACCACATTCACTGGATGATGTCATCAGTGATGTCACTGACCGTGTCATGAATGATGTAATATGTGACCTCAGCAGTGGATTGCAGGCGCGCGAGTTATAGTTAGTACAACTAAATATAACAGAGGAATTTCAATGGTTTTGTACGAGTGAAATGTCCAGCTAACTATAACACCCCTAAAACCTATGGTTTTTTCAGTGAATTTCCAAGATTTTTGAAATGCTAATCCCTAACTATGACCGGCCTGAAACCTATGTTTTTTTCAGTGAATATATATATATATATATTCAGAAGATCGCCATTCACAGCTGCTTCACGCCGAATAACGAAAGAGCAGAACCACCAAGTGCCAGTTTCAGTGATTTATTTGTGCCAATTTGCCAGCCTGCAATCCACCATGACTCGTTTCGCCTCCACCAACGAGGCTTGATCACATGACGTGTCATAGACACAGACAAAGGCATTTATAGTGCAAATATTCAAATGGGTTCAGCTGAAGTAGTTTCAAAGCATAAATAGTGAAAAAATACTTGTTTAAAAACGACAATAAAGAGCATAGTGCCCATAAGGTTCAACTAATAGACAGTCACTAATGAATTTATAAGTTAATCCTAATTACATTTATAATACATATGAAAAATTTCATATATGTACATTTTAGTTAAAAACTAAAAAACAATCCGAAAATTTCATAAATGTACATTTCGCTGATGTATACAAGCAAATCATACTATGTACAAAACAATTGTGACAATATAATAGATAACGGAACCTTATAATAACATTTATCGTCGCTTTAAAATCAAATCACAATCATCACTGTTATGAGCGTTCAAGCCTAGTGGCTGAAGAAAAAATCATATCAACTGAAAACCCATTTAATTAATCCCCACTATAATGCCCTCCTTGGGGTACTGCAGATATTAAAAGAAAAAAGTATTTAGTGAAAGTGCAAGTGCTACATAAATATCATTCTACAGAATTTAGCAGGTTGCCGAATCTGATCACGAATAATTCCCTTTGGAGGAACTCATATTCTTCAAGTACATTATATGGCTATATATCCCACAGGAGTGAGCTGAAAAGAATTAGAGGCAGGTGTACATATCCTCACTGGCGTTTAAACCTCCAGGATTTTTACTGTTAAGTTCTAAAATATATCTCGTCTCTAACAGGCGCAACTTTGCATCCCTGTTACCACCTCTCTTAAGGGGTAGAATGGAGTCGACGAGAAAATATTGAAGCTTATTGGGGTCACTAAGTACAGATTCGAAGTGCCTAGCCACCGGGTAAGTCTGATCCCTTCCTGATATTGCCCTAAGGTGTTGCAAAATGCGCTTGTGGGCGGGCAGACGTGTACTGCCCACATATTGGAGCCCACAGGGACACTGCAACACGTAGACCACATGTTCGAGGCATGTGGGCTGCTAAATTCATATCTTAGCATTAGATCGCCGCCTAGTGTTGGGCTCGGATGATCGCACATTGTTGTCCTGGAAGAGTCTTCGAAGTATCCTGAGATAGGTGGCTCCTCCCCTGGACTACAGTGCGCATGGGCATCGGCTCCATCCCCAGATTGTTTTTTTCCGCCATTGGGTTCGGATGTGGTCTCGACGTCTTACTGTCGGAACCAAGAAAAACTAACTTTTAGCGGCCAAAAGGCCTCGATTTTCTTGCGTCGGTATTGTCTGCGCACGGTCTCGAGTCTTCCGTCTCTTGGAGCCGGAATAAGCGGAGTTTTCTTCGCTCTCGGAACTTTGAGGCCTTCTCATCGCGACACGACTGCGAAACTTTTCAGACATGGAGCGGAGCCCGTTTAAGTACTGCCCGCTCTGTGGGTCCAAGTACCCACACATCGATCTACACCCCGTGTGTAACAAATGCCTTTCGCCTGACCACGACGACGGCAAGTGCAAGTTGTGTGCACAGTTCCGCTCGAAGAAGACTCTCAAGCTTCGGCGCGCGGTGCGCATGGAAGCTAAACAAGCGGCCCCGGATCCGGAGAACATCTTCGGCGACCAGGACGAAGAGGACCAGGGTCATCATCTCCAAATCTCCCCACCCGAGACGGAGGTCGAGGCGGATCCGGGAAACGACGACGGAGTCGCGGGTCAAGGCCTTGAATACGTCGACGAGGTAGGAGACGACGATGAGATTTATGGGGCCGCGGCAGACAGCTCGGGGGACGAGCTCTGCCCCGAAGGTTACGAGGATACCGACCGGGACACGGGATCGCCTGTCGGCCTTACCCAAGACCCGTTGCCGCAAGCCACAGCCCCGCCTTCGGGCCCGGCCACGGACTTACTTGCTGAGCAGACTGTTTCGAAACCGAAACCATCGGGATCGACAACACCTAAAATGGCCGACCCGAAAACGAAACCGAAACTTAAGGACTCGAGTGTCCCTAAGATGGCTGCCGTGCCGGTGAAAACGACGGTGCCCGCTACCCCATCGACTCCGTCGACCTCCGGTCCGCAGAAGTCGAAGAAGGCCGTCGATTCCGATGCTTCAAAATCGAACCCGACGCCAGAGGAGGGGTCCTCCAAAAAAGATGGTCGGCACGGGTCAGCGGCTACGACGCCGTCCAAGCCCGCCAAAGTCGGCTCCAAGGAGGCTACGCAGGCACACGGAAAGAAGTCTGCGCCCCGAACACAGGAATCGGAGGCGGTTAAGACAGGATCCGCACCCAAAGCGCACAAGGCCCACAAGGACGTCGGATCCGAGGGAAAGATCAGACCATCCTCGTCAGCGCCGAAACAAACTGTGAGTGAGCCGTCCCTCATAGCCGAATCACTGCAAAGAATCAGGGAGAAGGCCTTTGCCCCGTCGGCTCCGATACCATCGCCGCAGCCGCAAAAGGACACTCCAGCGAAGCCTTCTGGGAAACTTCTCTTTATTTTGCCGCCGAAGGAGGCGCCGAAAGCATTTTCAACCAAATCGGCACCGAAACAGGTGATTTCTTCACCGACTGGCCCGCTTCCACGTCGGGTACTCGAATCAGAGGACGATTCAGAGCATTTCATCGACGCTGACACAGGCAAACTGACCCTCTATAAGAAGAAAATCACTTCGGAGCCAGTGGACTCCTATGTCATCCCACTAAAGAAGAAGAGGGTGCCCCTTGACGCCTCAGGCCTCACGGAACCAATCCAGCCTCCTCCGAGACGGAGCCCTACTCCCTCCCCAGAACACTCTGCGGGTGAGGGGTATGATGAAGACGAGCAGTACAATTTCCCTATCAATGAACCTGATGCACAACCGGATTCATATGATGACACTGGTGACCAGAACACCCAGGGTGTGGGGCAGGACCCGCAGCTTTTTAATGCACGTGCATCCCTGACTGAGGATTCAGCAGGTTTTCATGCACTACTCGAAAGGGCGGCAGCCAATCATGATGTGGACATGCATGCCGACCCGGTTGAGGAAGACTTCCTTTTCGACACTTTTTCAGTCTCTGAAAGGACAGTAAAGACACTGCCTATGCTTAAAGGAGTCCTCAAGCATGCTGGGGACATATTTAAGGAGCCTACAAGAGCGAGAGTGGTCAACCCTCGCATTGAAAAAAAGTACAGACCTGCACCTGCGGACCCCGCATACATCCGGGGACAATTGCCACTGGACTCTCTTGTGGTCGCCAATGCCAGGAAACGTGCCAACTCCCAGACAACGGGTGAAGCTCCTCCCCCGGATAAGGAGTCCAAAGTGCTAGAGGCAGGGGGCAAAAGAGTAGCTGCACAGGCATCAAACTTTTGGCGCATCGCCAATACACAGGCACTCTTGGCGCGTTACGATAGGGCGCACTACGACACCCTAGAACAGATTGTACAACACCTGCCTCCACAGTTCCAAGAAGCCACCCAACTGCTCATTGAGGAAGGACAGCTAATCTCAAACGCAGCCATCAAGTGTGCACTTGACGCTGCGGACACAGCTGCTAGAGCTATCAACACTAGCGTTATGCTGAGACGACAAGCGTGGCTCCGCATCTCAGGGTTTAAACCGGATATTCAGACAACAATCCTTAATCAGCCAGTCAATCCTGAAAGTCTGTTTGGTCCAGATGTTGACACCACCCTAGAGAAAATAAAGAAGGACACAGAAACTGCTAAGTCCATGGGGGCCCTGCAGTCACAACAGTTTCGTGGCAGCAATTTTCGTCGCTCAGGTGCACGTGGAGTCACCAGAGGACAAATGGGTCAACAATCCCAGTTCTCTAAAGGTGGGGCACAATCCTCGTTCACAAAACAGAACAAGGGAGGTTACAGAAATAACAGCAACAGAGGTCGCGGCAGAGGAAACAACAGCTCCCGCTCCTCTGCTCCAAGCAAACAGTGACTCTCTGTCACTGCCCCCCGACCACCTAACACCTGTCGGGGGGAGACTACAGCAGTTCCTGCCCGTCTGGAGAAACATCACCACAGACAGGTGGGTGCGACAACTAGTCCAGTATGGTTATTGCCTAGAGTTGAGGTCCACTCCACCCAACATCCCGCCAAGGCAAAGGCCTATGTCCGCAGAGCACTTGCTCTTATTGCAGCAGGAAGTAGTGGTGATGCTGCAAAAGGGAGCAATCGAGCTCGTGCCGGTGGGAGAGGAAGGCACAGGGGTTTATTCCCTGTACTTCCTTATTCCAAAGAAGGACGGATCTCTCAGACCCATTCTAGATCTACGTCCCCTCAACCTGTACATACTGTCAGAACATTTCCACATGCTTACACTGCAACAGATTCTTCCATTGCTAAACCAGGGAGATTTCTTAGCAACCTTAGATCTCAAGGATGCTTATTTCCACATTCCACTACACCCGTCACACAGGAAATACCTCAGGTTCACTATTCAAGGCAGGCACTACCAGTTCAAGGTCCTACCCTTCGGAGTCACCACAGCCCCGAGGGTGTTCACCAAGTGTCTGGCGACAGTAGCGGCGCACCTCAGGAGGCAGAACATCCATGTCTACCCCTACCTAGACGACTGGCTCGTGCAAGCCAAGTCAGAGCAACAGTGCGCCGCAGACATGTCGACTAAAATTCACCTTCTTCACGATCTGGGTTTCTCCCTGAACTACCCAAAATCGCATCTTCAGCCGGCACATGTCCGGCAGTTCCTAGGTGCGACGATCAACACCCTGACGGCCATGGCTCAGCCAAACCGAGTCAGGATAGACAGCATGCAGGCTCTGATCCAAAGGTTCAGGCCACAACACTCGCTTCCAGCGAGAGTGTTCATGCAGTTGATAGGCATGATGGCCTCCTGCATCTTCATAGTCCCTCACGCACGGCTACATATGCGCCCGCTCCAGGAGTGCTTAGCGAATCAGTGGACACAGGCTCGTGGGCAATTGACATACCTAGTGTTGGTTACCAGTCGGGCATACGACTCTCTGCATTGGTGGACTCCACACAACCTTTGCAAGGGCCGACTGTTCCAAGAGCCTGTGCCGCAGATTGTCCTGACAACGGACGCATCTCTCCAGGGATGGGGAGCTCATGTGCTCACTTACACAGTGCAGGGACTATGGATGACGCAGCAACAGAAGATGCACATCAACTATCTGGAACTGATGGCAATCTTCATGGCGCTCAAGTCCTTCATTGTACATCTGTGCAACAAAGTCGTGCTAGTCCGGACGGACAACATGACCGCGATGTACTACATTCAAAAGCAGGGAGGCACCCACTCGCCACAGCTGTCTCATCTGGCTCAGAGCATGTGGAAGTGGGCCATTCAGAGGAACATTTTCCTCATGGCAGAACACCTCCCAGGAAAGGACAATCAGATGGCGGATCTGCTCAGCAGGTACAGCCATCAAATGCACGAGTGGGAGTTACACCCATCTGTCCTCCACCCGTACTTCCAGCAGTGGGGTCATCCGGAGATAGACCTGTTTGCCACAAAAGAGAACGCAAAATGCCAACACTTTGCCGCCAGGTTCCCTCACCCACAGTCGCAGGGGAATGCGATATGGATGAACTGGTCAGGCAAATTTGCGTACGCTTTTCCGCCAGCCCCTCTAATACCGCTGGTCGCAAGAAAGCTAAGGCAGCACGAGATGACTCTCATCCTAGTTGCTCCAACGTGGGCGCGCCAGGCTTGGTACACCACGTTCCTCGAACTCTCAGTGGTGCCGCATCAAAGACTGCGCCTCACGCCCAGTCTTTTGACGCAGAACCATGGAGAAATTCAGCATCCAGATCCGCAACAGCTCAACCTGGCGATCTGGCTCCTGAAGTCCTAGAGTTTGGATACCTTAACCTACCTCCGGAATGCATGAACATCATCAAGGAGGCGAGGAAACCAACTACTAGAGCATGCTATGCTGCAAAGTGGAAGCGTTTTGTCATTTACTGTACAGCCAATGACATCAACCCGCTAGATGCATCTATCCCCAACATCATCTGCTATCTGTTGCATCTTTACAAGTGCAATCTAGCGTACACTTCCATTCGGATACATCTATCCGCCATAGCGGCTTATCTCCAGAACAGGCAGCACCTCTCTGTCTTCAGAGTGCCCGCCATTAAAGCCTTCCTTGAAGGTCTGAAACGAGTCATTCCCCCAAGAACACCGCCAGCTCCGGTGTGGAACCTCAATGTCGTTCTCACCAGACTGATGGGACCACCATTTGAGCCACTGCACTCGTGTGAACTCCAGTTCCTTACGTGGAAAGTAGCTTTCCTTGTAGCTATTACGTCTCTGAGGCGTGTCAGTGAGCTGCAGGCGCTCACAATCCAAGAGCCATTCATTCAAATTCATCCAAATAGGGTAGTGCTACGCACTAACCCCAAATTCCTTCCAAAGGTGGTGTCACAGTTTCATCTAAACCAAACTATTGACTTACCAGCATTCTTTCAAAACCCGCAAACGGTGGCGGAAAGAATGCTCCATACCTTAGATGTACGGAGGGCGTTGATGTACTACATAGACAGAACATAACCCTTTAGAAAAACAAAACAACTCTTTGTTGCCTTCGCACCACAACACAAAGGCAACCCGATTTCCAAGGCAGGGATAGCCAGATGGATTGTTAAGTGCATCCAGATATGTTATCAAAAAGCCAAGCGCACTTTAACAATACCCCCCAGAGCGCACTCCACACGCAAACTGGGGGCATCCATGGCTTTCCTAGGGAACATTCCTTTAGAGGATATTTGCAGAGCAGCCACGTGGGTTACACCACATACCTTTACAAAACACTACTGTGTTGATGTGCATTCCAAGCAGCAAGCTGCTGTAGGACAGGCTGTTCTGAAGACACTTTTTCAGGTTTCTGCAGCTGGCACGGGCAACCGCCGCTGATGGAGGGACTGCTATGTATTCTATGCTAAGATATGAATTTAGCAGCCCACATGCCTCAAACTGAATATGCTACTTACCAGTATGCATCTGTTCTTGGCATGTAGGGCTGCTAACATTCATATCGCCCGCCCTCCTCCCCGGTGCCTGTCGCAGCTGCAGAGATACTATTGTATTTATTCATTAGCATGGACATCCTTTACACTTTTCACTCCATCTTCTGCCACAATGGCGAAAAACAATCTGGGGATGGAGCCGATGCCCATGCGCACTGTAGTCCAGGGGAGGAGCCACCTATCTCAGGATACTTCGAAGACTCTTCCAGGACAACAATGTGCGATCATCCGAGCCCAACACTAGACGGCGATCTAATGCTAAGATATGAATGTTAGCAGCCCTACATGCCAAGAACAGATGCATACTGGTAAGTAGCATATTCAATTCGGTCTTGCATGTGAGTCTCTTGTTGATGGCAATTGGTTTATCTAGGAAAGGACTAGAAATGTGTGTCTTATTTATCCCATGGCGACAGGCCTTACAGGTTTGGCACTTCTTGAAACCTGTAATGTGATCCATCCAATATTTGGAGGTATCCAGACTACTGCTTTCCAAAGCATTGGCCATGGTGGGGATCTCCGAAACGTAAGGTTCGGTTTGTTAGAAACCAGACCCCCTATGATTGGATCCACCTTGACCAGATTCCAGTTTTTATTGAATATTCTCCTAATTGCTGAATGTTGATTGCTATAGGTAACAATGGCTCTTGCCTGTATTTGCTCATTGTTACTCCTCGCTACATCAGGTCTTTTTCTGGGTACTAGGGCTTGTTCTCTTGAGATACCCCTGGTGCGTTTGATAGCCACATCTAATATTTCATTACTGTACCCCCTGTTGAGGAACCTGTTTTGCTTGCTTGCTGAGCTAAATCACATTCAGTGTCCGAACTACATATTCTCCGCAGCCTAAGCATCTCCCTGTAGGGGATACTACGGATAAGATGTTGTGGGTGCTGGCTTGTTGCATGTAGCAACGTATTCCCTGCGGTAGATTTTCTGTGTAGTTTTGTTTGTAGTGCGTTATCTTTGATGTAGACCTCTACGTCCAAAAAATTTACAGTTTCTTTGTGAATCTGTGAGGTGAATTGTAAGTTCAAATTGTTGACATTTAGATCCCTCACAAAATCAGTGGCTACCTCAGATGAACCTTTCCAAATCATAAATAAATCATCTATATATCTAAGGTATAACATCACCTTGTTAGTCATGATATCTCTATATTGGCCCATAAGGACCTGCTCCTCCCACAGCCCCATGTGCAAACATGCGAAGCTGGGGGAGAAGCAGGCCCCCATAGCTACCCCTCTCATTTGCTGATATACCTGATTATTGAATGTAAAAAAGTTCTGTTCCAGGCATAGCCTTAGCATACCAACAATCATTTTGTTATGTTGTACACATTCTATGGGGCGTTTGTCAAGGTAATGCTCCACTGCCTTAACACCATCACAGTGTTTAATCGACGTGTAAAGCGAGGTTACATCTAAAGTCATTAAGAGAAATAAATCATTCCAGTCTACTAAGGCCAATTTACAAATAAAGTCAGTGGTGTCCTTCACATAGGAATCCAGTCCCTTCACCCGCTCCTGTAAAAAATAGTCAATGTAGCGAGAGATATTTTCAGTGGAACTGTCTATAGCCGAAATGATTGGCCTCCCTGGTGGCATCGAGGCATCCTTATGCACCTTAGGCAGAAGGTAAAAGGTGGGGATGACCGGGTGATCTTTTTTCAGATATTTGAACTCATCAAAGGAAATCAAACCACTGCTCCGCCATGCCATCAACTTTAAATTTTGGTCATTCCATGTTGACTTAATTATGGACAAATTGCTCTTTCTGTAGCATTCAGTGTCTCCAATTTGTCGCTCAGCCTCTTTAATATATTCTTCCGGTTTCCAAAGGACGATATTCCCCCCTTTGTCGGCTGGTTTCACTATTATTTTGTTATCAGCTTTAAGTTTTCTGACCAAGTTATTATAACTCTGATTTTGCCTGTTGATGGCCAAGTGCTTTTAGTTGGAAGCAGTGTATAATTTTTTCAAGTCCTCTATGATAAGTTCATGATAAATATCTATGTTGTCATGAATTGATACCGGCAAGAAGGTAGACTTGGGTTTGAAAGGTGTAGTGCTGATCCCAGTACCACACGTTATATTGCTGTCGGCACCCAAATTCGTATCAAGACTCTCACATTGTAGCCCCCAAATTTCCTAAAATGCAGGTCCTTCCCCCGCAGTTAGTAGGGAGGGCCTTTGTCCCTTTGTCGGTTTGGGCTTTTTGTAAGGTTGTTGACGGTAGAATTTACTAAGTTTAAGTTTCCTGATATATCTAAAGGCATCATCCGCGTATTCGCGTAGTTAAAGTCCCTAGGTGGACAGTATGAAAGTCCCAGGGATAGGATGGCAATCTCCTTTGATGTTAACAAAGTATCTGTTAGGTTATTTGAGGGGGCACTAGCGTCTGTCCCCGCTTTTTGTTCCACTTGCCCCGATTGCTTTTTCTCTCCCCACCTGCTCTTGTGGCATTTCCGGCGTTCGAGCCGTTTGCGATTTGCCCTTTGTTTCCTTGAGAGGCTTTTGGGTGCGAGCTCGATCTCGGTGTCCCTTCGGTTTTCGCACAGACAGTTCACCTCCTGTGCGGGGGTAAGTTTTGTAAAACCCAATCCTTGACCTCTTGTGGGACCTCCCTCCATTTCACTTTCTGCCGCTGAGCTCAGATCAGTAGAGGAGGCAGATATCGACGCCACTTCTCTTGGCTTCTGCCCCATTTTACCAATTCGTGCCTTAATTCCATCATATCTGCGTGCAAAAGTGAAAATATGCCCATTCAAATAGTCCAGTCTATCTGTCTCAAATTTATATATATATATATATATATATATATATATATATATATATAGAGAGAGAGAGAGAGAGAGAGAGAGAGAGAGAGAGAGAGAGAGAGAGAGAGAGAGAGAGAGAGAGAGAGAGAGAGAGAGAGAGAGAGAGAGAGAGAGAGAGAGAGAGAGAGAGAGAGAGAGAGAGAGAGAGAGAGAGAAAATGAGATGAAACTTTCTGCTTTTTAATGGAGCCAGACATAATGAAAATGCAGAGAGAATATGAGATGAAACTTTCTGCTTTTTAATGGAGCCAGACACATAATGAAAATGCAGTACTGTAATTGTGTTGGGTTTAAAATAAACCGTTTAATACACTTTCAAAATATGACTACCATCATTTATTCTTAAAGCGTCAATTAAGTGCATAGCAGTATCACTTAGAGCAGTTACGTTTTCAGCTGAGCAGAGCAAGGGTCCCTGAACCACCTCTTTGCTTTTGTTTTAGGGCTTTTAGTAATCTCAAAAACTGCTCTGAAGGTTTTTGTATTTTTTTTTATTCATCCATCTGTTAGTGTTGCGTGTTTCTCCCCTTCTGACTGAGGTAGGACTCCGGTTCTTTCTCTTGCTCAAGTGGACGTTCCCACTGTATTCCTCTGAGCCACTTTGCTGTCATGGATCCTTCCTATGTTGGTAAAAGATCCTGTCTCCATTTTCCTCACTTTCTTTAATGTTTACCTTTTTAAAAAAAATGGAGTAAATTAATTCAATCTGTTTTGTTTTGGAAGTAGCCTTTTGTAAAACAAACACATTTAATATATAATACCTATAGATCAGCTGAGGTAATTTTCTGTATATTGGTTTATAAGTGTTTTTAGGGTATTATAAGTAAAGTGCCATTGGATTCCCACTTGAGTAGGACTGTTTATATATTTGACTTCAATGACAGTTCTTGTGATTGCGAAACTGAGATTCAACAGACTAACTTTCCTCATTAAGCAATTACGAAGCAGGTGGCTTTCACATAACTCAACCCACAGATGTTGACGCATACTAAAGACAGGCTTTCTACAGTAAGGCATTTATTTGGCTCAACGCAGATATTCCATTGGGTGTCTTTGTAGCTTGATACACCCTGCACTTAGATTGGTTTCTCATGTCACAGCACGTGGAATACAGAGTTTTCTGAATCCTTGAGTTCTCTTGCTGGAGTGTAGAGATGTGTTCAACCTGGCTAAACCTTAACCTTCCATTAAATATTGATGCCAACCTTTGCTGCTGAAGGTGCTTGTGAAAACACACAGGTGGCAGAAGTTATTCTTGTAACCTCAGATTGGCACAGCATGATGACTTCCTGCATCTCCATAGTACCCTATGCTCCACGTGTGTACGCTGCAAGAATGCAAGACCTAAATTCAGTGGTCATTAGTGGAGGGTCAGTGGGAAGATCCAGCCTTGGTAAAGGCCAGAGTTAATGACTATGCTGTGATGGAACAGCAACAATCTATTGCAGGGCAGGCCTTTCCACAAGCCATCATCACCATGAAACCGAAACCTCAGGCGACTTTCCTACTGTTGCTTACCTGTTGGAGCCCCACATAGGGAAACGCCTGCAGATGGAAAATGTTAACCTTTAACGACGAAACAACGCGTAAATGTACAGAACTTAACGCATAAGGCTAGTGCTCAAGCCCTTTAATAGTGCATTCAGAGCAAATTGGCGCTGATCCATACCGACAACACCAGGACCATGTGTAGCATTTAGAAATAGTGCAAGACCTGGTTGCCCCAACTATCCCTCTTGTACTGAGCCCTGAAGAAGGGTATGGTCCATGGTACATTTTCCATCTTTGCGAGAACGACCTAGCAGACACATTGTCTTCATTAATATAGACTTTCAGGAAATGGAGAATTCAGCCATTCAGGATATTTACATGGAATCTGACCAAACAAAGTCATGCTTACCACATTTGGAAAATGGGTTCACAGTGAATGTGCAGTTGAAAAGGTTGATGCAGGATTTTTACTTTGTGATTTTCCTCCAATGTCACCAATACATAATGTGCTTAGACAAATATCAATATCGTTTGACGAAGCTCTTAAGACACTGAGTGCGCCAGGTGTCGTACTCTCACTAACTAGAGGCCTTGATGACATTCCATATTAATATTAAGTTCCTCCTAGACTACTCTCATGGGGTGGTAGGCATTCTCCACAACAGACCCGACATTAAAACATTTAGCTGAATGTATACTAAGGTCCAAGGGTTTGGATATTTGGCACAGGAGAGTATGAAGTAACTTTCTTTCTGATGCCAGGAGACCGGGCTCAATTTGTTCGCAATTTGAACAGTGTAATGGTAATGTGTTTGGAGAACGATATATCACCTTTTCAGTGCACAATACTTACAATTATTTGATATTTGTTACACCTCACCACGAAAGCACAGATATATGCCATCAAATTGCCTACTTCAAAACAATCAGTGCTGAAGGGTACACCTTCTAACTGGGTGTACATAGGACCAAAATGTCCTATTTAGAGGAGATCAGATTTGTTGCGTACGTATCCTATAACACTGTCATATATTAACAAGAGCACATTCAACTGGAACACAAGGATTGGCAGTTGCTTTTCAGGGGAACTTCCTGTTGAGTGAGCTGTGCTTCTGCGCAACATGGAGTTCAACAAGCACTTTCATGGTACATTATTTGAATGGCATCAGTGCAAGAAGAGATTCACAGTTTGGGTAATCAGCGCTTAAAAAATCAAATCAGAACTGCTTCACCCTTGTAAAGACTTACACACTACTGGTTTATTCTTTTCACAGCTTGTCAGTTGTTTTTTTTTTCACATGTTTTTATTGGGTTTTTTCTCCACCAAAACAAAAGAGTGATGCATCGTATTATGCAGGAAGGCAGATTCTCGTGTCATACAATAAATGGAATATACACAGTACAAACACAGTACAGGATCACCAGCAGTTGGTTCAGATCGCATACCATTGCTACTGCTATGCTGTCCTCTGCAAGTTGTGGGGTGTTAAGTCTGTAGCAGTGTAGGTCCATAACTGCAATCAAGACACTATGATATCATAACAATTGTAATATAGTCCGGTGGCCTCATAAAAACATGCCCTATAACAACAACAAAAAAGGAAAATCAGAAAAAAGGAACAATACCCCCCACCCTTTGTTACCCCTGTGCTCAGATTCCAGTAATCTGCCGTATGAGGTGTGTGTGCTTAACTCACTCTGGTGCCCATAGTGTGGTGCCAGAGACAGTCTATTGTTAGTCATTAGTTGACGGGTGTTGACGATACCCATGTGCAAGTGGGTAGTAGAAGGGCCTTGGGGCTCACAATCATCTGTCAGGTATGTGGGTCAGGGCGTTGTACTCAGTGCGCGGATGCATCTATATCAGTAAACAGCTTGTCAGTTTATATCCTATTAGTGCTGCAAACGCAACTGTGGCCTTCCTTGAGACAGAACTTTTGCTCCTAGTTCACAATCAACCAATTTTTTATCAGAGGTAGAAATATTTACACACATGGGATTCATAATTAACTTATCCTTCTCTGTTAAGCCAGGCAAAAAGCTGGAAACTGGTCAATTGAGTCCTTACTTGGACTCTCACAGTAAACTGACTGCCCAAGCTAATACAACTTTGCACTGTTGGATAATAGGCCTTAAAGGGTAATATCAAGTTGCCTTCTTAACAGATGATGCCTATATGCACCATTGTCCTCCTTTGTTTATCTGATTTGTGTATGTTTTTTTTTCTCCAGGACTACAAAGTGCCAGGTACGCGAAGACTTCATGAAGTACTAGGTGTCGAGACCGGAGGACCTGGTGGCCGCAGGGCAGGCGAACAGGGCCACTCACCTTCAGACTATTTGAAGTTTAAAGATTTGATTCTTCGAATGTTGGATTATGATCCCAAATCTAGAATCACACCTTTCTATGCACTGCAGCATAACTTCTTCAAGAAAACAACAGATGAAGGAACAAATACTAGTAACAGCAACTCAACTAGCCCGGCTATGGACCATAGTCACTCAACAAGTACAACTAGTTCAGTATCTAGCTCAGGTAAGTGAACATCTGCAATTGACCTTGTTATCTGTTGCAAGCCTAACAGTTCAATCTTGCGTCTGAAGGAAATGGTTCACTTGGAATACTAGTTTACTGAAAAGAAAAATTAAACGCTAATTCTTTCAGCTAAGCTGTTCTAGCGGCTATATCTGCCATATCTGTAGTTTAATGAAGTAAGGCTTGGATATCTTAATGATATTTAGCCCCTTATTCTGAGTTTTTTGGGGGGATGAGGGAGAGTAGTTAATTCAAAATTGAGTACAATTGATATTATGCAGAGTCTCTGGATTTTTCCCGCACACTTCTCTCCAGATGCCACCTGGAGGTTGTCACACAGGGAAAATAGGCAAGAGCAAGGAAAGACATGCCGTTTTACAGTTTGGTAATATTGTTCCTTAACATTTTCTCCTTTGCGTTCTTTCATTATGTGGTGTGAATTCCTGAATCGGGAGGTAAAGCCACCCTATCTGTAAAATCACAAGGCTGCAGCACTGGTATTTTTGCTGACAGTTTAACCTCCTGATAATTCTACCCAAATTGTACGGTCCCTTCTTGGAATATTGTTTTAGAATTCTCTTTCTTCAGAAATCTCTGCTAGAATAGTTCCTGTTTCTTTCCTTATTTTGCCAACAATATTCGTACCCCCCAGAGCTTCATTGGCATAAAAATCCTTATTCATAGTCTTGTATTTTATTATGTTTTTCTCGTCATTTATTTTTTTCTACTAGAGCATGCCAGTGGTGCCCACAGGGAACTTACTTTGATTGATGTTAAAGAGGTGCTTTCACCAGGGCAACCACTGGTTGAGGGGGGTTCTGTTTAAAATGGTTTTGTTTAAACCGTATTGGGTTCCTTGGCCTGTCCCTTCTGGAAAGTGAAGAAGGGACGCTGGGTATCCTTAGCTGCCTTGTTTCATGACCAGCTCTTTTGTAAAGTCTGTACAGAACCTTTTATATTATTTTAATCTTGGACGTTTCAATGACCTGACTAGCTTCATTTTGTGGTTTACGCAAAGCAGAGGGAATGTTTTTTTAGAGTTTGAAAATCCATGATAAGCACCTGTATTTCGCTCAGTTGATGCACATGAAACTTCCCCTTATCTAGTTATGTATGTGCCCCAGGCATTTTATAGTGTTCTCAATTCATAAAATTACTGCTCTTTCCAAAGCATTCTGCAATGTTCTTTATCAATAGAAATGTCAGCAGCATGTATAGCTAAAGATGCATGTTCTCTTCCAGGGGATACTCCTCAATAGTCATGTACACTGAATAATACCCGCCCACTTGCGGGAACCCCGGAGCATATACAAAAAAACATATATATGTGCATCTTTAGCCAAAAAAGTATAGTACCTTCAAACATACATATATTCATGTATACATATATAAACATGCAGCCTACCATATCTCAACTAGGCAAATATACCAAAATAACATGGTTTTTCATAAAAGTGAAGATAATATCATATATCCCTTCTGTAACAGTGAACACACTCCTTTAGTGTTCCGACAAAGCCCTTTATTTTCAGAGAAAAAAGCGAGTAATAGAAGGCAATAAGCCCGTGGGCTGCATAGATGAAAAAACATCATTGCAATAAACTGACACTGTGCCTTTAAGACTATCGGGAAACTGTGCCTTTAAGACCTCCAAGAGCCCCCTGCTCCCATCGTGCACCACAGGGTGACAGGTCCGTTCTTATTTCCTTCTCCTTCAGTGAGGATCGTAGGACATTGAGCTTGTCAATTTTTGATTATTCCAGTCAAATTAGTTTATTTCAACGTTTTCTACCTTCACACAACATTTTTTGACTGCTGTCAACTTTTTCAGTTTTCTGACAATTTTCATCTTTCCTGTCAGAACTGCTAGCTTTGTTTAACAAATGTCCTTCCTGTGGGG
This sequence comes from Lissotriton helveticus, assembly GCF_964261635.1. Taxonomy (NCBI): domain Eukaryota; kingdom Metazoa; phylum Chordata; class Amphibia; order Caudata; family Salamandridae; genus Lissotriton; species Lissotriton helveticus. Next base: position 1,638,751,987 of record NC_136068.1, on the reverse strand, counting down.
AGAAAATGGCAAAATCAGACCCACATTCTGTCTGTATTGTGTGCTTACCATCCTCACACAATCAATTATTGTCAGCAGTTTTCTAGAACAATGTTTCGGGACAGAGAGAAGATAAAGCTGCATGCCTTCCTTGGAAGCACTCATGCTTTTAAAGAACCCTCCTCTCAAGAAAGACACATCTGAGAAAAAAACAGCGTCATTCTGCTTCTCCAGCATCAAGAAAGAAGCAGATCCCTGATTGTTCACCTTCAGCGTCGAGATAGAGGTCGGAAAAACAGGAAAGGCAAGCTACAACGTCAAAGGACAGAACCCCGTCGGAGCGGTTGCAGCCTCTGTAGACGAAACGTAAGTAGACGTCTAGGCATACTACTTCGAGTTGAAGTATGTTGGTCCTGAGAAATCTAAGTCGACGTCAAAGTTGGGGTAGACGTTGAAGAAACACCCGCCGACATCGAGACAATGGTTGAAGTCCATATCGCTGCCGCCATCCCAGCTGGCTCGGTCTGCGTCGAGAGAGCCTGTGTTGAGGACTCCGCCGCAGTCTTGCAGGCGGTGGACGTCAAAGACTCCGCCAAAGGCAGTCTACGTCAAGGACCCTGTGGGCAACGTCGAGGACATTGCCACAGTAACACAGGCGGGAGTCCTCCAGGACCTCACCACAGAAGCGGTTGACATTGAGTGACAGTCTGTGCCGCCGGCAGAAGGTCACTGTTTGACGTCGAGAGAAGAAAATCCTACGGCGGCTCTGGGGGAAGTGCTTGAAAGGTCGAGATCGACGTTGAGGTCCATACGGTCAACGACGAGGGATGTTTTTTCTTCTCCTGGCATCAGTAAAGTGCCGATCATGCCAGAGGGATCTCCGGTTGTGGAAAAACAGACTCCTCCTGTCAATCTTTCGCCAAGGTAGCTAGAGAGTGTAAGGCATTGGAGGGTTCCACCCAGAAGTCCTGGCTTGGACTACTCCCGAACATACTCTCCCTCCAGAGTATCTGCCGGTCCTCCACCTACTATATACACAAGAACATCTACACACAGATCCTCAAGGAAAGCTAGGTCTCCTCCACTTCGCCGTTTATGATCCATGACACCACTTACATCTCGCTCTTCCTCCACTCCAAAGAGAAGTAGGCGAAGGTCTCTGTCGTGGTCCACATCCTCAAGGTCATCTACGAGAGACTATTCACCAACCCGGTTTGCAACACCTTCAGCCAGTGTGTCTCCAGTCGATGACATAGGGACTCTTAATGAGGTTCTATGCAGGGGGGCCTGCAAGTTGAACATTGATATGTTGATACTGACTACCTCTTCTTCGATTATGTCCGAAACCCTATACCAGAGATCCTCGGCAAGGCCTTTACTTCCATTGGTTCCGAGTCTGCTTGAACCAGCGATGCAGACCTTTTTGACTCTGGATACAGTGGGTTCAGCTCCCCCACGTATTTCAAAAAAGTACAAGGCCTCGGACCAGGATCCACTGTTCCTTAGATCGGACTATCCCTCCCCCCCCCGCTCCCAGCCTCATAATCGGTCATAGTGGCAGCAGCCAGGAAGACTCATCCTGCAGCATCATCCTCTGCAGTCCCTCCTGAGAAGAACAGTAAGCACATGGACTCGCTAGGCAAAAGGATGTGCAACACATCTGCATCTTTCATGAAAGTGGCTAGTGCCTCTGCTCTTCTGGGGAGATATGACAGGTCTCTTTGGGACTCTTGAGCTAGGTTCACAGAGCAGCTGCCCATAGAAGACCAACAGGAGTTCCAGGAAGTCTTGCAGGAAGGGGGCCTGCTTGCGAACCAGGTCATTTGCGCAGCTGCGGATGCTTCAGACTTTGCTGCACATTGTTATTCTTATGGCATTTGCGCTAGACGTTCGGCCTGGTTGTGTCTCACTGGTCTGAAACCGGAGTCAGAAAGAAGAATCGTAAATCTTCCTTTTAATGGTACTTCCCTGTTTGGCACTCATGCCGATGACGAGATGTCCAGAATGAAGGCGGAGCTGGACAATCTAAAAGCGGTCAGCCATGAGAAACAAAAGGAATTTCGATTTAAGTATCTACCATACGACCGTTGGTATTTCCAACAGAGGGTTTCAAACCTCTCACTGGTTGCCGCAACAGCCTCAACCCAGGTCTCATTACCATCAGCGTAGACCGGGTTGAGGAAGGGAAGCTGCAAGACAAAGCCCTTCCACAGGAAAACAACCTGGGAAGCAATGAGTCCTGGCTTCCCCCTTCCCCGTTACCCACTCCGATGGGGGGCAGTATTACGTTTCACCTGGACGAGTGAAAAAAGATAACAAAATACAAGTGGGTACTGAATATTGAGCAGAATGGTTATTTGCTCAGATTCAAATCCCCACCTCCATCAGCACCACCTCGACAAAGGGATTCCCAACATCACCACTTGTTATAGGTGGAGGTGAACATCCTACTACAGAAAGATTCTATAGAAGCAGTCCCTTTTCCGCAACAAAGATGGGGAATCTATTCCCGCTACTTTCTGGCACGAAAAAGAGGTCCTATCTAAGAGTACAGACCAATATACTCAACTTGAGACTTTTGAACAAATTCATCCGCAAACCGAAATTTGTTGTTGGCACTGCGCCAAATCTTTCCTCAACTACCCCAAGGGGACTGGGTGCGCTCCATAGACCCGCAGGACGCTTATTTTCACATACCAATTTCTACAAAACATCTGAAATTCCTGCGTTTTCAGGTAGCGCTTCAACATTTCCAGTTCAAAGTCCTCCTGTTTGGTCTCAGATCAGCTCCCCGCACATTCCCAAAATGCATGACAGTATTAGCGGCTTTTCTTCACAAGCAAAAGACTCATTGCTGAAGAGATCGTTACCCACTCTGCTTCAGAATCCTCTCTCCTACTGCATGCGAGTGCTGAGCAATCTGGGTCTACAAATTAACTACAAGAAGTCAATTTCCAATCTGACCCAAAAGATCCACTACCTGGTAGCTTCTCTGAATACCGCAAGTGCAAGCGTGTGTCCTTCGGAGTAGAGGTTATCCTCAATCCACGAACAGTTCTGCAATCTCCTCCGTTCTCGTCATCCTACAGCCAGGCAAGTTTCCTCACTTCTGGGCTCAATGGCATCCTGCATCTTCATCGTTCCAATCTCCAGACTGCATATGTGTCCTCTGCAGCAATCTCCGGAGGACCAGTGGTCGCTGATATCAGGTCTGTGGGACGACCTTGTGTTTCTCCCACAGTCAGCCAAGAATTCCATCAAATGGTGGATGAAACGATCGTAACTGCTAATGGGAGTTCCTTTTCACCAAGACCTTACCAGTCAGACAATTGTCATGGATGCTTCCCTACAGGGGTGGGGGGGGGGGGGTACCATGTCAGACCAGACCTCTCTTAGGAGGCTCAGACCATCTGGAAATGGCATCTCGCAAGAAATCTGACCATTTGGCAATACATCTCCCAGGTACGCTTAACGTTCAGGCAGACTCCCTAAGTCGGGACTTCGTCAAAGCTCGCGACTGGGTGTTAAACAACGACGTTGCGCAGGACATCTCCCACCAATGGGTATTTCCAGATATCAACCTGTTTGCAGACGTGGCAAGCGCAAAATGCCCCGTCTTTGCATCCAGGTTCCACCAACCAGGTTCCAGAGGGAATGTGCTTTTGATAAAGTGGTCTCAGACATTACTTTATGCTTTTCCGCCGAATCCACCGATTCCCCTATTGATCAATAAATTCTACAGGTCCGAAACCAGGATGATACTAATCGCACCAGTGGTGGTACCCGGATCTTCTACTATCCGAGATCCCGCACAGGACGCTACCATGCCGGCCAGACTTACTATCCAAGAACAGTTGGGGTGGGGGGGGGGTGTTCAACCTCAATCCCTGATTGAAGGCATGGCTCCTGAGGTCCTCCAGTACGGGCATTTAGATTCGTCCGCTGACTGTATGAATATACTAAAAGAGGCCAGAAGACCATCCACCAGGAAGTCATATGCTTTTAAATGGAAGCAGTTTTATTTATGGTGCATTAATAATGGTCATGTTCTTGTTCTGGGTCAGGAACAGGTGATCTTATCATACTTATTGTGTCTGGCCAAATCAGGCCTCCGATTCTCTTCTGTAAAGGTCCATCTAGCAGCTATTACAGCATACAGAAAATGTCCTATGCAGGTGTCCTTCTTTGATCTTCCTGTGGTTAAGGACTTCCTAGAGGAGTTCAAAAAGGTCTATCCACCGATCAGAGCTCTATCTCCTCCATGGGAGCTTTACATAGTTCTTGCTAGATTAATGGGGTCCTCATTTGAACCTATTCACAAAGCCTCTCTGCAGCACTTATTTATTTTATTTTTATTTCAAGAGTTTTATATAGCGCTGGCTAGACCCGGAGGTATCAAAGCGCTTTACATGAAAATTAACAAAATAACATAAAATGTTCAACAGCTACACAATAAATCTACAGCCCATCTCACCTATAGCTAAACCAGGTAGCTCCATCGGGCATCATACAAAAAAGTTCAGTCTCAGTACATTGAGAGAGGGGAGAACGAGAGCCCTAAATAGAGGGAGGATGTGAGAGGAGACGACAGAAGGGACGAAAGGAAGTGCAACAATGTGGTTTAAAAGTAAAATAGAAAAAGATCAACAATTACTCATTGCATCAAACAATCAGCAATACATTAGGAGAGGAGAGAAAGGAGAGAAAAAAGAAGTGGGGGGTAGGTGAGGTGAGAACGTGAGCATAAGGGAAGAGACAACCGTAGAGACGAGAGGAAGTCTGTCTAAAGACCGACCGGGTAGGTGTCATGAAAGACTGCCTTTTTAGTGACCATCACCTCTGCTCGCAGAATGAGTGGGATACAAGGGTTGTGCTGCGTAGAAACACATATTATTCATGCTAACTGGATGGTCCTTAGAACTCATCCGAGGTTTCTACGTAAAGTGGCCTCGGATTTTCATATTAATCAGACCATCACTTTACCTACTTTTTTCCCAGTCCTTCAAATCCTCCGTAGAGTTCCTTGCATTCACTAGACCTTAAGAGGGTTCAGAACTTCTACCTTGACCAGAGCAAGGCATTGAGGAGATCAGACCACCTGTTTGTAAACTATGGTTCTGTAAATACTGGTTGTGCAGCTTCCAAACAGTCCATCTCTGGATGGATAGTCTCATGTAGCACTTTGTCTTACCAGTTAACCAACAAGCCCCTCCCTGGCTAACCAAAGGCTCATTCTACCAGGGGCAAGGCATCTACCTCGGCTCTCCTTAGAAATGTCCCTATTGCAGAGGTTTGTAAAGTTGTCACATGGCTCAGTGCACACTTTTACTCGCCATTACTGTCTAGACTCTCACACTTAGGCGGATGATCAGTTTGGGGAAGCCTCTTTAAGGAATCTGTTTGGATAATTTATCCTGAGTGTTTTCTTTGTTGTATCGATGCTGCTATTCATCCGCAGGAAAGTGGGTGTGGGCTGTGGGCTCGCTATTCTAGTCAGTGCTTATGACTATTGATGAGTATCCCCTGGAAGAGAAGGATAAGTTATTTACCTGTAATCCTAGTTCTGTTCCAGGGATATACTCATCAAAGTCATAAGCAACCCTCCTGCCTCCCCAGACGGATATTGACAGTATAGTAGCTTTTCACACATTATTTTCTGATTCCTTCTGGTTAGCACACCGTAAAAAAGACGTGTCCGAACTGTCACCTGTGGTGCATGATGGGAGCAGGATGCTCTTGGAGGTCTTAAAGGCACTTGTTTTTTCTCTGAAAATAAAGGGCTTTGTTGGAACACTAAAGGAGTACGTTACAGAAAGGATATAATATATTCTTCGTTTTTATAAAAAACATGTAATTTTGGCGTATTAGCCTATTTGAGTTATTGTAGGCTGCATGTTTATATATGTTTATATGTATGTTTGAAGGTAATCTGTACTCTTTTAGCTAAACTTACACATATATATGTATTTTTGTATATGCTCCGGGGTCCCCGCACACGGAATTGAAGGTAATACCAAAAAGGCGTGTTGTTCTGACAATGGCGAGGTTTGCCAATTGTCACTGCATGGACGGCGGTATGCCGTAGGTGTAACGTGGAGGATATTTTCCGGATACGGGAAACACTTGAGATTGTAGGATTCCCTGACTAGTGAGGCTTCTGAAGGGATAGGAGAGAAAGGACTCTCTACCAGTGCCCCAAAGTCACGCTCTTAGGACTCTCGCAGAGGGAGATCCAAAAAGAGACCATGTGGAGGATGTTATTGCTCCCGTTTGACGGCAGTGCACCTGCTTGCTCACCGTCAAGGGCTGGGTCGATGTCGAGAACACCTATGATGTTGAGGAGAGCATTGTAGATGTTGCGACACCATACGACATCGAGGACTTCGATGTTAAGACAGTTTGAGACTTTCAGGAAGGTCTTACAGAAGACAAAGAAGTGGCTTGTACACATGAAAGCTCACAGGCTTGTCTGAGTAGTCCAAAGCATATTCACCATAAAGACCTACAACATCTTCACAGTACCGTGTTCGCCACCGCCTCCTCAGGCTGCTGCAGGATCAACTCTTCTAGCTCCTCGGTCTCCTCCACAACCAGCGGTGCCAGCAATAACTCTGCAACAGCCCCAGACTTGATCTCAACCTCCACCTCCACCTATACCTTCTCCGAGGTGCTCTAGATCGTGCTCCCATTACACCAGACCTTTGCCCTGTTAGGTATAGGTCACGCATACAATCTAATTCTCACCTTCACCATCATCACCCCAAATGATCACTCTCTCGGTGAAGATTTTTATCATAAGGCTGCATCTTCTGGTCTATATGCTCCTACTCTGACCGGTTCTCAGCCAGCGAGAATATCTCCTATAGATGACAATAAAACCTTCAAAGAGGTTCTCATCAGAGGAGCTAATAAACTAAATATTGATTTGCCTCCCACTACCACTTCCACATTGGTAATCTTTGAGACTCTCCATCAAAGGTCCTCTTCTAGACCTCCACTACCGCTGGAACCGGCTATGGAACCGTTTCCGACACCAGCTTCTCCAAAGGTTGCCTTGTCTCGCATTTAAAACAAATGCAAACCTCTGGATCCAGGTCCTTCTTTCCTATGTGCTGACCCTATTCCAGATTCAGTTATTGTCCCTACAGCCCGTAAATTGCATGCTACAACACCTTCATCCACTGTACCTCCTCACAAGGAGAGTAAAAAGCTTGGCTTTGTGGGATGAATGTGTGTAGAACATCTGCTGTCACAATAGAAATGGCTAGCTCATCTGCACTTCTGGTCCATTACGACCGATCTCGTTGGGATTCTGTCCAACAATGCATAGAGGATCTACCAAGGGACGGACATTAAGATTTTTTTGATAAATAACGACGGTCTGATGGTATCTAGCCAGATAATTAGTGCTGCAGCTGATATTTCTACTCTTACAGCACATGGATATTATCATGGTCTACCTTCTGTCGTTAATCATGCCTCCTACTAACTGGGTTAAAGCCAGAAGCACTGCATTGAATCCTAAATCCTCCTTTTTCAGGGAATATGTTATTTGGATCTCATGTGGATGATATATCTCGCATGAATACGGAACTGCGCACCCTTAAGGCTGTTGCGCGGGAGAAGAAAAAAGGATTATAGATAATCCTATAGACCTTATGATCGCTGTTACTATCAACTATCACCAGAGGGTTCAAACCCCTCATTGGCTTCAAGGTCAATATTATCAACCGCACAGACCCACACAATCGTCAGTCGAGATGTGTCGGAGGGCAGAAACCATCTGCTCACACTGGCAAGCCAACCACTGCTGGAAAACAATGAGTCACATCTTCACTTCCCTTCTATTGCCTGCTGGAGTAGGGGAAGCATAACTTCTTTCCTGCATCAGTGGCAAAAGATAACCACCAACAATTGGGTTCTGAATATTGTAGAGCATGGATACTGCCTCAGATTAAAGTGTCCACCACCAGCTATTCCTCCAAATTAATCTTCACTTTTCCAACAGTAATAACTGCAGTTAGAAGTAGACATTTTCTTACCGAAATACGTGATGGAAAGGGTCGAGAGGAATGAGATGTATTCCCTTTTTTTTTTTTGTTATGGTGAAGAAAAAGGGAGCCTAAAACGAATACAGATTCATTTTTGACCTAAAAAAGGCATACAGTTCTCTTCTTTGGCAGACAGATCTTGCCACACTCTGTGAGGAGAGTTTTGAAGTGCACATGGGCATCAGCTAAATTGTTAAATTATTTTACTTCAGCCGTCAGGTTGCGTTGTGTACCGCCTGAGCTCCATGTCAATGCCTTGTGGTGCTCATTGTTGGACTTTTTCAGTTCATCCAGTCTCACACTGGTGCAAACAATCTACCATTGCGCTCATTCTCCTTTTTGTTCTAATCTGTCGGACAGTGACCGGGTTTCAACTCTAAGCCCTCTTTAGGGCTCTACCCCTCCTGGGGCTTTGTACTCAGTCTTCCTCTCCGAAAATGCATACTTTCTGATTGAAAGGAGTCCATCTGAAAGAAACATTGTAGTTTTAGATTCCTTACCTTAGAATATCCCCAGGCGTCCGTCTGGATCCGGAAACTTTTGCATAGCAGTACCACTGCGCGTCGCTAGGTGTCTGTGGCTCCACGTCCGTCGTTGGTGCCCGGATGACGTCGCCGGAGTACTTAGACGCCGCCCTCGCGCGCTGACGTCAGTTCTTTTTTCCGCGCCAGCAAGCGCTGATCTGGAAAAAGTGGTACCCTTTAGTAATTTTTTGACTGAACTTTTTCGATTCTTTTTGATCTGTTTTTCGAGTCGAACGACCCCATCGGTGCTGGTAGGGATGCCCGGGTTCAAACCCTGTGCCGACTGTAACCGACTGATGTCGGTTACCGACCCCCATGTATTGCTTAGGGGCCGACCACGATGACAAGTCGTGCCTCGACTGCCGGGCCTTGTCGTCGAAAGCTAGGCAGGAGCGGTCCCGTAAGCGCTCGAGGTCCCGGTACAGGAGGAGGTCGAGGGACCGGTCGCGGGGCCGGAGTCATCACAGCTCGATGAGTCGACCCCACTCAACGGGCTCCAAGTCCTCAGGTAAGAGGCACAAGAAGTTGAAGAAGCGACACTGCTCTTCTGACTCCCCTCGACGCTTGCACGGCGTGGCCGGGGGTTCGGGTGACACGGCCCACGCGGCTCCGCCAGAGCTGCAGGCGTCGCGGCCTGCTCCATACCCGCCGGACCCTTAGCAGAACGCCACGCCGGAGATCGATGCCTTCCTCATGGCCATGAGGTCGCTCACTCCTCCGTCGGGTTCTGTGGCGCCTTCGGGCCCTGCGGTCCCGACTGGGAGCCCAAGCGGTGCCGGGTGCTTTGGCGCAGTCAGGTGCTTAGGCGCTGTCGGCTACTTCGGTCCCGACGCAGCAAGGCCCTGTCGGATCCGGGTCGCCGATCCATCCGCCGGCGTCGACTCCTAGGGTGTCTACCCTGACGCATCGATTGACACATTCGGCGCCGAGAGAAGAGCATTACTTCTACGATCCGACCCCCATCATTTGAACCTGAGTACCAGGAGATGGAGGACGAGGCGGATTGGAAGGGGTCTGAGGACCCTCTGGCACGGGAGTGCCAGTCTTTTCAGGACTCGGCAGGTGAACTAGGGGAGGCCAGTGGTTTGGACACTTCGTCTGACACTGGATTTGTCTCCCCTCTTACCATGGCTATTGAGGAGGGGGCTGCCTACAGTGTGGTGTTGACGAGGGCAGCCAAAGCCTTGTCTTTTGAGCTCCCTGTCACGGCCGTGAGGACTAACCTCCTCACTCAGGTCCTCAAACCGCAGGCAAGTTCTTCGGAGCCTCTACTGCTGTTCAATGAGGCCTTAACTGACGTTCTGTTGGGCACTTGGTCCAGGACCGCTCCAGGTCTCCCTGTAGATAGGAATGTGGCTAGACGCCGGCCCCGGGCGACCCTTGTTTTCTGTCCACCCACTTCACCCCCGAGAGCCTGGTTATCCAGACCTCCAATTCCCAGACCGCATTCCCGACAGCTCCCCCTGATCGGGAATCCAAAAGGTATGAACAGTAGGGAAAAAAGATGTTCACAATGCCCGGAGGAGGCCCGGGTTAAACTCGCCCAAGCCCGTGCGGAGGGGCGAGATGTGGCACGGTATTCTATTTGATGTGGGCTGGATACCACGGACTCACTAGGCAGGGCGATTGCAACAACGGTGGCGGGTCGCCGCCACGCTTGGCTGAGGTCTGCCAATTTTTCGGCTGATGTCCAGAACACCCTTATGGACATGCCGTTTGATGGCCGTCTCCTCTTTGGCGACAAGGCAGACAGTGCACTTGAGCGCTTTAAGGACTCCAGGGCTACGGGCAAGTCCTTGGGCCTGTCGGCCCCGCGCCAGCAAACTGCTGCCTTTCGCTCCTTTTGTGGCCAAGGAAGGGGCACCCCCACACGTCCCGCCAGCCATGGGCCGCAGACTAACATCCAGCGCAGTGGCGGACGTGATAACTGCCGTGGCGGTGCCAGGGGACAACGGCAAGGCCAATCCACATCCACCCCCGCAGCATCCGCCTCAAAGCCCTCCTAGTCCGAGCTTTCAGGCCCATTTAACGCCAGTGGGGGGCAGGGTACGCCATCACCTCCTCCACTGGGGCGACATCACATCGGACAGATGGGTGCTGCAAATCGTCCGAAGGGGCTACTCCCTCCCTTTCGAGGCGACCACTCCAGCCATGCCACCGCAATACCACTGCGTGTCGGGGGATCACTTGCAACTTCTGCAAGAGGAAGTTACGGCCCTCTTGGCCAAGGGGGCCATAGAGCGTGTTCTTGGGCCAGAAGTAGGATGTGGTTGTTACTCCCACTACTTTCTGGTTCCCAAGAAGGGCAAAGGGGGCCTACGCCCTATCTTGGACCTGCGGAATGTCAACGGCTTTCTCCGGAAGGAGAAGATCAAGATGCTGACTCTGGCTCAGGTCTTAGCTGCCCTAGACCCGGGAGACTGAATGGTAGCGTTGGACTTGCAGGACGCTTATTTTAACATCCCTGTCCTGCCAGCTCACTGGCGCTACCTGCGGTTCACGGAAGGCCACTAGCACTTTCAGTTTACCGTGCTCCCCTTTGGCCTTACCAGTGCCCCTCTGGTGTTCACGATAGTGATGGCGGTGGTCGCAGCTCATATGCGCAGATTAGGGGGTGTCAGTCTTCCCCTATCTCTGACTGGTTGTTGAAGGCCTGCTCGCCCCAGACAGTCGTCGGCCACCTCTAGACTACGGCCGACCTCCTGCACCTGCTGGGGTTCTCCATCAATGTGCCGAAGTCACACCTGTGCCCCTCTCAGAAGCTCCTCTTCATCGGAGCGGTTCTAGACTCGGCGCAGTTTTGGGTTTATCCTCCCGAACAGTGGGTGCCTGCAAGGCGACAGTGCGCTTTATACGTTTTATAAATAAATAATAAATAAAATATTCATGCTCTGATTCCGATCTTTCAGCCTTTATCCCGAGTCTTGGTCAGGTTGAAGCTGCGGCTTCTGGGGATGATGGCCTCCTGCATCCTTCTGGTGCATCACGCCAGGTGGCGGATGCGGGCTCTGCAGTGGGACCTGAAGTTTTAGGGGCCCAGCATCAGGGCAACTTGTCCGACCATGTCTTTATCTCAGAGGGCACTGCAAGACAGTTGCAGTGGTGGCTCACGGACCACGATTGGGTCAGCGGCAGATCCCTCTCCCTTCCCCAACCGGAGTACGTAGTTGTGACGGACGCGTCCCTCCTGGGCTGGGGGGCCACATGGGAGAGGCCCAGATCAGAGGCCTCTGGTCTCCGGTGGAGTCCCGGCTCCACATCAACCTTCTGGAGCTGTGGGCGATCCGACTTGCACTGAAAGCATTCCTCCCCTCTGTCCGGGGGAGTGTAGTGCAGGTGTTCACGGACAACACCTCCGCCATGTAGAACTCCCAACAAACAGGGTGCGGTTGGGTCGTGGACCCTATGCCTGGAGGCTCTGCGTCTCTGGCAATGGCTGGAACATCAGGGCGTGACCCTTGTGGTTCAACACCTGGCAGGTTCCCTGAACGCCAGGGCGGACAAACTCAGCCGTCGGTGCATGATGGATCACGAATGGAGTCTGAACTCGGACGTGTCGCAAGTTCTTTCAGCAGTGGGGAGACCCTTGGTTAGATCTATTCGCCACAGAAGAGAACGCGCAATGTCATCAGTTCTGCGCGTTGGAATTTCTATGGCAGCACTCGCTCGGAGACGCTTTTCGTCGCAAGTCTGTTGTATGCCTTTCCACCTATACCACTTCTGCCCAGAGTGCTGAAGATGATCATGCGCTACCGGGCCCAAGTCATCCTTGTGGCTCCGGACTGGGCACGAAGATACTGGTATCCCGAGCTACTCAGCATGTCATTCGATCCCCCGATTCGTCTGCCTCTTCAGGAGGACCTTCTGTCGCAGCAGCAGGGACGGTCCTCCACCCGAACCTGTCCAGCCTCCACCTCCATGCGTGGAGATTGAGCGGCGACAGTTGACTTGCCTCCTGAAGTCTGCGATGTGATTCTGGCAGCCAGGCGTCCCTCCACAAAATCGGTATACGCCTGCAGGTGGAACAAATTTGTGGCATGGTGCACAGCAAAGGCTGTGGATCCACTCTCTGCCCCCTTTCAGAGGTTCTCCTCTTCCTGCTTTCTCTTGCCCAGCAGGGCTCTGCTCTGGGCACTCTTAAGGGCTACCTCTCTGCCATTTCCGCCTTCTTAACCACATCGCTGCGTGCAAGATTCCCCTCCTGTGCTGGACCACAATTAAAACGGCTGAGCTCGTCATGAGCACACGAGCACCGTGCCTCGTCATGAGCATGGAAGGGGTTAATGCTCCATGATCAGCCCTCTCTTTTCAAGTCCCCAGTTGTAAATAGGTTCTTAAAGAGCATCACTCGTATGTTTACCCCTGTTCCTTTCGTGATGCCTCAGTGGGACTTGAATCTTGTTCTAACTTATCTGATGTGCGCTCCCTTCGGGCTCTATAGTAGACCATACTGTACATAAGTCAATTAACGCCTAGGGTACTGGTGGTGCCCCTCCGCCAGATAAGGAAAGTAGGAAGATTGACACGGCAGGTTAGAGAGTCACCGCACAATTGGTGAATCACCAACTCAGTCGGTTTACTCCCCAGTTTTCTGATTGGGATGAGATCGAGAAACTCCTACAGCATCTCTCTTCCTGAACAATATAAACATTGTGGCCAGAGGTTGGTTTTGGAGGGAAAGATATTTTTCGAGCACCACCATCCGGTGTGCCCTTGATGCTGCTGATACAGCAGCCAGGCATTAATTCCAGTTTTCTTATAAGGTGTCATGTTTAGGTGCTCGTCTCCGGCTTCAAGCCAGAGTTCCAATACCATCTGATCAACTGGCCCTTTGGCAGGGGGCATCTCTTCAGCCCACAGGTTGATTAGGAAAAGATAACAAGCATTTACAATGCAATGGTCTCTGCATTATTAAAGGTAGAGCTATTGGCATTGCGCATGACATTTTTTTTTTTTTACATCTTAAATAAATGGCATTGTCATTTACATTGCTAATAGCTTAATCTTTAAATAAATGGCATTGTCATTTACAATGCCAATAGGTTAATCGCTCGCAAATGCATGACCTATTGCATTTACACCCACACAGAGCCACCCACACAAAGCCACCCATACAGAGCCCCCCCCACACACACACAGAGCCCCACACACAGAGCCCCGCGCACAGAGCCCCGCGCACAGAGCCCCGCGCACAGAGCCCCGCGCACAGAGCCCCGCGCACAGAGCCCCGCGAGCGCAGAGCCCCGCGAGCGCAGAGCCCCGCGCGCACAGAGCCCCGCGAGCGCAGAGCCCCGCGCGCGCAGAGCCCCGCGCGCGCACACAGAGCCACATACAGCCCCCCCCACGCGCACACAGAGCCACATACAGCCCCCCCACGCGCACACAGAGCCACATACAGCCCCCCCCACGCACACACAGAGCCACATACAGCCCCCCCCACGCACACACAGAGCCACATACAGCCCCCCACGCACACACAGAGCCACATACAGCCCCCCCAGAGCCACATACAGCCCCCCCACACACACAGAGCCACATACAGCCCCCCCACACACACAGAGCCACATACAGCCCCCCCCACACACACAGAGCCACATACAGCCCCCCCCCACACACACAGAGCCACACACATACACACACACACACAGAGCCACACACATACACACACACAGAGCCACACACACACACACACACACACACACACACACACAGCCACACACAGCCACACACATACACACACACACAGCCACACACATACACACACACACAGCCACACACAGCCACACACAGCCACACACAGCCACACACAGCCACACACATACACACACACCCAGAGCCACACACATACACACACACACACACACACCCAGAGCCACACACATACACACACACACACACACACACACCCAGAGCCACACATACACACACACACACACACACACACCCAGAGCCACACACATACACACACACACACACCCAGAGCCCCACACACACACACACACCCAGAGCCACACACACACACACACCCAGAGCCACACACACCCAGAGCCACACACATACACACAAACACACACACCCAGAGCCACACACACACATACACACACACACACCCAGAGCCACACACACACACACCCAGAGCCACACACACCCAGAGCCACACACATACACACAAACACACACACCCAGAGCCACACACATACACACAAACACACACACCCAGAGCCACACACACACATACACACACACACACCCAGAGCCACACACATACACATACACACACACACACCCACACACATACACACACCCAGAGCCACACACACACACACACACACCCAGAGCCACACACACACACACACACACACACCCAGAGCCACACACACACACACACACACACCCAGAGCCACACACATACACACACACACACCCAGAGCCACACACATACACACACACACACCCAGAGCCACACACATACACACACAGGAGAGCAAGCACAGCGAGGGGGCAGGGGAACTAGGGGGCAGGGGAACAAGCACAGCCAGGGGGCAGGGGAGCAAGCACAGCGAGGGAAAACAAATGCGGGTGGAAAAACATCTAAACACTGCCATTAAAGTCAAATTGTGAAAAATACACAAATAATGTGTAATAAACAATAAAGACACGCCCCATATAGCTAGTGCGCCAAAGTGGATCCAAGCTGACAAAACGGCTCCATGAATACATGTAATTCCAAAAGTCAATTTGAAGTAACAATCAGAGAGACAGCTTGTGGAAGAGGGCCTGAATAGTCTGGCTAAAAGGTTTATCCCAGTCTCTCATCTTGCCTCCGTAAAGTTTCAGCCAGTTCAAACTCATCCAGACCGGAGGCAGCCATATATTGACAAAGTCCTCCTGTTTGCTGGGTGTCAGAGTGCCATTGCTGCAGAGTCCGTCTCCTGCAGAAGTGTAGACGCCGAGACAAGTAGATGATTTGGTCTGGCAAGTTCATTGATTGAAATAATAAGGGAGCCTCGTGGGACCCTGAATGCGAAATGGTGAAAAAAAAGTAAGGGGAGCTGGTGCAGCAGCCTGAAAGCAGGGATGCCAACAATAAACGATTCCATTTTAAGGCACAGAGTTCGATAGCTGCATCCGAGAACCGAATGTCGCACAAGAGCGGGGGACCGAGAGCTTCGGGCGGAGGGAAGGGGGGGCGAGAGCGGGACGGAGAGCTGCGGGCAGAGGGAAGGGGGGGGCGAGAGCATATGTGGAAATTAGGCCTCAGTGCTGCATGCCTAACCAAGGGTGACGAGCGGTGGCAAGTGGGCGCATTAGCCGGTGCTGGTCGCCAGAGGCCGCATGGCATCCTCAGGGCAGCCACTGTGAAGCTGCCCCTGTGGCACGTCACATAGCTGCAGATTCTGCTCCGTGGACGTGCCAGTTGGGGTCACGATCAGGATTAATTATCCCCATTATGCTCAACTTATGCTTCTCATGAAAGGTCTGCGTCCAGCTTTCCTCTGCTGCCCCCATGTTGTATGCGGGGGGAGGGGGGTTCTTTATGCCTCTGATGTTTGTCTGACATTGCTGATACAGCCGCTTTGAGTACGTATGAACTCATTAATTGAAATCCGCTGTCAACCTGCCCCTAGTTGCGGCTCCCGGGGTAACATAACAGCTTCAGACTCTGACCCCGTGACCTCTAAGAATTACAATGGACGGCCCAAGGGCTGATAATGGCCGCTTCATCAGCGATGAGTGATCCCCGCTGCTCAAACAGGGTAAGATGTGTAGAATCCGAGACAAGTAGGTGATTTGGTTTGGCAAGTTCATTGATTGAAATAATAAGGGAGCCTCGTGGGACCCTGAATGCGAAATGGTGAAAAAAAAGTAAGGGGAGGCAGTGCAGCATCCTGAAAGCAGGGATGCCGACAATAACTGATTCCATTTTAAGGCACAGAGTTCGATAGCTGCATCCGAGAACCGAATGTTGCACGAGAGCAGGGGACGAAGGAGAGCTGCGGGCGGAGGGAAGGGGGGGCGAGAGCGGGACGAAGGAGAGCTACGGGCGGAGGGAAGGGAGGGCGAGAGCGGGACGAAGGAGAGCTACGGGCGGAGGGAAGAGGGGGCGAGAGCGGAACGAAGGAGAGCTGCGGGCGGAGGGAAGGGGGGGGCGAGAGCGGGACTGAGGAGGGCAGAGGGAAGGTGGGGACGCCAGAGGAGCAGAGCAGCTCCGGAAACCACCACCATGTTTCTCCGAGGCAAAGCAGAAATGCCTCGGAGAAAGCACGGTCATTTTCGCATTCGGGGGAGTGTTTTTAGGTTTGAGTGACGGATGACGTCACAGATAGAAAGAACCTTAAAAACACGCCCCCGAATCCGAAAAAGACAGGGCATGAACCGAGTGTCGCCCCTCTCCTCCAATGGCTGGCCTCCGTTTAGGAAGCCAGCCAATGGAGGAGAGGGGCGGGTTCAAGCCCCCTAACTAAAAAACATAATCTTCGGACTCCGCCCTCACTGCTTACAGCAGTGCGACGAGTCCTCGACCTAAAAAGGGACAATGATTCTGCCTTGGCTTTGGGGGCTCTTCAGACTCCTTCCTGTGGTTCCTTTTGTAGTCCCAATTCCGAGGGCATACCAAAGCTACCTTCGCCCACAGCACACGGCTACACTGGGGGAGTCTGTAGATGCAGCAGGGGTCGAGGAAGTGCGGCCTATGGAGTTGTCCCTACTAAACAGTGACTTGCGCTCCATTCCCCTAAACACTTTACACCTGTCAGGCAAAGACTGCAGGTGTTCCTCCCTCACTGAGAAAGAACCACCTCCGACCAGTTGGTCTTTTCCACCATCAGGTAGAGTTGCTGCTGCTTAGAACTCAATACAATGCCACCAAACTTCCCTCTCCGCAAACGTGCCCTCTGCCTAGAACACAAGTGACCCTTTCAGTAGAAGGTACAGGCATGTCTGTTCAAAGCCATGATAGAACCCATGTTGCGACCTCAAAAATAGCCAAGGGGGTGTACTGCCTATACTTTTTTGACCCCAAGAAGGATGGGACACTGGCCTATACTCGATCTCAGGCTCTTAAGTAAGTACATCCTTTTGGAGCACGGCCAGTTGGGTCATCCTCCAGCTACAGCTAGGTGACTTCATGACTGCTCTTGACCTGAAAGATGCCCAATTTCTCATCCCAATTCGCCCTGTTCACCGCCGTTACCTGCAGTTCGTGGTAAGTGGTCAGCCGTTTTAGTCCAAATTGCTCTACTTCAGGGTTACCTTATCCCCAGGTTGTTCAAAAAATGTCTTGCAGTGCAAGCTGCTCTCCTCTCCATATGTTCACTTACTTGTTCCCTTACTTGGACCACTGGCTGATAAAGAGTGAACAGACAATAGTGCCCTCACCCACTCAGGCCACTGGAGATATTTTCACAATCTAAGGGTCACAATTAATACCGTCAAATCCAATCTTCAGCCACTCCAGGGTGCAGTTCTCAACATGGTCGCAGAGAAAGCCTACCCCAATCTAGCACCGGTTCAAGCTTCCAGGCTCGAACTGCCTTTTTCAACCCGATCGCCAGTGTACAGTCAGAATGGTGATGGTCTCTTGTCTTGTTATAGTTTCCCATGCAAGAGTACACGTGTCCTTTACAATAGTGCCTAGCTACACAATGGTCAATGGCGCAGGGTCACTGGGAAGATCTAGTGATGATTTGGGCCAGCACCCATCGCTCTCTGAATTGGTGGAAGAGTAACAATCAATTGCAGGGCTGGTCCTTTCTCGACCTAGTCCCGCTAGTGACCATCGTGACGTAAGCCCCTCTCCGAGATGAAGGGGGCTCATCTGCATGATATGACTGTGCAAAGTGTGTGGGCATCCCACCATTTGGGTTTCACCATCAACTACCTGGAGCTACTTTCCATCAAACTAGCTCTCAAGGCTTTCTTCTGCAGGGACAACAGAAGGTAGTCTTCTTCAGAACAGACAATATGACCTCCATGTACTACCTCCAGAATCAAGGAGGCACACAAGATAGGCAACTGTTAGTGCTATCACAGGGCGTTTGGATTTGGGCAGTTTAGCTAAAGCTACATCTACTAGCGGAGAACCTAATTGGAATGGACACCAACTTTGCAGACCTGTTCAGCGGTGTACAACAACAGGCCCTTGTGTGGGAACTCAACTAGCAAGTCCTACTCCTGTACTTTCATGGTTGAAGCTTTTCAGACATAGACCTCTTCACAGCCAACGACCATGCCAAATGCCCAAACTTTGCCTTAAGGTTCCCACATACACAGTGCATGGCCAATGCACTATTGATTAACTCATCCGGGTTTATTTGCCTACGCTTTTCTTCCTCTGCCACTTTTTCAGTACATGTTTTGGAAGCTTCAGCAGACGTCCCTTAACCTCATTCTGGGTGCTTCCCCGATTTGCAAGCAACCCTGGTTCGTGACCCTCCTCTACTTGTCTATAATACCCCCACAGGAAACTGCCCAATCACCCATAGCTTCTCATGCAGAACCAGGGCACTGTCAGGCACCACAACCCTAGGCAGCTCAATTTTGCAGTTTGGCTCCTGAGGTCTTTTGAGCTGGCAACCTAACTCTGCCTCCAGAATACATGTCCACCCTTAAAGAGGCCTGCAGACCCCCTACACAAGATTGAAATTATTTGCTCATCACTCCTTCCTAAACACGTTGATCCCGTGGTCCAGGACAGTCTGTTGCTTACTTAATCTTCAGACGTCAGGCCTTGCCTGTACTTCTGTCCGCCTTCACTTGACTGCAGTTGCAGATTACCTACAAAATTGAGAACACACTGTTCGAGGCATATGGGCTGCAGATGGTACATTTATGAATAGATCGCCATCTGGTGTTGGGCTCGGATGATTGCACTTGTTTTTCTTCTGGAGAAGTCTTTGTCGTCATAGATGACTCCTCCTCTTGGTGTTAGTGCGCATGGGCATCGGCTCCATCCTTAGATTGTTTTTTTCCGCCATCGGGTTCGGATGAGGATCGAAGCGCTCCGGACCGACTTCGATAAAGAAGGTTATATTCGGCGCGTAACCCTTTCCAATTCGACGGTATTGTTATCGAACGCGACTTCACTTCCATACCGACGCGTTTCGAAGGACGACGACTACGAGAAACTCGAAGTAGTCCAGCCCGGGGTCCATGGAAAGGACTCCATTCAAAAAATGTCCAATGTGTGGTGCTAAGTTCCCACACAAGGACCTACACGAGGTGTGCAACCTCTGCTTGTCCCCTGAACACGAATCCAGGGACTGTGAGGCCTGTGCAGCGTTCTCTTCAAAATCGACGATTAGAAACCGTCGAGCCCGAAGACACGAGGTATCGAGAATGCAGTCACAAGCAATCCCGGAGCTGTTCGAGGACCAGCACCCAGAAGAGGAGGAAGAAGAGGCCGACGAGGCGGGGTCTGAAGTGGACGAGTACGACGTCGAGGAAATCGACGTCCAACAAACCGTGAGTGAAGACGTCCCTTTACCAAAGAACAGACCCCGCACGGTGTCGACCCCGCCCTCGAGCCCGGTCAGACAACCGAAAAAAGTTTCCGACGCCCCGCCTTCGAGCCCGGCAACGAAACCGAAACACTCTGTCTCCCATCATGGTGGTCCCGATAAACGGACCACATCGACACCGAAGCTCCAAGTCAAGGAAAGCTCGAAGTCGAAGCAGTCCATGTCGACACCGAAACACGTTTCGACGTCGAAAACACCCTCGACACCGGGGACATCTTCGATACCGAAGACATCGGATCCGAATAAAATCTCGGTGCCGAAAATGCAAATGGACAGTCAGAAGAAAAAACACCTTTCGGAACCGAAAACTGCGGTACCGACACAGGAATACAAGACAGATCCTAAACAAAAGACTGTTTATTGATCCAAAAACTGGCAAGGTAGTCACAGAACTACCTAAAAAGAGGAAGAATGAACATTCGGACGACAAAACCCATCCGAAGAAGAGAACAATGGGGACAAATACAACTCCTCCCCCTTCTCCAAAACCTAGACACACACCATCTTCCCCTCTTCCTCACAATAGACCAAATATTCCTCCCACACGACCATCTACACCTACAACAGATGTAGAGAGTGACACAGGGGAGGGGGAACATCCTGGGGATGATGAAGACACAATCCCAGAGGAGGCAGACCCATGGGAAGAGTACAATGTAGGGTCAGATAACGATAACGACCCTGAAATGTATCCTTCAAAACCTTCACCTCCTGATGATAATACTGGGTTTGCGCAACTCATTAATAGAGCAGCAACATATCACAAGGTAGAACTACATGCAGAACCTCAAATAGAGGATTTCTTATTAGAAACACTACCTACTGCACAAAGAACATCAGGAACACTACCAATGCTTAAGGGCCTTCTCAGTCATACATCAGAGATATTCAAAGACCCAGTGAGGGCTAGGGTACTGAACCCAAGAATCGATAAGAAATATAGGGCAGCTCCAAAAGACCCAATATACATTAAAGGGCAAATTCCTCTAGACTCACTAGTGGTCACAAACGCTCGTAAGAGAGCAAACTCTTTATCTACAGGAGAAGCTCCACCTCCTGACAAAGAGTCTAAGCTAATAGATGCTTCTGGCAAGAGAGTAGCATCTCAAGCGGCAAACAGCTGGCGCATAGCTAATACACAGGCACTACTTGCAAGGTATGACAGAGCGCATTATGATGAATTAGAAAAACTCATCACACATCTCCCTAAAGAACATCAAAAGAGGGCAGATCAACTCATACAAGAAGGGAAGTTAATTACTAACACTTCCATAAAGTGCGCCCTAGACGCAGCAGACACTGCGGCAAGATCTACAAACACAAGCATCATGTTAAGGAGACCTGCATGGCTCAGGGTATCAGGGTTCAAACAAGAGGTACAAACATCGTTACTGAACCAACCTTTTGATGGGAAAACACTTTTCGGCACAGGGACAGATGAGTCCTTAGAAAAGATGAAAAAGGATACGGAAACGGCTAAATCAATGGGAGCATTGCAACAGCCGACACAAAGAGGTTCCTTTCGTAGGTCCACCTATAGAGGAGGATCCAAAAATACAGGTACAAGCCAGCAACAAACCTCCTTTACACCTACATCACCCAGAGGTAATTCTAGAGGTAGTTACAGAGGTAACAACAACAAGGGTAGAGGTCGCGGAAACAACAACAACCGCAACTCTCCAACCCCAAAGCAGTGACTTCATACAGATCCCCCCAGACCATATAACACCGGTCGGGGGACGCCTATCACAGTTCCTACCTGTCTTCGAAAACATCACATCAGACAGGTGGGTGAGACAAATTATCCAACATGGTTATTGCCTGGAACTCACATCTACCCCACCAAACATCCCCCCCCAAACAGCGTCCAATGAAACAAGATCACCTGACACTGTTAAAGCAGGAAGTACTATCCCTGCTAGGAAAGCATGCCATAGAGAAGGTTCCACAGCACCAACAAGGAACAGGAGTATACTCCCTATACTTCCTAATTCCCAAAAAGGATGGGTCTCTAAGACCGATCCTGGACCTAAGACCTCTCAACGCATACATAAATTCGGAACATTTCCACATGGTCACGCTCCAACAGGTACTTCCTTTACTGAAGAAAGGGGACTTTCTTTCTACGCTGGATCTAAAAGACACTTACTTTCATATCCCGATTCACAAAGCCCACAGGAAATACCTCAGGTTTATGGTAGAAGGACAACATTATCAGTTCAAAGTCCTTCCGTTTGGTGTCACAACGGCACCAAGGGTGTTCACAAAATGCCTAGCAGTGGTGGCAGCTCACCTAAGAAGACAACAAATACATGTCTTCCCATACTTGGACGACTGGCTAATAAAGGCCAAGTCACAAGAGGAATGTCTTCAAAACACACAAAAGACAATTCAGCTACTACACCAGCTAGGGTTCACTGTGAACTACACAGTCACACCTACAACCAAGCAAGGTTCAACAATATCTGGGGGCTACTATAGACACAGAAAAAGCCAATGTATACCCCAATCCAGTCAGGATCCAAACAATGCTTACAATCATTCAAAGATTCCAGCCACAACACTCACTACCAGCAAGAGTGTTCATGCAGCTATTAGGGATGATGTCATCCTGCATACTGCTAATACCATATGCCAAACTACAAATGCGTCCGCTACAAGAATGCTTAGCGACACAGTGGAATCAGGCTCAAGGACAGATTACAGATCTGGTGTTGGTAGACGACCGCACACACCGCTCTCTGAAGTGGTGGAACACAACAAACATTGCCAAGGGGCGGTCGTTCCTAGAACCAATTCCACAGGTGACAATAACAGCGGACGCATCGCTCACAGGATGGGGAGCACATATGGAGAAATACACAGTACAAGGAAGGTGGAGTGTGCAGGAAAAAAGACTGCACACCAATTACCTCGAACTACTAGCGGTGTTTCTAGCATTGAAAGCCTTCCAAATACAGGTTACCAACAAAGCAGTCCTGATCACAACAGACAACATGACAGCAATGTATTATATTCAAAAACGGGGGGACGCACTCTCTCCAACTATCCAGACTAGCACAGGAAATCTGGAGATGGGCCATTCCTCAAAACATCTATCTGTTAGCCGAACACCTACCAGGAGTCCAAAACCAGATAGCAGACATCTTAAGCAGACAGTCGGAACAAATACACGAATGGGAACTGCACCAACAAATACTGCAGCCATTCTTCCAAAGATGGGGACAGCCAGAGATAGACCTCTTTGCCACTCATCAGAACGCAAAATGCCAAAGCTTCGCGTCCAGGTACCCGCACCACCTGTCGCAGGGCAATGCGTTATGGATAAATTGGTCCAACAAATTTGCATACGCTTTTCCCCCTCTCCCACTAATCCCATTAGTGGTCAGAAAACTACAACAACACTCAATGACCATGATACTAGTAGCACCCACGTGGGCAAGACAACCGTGGTTCACCACGCTCCTGCAACTCTCACAAGTGCCACATCAAAAGCTACGAATTCTACCCATGCACCTTACACAGAACCATGGAGAAATAATGCACCCAGATCCCACACAATTGAACCTAGCGATCTGGCTCCTGAAATCCTAGAATTTGGGTACTTAGATCTACCCCCAAATTGCATGGAGATAATTAAACAAGCGAGACGTCCCACCACCAGAGCATGCTATGCAGCTAAGTGGAAGAGGTTTGCTATACACTGTGCTAATAACAATATCAACCCTCTGGACGTATCAACAAAGGAGATTATTTGCTACTTGTTACACTTACAGCAATGTAATCTAGCGTACACATCTATCAGGGTACACCTAGCAGCTATAGCAGCGTACCTACAAAACAGGCAGCACATATCACTGTTCAGAGTACCAGCGATAAAAGCCTTCATGGAAGGCCTTAAAAGAGTCATTCCACCAAGATTACCACCTTCCCCAGTCT
This sequence comes from Lissotriton helveticus, assembly GCF_964261635.1. Classification (NCBI taxonomy): domain Eukaryota; kingdom Metazoa; phylum Chordata; class Amphibia; order Caudata; family Salamandridae; genus Lissotriton; species Lissotriton helveticus. The sequence goes on along the minus strand of NC_136068.1, from coordinate 1,638,727,975 downwards.
GGAACCTCAACGTAGTACTCACCAGACTAATGGGGCCACCTTTCGAACCTATGCATAGGTGCGAAATACAATTCCTTACATGGAAGGTGGCTTTCCTTATAGCCATTACCTCACTCAGGAGAGTAAGTGAATTACAGGCATTGACAATACAAGAACCATTCCTACAGTTACACCAGAATAAAGTGGTTCTTAGAACAAACCCAAAGTTCTTGCCTAAAGTAATTTCAGCATTTCACATCAACCAGCCAGTGGAACTACCAGTCTTCTTTCCAAAGCCACAGACGGTAGCAGAAAGGGCTCTACATACACTAGATGTCAAAAGAGCCATTTTGTACTACATAGAAAGAACACAAAACTTCAGGAAAACTAAACAACTATTTGTAGCATTTTCCCCAACACATAAGGGCAATCCCATCTCTAAAGCAGGCATCGCTAGATGGATTTTAAGATGTATACAAATATGTTACATTAAAGCAAAGAGAACATTAACTGTTCCTCCTAGAGCTCATTCTACACGAAAACTAGGAGAATCTATGGCATTCTTAGGGAACATTCCCCTAGATGACATATGTAGAGCAGCAACTTGGTCTACACCACATACATTCACAAAGCACTACTGTGTTGATGTACAGGCTGCACAACAAGCCAGAGTGGGCCAAGCTGTATTAAAAACTCTTATTTCAAACAGTTGCGACAGACACTGGTGACCACCGCTAGGGAGGTAACTGCTGTACAATCTATTCATAAATGTACCATCTGCAGCCCATATGCCTCGAACGGAATATGCTACTTACCAGTATGCATCTGTTCTTGGCATAGAGGGCTGCAGAGTGGTACATGCCCTCCCTGCCTCCCCGGAAACCTGTGTCTGTCCCAACATTATCTTATTTAGATACACTTAATTGGGCATATCTTTATGTATTATACTACACTACTCCATCTAACCCTACTATGGCAAAACAATCTAAGGATGGAGCCGATGCCCATGCGCACTAACACCAAGAGGAGGAGTCATCTATGACGACAAAGACTTCTCCAGAAGAAAAACAAGTGCAATCATCCGAGCCCAACACCAGATGGCGATCTATTCATAAATGTACCACTCTGCAGCCCTCTATGCCAAGAACAGATGCATACTGGTAAGTAGCATATTCCTTATTCAGAATTCCAGTCATCAATGCCTTCATGGGGGACGTAAACCAGTAATCCCAGCCGAAACAGGTGAATGAGTTTAGATAGCGCTGGGAAGATACACAAGTGTAAGTCAATATTTGTCCGAACTCGAAGGATAAGGTCTCAGTCACCCAACAAAGACCAAACAATGTGATAAGAGGAGCCAATCACTATTGTAAAATAGACACAGAATGATATATCCTGAGCTCGATAGGCTGAAAAGAAACAACAATTTTTTAGTCCATCAAATCCAATCCAAGAAAGTAGTGGTTTTTTATATCTTCTTCATTTATTTCCAATTTGATCAGGAAAAAACTTCAATCTTCACCCAGATAACAAAACAAAAAGCCGTTGCCAACACGTGTTTCGTCTTGGTATGGTAACCAATGACTTCTTCAGGGCTATGGCTAAGGTAAAATCGGTTCATAAGCGGAAGGTTATATTTATACTGATCCACCGCTTTCACCAGTGTAATTAGAAAAGGTTGTTATCCACGCTTTCGCTGGGTGGTGAACAATTTGCCAATCAAAGGACGGAGATCCGCCGATCTCCATAGAACTTATATATCAAGGTCACAAGTGAGTATAATTTTCGTGTTATTGAACACGTGGTACCCTCCGAGTATCGCCGAATTCACGGAGACACTATCGTTTTCTACTCTCTGTACTCGGAGGGTACCACGTGTTCAATAACACGAAAATTATACTCACTTGTGACCTTGATATATAAGTTCTATGGAGATCGGCGGATCTCCGTCCTTTGATTGGCAAATTGTTCACCACCCAGCGAAAGCGTGGATAACAACCTTTTCTAATTACACTGGTGAAAGCGGTGGGTCAGTATAAATATAACCTTCCGCTTATGAACCGATTTTACCTTAGCCATAGCCCTGAAGAAGTCATTGGTTACCATACCAAGACGAAACACGTGTTGGCAACGGCTTTTTGTTTTGTTATCTGGGTGAAGATTGAAGTTTTTTCCTGATCAAATTGGAAATAAATGAAGAAGATATAAAAAACCACTACTTTCTTGGATTGGATTTGATGGACTAAAAAATTGTTGTTTCTTTTCAGCCTATCGAGCTCAGGATATATCATTGTGTGTCCAGTAATCCCAGCCCATCTGGACCTCACTGTGTCCTAATTCCACTTGCGAGCCCTCCTTTCAAACCTCTTCACTCATGCCTTCTACAGTTTCTCTTGGAAAGTTACCTTCCTAGTTGCCATACCATCTTTCAGGCAAGTGAGCCCGCTTCAAGTACTTACCCTAGAGAAACGTTTCTTCCAAGTACACAGCGACAGTCATCCTCAGGACTATCCCAAGGTTTCTGCCTACGGTGGTATACCCATTCCACCGTAATCAGATAGTTGAGCTACTGCTGTTTTTCCCACACCGAGACTGACAGAGTCCTCTACAAGCTAGATGTCAAATGGGACCTCATGTAGTACATTGATAGGAGCAAAGCCCTTTCGCAAGATACGATCACTCTTAATTGCCTACACCAACCCACACAGTGGTCACACTTTCTCCAAAGCAGGCATAGCCAGGTGGCTGATCAAGTGTGTTCAAACCTGCTACGCCAAGCTAAAAGACAACTGCCTGTCCAACTAAGGCCCCACTCTACCCGCAAAAAAGGGGCTTCCATAGCGCTCCTTGGTAACATTCCTATAGCTGATTAATTATAAAGAAGCTATTCGGCCCCCTCCACACACATATATACCAAACACCACTGTGTGGATGTCCTAGCAAGCACAAATTGGCCAGGCTTTACTAGGTGCCGTTTTTCAGTCCGCAGCGCATCCTGTGGCTAACCACCGCTTACGGAATAACTGCTTTACGGTCTCTGCACTGCATGTGTATCTACAGCTGCTCATGCCGCAAACCGCAAGCATGGTGGTCCAGGCTTCTACATCCCAGGGCACGTTCCCTTCTGCTCCTCTGGATAAGGAATCCAAGTGGATGGATTCACTTGGTAAGATGTTTTCTTCCTCCAGCTTGGCATTGCAGTCTGTGAATACTGCATGCTTATTGGACCATCTCTCCCACTCCCTTTGGGAGACTTTTGCGCAAGTGCTGCCACAAGTCCCAGAGGAGGCCAGGGCTGTGCTCTCTCAGGCACTTATGAAGGGAGAGGTACAGCAAAATTCGCCAGTAGGTCCACGTGGCCTTGATAGAACAGATTTGCTGGGCAAATCTATTTCCGCGACTTTGATCTTGAGGTGCCACGCCTGGCTTCTATGGGGATGTTAAGGCACATTTGATGGAAATGCCTTTTGATTGAACCAGTCTTTTTGTGCAGAAGGCAGTCTTGGTCCTAGTGAGATTCAAGGATGGCCAGATTCTTGGGCCTCTCATCTACACCTCGTGGCCTGGCTAGCTGTCACCCCTTTTGTGGCAACAGAAGTTGTTTCCAGCCCCGTTGGCCCTATCCCCATCCCCGTTGGCCCTATCCCCAGCCCCGTTGGCCCTATCCCCAGCCACGTTGGCCCTACCCCAGACCAGTGTCTTGCAGGCTATTCTCTGCCTTTCCTTTCTTTTCCTCCTCCCATTCAGCCACATCAAGACCGACTGATGGAGGATCATTTAAAATTGCTCCAGGAGGATGTTACAGCTCTCTTGGCTAAGGGAGCAATAGAGAGGTTCAAGGATTCAGAAGTAGGCTGCTGGCTGTTATTCCTACTACTTTTTGATTTCGAAGAAATAAGGGTTGCCGCCCATTTTAGATCTTCGAATTGTCAATCTATTCCTCAGGACAAGTTCAAGATGCTCACTCTAGCTCAGAGCTTTCCCAAATCATGTTTAAAAACTTACTTTTAATACATGTGTAACTTAAGCATTAGTAGAAGCACACTCATTTGCAATCACAAGATTTTACATTGAAATAGCCACAGAATTTCCCATTGACTTGGTTTCAAAACTATATACTGGACAATATCTGGAAATAGAGTTTCTACTAATATTTGTCATTTGCACATCACCAAGTAAAGTGTTCCGATTTGTTTTGCTCCTATATAAATCTTTGTTTGCATCTCACTTCTGAATTATAAAGAAACGTTCTTTCATAATTCATGATACATTTTTCAATACTTTTCATTTACAAGCTGGTTAAATGTTTAGAACAAAAACTGACATTTTATAGCCTTTTGTTTCACAATTATTGTCAGATAACTCACTTGACAAAAAGCACTAACTATAATGAGAGAGAGAAAATTAAACACCAATTTCCAGGAACAGATAAGCAACAATTAGTAAAAGGACAAACTGGCTTTTGACCTCTGTCCTTGAACAGAAAGCAAATGTGTCAAGACATAAACAAGACTTAAAGGCATTTTTATTGCTCATTCACTTTTTGAATGAACAGAACACCTGTTCCTTTCAGTTTAAGTTAACTCGCCAGCACGGACGAGTAAATGTTGAAAATAGCTCGACCTGATAAAATCTCTCAATTGGGAGTGGATTTTTCAAGGTCTGATTATAGTGTACAGAAAGGTCTATTGACCCTCTTTCTGCTTCTCTTTCCTCTGTTGTTCTATTCATTTTATCCGTTGCCTAGCAGAGATCTGCATTTGGTACTTAATGGTTATCTTTCTGCTCTATCCGCTTTTTGCAGCAGACTAACCATCTCTTTAGGTCTCTAATTGTACATAGCTTCCTAAAAGGGCTGGCTTACTTGTTTCCACCTACGCCCTTTATGCTGCAGTGGGATCTTGATTTGATCCTCACTTGCCTTCTGTGCTTCCTTTGAGCCTTTACACAATTGTCCCCTTCGGCTGCTTACCATTAAGACAACCTTTCTGGTGGGCGTAACATCTGTCTGGAGGGTGAGTGAGTTGCAGGCACTATCTTGCATGCCTCCCTACATATTGTCTTTCCCAGGCAAAGTGGTGCTTCAGAACCCTTGCTTCGTTTTTGCTAAGAGTTGTAACTCCATTGCATCTGGGACAATCCATCACGCTGCCCACTTTCTTTGCACCTCTGAATCCCTTAAAGGAAGAGGAGTATCTCAACCGTCTGGACCCAAAAAGGGAGTTGTCGTTCTACATTGACCGCACTAAAGCGTTCCGGATGGACGACCAACTTTTTGTGGGGTACGTGGGAGCTTGGAAGAGGCAGGCAGTGCCGAAAAGGACCATATCTCACAGGGTTGTTCTCTGCTTTAGAAGCAGCCCCCTGAGGTATTAAGGTCACATTCCACCAAGGGAGAGGCTGCGACTGCGGCCTTGGCTCTGGGTGTCCCAGGACTGGACATCTGTCGGGCAGCAATGTGGGCTTCTTTGCACACGTTTGCCAAGCACTACTGCCTGGACAGTCAGGTCCACAGTGACGGGCATTTTTTCCATTCGGTCCTCCTAGTGTTGGGTGTTGGTTCACACCCACTGCTGGGATTGTATAGCTTGAGTATCTAATTCAAAGGTACGGAATCTGCAGTTAGAACTCTCTATCTGATGAACAAGTTACTTACCTTTGGTAATGCATTATTTGGTAGAGACTTTATCTAGCTGCAGATTTCTTACAGCCCCACCCATGCATCCCCCTTGGTGGACTGATTTTGCTAGGACTAGAGTTACTACTCTTTTCAGGCCCCTAGTTTTGCACACAACTGTGTCCGTTACCTCGTGACTCTATGCTTCTGCCTTGGAAAAATCAAAGTGCTGATGTTCACTCGCCTGGGTGGCGCCTCTATCTAGGTGACTTCCACGTCATAACCGACGCCGTCCCACAAAGCTAAATGGAGCCATTCTTCGGCGCGTGCAATGGGTTTTGTTCGAGCAAAGGTTTCTGGATCTAGCCTGACACTTGGGAAATTGAAACGTAAGGAGTCCGCAGCTAGATGGTCTCGACCAGATAATGCGGTTTCCGAAGAGAAGTAACTCGTTCTTCAACAGAATAACCAGCTAGATGCTGGACCATATATATATATATATATATATATATATATATATATATATATATATATATATATATATATATATATATATCCTGATGGTTTTGCTCAAAAACATTTGATTCTGAGCATCCCCTGAAGTCGTGATTTTACAGCACATTGAAACATCACCGGATGCCAAATACCCTAGAATATATGCAAAAAAAAAACTTTATTGATGAATCTATCCCAGCACACTCATGTTTTTTTGTTCTGTAATGAAATCTATTCAGGGAAATAACCTGCCTATTGATATCCAGTATTTTAGCATTGAATCTAAAGTACCTTTGTTTTGGTTCACAGTGGTCACAGAAGTTTCCCGCTCAGAGTAGTCTGAAGATATTTGCATGCCATACCTATTGTATAGTTAGAACCTTAATAAATGAGCTATCCTTGTTTAAAAACCTTCACTCTGAAAATGAGCAGCTACATCACATGTATTTTAGAGCAAAGAAAATTATCATCATCTAGTGTTTGAATATTTCCTGACTATTTCTGTGAGCAGAGCTTATAGAGTTGTAACTGTGGCTGTTTTGACAGTTGAGCATACATGACCTACACAAATACTATGAGATGAGAGTATTTTTGGAAATGTTATTGTGTATGCCTTTAGTGTTATATTAAAATGTGTGGGATCCAGTTTAGGTGTGAACATCATGTTTATTTGCAGAATCAGGACGTATTAAGGAGTATCTACCAACGAAGGTCCATTTACACACCCATTGACACATGGAGTCTAGCTGTAGAGGACATTGGGGTTATCACAATCTTGAAGGGTCAAGAAAATATTTGAACAAACCCAAGCATAATAGTTCTCTAATACTTTCAGAATCAGCTTGTACCTGTTGTTGGAAACAACTGAGGGTTTCGTCAATGGGCATTATGTGAGAAAATAATTGAAAGCATAAAGCTTTCTGTAGACCCTCATTGCGGTCTTTCCTCAAGACTTCTTGGTAGCGGAAGGAGGCTGATACCAGCCAATTGTTAATCAAAAACGGATTTGAGGATTCCTTTCCTCCAAGAAGATCACGATGAGAGCGACTTTCAAGATTTCCATTGTCTGGAGTTTGTATTAGAATGTGCATAAGATTCTGAGAACAAGATAGTCCCTTGCATACTTGAATCTTATTTGCTGAAGGCAGAGACCACCAATAAGATGTAACAGAGGTTAAAGTTTGCTCTTAATTATTGCAAATTCCATAAAGGAACTTAGGATATATGTGTATATTTGCTTAATGGGGTAGATTCCTGGCAGGACTGTTTTGGAGTTCTAACAAATTTTGAATTTGATGATGCATGTTAAGGTCATGTTAAGAGCGAATCATAAGATTAAGGAGAAAATGCATATGCAGTATTTTACCAACAAAAATGTCATTCAAATGAGTATCTGATGATTTGTTAGACTTGAGTTAAATGATAGTTTTACTTTTTTGTTGATAATGTGTTGTTGGTTTGTTTTAGCTTTAGCAAGTTGTGACATGACAGGCTTTTTTTAAACAAATCCTATGTTTTCCTTTTAAACAGCAGACCTAATTTCTCTCATATATTATACGTTCTTAATCTTTGAGCACCACATTTGACAAATAACTAGTCCAAAATTAATGGTCTACCACCATTTTGTGTTTAACACCTCTCCCATCAATTACTGTTTATTTGTCCTTTTTTTAGTTACTCTTAAACTCTTAGCAGCTTTGTAACTTTTTCCTTTTTTTATTTGCATCATAGGAGGATCAAGTGGTTCTTCCAATGACAACCGCAATTATCGGTACAGTAACAGATACTACAACAGTGCAGTTGCTCACACGGATTATGAGATGCAGAGCCCACAGGTATTTACTCAACTCTTGTGATGTTAATCATTAGCTAGCCTAGATTTTCCAGGCAGCCATGCTGGAGAAGATGTGGACCCACAAAGCCTATTTGGGTATTAGTCTTGGCATGACAGAGAGTTTTAAACTGCATGGATACTGGCTTTACGAAGTATCATAAGATTTATTTTATTATTCTTTCTCTCTATTTATGCCATTGGTACAAACTCTTTATCTCTAGTGTTTCTTAAAAGATGTGTACACTCTAAAACCTTGAGTGTTTCCTTACTAAGACAAGCTTATTCAATCCATAAAATTGGAACTGTGTTTTTTTACTTGTTGACTGACTTTCATTTTATAGTTTAAATTTACAGCCATTACCATGTTCCCCTTGCCGGATGTTCTGTCCCGGAATGTTTCTGGCCCCACATCTCCCCCACACGAAGTACTGCCTACCTCGCTTAGAATAGGCAGGTTCAATGTAAATTTTTGAATTGATACTGTTTAGACATTATTGAAAATTACGTTAAGAATGCTAACCGTGTTTGTTTCACTAAACAAGTGGTATTATGATGATGGTTTTTTACGTTCTAAAAATGGTCTTCTGTAGGGACCTTCAGGGCAACTTTACTGTTTTTTGTGTCCATGGTTTTTTTGCAAACCATAATTACTTTAATCTGTTTATAGAATACATATGGGCTCGATTTCAATTAAGCTTTCAAAAACCTTATATCTAGTTTCAACAACAAGTTGCCAACAAACCAACTTCAGATTCTATGCTTTATGCATTGGCCTATGTCCTAGACAACATGGTGTCTTGCACTGCAGTTGTACTCTGTGTAGTCTAACCTCCTGTTTTAAGCCTGCTCTCCTTAAAGCAACAACACCTTCTATGATGACCAGAGTCCTATTGATTCCATTTTTTTTTTTACTTCTTAGCCTTTTATCGCTCAATCTTTCTCATTTTACACACCCATGCCACCCTGATTGTAAACATATGTAATTGCTTTTGTCCATAGAAGCAGTGGTGTACCATGCAACCGCCCAATTTTCCAGCTAAACAAATCACACAGATTTAGTTAAGGCAAGCAAATAGTCTCCTTTATTATTGTATAAGTCTTTGACGAGAATTTCTTTTTTTTTATTCATTAACAGTGAAGAGTGACACCCACATACTGGATACCGGAACATTATTAAAAGCAGTGAGATAAAAAAGAAATCTCCAATAAGATAATATAAAAGTGCCTGTAAACGAGCAACATTAACTTTACATTTGCCATATTTTCAAAACCAATAAACATTGAATATATTAAAACCCTATTTGAAAATTAAAAATTGGTTTGGAAAAATAGAAAATCTTTGCTGCTCTGAAAATGTCCTTTACATTTTCATCCGTGACAAAATTAAATGGAAATGTCATTGGCATACAGCTTAGCGAAGAGAAAAATGGTGCCCTATTATTTTAAGGTAGCCATTAGACCACCATGATTTCACCATGTTGACAGTCCCGCAGACAATACTCAGATCTTTTTTTCTTTTCTTTTTTGAATCTACAAGGAGAATACCAGATCATCTATTTTTAACAGCAAACGCTGTTGGTTTAAAATTCTTTTCTCTCCTCCTTGCCTGTCAGTGGAAAGTGCATTGTTCGAGGCATGTGGGCTGCTGAATTCACATCTATGCATAGATCGCCGCCTAGTGTTGGGTCCGGATGATTGCACATTGTTGTCCTGGAAAAGTCTTTGAAGTATCACGAGATAGGTGGCTCCTCCCCTGGACTACAGTGCGCATGGGCATCGACTCCATCCTCAGATTGTTTGTTTCCGCCATCAGGTTCGGATGCATATTTGTTAACTCCAGTTCGGAATCGATAGAAAACTTTCTTTTTGGCCAAAAGGCCTTTACTTATCGTCGGTGTTGTCTTGCGATCGGTGCCCAGTACTCATTCCAGCTCAATTTCGAGCCGAACGTCCGCGCCGTAGGCCTTGTCGACGTACAAAATGGAACGGAGCCCGTTCAAAAGATGTCCAGTCTGCAACTCCAAGTACCCTCATATCGACGTCCATCCGGTGTGCAACAAGTGCCTGTCTCCGGACCACGATGAGGCCAGCTGAATGGCCTGTTCTCGGTTCCGGTCCAAGAAAACACTTCGCCTGCGGCGCGCCAGGAGGCCCAGCACACAACGCCTGACCCAGTCAACATCTTCAACGCTGAAGACGACGAAGGGGTCGAGCATGAAGTTCAGGAGCACCAGTCGGTTCCTGCGTCGGAGGTTGACTCCAACTATGACGCAATAAATGAAGAATTGGTCGAGGATATCGAAGTCGTCGACGAGGTAGGAGACGACGATGAGCACTATGGGGCCGTAGACGATAGCTCCAGTGAAGAGCTAGGCCCGACCGCTGGTTCGGAGGACTGCGCCAAGACACTCAATAAGGCTCAGGTCGAGGGATCGCCTCAAGGCCTTACCCAAGATCAAACAAGTAGTTCTACAGCCTTGCTTCAAAGCCCGGCTACGGACATTTCTAAAGAGCTGTCTGTTGATCGACCAAAATCGAAACCAACAACATCAGTGTCCACAAAACCGAAAGCACCGGAAACTAAACCGAAAGTGCAAGTAACTTTCCTCGTTTCGAAGGCTTCTGAGCCGCCTGCTTCGACGAAGCCACAGGGTGCGATCAGGCCGGATAAGCCACCCAAAAGGGTCGAGCCGAAATCCGGGGCGCCGAAGAAAAAGGTAGTGGACATCGACCCAAAGACGTCTGCGCCGAAAACCATTGATGCCGCTAAAGGAGCCAAAGCGCAGGACGCTATTGATTCAAAGCGTCGACTCGACAATCCGAAAGTCGGCAAGTACATCGAGCGCACAAAACAACGTGGCTCTAAAGATCCCTTCTAGTCAATACGGCCATCCGCCTCTTTTTCGAAGCAAGTGTCGGACTCGCTGCAGCGTATAAAGGATAAAGGCCTGGTTGTCGAACCAAAGGCCGCTCCACCCCCAAAATCGGTCGTCACCGCTCCAAAGGCGTCGGCGCCGATAAAGTTTATACTGCCGCCACCGGTGCCACCTAAAGCGTTCGCGCCACTTACGGGCGTCGAGCCAGCAAAGAAGGTGTCCATGGGGAAAAAGTCTACTACAACTGAAGTGGCCACAAAGCATCGACCGCCTCTCCAGGAAGACCAGCCGAGGCAATTCATCTACGCTGAAACTGGTAGACTTTCCATTCACAAGCGAAAATTCGTCCCAGAACAGCCAATGGAGTCCTACAAGATTCCATTAAAGAAAAAGAGGGATTCAGCAACTTCACCTCTTCTGTCGGAACCTCTGCACCCATGTGGCCAAGAACAAGAATTTACTTCGCCCACACATTCAGAAGCCGATGCGGAGGAGGCTTACAATCTGGAGTACAATTATCCTATAGACTCTGATCCAGACGAACATAATGAACCCTGGGCGGACGCTGTTGACCCAGATGAACCACGTCCTAACACTGACAGCAATGTCTATACTGTTAAAACATCACCAACAGAAGACACAGCTGCGTTCAATGCACTTATTGAGAGGGCGGCAAAAAATCACGATGTCCAACTCCATACTGACCCTATTGAGGAGGATTTCTTGTTTAACACCTTCTCCACTTCTGAGAGAACTGTCAAAATTCTGCCTATGCTAAAAGGTGTCCTGAGACACGCTGGAGACATCTTTAAGGACACCACAAGTGCCAGAGTAATAAACCCCAGGATTGAGAAGAAATACAAACCTGCACCTGGCGACCCTACATATATCAAGGGATCGTTACCACTGGACTCTATCGTTTCCAATGCTCGTAAACGAGCAAATTCACAAGCCACGTGTGATGCTCCTCCCCCTGACAAGGACTGAAAAGTGCTCGAAGCCTCAGGGAAAAGGGTGGCAGCTCAAGTGGCCAATGTCTGGCGAATCTCCAACACACAGGCGCTCCTAGCCAGATATGACAGGGCTCACTATGATACACTTGAAACCCTGTTACAACACTTGCCAGATGAGTACAAAGAGGCAGCTGAAATGCTAATTCAGGAAGGAAACTTATTTCTAATGCGTCCATTAAGTGTGCACTGTATGCAGCTGACACTGCAGCCAGGGCAATTAACACCAGCGTTATGTTACGTAGGCACGCCTGGCTGAGAATCTCTGGTTTCAAGTCTGAAATACAAACCACCATTCTCAATCAATCAGTTAACCCTGATCACTTATTCGGCCCGGAAGTGGACACCACCTTAGAGAAAATCAAAAAGGACACAGACTGCAAAGTCTATGGGAGCTCTTGAGTCCCAGCAGTTCAGAGGTGGTTCTTTTCGTCGGGCCAACAATAGAGGAGCTTCCAGAGGACAGGTGTCCCAGCACGCACAATACAATAAAGGGGCCACGCAAACCACCTACGGCAAAGGCAATAGGGGCGGCTATCGTGGAAACCGCGCCAAAGGCAGAGGTCGTGGAAACAACAGCTCCCGATCCTCCGCCACAAACAAACAGTGACGTCTTGTCGCTGCCCCCCGACCACATAACACCGGTTGGGGGGAGACTACAACAGTTCCTGCCAGTCTGGAAATCCATCACCACAGACAGGTGGGTAAGACAGCTTATCCAGCACGGTTATTGTCTGGAGTTAACTTCCACTCCACCCAACATACCCCCAAAACACCGTCCTATGTCCGCAGAGCATATGCAATTATTGCAGCAGGAGGTTGTCAGCATGCTGCAAAAAGGAGCCATAGAGCTCGTACCTGTGGAACAAATAGGTACGGGGGTGTACTCGCTATACTTCTTAATCCCAAAAAAGGACGGGTCCCTCAGGCCCATATTAGACCTCAGGCCCCTAAACATGTACATCCTTTCAGAACACTTCCATATGCTCACGTTACAGCAGGTCCTACCGTTGCTCAGTCAGGGAGATTTCCTCGCAACACTAGATCTCAAGGATGCATATTTCCATATACCGGTACACTCGTCACACAGAAAATACCTCAGATTTACCATTCAAAATCAACATTATCAGTTCAAAGTTCTACCCTTCGGAGTCATGACAGCACCCAGGGTGTTTACCAAATGCCTAGCGACAGTGGCTGCACACCTGCGGAGACAAAGTGTCCACGTCTACCCATACCTGGACGACTGGCTTGTCCAAGCAAAGTTGTCCCAGCAATGTGCCACCCACATGTCCCACACCATTCACCTACTTCACAGCCTGGGATTTTCACTGAATTATCCAAAGTCCCACCTTCAGCCCGCACACGTACGTCAGTACTTGGGCGCTACAATCGACACTCTGGCAGCCAAAGCACAGCCAAATTCCGTGAGAATCAACAGCATTCAATTGCTGATACAAAAATTCAGACCCCAACACTCGCTTCCAGCACGAGTGTTCATGCAGTTGACGGGCATGATGGCCTCCTGCATCTTCATAGTCCCGCACGCGAGACTACATATGCGTCCGCTTCAGGAGTGCTTAGAACGTCAGTGGAACCAGGCTCATGGACAGTTGAAAGACCTAGTGTTGGTGAGCGGTCGTGCGTACAACTCTGCATTGGTGGAATCTACAAAACCTTTGCAAGGGGCGACCGTTCCAAGAGCCTGTGCCACAGATTATTCTGACAACGGACGCATCTCTCCAGGGATGGGGAGCTCATGTACTCCACTACACAGTGCAGGGACTGTGGTCGGTACAGCAAAGGAAGATGCACATCAACCTTCTGGAACTGATGGCAATCTTCCTGGCAATGAAGGCTTTCAAGGTACACTTGTACAACAAAGTGGCGTTGATCCGAACGGACAACATGACGGCCATGTACTACATACAGAAGCAGGGAGGTACACACTCTCCACAGTTGTCTCATCTAGCTCAGAGCATGTGGAAGTGGGCCATTCAGAGAAACATCTTCCTCATGGCAGAACACCTCCCAGGCAAGGACAATCAGATGGCGGACCTGCTCAGCAGGCACAGCCACCAGATGCACGAGTGCGAGATACATCCATCAGTACTCCACCCGTACTTCCAGCAGTGGGGTCATCCAGAGATAGACCTATTCGCCACAAAGGAAAACGCAAAATGCCAAAGCTTTGCCGCCAGGTTCCCACATCCACAGTCGCAGGAAAATGCGATATGAATGAACTGGTCGGGCAAATTTGTGTACGCTTTTCCACCAGCACCTCTAATACCGCTGGTGGCACCCAAACTGAGGCAACACTCGATGACTCTCATCCTGGTTGCTCCAACGTGGGCACGCCAACCATGGTACACCACGTTTCTAGAACTCTCCGTGGTACCGCATCAAAGACTGCGCCTCTCACCCACACTCTTGACGCAGAGCCATGGCGACATTCAGCATCCAGATCCGCAACAGCTCACCCTGGCGATCTGGCTCCTGAAGTCTTAGAATTTGGCTACCTCAACCTGCCTCCTGACTGTATGGATATCATAAAGGAGGCACGGAGGCCCACAACTAGAGCATGCTAGGCAGCCAAGTGGAAGAGTTTCGTCATTTATTGTGCCAATAATGACATTAATCCGCTAGATGCATCTACTCAAAACATCATCTGTTATCTATTGCAGCTATACAAGTGCAATCTAGCCTACGCTTCCATTCGTATACATTTATCCGCAACGGCAGCTTATCTCCAAAATAGGCGGCATCTCTCGCTTTTCAGAGTGCCTGCCATCAAAGCCTTTCTGGAAGGACTCAAATGAGTTATTCCACCCAGGCACCCACCAGCACCTGTATGGAACCCAAATTTGGTCCTTACCAGACTGATGGGTCCACCTTTTGAGCCTCTCGACTCATGCGAGATACAATTCTTAACGTGGAAAGTAGCTTTCTTTATAGCAATCACATTGCTAAGACTTATAGTGAACTTCAAGCACTAACTATCCAGGAGCCTTTCATCCAAATTCACTTCAACAGGATAGTACTACGCACTAACCCTAGGTTTCTGCCTAAGGTGGTTTCACAGTTCCATATGAATCAAACAATAGTACTACCAGTGTTCTTCCAAAACCCAGATTCAGTGGCAGAAAGAATGCTCCACACACTAGACGTAAAAAGAGCTCTCATGTACTACATTGATAGAACAAAAGACTTCAGAAAAACCAAACAACTGTTTGTTGCCTTCTCACCGCAACACAAAGGCAACCCCATTTCTAAAGCAGGTATAGCCAGATGGATCGTTAAGTGCATCCAAATTTGCTATCAAAAGGCTAAGCGCACTTTAATGATTCCCCCAAGGGCTCACTCCACACGGAAGTTAGGGGCATCCATGGCTTTCCTGGGGAACATTCCCTTAGAAGAAATATGTAAAGCAGCCACATGGTCTACCGTACACACATTTACTAAACACTACTGCGTAGATGTGCACTCCAAACAGCAAGCAGCTGTAGGCCAGGCTGTTCTCAAAACACTTTTTCAGACTGCTGCAGCTGGGACAGGCAGCCGCCGCTAATGGAGGGACTGCTATGTATTCTATGCATAGATGTGAATTCAGCAGCCCACATGCCTCGAACCGAATATGCTACTTACCAGTATGCATCTGTTCTTGGCATGTAGGGCTGCTGACATTCACATCGCCCGCCCTCCTCCCCGGCGCCTGTCGCGGCTGCAACACTCAGAATTACTCTTAACATGGTCATCACTTACTGTACTACACTCCATCTCTGCCACAATGGCGAAAAACAATCTGAGGATGGAGTCGATGCCCATGCGCACTGTAGTCCAGGGGAGGAGCCACCTATCTCGTGATACTTCGAAGACTCTTCCAGGACAACAATGTGCAATCATCCGGACCCAACACTAGGCGGCAATCTATGCATAGATGTGAAAGTCAGCAGCCCTACATGCCAAGAACAGATGCATACTGGTAAGTAGCATATTCGTTTCTGTCCAGCATATACTCAGCAGGGGCTTATTTGGAAAATCCGTACAAGATTTCTGATCATGATTGAGCCAACTCACCACCCTGACTGAGAATAATTTACGACAAATCAGTACTGCTATTGTATGAAAGTTCTGAATTCTTCAGTTAATGATACAGGAACGGAAATGGTGTAGGGTAAGAAAGAGGCTGGTTTCAAATATACCTCATCCACATGTTTAGCACTGCACTAATTGGGTGGTAAAGTTGATGGTGTAACTCTCTTTGCCAAGCACTCCTTATCAAAGCTGAGACCCCAAAAATCTTAAGCTTTCAGTCTTCTAGTGATTCCCCTGCGGGGAGAACAGGAATGAGGTAGTTCACAGAGCACAAAGATTTGAAATGCACCTCTCTAGAAAGTATTCTTCAGGCTTTCAATGTACAAGCTCTAGCCCATCTGCCCGAGTAAGTCGTCTTCATAATTGCCCCCAACAGAAACCCCTTGGGCATGAAAGGCTTGATTCAAGCATGCAAACCAGATTTGCAGTAAGTATTCTGAGCTTTTCACAGCTTAGTCTGTTTATGTGAAATGTAGAACACAGAAGCTTAAGACTATCATTTTTGAACCATGAAGACTGGGTTTGTGCAAGTAGAAACACAATATGTACTGGTACTTTAATTTTTTCTGCATTATAGAATCAATGAGTTAATTAAAAAAAGGACACAGACCAGTAGTAGGTTCAATGTGAAAATAGTTGTTTTGGTATAAAATTGTATTAAGTATGAGACATACACAATGGTAGGTCTTCATCTCTACTTATGCAACAGTAAAACCCTGAAGATTAGGTAGATGGAGAATCAAGATCTATTCCTTATCATTTAACTATGATCAACATATTATTTTAACTAGCATTTTGCTCTAAAGTGTTTTTAGAGGAACCCTTGCATTTAGCTACATCTAACCTATCCATACCCAACTGGTTGTGTGCGAAGTAGTATGTAAATGTAGCCTGTCAGTCTGCAGCTTGCCTGAAAAATACTAACATAGTCTGTCACCCCATAACAAATCATGTTTGATGTATTTCCATCATACCAAATAAGGAGTAAATACTCCTGGTGTTTGAACCAGTACTCATTATGCACCAACACACCACCAAAGATCTGTTCATTGCAAAACCACTCATATGGATGAAAACATAAGCATTATTTTAGCTCGAAATTATAATTAAGTGCCTCATCCATCATAATGGCATGTAATTCACAAGCCAGTCTTTGATTGACATTCATGAAAGGATCGTGTTCAACCTCTGCCTAAGCCCAGAGAAAGAACCCAAACCCTTTATAATGGCACTTTGCAGAAGAAACCACTGAAAATATTGCTGCCAAGAGTAATTATAAATGTTTAGGATTCATTCAACCAGATCTGTGCTGCATATTATGCTTTTTCTCAGTGGGATGCCCTGACTAGCTCATGCATTCACAAAAAAGGGCCTAAAATGTACTGTGTCGTAGTAATAGCTTAGCAATCCTGGCTGCACTGTACATTCTATGGTCTGGCCAAGCCCGATGTTTGCTGCCTTGGATCTCATGCTGTGCAAACTCCGGTCTAGTGCTTGGTGCAGATATTGCAAGTTATTTATCTGTGAAGATGTTTAGGTTTTGAGGTGCCTGGTGATTACTTTCTTGAAATTCACTATCTACCAGAACACATACTCTACCATAAATTTCTTTTTATTTCTCCCTGCCATCTGGTTCAGAGGCATCTTTGAGTGCTCCAGTACCAGCACTCTACAGAAGCTGACAACTGTGACGCTGAGACACTAAAGCATCAACTTTCAACATGCGAATAGTTTGTGCAACAATGAGATGCTTTGGAGTCCAATCATACCAAGAACTTTGGGCCATTTCTTAAAGAACGCTTGTAGGGGCTAGTTGGGAGAACATGCATGTTCAAGGCGTGTGGCTGTAGATACATATTCTTTGCATACTCCTGCCATCTAGTGTTGTGCCCGGATGTGGTTTTTTTCTTCAAAATGTCTTGAGTCACAAAGTACTGTGACTCCTCCTCTTGCTGATAACGTGCATGGTCATCAACTTTATTGTTGTTTTTCCGCCATTGGGTTCGGCCATTGGGTTGACACCTGCTCTTTTCCATTCACATAGTTTCCTTCCCTCGGTCAGTACTGTACTTCAATCGAGTCTTTCTTACTCTACATCTCTGGTCGACGTTTGGTTACTTTATCAAGTGGGGTCCAGGTTGACCGCGGGTTCACCCCCACACTCTGACACGGGTGGGCATGGGGCAGGAAAGAAAGAATTTAACACCCCTCCACAGGGGGACCCATGGGACTTCTCTGATGCAGACCCACCGGATGACACAGATCTTTGCCTTTAACCTGCCCGTCCCTCCCCTCCGGACAATTCCACATCCTATCAAGAAATCATTAGGGCTGGCTTATTTCTTAAGGCGGATCTTTATACTGAAGCCCCAGAGGCGGACTTCCTGTTTGAAACCCTATCCTCAACTCGCCACTCTATTCAGTACCTCCCCATGCTCAAGGGCATGCTCCGCCACACTCCTGACATCTACAAAGACCCCGTCCGAGCCAGAGTCCTATCATCTAGGGCAGATAAAAAATATAAAGCATCACATACTAACCCCATTTACATACTTGATCATGTCTCTGCTTACTCTGTTGTGGTCACTACTGCTTGTAAGCGAGCCAACTCCCATGTCAATGGGGATGCTCTGCCACCAGAGAAGGAAAGTAAACGCATACATGAGGCAGGGGGGAAAGGGTGACGCCGCAATTGGCCAACCAATGGCATATTGCTAATTCTGTTGGCCGTCTTGCAAGATATGATCATGCCCACTGAGGCTCCTTCAATATCTTGCGGACACAGAAAAAGGGGACTGGCAATAGTCTATGAATCCCAACACCTCTATTCACTGTGCCCTAGATGCAGCAGACATGTTTGCCAGGGGGTTGAATTCCAACATCCTATGCAGACACTCCTGGCTCCATATCTCTAGCTTTAAGCCGTATGTTTAGCAGAACCTGTTGCACATGGCCGTTGAGGGCCAACATCTTTCGTCCACAAGTGGACCAAACGTTAGAAAAGATCAAAAGATACGGAGACCGCTAAAGAGAGGAGTGCACTTAAAACATCTGCTCTCTGTGGCTCTTTTCGCTGCACACCTCACCATGGAGGCTCAAAGGCCACCACCACCACCAAAACCTCTACATCCTACCAGCACCCCCAGGGCCAGCAATCCTCTACCAGGGTTATTTAAAGGGTCTTACAGGGGCAACAACTCTAAAGGCAGAGGTAATAGTGGCTCTCCAAAAACTAGCTAGAACCACCACCAAACAGTGACTTGCCTTGTCTTCCTCCCCCGACTAAACAGCCCCAGTCAGGGTGGCACCTAAAATGCTTCTTTTCCACATGTCAAACCATCACCTCAGACCAGTGGGTTTTGGATATTATCCAACATGGTTATTATCTGTGATCTGTTCCTGAGGCTCTGCCGGGAACTTGCACACACATTGAAACTGACTCTGACATTCTTTTAAAATCTCACGTTGCTATCGCGCTGCTATCTAGATACCTTTTAAACACTCACAGGGTGATTTACTACCACTGTTTGAATTTTTAGATCTGGCGACTTGTGCGATCCTAGGCTCTCGCCTCTGACGACTTGGGCACAGTCACCATTGCTTGTAAAATTGTGTTGTGTAAACGTTGTAATTCCTGCGTGTGGGACCATTTTCTGGGCATTACCTTACTCCTCGATGGATTTTGGTCGCGGATTGTAGCGCTGCCGCCATCTTGGGGGAAGTAGGTTTGCACGCTAGTGTTTGGAGTCAGGTGACTCACCTCCCTCCCTATTTCACTAGTATGGCCCGAGGACGTGCAGCGGACGAGGACAGCGGGCGCCCCTTAGGCGCGCCGAAGTTGCGCCTAAGTTAAGCCCGTCTGCGTCCCGGAGGCGCCCTTGCCTGCAGCAGATACGGTTCACTTAAGCCCTACCCCTGAGCTTATGTACAGTTATGATTTCGCTACTCTCTATGGTCTTAAGGGAAATGCCGGTTGTGAGTGCTCCGAGTCTTCGTCTGATCCCGCAACTGCCATCCTGAATTGTGTGGAATGCGGATGGACGACCATTACCTCCCCCCCTCAGGCAAGATATGGAAGGCCGGGCAACTCCCTCGGACCCCGCTCTGGCTAAGGCCCAGCCCTACTCCTGTATGTTATTAAACACTCGATCTTTAGGCAAACATGCCCTGTACCTTTTTAATCTCCTTATGGAGCAGAAACCGGCATGTCTTTTCCTCACCGAGACCTGGCTATCCGACACCTCTAACCCTGACATCTCGGCTGCCCTTCCCCCTAACTACTACATTGTGAGGAAGGATCGGGAGGTGGGCAGGGGAGGAGGAGTTGCCATTGTGGTTGATAGGCAATTCACCTGCGCAGTGGTTGAGAAGGAGACCATTACAGGGGTTGAATCAATCGGGTTTTGCCTGTCTTTTTCCTCGCACCATTTGTGCGCTGGCCTATTGGTGTATAGGCCACCAGGCTACCTCAGTTCCTTCTTTGAAGAGCTCCATCTGGCCCTGTCCCCGCTTATTATGAAATATAAGCATTGTTTACTTCTTGGGGACTTTAACATTCACATGGACGACGCTGAGGCAGCGGACTCCATGAAACTCCACGATGTTACTAGCACTTTTGGCCTCTCTCCTTATATTCTCTCAGCAACACAGAATAAGGGTCATCTGCTAGATCAAGTGTATTCCTCTATCCCATTTTGTCCTCCCCGTCGGTACCCTTGATCTTGTCGGACCACTGTCTGCTAAATTTTGACATTCTGGGTCTCTCTAAATCTACCGGCAGCGGGGTAGACTCTCAGTCTATGGCTTTCCGCCCCTTTCATCGAGTTACTAGCGACATGCTGGAGCAGTCCTTGCCTCAAAAGGCCCATCCATGCCAATTAACGGGCGAGCTAGAGCATGACCTTTCCATCTTCCAGTCATGGCTTATACAGCGCTTCGACGAGTTAGCCCCTACTCCTGCTAAGCCTAAATCTGGTCAATGTACTTCAGCCCCTTGGTTCACTGCTGAACTCCACGAGATCAGAAGAAGCTGTAAAAAGGCTGAAAGAATATGGCTTAAAAATTACGAAGCCCCTTCCTACGAGGTATAAAGATCTCACCAAAACTTATCATAAGGCCATTGTGGCGGAAAAGAAATCTTACTTTGCCAAAAGAATCGACTCGGCTAGCAATATTAGTAAGGACATTTTCAAAATTGTGAAGGAATTTACGGCTCCGACTGCTCTTATTCCCAAATCCTCCCCTTCCGAATCTTGGGTCAAGCAACAGGCAAGTTTTTATTTCAAATAAAATCCTTAACATTCAGGCGTCCTTTCCGCCTGCTAACGATCCTGGCACTCTAGCGCCCAGGTTGTGTACCTCCTCTGATAGTCATACTCTTGCAGTCTTTCCATCACTGCCTCCTCAGATGTCACTGGATCTACTACTCAAGCTAAAATCCGGTTCTCTGTCCGACCCTTGCCCTGCTAAAATCTTGGCAAAAATGGCCCATGTTCTTAATCCACTGGTCAATCCTCTTCTTAATGCCTCTCTTGAATCGGGTGTTGTCCCTAGGGAGTGGAAAATGGCGCACATTGTCCCATTGATAAAAAAATCTAACTTGGACCCTTTGGTACACTCAAACTACAGACCGATCTCATTGCTCCCTGCCCTGGCCAAACTTGCGGAAAAACATGTGCACTCCACTCTGTCTGATTATTTAGAAGCACACAACATACTGCATCATACTCAGTCAGGGTTTCGCTCTAATCTGAGCACAGAGACAGCACTGCTGGAGGTAACCGAGTCTATCAAGGAGGTGTCAGATCGAGGAGGGAAGGCGATGCTGGTATTATTGGATCTTTCAGCGGCCTTTGA
Source organism: Lissotriton helveticus (assembly GCF_964261635.1). NCBI lineage: Eukaryota > Metazoa > Chordata > Amphibia > Caudata > Salamandridae > Lissotriton > Lissotriton helveticus. The sequence continues at coordinate 1,638,706,213 of NC_136068.1, read as the reverse complement.
TACCGTCCCTCACAACCGTCTTCTTTCAAGACTCAAGGAGATTGGACTTAGAGGGACGGTATTCAACTGGTTTGAGTCCTTCCTGTCCAAGCGCCAACAATTGATCTGCGTCCCTCCTTTTTCAGCGGCTATCTCTACATTGGCAGTAGGTGTGCCACAGGGGTCGGTACTGAGTCCCACCCTTTTTAATATATTTCTATCCCCCCTGGCTGAACTGGTGGAGTCCTAAGGTGCCCGGATTGTGTCCTACGCTGATGACACGCAGCTTCTCTTCACCTGTGACAAGAACACTGAGTTTGCCGGCAATTCCATCAAGAGCTGCCTTGAGGCCGTTTTCTCCTGGTTTCAGCGTAACCAGCTTAAATGTAATTCAGATAAATCTGAAATTATTTTTTTCGGCTGTGGCCCTGACACTCATTGGAAATCCTGGTGGCCTGTGGATATGCATCCACCGTCTTCACCCACCCTGGTTGCTAAGAATCTGGGTGTCAAAATTGACAATGGATTAACTTTTAAGCCCCAGATTCTCAGTCTAGTTGGCCAATGTTTTGCCCTGCTGCATGCGCTCAGGAATTTTCTTCCTTTTCTCTCTTTTTTTCACAGGAGAATCACAGTCCAGGCACTGATCGGCTCTAGGCTCGACTATGCCAATGTTCTCTATCTAGGGCTCCCAGAGTACCTTCTAGCTCGCCTGCAAACTGTTCAGAATTCTCCTGCCAGGGCCATTTTTGGCCTCAGTCGTAGGACTCGCACCTCAGCCCTTCTTGACTCGCTCCACTAGCTCCCAGTGAGGAAGCGTATACTCTTCAAGAATCTAACCATGGCCTTTAAATCCTTGCATGGTATTGGTGCTGTCTATCTAAGGAAACGTGTCCAATTCTATTTCCCATCCAGATCTCTACGCTCTGCCACACAAGCTCTGGCCATAGTTCCTGCTACTAAGCGTGCCCGGATTGGGGGCCGCTCCTGCAGACTACTGGCACCTCAGCTGTGGAATAAGCTTCCCCTCTCTCTTAGGAAATTAGACAATCTGCTGTCCTTTAGGAAGGGTTTGAAGACCTGGCTTTTTGGTCTTTAGTCTGTCTGTGTTTTCCGGTCTCCTCTACAGATCTACATAGCGCCGGGACACTCTGCTCGAGTAGCCGCGCGCTCTATAAGACACCCAATAACATAACGTCTGGAGCTCTCTTCCTCACCACCCACCAGAACACCAAAGGCTAATCTGAGAGGAGGTCAAAGCGCTCCTCCTCAAAGGAGCTATAAAACCCGCCATCAGCATGGCGCAGGAGTGTACTTGCTGAACTTCCTGATACCCAAAAAGTAAGAGTCCCAAAGACCCCTTCTGGACTTAAGGTCCCTAAACTAATACATCCTTTCAAAGCACTTCCATATAGTCGCTCTCCAGGATGTCCTTCCACTTCTCCAACAAAGCGACTTCCTTACGCGTTCTACCGGATATATTTCCACTTACCAATACATCTGTTTCATGGGCGATATCTCAGGTTTGTAGTCAGCGGAAATCATTACCGATTCAAGGTACTCCCCATACTGTGCCTCAGGTGTTCAGAGTGCCTTACAGTAGTGGTCGCACACCTGCTCAGACAGGGACCCTGACTGCTCAAGAGTGCCACCCGCCAGCAATCCCACAAACACACAGAGGTAACAATTGTCCTTCATCAATTAGGGTTTACCATCGACCCCACAAAATCCCACCTTCAACCCCTCCATATCCAGCCATACCTAGTGGGTATCCGAACCCTGCCATGATCCAGTACTTTCAGGCACTGGTCCTTCTTTTTCACCTAAATCAACAACCCTCAGAACAGTCAAGCGCCTCCTAGGCATGATGGCCTGCTGTATTGCCATAGTACCCCATGCCAGGCTACAAATGCGACCACTGCAGGAATGCTTGGTGCAACAGTGACTTCAGGTGGAGGATTAGGACGATCTAGTGTTGATCTCCTTCCTCACTGGTCGCTCTCTGCAGTGTTGGAATACCAACAAACTGTTGCCAGAGCAGCCTTTCCTTGACCCAGTTCCACAGAGGATTGTTACAATGGGCACCTCCCTTAGGGGTTAGGGTGCACACTTACAGGATCTGACTGTCCAGGGACCGTGGGAACCCAAACACCAGGGCCTTCTTATCAACTACCTGAAACTCCTAGTCCTTCACCAAGCATTGAGCCTACCTCACAAGGTTGTTCTTGTCCAGACTGACAATATGACAGCCTTGTATTAACTTGAGAAACAGGGGCACATGCTCTCCACAACTCTCAGCTATCCCAGAGCATTTGGCTGCGGGTTCTCTGCCACAAAATTCCTTTGCGAAGTATCTTTCGGGGATGGTCAACGATTTTCCAGATGACCTCAGCAGGAATTTCAAGAGTGGGAACTCTAGCCGCAAGTCCTCCTCCTCCTCTACTTTCACAGATGGGGTTTCCACACAGATAGACTAGTTCAGAACAGCAGAAAACATGTGGACCTACCTCCCGGGCCTGCTATGTGACCAAGTGGAAAAGATTTGTGTACTTCTGTCACTCAAAATATATTGATCCTTTTAAAGCCACAGTGCAGGACATGGTCTACTCTTTAATCTACTTGCAGGTTTCGGGTCTAGCCTTTACCTCTATAAGACTACACCTGGCCACCATGACTGCCTACCTTCAGAATAGACAACTAGTCTCTCTTCAGGATACCAGTCATTAAAACGTTCATGGGGAGTTTCAAGGTCATTCCTCCCTGGGGCCCACAGGCACCCTCCTGGAGTACTCGTACGACTCCTGGGCCTGCCATTTGAGCCCCTTCACTCCTGCCCCCTTCACTTTCTCTTAAATCGTGGAATTTCTGGTTGCGATCACCTCACTCAGAAGCGTTGGTAAGCTTTAGGAATTTAGCTTGAAAGAACCTTTCTTTTAAGTACATAGGGATAGATTTGTCCTCTGCACCAACCTCAAATTCCTCCCTAAGGTAGTCTCTCACTTCCAACTTAATCAGTCCATTGACTTTCCTGTCTTTTTCCCACAACCGGAGTCCGTTGCGGAATGGGATCCTCCATACTTTGGACATAAAACAAGTCCTCATGTGCTACGTTGATAGAACCAAACCATTTAGGAAGACACCATTTTCTGTTGCTTTCTTCAAACCCCACACATGTAAGGCAGTATCCAAGCCTTGCATTGCCAGATGGATAGTTAAATGCACCCAGACATGCTATGCTAAAGCTTAGAGCACTGTTACCCACTCCAAGAGCGCACTCTGCTTGGAAGAAAGGAACCTCTATGGCCTTCCTGGGGAGCATGCCCATAGCTGATAAATGCTTTGCAGCTACTTGGTCCACACCTCATACTTTCACATTACTGTGTGGATGTCGTAGCCCACCAGCAAGCAAATGTTGGTCTAGCAGTTCTCCGTAGATTCTTTCAATCTGATGCAACACCCACCGTCTACAGCTACCACTTTTTGGGAGGACTGTTTTACAGTATATGCTCAGCATGTGCATCTATAGTCAAACATGCCTCAAACAGAAAATTTGATTTACCTTGTAAGCATCTGTTCCTGGCATATAGTGCTGTAGATTCACATGCACCCACCTTCTTTCTAGGATGCCTATGGCCGTTGCAGTGTCTCTTACCATTTTCTATTTTTACTCTTAAGTTTGGACAACTCTCTCTATATCTCTTTGCTTCACATTCCATCCTCACCCGCTGTGCGGGAAAACAATCTGATTTGAGTCGATCATCATGCGCATTATCAGCAAGAGGAGGCATTACAGTAAAATCCTAATGTCACATCAAATGAAGTGTCAGATAAGCACCACATCCAGTAATGGTTCAAGATATGAGTTGTTGGGTGGTGTAGTACCCGCTTATACGTTTGAGTCACAGTTCCATATTCAGAGCAAGACACCTGTATCTGTATATACAGGTGCTTTTTACGCCTGTATCTGTAGATGACAGGCGCTTTTTACGCCTGTATCTGTAGAAACCGGCGCTTTTGCTTTGAATATGAGACTGTGACACCACCTAACAACTCATTATCTTGATCCATTACTGGATATGGTGCTTATCTGGCACTTCATTTGGTGTAACGTTTGGATTTTACTAACAACCCAATCCTGATGAAGTCTGCAAGGACGAAAGTCGTTGGCTGGGCTGAGGTGCTATTGTTGCAATGAATAAAACTTCAATAAAGTGGATTGAAACTCGCGCGCAAAACTCCTGATGAATATGTTTGGATAGTAAATCCTCAACATAGAATATTTTTTGTAACTTGTAGTGCCATCTTGGGACCAATATAGACTCAAGAATCCACTTCTAAGCTGGGCACCAGGTCAGATCCTTGCATGGCAGCTTCTTCCCCTACCAACCCCAAGCCAAAAACACTACTTGACCTTTTAAAGAAGGATTTTCTGATGACACTAGGTCTTACACCGTACCAGAAAATAAGACCAGGAAACCCATACTACAACCTGCCCTGTCACCCTTATGCTCTCTATTGACTGTTGACTGAGACAACCCTTTGCACGAGTGCAATGTTGACTCTACAGACACCTCTTTTGGAGCTAGTGGTCAGTACAGTTCCTGATGATGCTTAAATGCATGTTCAAATGCTCCCCTGGCAGCTTGAAAGGCCCAGTTATAACAGAAGTGTTCACACCCAGGGTGGAGTGTAATATAAGCCTGCTTTATAATACCTGAACTTCATTCGTGCAGCATTCCATAAGTACAAACCTTTGGTTGGTATGATATCCTTTTGCATTCCTGTAGTTGCAAATCGCCATAATCTTATGACACCTCATAAAGAGGAACAAGACACGAATATATCCAGTCTTGAGGATGTTGTGAGTATAACCGACCTAGTCAAATCTTGTGATTGGTGGAAAAAAAAAAGGGAATGACTCGAGCACTTTATCTTCCCATTTTTCTGGTCTTTGTAATGACCACAGTCTCCTCCATGGAATGCTGGAGAGCACACCTACAGGAGTTCATATGTGCCCAGTGGAGCCATGAGGAGACCGTGCTTCACTTATTATACTCAAGCTTTGAGTGATTCACAACAGACTAGCCTTTTTCCATCCAAGTATTCGTCATTCATTGGTTTTCATACTGACTGGCAACACGACATCAACAAGCAAGGAGGGACTAAATAACCAGAACTCGCAGGAAGCCCAGCAATTATGGGCATGGGCAAATTGCAGCAACGTTTTGCTCAAAGCGGCCCACACACCAGGAGTTAGTGGCGCTTAGACAACCACTCTCTGGAATGTAAGAGGAGAGTGCAGTGAATGAGCTCAGAGGGATGTTAATTCAGTGTTTTTGCAATGGGGACAGAATAACTAGAAATGCTGGTACTCTACCAGCAGACGCCATCATTCAAGAGCGAGGAGAAATACATTTTCAGTGACGTGGACTGTAACATTCGCCTACACCCTTCTGCCATTTCTGGGTGTTCTATGGATTTTATGAAATATCAAACTAGCACACTGCACCATCAATTTTGTAGCCCCAGCTTAGATCAGACAGTACTGGTATTCGGAGCTTCTGAACCTATTGCGAGGCTTCCAATTCATCCACCCCTGTGTCATGACAGGCCATTTAATTCACCCAAACTCTTGTTGTTTTGCTTTTCTGGCATGGCTCCTGAACACTGCAAGCTTGCAGAAATAGACATTCTGAGTAACTAAAATAATCCTCGCTCAGGCCAGAGTACCATCTACTAATGGAACATATAAAGTGAAGTCAAAGCTTTCAGTATGTGGGTTGCTTCTAAAGAACTTTCCTCTGTTACATTCCTTATAACACCAGGTGGCCCCCTTCAGCCAGAAAACCACCATTGCACTGGGAGTTCAAACACTGTGCTCACAAGTAATGAAAAGCGCCCTCAAGTCCATACGCAAGGCGAATTTTATTCACATTTCATGGAAAACTTGATTACTGCTTGCCCTTCTGTTATGAGAATTCCAGTCAACAATTAAGAAATTGGATCCTAAATTTGATAAGACATTGTTTTCACATACAAATCAATCCTTAATGCTAAAGATGCCAATAGATTTTCACCTAAGTGAATCTTGTATTTTAAAAATTACAGGAGAGTATTACAGTGGAGAAGCGTGGCTCAGTGGTTAGAGGCGGCAGACCCGGAAGCTGAGATCAGCCGTGGACCAGGGTTCGATTCCCCACCTCGGTGGGTCTCGGGCTCAAAAATTCCACGGACTCGACAATTCTCGCTCCGGTGCCTACTCGACTCACGGGGTCACACTCTGCGACTCTGGGCAATAGCTTGCTTAATCTCCACTACGGCCCCTCGTGGCGGGATGCCTGGCTTTCACCTTGTGAATACCCTGCCGAGGTATCTCACAGGGGAATACCAGGACGGGTTCCCTAAGCAAGCGCCTTGAGACCCCTGGGTGATTAGTGCGCTATATAAATTGAAATACATTTACATTTACATTTAGATGTGGGTAAGTGTATCAAATTCTACCTAGCCAAGACCAAGTTGATAGATTACAGCAACAGTAACATTAAGGCATCAGCAGGTAACTGTTGATCAAAGTAAAGTTCACACTCTACAAGAGGTATAGCAGCCACATCCGGTTTATAAGCAAGAGTGGTACTCATGGAAATCTGCAGCTTAGAAAAGCAATCATTCATCTACTAAGCACTAGTGCGTGGATGCAGAAGTAGCTAAGGACTCTGCTGTATGATACGGTTTTTCACAACCTCCTTCTTTAAGGGGAACCTTGTTCTCATCTTCCTTTAAAGAAATGTGATCTGGACCTCTTGCTGGTTTGATTCTTCTGAATCTACAATCGATCCGGTATTAGAGAAGAAAATCAGTTGCTTATCTATAATCTCAGTCATAGAGTGTTTGTATCTTGCAGAGGTGTACACATAGCCCTGCTTCCTGCCCTATTTCAGCTCGGCTATTACTATTATGTATTGCCTTACATCTTGTTTGCTCAAACTTCTCAGTCTAGTTAATGGTCCTTCAACATGATTAGCTGAAGTTCAGGGCTTTTTAAATGAAGGTGAATAGCTACTAAATATTCACTGTTTTGTTTTTTCTGTGTGATATTGGTTTGTATACTGGTCGCAATTTACAGGAAGCTCCCATTTCGAGCTTGTGAATCTGAAGAGATACCATTGCGTGAGATTTCAAGTTACAGGCAAGTAACTCATTTTCTTCTCCTTTGCGTTCATTCCGACAGGTCCTATTTCCTTAGACCATCTCGGCCTTTTTCCTGACTCGTGCTTTTGACCTTTGCACAATTTTCCCACAAGGCTGACCCTTAGCAGTCAAAGATACTTCTGTCATTCTTCAGTAAGAAAATGCTTAGTTGGGACTGGGAGAGCGCCAAAGGAAGTGTAGTTAGTTATGGTGATTCTGGGATTTGAAAACTACTTTACCTTCCCCTCTCACCTTTTGCCCTGATAATAGATCTGACAGTTCTAGGATTGACCTGGTATGGGTTTCCGTGGTGGAGCAAATGCCCTATTCAAGTAATGTTATCAATCGGCTGCCTCCATATCTAGAATTTTAATAGCCTATGAAACCGTTCCTGGTTTACCACAGGCTTTTCATTAATCTAATAAACAGGGTATTGCCAAGTGTTCATAAATTGGTAGATGGGAGAGGCCCGGAGGTTTTCAACACCAATACTCTTACCATTTCAGTTTCAACTTTTTCCTCTGAGCCTCTCTACAGATCCTTGTTTATCACACATGCTTGTGAGTCTAGGTGAGCAACAGGTAATGACGTTTTTTCTATGACTACCATATTAGTTGTTAAGGTCTAAAGTATCAGCCTGAAGCTATTTCATTTTATTGCTGATGAATTGCAAATTGTTTTTCAGGGCCATTCTCAACAGCAGATACGACTGTGGGCTGGGGGAGATGTTCCAGTCAACAACAGTGATTCCTATCCACAGATCTTGCCTCACAAACCAACACCCAGCCTGCCTCAGCATTTCCATGGGAGTGAACAGCACCATCCACACCAATTGTATCACCACGGAAACCGCCCACATTATCACCGGCAACTCGTTCCTTCTTCCTCCCCACAAATCCCAGAGTCCATGGAACTAACCTTGGGACACAGACACCCCCCGTCTTCCTTGCACCCACATCACCCTACTTTGGACTGTACTTCCTTTGGCTCTGCAAATTTACACCTGGGGGTTTCTGCTTTTCGGACTAGGACAGTGAGTGGACATACTGCTGAGACTGGTGTGCCTCTGAACTACCCATACTCTTCTAGCACATCAAGCATGGTTGTTCCACCTCATATCCGAAACAGGACGGAATCGGAAGACAGTGCAATGCTAGGTGTTTGTGTCCCTCAGAGTACAGCAGCAAGCTCTTGATGATTCTTTAATGTAAAAATAAAGCCATAACAATATTAGAAATACTGCTTTTGGGGGGTGGGATGGGTGGGATACTGGTGACGGACGGGGTTGTAAAAAAGGGAGAGCTGGCTTTTATCACAACCATCAAATAATGTCAAAGTCTAGCTGTTAATGTAAATTGTTCTTTATTTATTAAAAATCACTACATGAGGAGTGTGAGGTGTGTTGACAATACGAAGCAGCATTCACAAACTTATTTGGGACTGTCTTTTTAAACAAAAAAAAATGAGAAAAAAAGCTTTTATGACACTGGTCAAGGTAACCCTGTGCAAGGACTCACTCCAGACATTTCCTATGCTTCCGTTTCTGTCATCTGTTCCTGGTCTGGAGATGCAGGAGAAGCCGACATACTCTCTACATCAGCGGACAATTGTTTACAGGCCAAACATCGCTCCCCAAAAGCATTGTCTGTGCCAGTGTCCCTTTGCTGCCATTCTTAGCATTAATTCGTACTTCTGCGTTCTTTCCTGTTTCATAAACCAACCTGGCTAGGGTACAGTTCATACACTTCACTGGAATAACCTTGGCTGCTAACTCCACTCTCGGAACTGGAATTGCTGCTAAAACTCTGCATCCTGCTTTACAAATAAAAAGTTATTTTTTCTTTTATTTATAACGTCCTGTTCAAAATTCAGTTATAGCTTTTCAAGGGAAGAATTTTAAGAGGCAATTTATTTTTCTTGGGAGTAGCTCTGCAGAAATTCAGTGACTTGCTTCGTAAGGGTATATTCTGACAACCTAATAGTAAAGTAATTTAGGAGAGGTTAGGACACTTGCTGTCTGAATCTGTTTATTAATCCGCTGATACGGCTCATATTCTTTCTTCTCCAAAAGTACTATTTTCACTATTGGGGTCAGAATTCTACACCTAACTTTATTTTAATCAGTTATATTTGTGCACTGATTCTGACACTACAGTAACAGTTAAGAATGTGTATGTTTGTGTGTATGTATGTGTGTATTTGTGTGTGTAAATATATATATATATATATATATATATATATATATATATATTCACATATATATATATATATACACACACAGACGTACATAAATGTACACACACACTGCATATATGTTCCCTGCGGCAAGTTCAGCGTGGTCTCAGGTGGCAATCCTTGTTTGGGTGACGGAATAAATTCCAAACCCTTGCTTCAGTATTAATGCCACAGTCATTGCAATGCTGGGTGCTGTACATGTGTAGTTTTTTAAGGCTTTCAAAATGTAAAGTTGAATGACGCTGTCAATTTTCATATTTCTGTAGATAGTGATGTACTGGGATTTTTTATTTATTGTACCAAAGATGGTATTAAGGCATCACTTAAAAAAATCTGAAGACTTGTAAAATGAATGTCTTTTAAATGTTCCTTTTCTGTTCAGACACAGAAGTTTGCTTAAATTCTAAAAAAATGTACAGTTGCTGGTGGACTTGAGGGCTTGTTTTCAGTCAAGTGCACTGCAATTGTATGGTTTTGGAGCCTTTCATAAAATCAGAGGTGAGAGACTGCTTCATAAAGTTGCAAGGTTGGTCTGGATGCTAGAAGATTGGGAAAGTTGACATTCTGTCTTGAAACAGAAATAACAAAAGCCTGTGTTACTTGTATTGGAAAGCTCCTGAGTGATCCTTAGTAATTGGTCTGGTAAATGCAAGAGACAATGTAAACTGTCTTATTGTGACCCATTTTATTGATGAGAGTAAATTATGCAAGTGACTCGGATAGAATTGACAAATCAAAAAGAACTTAAAGCTTTGAAATCTGTTTATGCCAACACAAACGTCAGAGCATAGAATTTCAGTGTATCCATTGTCCTGATTGTTTTCCAATGTTTACTAGGACATTTTCATTCTGCTTTTTATATGCAAGAGTTTATTAATGTTTAATTATGTAACTTTACTCAAGTAAAGGAAATTTTCTGATAGATACAAATATTTTTTCCAAATGTTTTGTTGTGTGTAGCATATATGAAATCTTTTCCAATAGGGATGCTTAAGATTGTGCTTATAGCTTAGGTCTGATAACTCATTTGGCATCAGATTTTACGCTGCAATTAATCCTATAAAGTAGATCAGTCTATGCAGTCTACACAAGTGCTTGTTAGACACTAATGCTAGGAAGAGATCATCACAATACTACTAAGTCAGGCAGTATCAGGGCATCGAGGATCGTTCTTGTTTAGATGCCCTCCACTTAAGCAAAACCTTTAGCAGAGCTTTCTTTGAGGTTACTTATGCAATGGATGACCCTTGTCCATGTCTTTTTGGCATTCCCTATTAAGATATTGGACTGTTTGCATTCCTCTGTTCTCGAGCACCATTGGTTGTTCAGACATTCTTCAGCAGTCTCATGCACCCACATAAGAGGAAGAATGCTAAAGCAAGCTGCCATTTGATTCTCCAGGGGTGACATTTGTCTTCCTTTTGATTAATAAGTATTCGTCTTTAAGGATTTGTTGGATGGAAGTTGGCCTCTCCTCCAAAGATAACACTTTGTATCTGTTGTGTCCAGTACAGACGCTTCATCATCTTTACTGGAATGTATATTCTGCTTGGGTTTATCTTCCAATTTCTTCAGTTTTTACCCTGTGTGAACGGGCTTTGAGGTGCCTTCATCATCTGTATGTGTGAACTTAAATATTAATTGGTGCAATCACTGTCCTGCATTTGGAGAAGTCATGTGATGCTGGCTGCATGTAATTTTTGATGATGGAAATTTGGAAGCGAGTGCCCTGCAGGTCTATAAGGCACATGCTGCAGTTTTTGTTAATTTTTCATTTAAAGAACTAACATGCTGACGTATATTCCTTTCACTTGTTTGCTGTTTTCACATCCAGAATGGGTCTGGCTTTGTGTGCTTATTTTTAACCGGACATGACACAAGTATATTACTCTGCCTTTTGTGATTCTGGGCATTCTTGTCTATTTTCCACCTGCAGCATATTAATTCCTGCCTTTTCAGATGTATCCATGTACAATGTTTGAGGGAGTACTAATCATTATTTACATTACTGAGTGCCTGTAGTATTGCAATATCTTGCGGACACTTGTGGCTGATAGGATTCAAGTCAATGTGTACTATTCATGGCTTCATCACAGATTTTTTTTCAGTTGCACAATGAGATGCAGAGCGGAGTCTTTCTCATTTTTGCTACTTCTACAGACATGTACTTATGCTCTTGCTGTTGTGTGAGCTGTTGTGTGAGGTTTTAACCTACTGGCTGGCCAAGCTCAGAAAAGACCCTCTGAAATGGGGTCTGACAAATGTATTTATAATTCCCCTAGAAGTTTGAGAATTCCGGTTTTATTCTTCATCCCATACAGTTGATTGTTAGCATGGAATTAAAGTGAGTGGCTGTAAAAGAAAGATGTGATACCTAATGTTCTAAGGGGCAGCCTTGAAGACGGTTCCCTGACTATAAATATTACCTGATTCCATTGCCATGCTTTAGAAGCAATGGCCTGCATCCAATCTCCAGAGAAACCTTCTTTAATTGTCTGTATAGATATTTGATATGCATTTATGATTGCTACATCTAACTGCAAATTTTTCACCTTTGTTCGTCTTCCAATGTTCTAGGTTCTCAAAAGACAGTGAGGTGAAGCTGTAAATCACTGAGCATAAGAACAAGTTGCAGCTATCACTTGTATCCTGTTTCCAAGTTGCAGCCTGGATCAGTGGCTGTTCTTGCGACCACTCTAGTTCCCAGTCAGTCTTTAGGTAAGTTAAAGACAAAGTCCAAGCACAAGCAAAGACCTGCTTAAACTCATTCTAGTGCTCTGGTTCCAAAGAGAAGGTGCCGAGATTTAAGCCGCTCTCCAAGGTCCCCAGCAATGGAACCAACACCTCAACTAGTCCTCAGAAGCATCTTAGTTTCCCCGGCTGCTGTCAACCGCACAGCAAATCCAAGGCTTCAAGGAGGCTTGCTGCAAATCTTAAGTGCTTTTTGGGGCTCCCTCTGGAGCACCTTAGGGCCCCAGAGAATCACAGGGGCCTTCAGTGAAGTTTCTGTTGGTGGGCCATTCCGCCAACGATTGATGCCTGATTAGGACTCAGCTACAAGGCCTATTCCAGTGCCGGTACAAGCTTCTACACCAGTCCAATGATCCACGTCAGTCTTCACCAGCGCCATTGGATGATCTGGGGCTGTTTCAAATGTCTGACCCCAAACCGGTGTTGGTACAGGATTATCAAAAAAACAAAATTGCAACCAGTTGTTACTTTACCTTATTTTAACTCTCCTTCTCTTCTACAATACAACTATTGTCAGGAAGCCCCCCAGGATTCTGATGATTGCTTCCACCTCACTATGCTGATAAGATCTTATGCCTGGACTTACAGTGGGCTTTTCCCCTCCCTTGAAACTGAACTGACTCGCCACATTAGCCACCAGCGGGCTAAAGTACTTGTCTGCAGTGGTGCTTCGGAGAGCATCTGAGAAATTACTGTTCTCCTCCATTGAGACTAAGACAAATGTTCTAATAGAACCTGGCCGATGACCATGAAGATGTAAATCCCTTTCAATGGCGCCATCATGGCTGCCTTGATGCTTACATGATAGAAAATATATTTGTGTCCCATCTGAGAAAACAATTTCAGAAATGGTTTCAGGGGAGGATTGAACCATCTACCTCAAACCGACTGTTAACAAATCTAAACCTTAAAAAAGCCAAAGCTTTGTCTGGGTAAATTTAGTTAACATTCTCGTCGTAATCTTTCCTCACCCTTACTGATGACATTCTTGATGATGATTCACTTGTCGTGGGCAGCATTGATGGATAAGAAGCAATCTGCTACTGTCAACAGGGTAGTATGCATCCAACTCTCCCTCAACAAAGCTTCTGTGACAACACTGGTGTTGACAGCAGCTTTTATTATCAATTCTAAGAAAGCTGCTTAGACTACAGTTAAATCATCATAGAATACCCCATCTACCAAGAAATCACCAACTCATTTCTGAAATTGCCGTTGACTATCTCACTGTTGACAAGGCACCACTTCCAAAACAGGGCTACCATCAGATTATGCCTCAGCATACATCCCCAATTAAGGTATCTGATCAACCACCTTCAAGACTATTGGACACCACGCTCCGAGGATGAAGAACCATTTGGTCTGGCATACAATCCTGGTAAGCTGATGGGCAAATGGCAGGAGTATAGCCATGAACAAGCGTGTCATGTATCAGAACACATGAAGGGGGCCGTGAAGAACCACAACATTAAAGTTCCTACGAACCTATTAAAGAAGTCTGGCGTCCACCACTCTAGCGATTTCCCCAAGAGTATAACTTTTATGAGGAGCAACTGTACCCTAATCAAAACGCAATTCAACTTCTGATATCTTTGGTGCTGGATCTCAGAATGGTGATTACGTATTAGTGTAAACACTTTACAGACAAAGGCCCAACTGTAAGTTACAGAAAGTGATCAAATTCCACAGAGGATGCCACCATCACATCCTCGATCTCAGCATGCAGTACCAGTTACCCAGGCTGTATCTCCTGGATGATGCCATGACCATTGTTTTTTACTCTAATCTCCAGACCAGACAAATTCACAACTGGTTGCGACCATGACAAAGGAAGGCACTTTCCTCCAAGAACGCATGGGTAGGAGGACTTCTGAGCCCCTTCAATGGACCCGTTAGAGTTTGCACCAGTAGACTCTCCACCAGATGACCTAGTGGGATTTCACGCTATTATTGAAAAGGCATCTAAACATTTTGATTTACTAATACCTGTAATTATGTAGACTGTTTCCTTTATGACTTCAAAGCTGTTACTCAAATCCATACCAGTTATTCACAGGTGGAGCACCGGTCTAAAGTTCTTCAGAATCCAGCCACAGGTATAGCTGATTAAACGGCAGCAGATAGTACACCTGCTGGCTTGATAGATCATTCAAAAGTAGACACAGTAGTTCTGCAAGTGGCGCAAAGGTGGTGTAGGAAATCCCCTAATCTATTAGGGGGTTGAATGACATTGGGAAACGATTCCTCAGATCTGCGACCTCTGTCAATTATAGGCTGTTTTGCTGGACCAATCTCATCTGATAGGAGATAGGTTTTGGAGTATGATAAAAAAAATGGAGGGAGAGCTAACCTCGGCAGTTATTATTGAAGGATGCATAGATGTAGCATCCATAAGTTTCAGACAACTCAATAGAATAGCTGCTTAAAAAGACAAAAGGGTCTCCACTGCATATCATTTTGGTGAGATGTGCAAAGTAAGATGCAGATGCAGTGTGGCTGTGAGACCTCATTGTGCAGTCATAATATTGCCTGTATTAGGTCCAGTCAGATTTGTTGGAAAAATCTTAGCTGGACTCTGGGTAGCTGTGGCTCTGAGCGGTCAGTCTTTATCAGAGGAACAAATGTAAAGCATTAAGTACCAAAACAGTCAAGTAAGATTGAAACTCAACACAATACAAATCTGACACCATTTAAAAAAAATAGATTGTATATCTTTAAATGAACCTCAACAAAAATCCACTTGAGGGTTGCTGAGGTATACATTTTTTAAGTAACCCGTAAATTAAAGCTTCATATCTTTTCATTGAGCTCAATAAATTATTGTAATGGATTGCTATAAATGTAAACATATGAAACTTTTGTAAACTGGTACACAACTACTTCAACACTCTTGGGGTGACAAATTCCGACAGGGAGCTAGTCACAGGGACCAATGAGGTTTGCAGTCTCTAGTCTGGTTTCAGGCTCTTTGGGGGCACCGCTATCACATTATTTGAATGGTCCTGATGCAAGACAAAATGCTGAAGATGTTCAATTATGCTTCAATTATGCTTTGCCAGTGACGGGGGTCGCACCCCCTCAGTCCATGAACAGGGCCGAGCAACTTTGACCACAGGGGTCGATATCAAGTCTGGGTGAAGCCCAGCCAAAAATGAGTTGCCAATAGTAACCAGTTACAGCTAAACTAGCAGTTTCCTTTAACTGGTGGTAACTTCTTTGTTGGATGACCAAACTCCACTCCGACAACTCTTCCAGGTCTAGCAGCCTTGGTGCAACTTTTGAGGGTCAGGACTCTGTCTCCTAGGCTGCATTACAGTGGTCAGCAGGGATCATCTATTCTTGTCTACCAAGGCAGGTTCTTCAGCTTTTGCAGCCCTGTAACTGTAACAGGAAGTCGGACAACTAACTCTTGGAGTCACTTCTGCCTTAGGCTAAGGATACCTTTTCTTCGCACAGGGCACCACAAGCAGTCATCTCGGGGCCGCGGGGGGCAGTCCAGTCTTTGGTGCAGCCTCTCTATGCTTTGTTCAGGGAACCTCTGCCACTAATTTCACTGTTACTGTGGAGAATGAGAAATGAACCGTGCTGAATAATTCTGATTGTGCAAGCATTGCCAGACAGTTTGGAGTTATAGAACTGCTAATGTGGACTCTAGAGGTCCCGTTGGTGTTTACACAGTTCCTTCTGACCAGAGCCAGCGGTCAAGTCAAACACCCATAGCATCTTTGAAGTTGCATGCTTGGCTCCTAAACACTATTTTTCAATCTAAACGCCCTAGGCAGCTACAGAAAATGTTTGAGCACTGGTAAGATTTTAGTCGACAAATAGAACCTCATGTGCTAAATGGAAAATAATTTGTTCCTGATGCGAGCCACAGGTTCTCCTTCCTGTCTCGGCAATGCGACATCAAGTTCTTCCCTATTTGATTAGTCTCGACCAATCAGACTGGCTCATGCATCAAACCAATATAACATTTTTTCAGCGTGATTGGATTCACATGCTGTGCATTATTCCGCCGTCTAGTGGTTTCGTCCGGAATTATAGTATTTCCTTTTCTTTCCTGTTGGTGGGCGTCGACCTAACACCATTTGGTGTCCTCTTGTGATGTTGTGCTTCCTCTGGAAGCTCCCACCTTTGATCACGATCTTCAGATTCTTTTTTTTCCGCTGTTGGGTCTGAATCGATACGGTAGGAGCTCCAGATGAAAATCAGGAAAAAATCTACAAAATATATACTGTACGGCGAATCAAGGTATCAGACTTCGAATTAAGGTGTGGAGAGGAGAAAGAAGAACCTTGTTGACAACCGGAAAACAATGTGCATGCAGGGGGCTCCCTGTGCGTGGTGATAGACCAAACACCCTTTAGGTTTTGCCAGAATTACAGTCACACGTTCGCCCCAAAGGACCAACATCCAGTCTGCAACCTCTGCTTACCGGTAGATCACCGGGTGAAGCCTCCAACGCATGTTTGACGTTCACCTCGAAAGCTTTGAGGGCAAGGGAGAGGCATAGAAGTGCCAGCTATAACATGCAGTGGCAAAGCACAGCACCATTGCTACGGGACCTTTGCCTCTCCAGCGAGGATGAGTACACTGTTGCAGAAGGGGACACTGAGATGGACTTCCAGGTCGTCGAGGTCAAAAAAGCTTAGAGAGAGAAGAGAACCATCATCTGTGAAAAAATTAGATGAGTCTCGTAAAACACTCAAGGGCCTCGAAGGGAGCGTCAACGCACTCTACGTCCGCAGCTGTTTTCCGAGAAAAGCATAATGTTGGATCCTTAGACAAGGCCTCCGTAATGGCAAAGATCCAAGACGTCAAGGAAATGACTCATCGTCATCGAAAGAGGTTGAAATCCTAAAAGCATGGCCTGCCAGTGTCAACCATCAATTTTTATATCGACAATGGTCCTGTCGGGTGTGAACAAAAGTGCTTCAAAATCTGTACATATCTATCAACATATATTCAGACATAATTGTACTACTTATTATGACATCTAGATTAAATCATTGAGTGCAAATCCAAACCAAAAGAAGGGTCAGTAAATGTTTTAATCATTGAATTATTTTCCATTCATGATTTGTTTTTTGTTTTTGACTGACACCCTATAGTATGCATAGAAATTATTTATAAAAACGGCGCATCAATTCAAGTCAGTGAAATGTGACATAACGTGAAATATTGTGTCTGAGTGACATAACAATTAGTGATCTATATACAAGTGATTGGGGGATGTTGAGGGGGAGAAAGAAATTTAGAAGGCCAGTCTCTGATTTGATAGGTATCAAATCCAACGCGCCATATTAGTTGGCTGTGGTATGCTGGACTCAGTTGGCTGGTCCCTGTGGGATTTTTTTTGTCGATGTTTCGACCCTATTGACGCCTTAGTTGTGGGTCTCTGGCGGGTCTTCTTCAGGACGGGGGCAGGGAAAGTGATATTGCGCCTGTTGGTTAAATCGAAAACCATCAGGTTTGTATTTTGCACAATACTTCCATTTAAAAGAATAAAATGGATTTTAAGATTAAAAATCCAGAATTCCGCGAGTTGCCGGATGTTAAGACACTCACCTCTGGTCCCTTCATGAGTCGGACACCATAAAGCTATACTGGCTGAGGTCTCATCTTCAGGGTAGGTAGATCTGTGTAATATGATAAAAATTTCAGGGGTGTAACAATTACGCCCTGTCTTGAGTTTTTTAATGAGCCATGGGGAAACGTGAATCCTAACTCACCAATTGAGCGCAGAATCGTGCCTCTGGTGGTTGGCTTGATTCAGTCTTTTGATTCAATACGTTTTCCTCGTTTTGTTCAGATCGTCCGTCAGTTACTTCCAACGATCTGTAGATTAAAATTCGTGTGAATCAATGCTAATACATTGTCTGGCATCTAACAAGCTTTGAACTGGTGCCGATCTCCTCGTTTTGTATGAGCGCTAGCCGCTACACTCACCATTTGGTAAGGATTTCAATATCTCATCCGTGGGCCTCCGAAACGATTCAATGTGTTTGCTACATCCAGATCGTCTGTCATTTATTATCGGCGATCTGTAGGTTAAAATAATGGTCGGTAAATGCCAAAGCATTGTGTTCAGCAAATCGCGGGCTTCAAAGCCGGCGTGTTTAATACGTACAAGCGATAGCCGCTACACTCACCATAGCTTGAAACTCTCAATATCCCATCCGGGAGTCTGAAAACGGTCACCATCCGTTAAGGTCTCTGAGTGTTATGTTGGCTCAGGGTGCGAGAACGCTAAAACACCTTCTTCCGCGATTACCCTCGAGGACGTAGCCTCGTTGCTAGGAAACCACACGTCTGGGTCCAGGATTACGTTGGTCCCGATGACGTCATGGCGCTAGGAGGCGTGCCATATTATGTTGCTAAGCGACCTGTTACCAGGCTTCTCGATTCCATCGCAACTGAGGTGTTTTTTCATCCAAGCCGCCATGCAGTGTATCACAATACGCCGTTAATCGGCTTGTTTGCATTTGGCTTGAAAAATTGAACTTTTTATTTTCGAATGGACCTGGGAGAGCATTATTATGGATTAACAATGTACAACAGGGGCAGGGATTAGATGATAACATAGTTGATACATGTCATGGGTTGGTAATGCATGGTCACATAATCCTGTGAGTGTATAATACAAATACAGATCAAAACACATTCTTATACATTTCCCTTAAATTTGGTTACAGTTGTCCCATCTGCCTCGCTGTTTCCTCTCTTTCATTCAAACCCTGCTGTACACTGTTTAGAGAATGTATCCACCTGCATTCTTTATAGTTCATTGCCTTTGTTAGTGAACCTCCTCTAGCGCCTGTCGTTACCTTTTCTAAAACTCTCCACTCAAGTTCCCCTGGTTTGTGTTTGTGGGTGTTGTAATGCTCCACAAGTGGAGCCCCAGTGGTGTTGCATCTAAGTCTGCTCATGTGCTGTAGAATTCTCGTTTTGGCTTTTTGCATCGTCTGACCCACATACAGCAACCCACAGGGACAAGTAATGGTGTATATAACGTGGGAGCTGTTGCAATTGGTGAAGTGGGGTAATCTATATGTTTTGGAGTTGTAGGTGAAGCTTGATACTTCTTGGCACAGATCGCAGGCTTTACAGCTCCCACACTTGTGGTGCCCAACTACCGGTGGCAAATTCAGCATGCTCCTCAGGTCTGGCTGTTGAGGTGGGTCTAGGAATGCCCTGATCACTGTGTCCTTAATGTTTCTTCCTCTTTTAAATGCAAACAGCGGTTGCTCTTCTATCTGCAATTCCGCTGCTACAAGGTTCCAGTATCTTTTTATAATCTTTTTGATGTCCGTACTTCTTGTATTGTATGTGGTTACACACACCAAACTCCTTGTTTCATCTGTTCTCTCCTTAGTTTCAAGTAGTTGCTCCCGTGGTTGATACCATGTACGTTTTTTCGCACGTTTGAGTTATCCCGATGGGTATCCCCGTTTCTTTAGTCGCAAGGTCAAGTCATCTGCCTCACGAAAAAAGTCTTTTCTCTGGTAGCAATTCCTTCTTAGCCTCAGATATTGCCCTTGGGGCAACTTGTCCCCAGGTTCCTTGGATGATGGGATCCGTACATCAAAAGCGTATTCCTTTCCATGGGTTTACGATATAAATCTGTGTATAAATGACCATTTTCAGCTTTAAATGTGAGGTCCAGGAAGTCGATGGAGCCTGGGTCATAGGCCATTGTGAACTGAATGTCGTCGCTTCTGCTATTCAGCCAAGCGTGGAATTCTTTGAGGTCTGCTTCATTCCCCGACCAGATCATCAACACATCATCGATGTATCTCTTCCATACATCGATTTTGTCCAAGTACGGATTACGTAGGTCGTATAGGTGTTCCTCTTCGTAGTGGTCCATAAATATATTGGCCAGACTTGGGGCATAGGTAGCGCCCATATCGACTCCTTTACACTGAAAATAGAATTGGTTTTTAAATACAAAGAAGTTCTTCCTCATTGCTATTTCCAGGATGTTAATCAGGAAGTTAGTCGGGATCCAATGCGGTCTTTCCCTTTAATCAAGTGTGATCTTGATGACTTTTATCGCGGTTGTTTGGGGAATTGACGTGTATAAGGATGACACGTCTAGTGTCACCAGCATCTGCTTCTTGCCATCAAAAGGTTGGCCTTCTAGTAGCTGGATGATGTGCATCCTGGCACGTACATAAGAATTTGTTAGTGGCACCCAGGGCTGCAGAAAGTGATCTATGAACTTATTTAGAGGCTCTAAGATCGAGCCACAGCCTGATACTATGGGCCTACCAGGTGGTTTATCCAGCCTTTTGTGCACTTTCGGTAGGGCATATATTGTCGGAATCCTGGGTTCCTGTTGGTTGAGAAAATCATGTTCATGCTGGCTCAAGAAGCCGTCAACCATCAAGGCACCTTCTACAGCGAAAAGAAAGGCTGAAAGTCTCGAAACACAAGTCTGAGATCGAGAAGAAGAGGAAAAGGCTCAAAGGCGAAATGGGCAGCATTTAACAGCGAAAGAAGGATTTCGATGAAAGCTTCAAACAATTCAAGATACCACCAAAGACCTTGGCGCAAATCAAGAAAAAAGTTGAGGATTTGAAGCATCCTTTGACCCCCAAACCTCTAGAGGAACAGGAAGAAGAGTTATTTTTCAAGGAAGAACAAAATTGCATAGGATCAGAAACCTCTGAGGTCCAAGAGCTACCTTGATACAGAGTCCTCAGAGGAAGCTGTCGACACCAGACGATATTGGTATGTATAACCAAGTCATTAAAAAGGCAGCAGATACACATGGAGTACAACTTAAGGAAGAAGACCTTCAGTAATGTTTTTTGTTGGAAACTCTAATGCCTACACCATCAAGGAACCAATGCCTTCCTATGCTACCAAGTGTGCTAGACCAGGGAAAGGAGGCATTTAAAGAGCCTGCCACATGTAAGACAGTGCCGTCTAGAGAGAAGAAAAAATACAAACACTCCTTCAAAGATCCTAATTACATCAACGGGTTGGTGACTGTTGACTCCATAGCCGCTACGGCCAGCAAGAGGGCTAATGTACCAAGACTAACTACTGGGCTACAAACCGATAAGGAAAGCAAAAGAATGGACCTTGTATGGCGAACCAAGGGCGCATCGCTGATTCTAATGCTTTGCTCAACCGACACACATATCTGCACTGGGAGAACATAGGTGAGCTACTAACTCACCTACCAGAACAACACCATAACAGAGCAAGGCTCTTAGTAGAGGATGGGACGAATATAGCAAATACCTGCTTAAAATCAGCCCTAGTTGCCGCAGAAACATCAAGCAGGCAAATGATAGATATCACAGAAATAAGACATGCATGGGTATGAATCTCTGCATTCAACCTAGATGTGCAGAACAACATACTGAATTCGCCTTTAAATGGGAAAGAGCTCTTTGGAAGCATGGTGGACGGCACGCTAAACCAATTAAAAAAGGACGAGACAGCAAGATCTATGGAGGCTCTACAATTCAATGGTGGCATGCATAGAGGAACCACCCCCTCAAGAAGGCCAGAGCGAACCATCACCCCACAACCTCACATCAAATATATCAACAAGCTTACCCAGGGGGAAACCAAATGCAACAACAGATAGTAACGAGGTTGGCAATATCAGCAAGGAAAAGTCCTCTCGAAGAGGCCTTCCGCAAAGGGGAAACGGGGGAGGGGAGTGGCAAAATAACCAAATAAATGCACTCCAAACACAATACACACCCCAGAAAGATCAGGGAGTGTGCCAGCAAAGGGAGCAAGACGACAAAAGATAAACACAAACAACCAGTTCCTCCATCATTCTACACCAGTAGGAGGCAGACTAAAAATCTTCCTCCACAAATGGGATGAGATCAATTCAGACAAATGGATCTTGAACATAATACAGTATGGTTACTGCATGCAACTACTCAAACCACTTCCAAACAGAGGCCCAAGGAGGAAGGTACATTTCAAAGGGGAAACTACTCCGCTACTCGAAGTATAAGAATTTCAGGCAAAGAGAGATATTTCGCTAGTGTCACACAAAGAAATAAACCAGGGAAATTACTCCACATTCTTCCTAATTCCAAAGATAGATTGAATGCTGCCTCCTCCTATCTTAGATCTAGGGGTTCTCAACAAATGTATAAAGACTTAAAGATTCAAGATGACACCCCTGCAGGAGGGGGTACCTTGGATTAGATCACTAATTTTCTTCAAGAGCCGTCCTTTCAAGTTTTCCAGCGGCCTTTCAAATCAGCGGTCCGATCCCTGTTTAATGTCTACATGCACCCTTTAGCGGATGTAGTAGCTAAACAGGGGGTGAAGCTAGTTTCCTATGCTGATGATAATCAGCTGATTATCACTCTGGAACAGAATAAAGCTTAGGCCGCTCCTAAGCTCAGAGCAGGTCTAGTAGATCTGGCCAACTGGATGAAATCTAATTGTCTGTAATTAAATTCAGGTAAAACCAACATTTTGGTAGTAGGCAAACCATCTTCTATCAGGTCCCATGCTTGGTGGCCTCCTGAATTAGAGTTGGACCCAGTCCATAAATCTAAGATAAAAAACCTAGGGCTGTGGTTTGACACTACACTGTCTTTTGATAAACAAATCTCAGCTATGGCTGGCACGTGCTTTGGCATACAGAAAACTCTGCGTTAAATTCTAGATTTGCTACCACAGGTAGGGGGAAAACCATCACCCGGCTTTCCTGCTTGAACTACTGCAATGTTCTATATCTTGGAGCTACAAAAGGCAGACTGAGAATCTTTCAGCGAGTAGACAATACCACAGCCTGTATGTTACTTAACATCCCAAGACGCTCCCCTTTAGGGGTGGCTCTTGTAGAATGACGCTGGCTCACGGTGCAGGACAGAGTGACTTTTAAAGATCTATGCTTCTGTCATAGAATTTTAAATGACAAAGGCCATAGCTATCTGTTTCCATTAATTACACCTTATAGGCCTATTAGGAATCTTAAGTCTTCGGGTACTGCAAGGCTGATTATCCCGAAAGTGCAAAGAGTGTGGTTGGGAGGAAGATCATTTGGCTTTCTTACAGCAAAAATGTAGAACCAGCTGCCCCTGGATCTCAGGATGCAGCCCTCAGAAGTGCTGTTCTGTAGGAAGTTAAAAACGTGTTTTTTTTTTTTTTTTAGGATATCCCAGGCCAAGTAACGGTGATGCAGCTAATGTAGTCTTTGCTTACTGACGAGAGAAGAATTCTTAGCTCGGGGCACTCCTTTGGAGTAACCAGGTGCTTTATAAACTTCTAATTTAACTACAAAAAGGGGGTTACAAGGCTACAATAGGCTTAAAGGACGCATCTTTGCACATCCCTTTAAACAACAAACAAAAATCTCAAGATTTATGGTCAACAAGAGACACTACCAATTTAAAGTGCTAGCATTCGGTTTAAATTCAGCTTCATGGGTATTCACTAAGTGCCTGGTAGCAGTGGCCGCTTACCTCAGAAGGCAGGGAATCCATGTATACCTGTACTTAGATGACTGGCTAGTAAGGACAAACTCGTACAGAACCTACAAACAACACACACATCAGGTAGTGGAGACACCAGACACTCCCCCAGAGCCAGAACAGGAGAAGGTGTTCTTGGGAGCAAAAATAAGTGCAGTATTTGGGAAGGTGTCCCCAAGCGATAAACAGCCCTACTGAAGGAAGCACAACTATACCAGAAGGTACAAGCTCTGACAGTGGGGAAGCTGCTGGGCATGATGGCCTCATGCATTCATGTAATCCTTAACATTTGCCTACACATGAGACTGGCTTCAAGCACAATGATCACAAGCAACAGGGAGTTAGGAAAATGTAGTGGTTGTCATGCAAAGGATACAGGAGGAGAGAAAGCATGGTGGAACAAGACAAACATTGCAAGGGAGAACTTTTACACAACCAACTCCAAAGGTAACCATAACTACAGATGCCTCCCACACGGGAAGGGGTGGGGCGCTCACATGAACAACCTCAAAATAAGGGGAGTGTGGACAGAGCAGAATGCAATACAACACATCAACATCCTGGAATTAATAACGGTGGTCCTAGCCTTAAAAGCATTTCAGAAAGAGCTCGATGGGAGAACATTCTGATACAAACGGACAACACAACCACCATGCTTTACATTAACAAACATGTGGGAACACATTCAGTAGCACTCTAGCGCAGCAACTGTGGACATGAGCAATCCCACGGGAGATAAACATGGTAGCAATACACCTAACTGGGAAGGACAATGTAGAAGCGGACAGACTAAGCAGGCAAGCTTCTTGGTCCCATAAGAGGGAAGTGAATCAGAGCTCAAGATCTTTCACAAATGGCAACGCTTCGCATCCAGGCAACCTTACTAACAGTCCCTAGGGAGTGTGCAATGGATAGACTGGTCAGGGATATTTGCTTACACTTTTCCCCTGCTACCACTACTCCACAGGGTGATCAACAAATGCAAGTTCAGCCTCATGAAAAAGATTGTCATGGCCCCGTAATGGGCGAGACAGACCTGGGTCTCCGAAATAATGGAGATATCTCAAGGATCATTCTCAAATGCCCAAAGAGATGAGGCTTGTTAACAATGCAAAAGGGAAAGGCGCTCCACCCAGAACAGGAGACCTTAAGCCTTCCACCATGGCTCCTGAGGACATAGTTTTGGCACCAAAAGCTACCAGAAAGCACAATGGCAATCCTAAGAGAGGCAAGAAGGCAGACCACTAGGAAATGTTATTCGGCAAAATGGGAAAGATACTCTCTACGGTGCCTCAAAGTAGGACTTCTCAAAAAGAACACAAAAGAAAGGATCGTGAAAACGTACCTTAACACATCTACTGCACAGTAAGCTAACCTCCCCATTGCTAAAGATTCATTTTGCAGCAACTGTAACATGTACAAGGGGCCACACAGGGAAGAGCTTCTTCACTTCACAAGTGGTTAAGAGGATCCTAGAAGGAGCCAAATGTATCTAGCCCCCAACCCACCCCCACCAAAGAAAGTGCCTGCATCCACATTGAATCTAAATATGGTACTTGCTTAGCGGCTCAAATGGGGCTTTCAAGGCCATGCCGCAAATGCTCACACTAAAAACTGCCTTTTTAGTTGCAACAACATCACTATGTAGAGTAAGTAATTTGCAGGCACTAACATTACAGGAACCCTACCTCCAAAAACATAATGATAGAAGTGTCATGAGAACTGATCCATACTTCATGCCAAAGGTGGTCTCATAATTCCACATTAATCAAACCATACAGATACCAAGTTTCTTCCAAAATCCTAAGAATCTGGCTGAAAGAGCATTGCACACTCTAGATGCTAGGAAGAGCAGTGATGTATTACATTGAAAGAACGAAATAATACAGAAAGACCAAACTCTTTGTATCATTTGCAAACAGTAACCAAGAACACAATTGCAAGATGGATAGCACAAACCATACATTTGTGTCACTAACAGGCAGGAGAAATGTAACAGAGGGCCCCACTGGCTCATTCAGCAAGAAAGAAAGGAGCTATTGCCTTTCTAGCCAACACACCACTTCAAGACATTTGCATGGCAGCAACATGGTCTTCAGTGCACACCTTCACAAAGCACTACTCAGTGGACATTCAAATGAATAAGGAAGTACACAAAGGGTCTTGCAACATCTATTCACAAACCAACGCTCCTCTTTGAGCCAGCCACCACAGTACTAACAAACCACTACAAAATCTATGTACAGGATGTGAATTCAGAAAAGATTCGCGCTGCAAAACGTATAGCTTCTTACCTGTTGGTGAAGTTTTGCAGCTGGAATATGTTTTTGGATTCACTAGCGAAACCACCCTAGATGAGAGAGAGGAGGAAAAGAAATAGAAAAAAAAATCCAAACATGGTGACCAAAGGTGGGAGCACGAGAATGTCATAAGGGGACACCAAATGGTGGTACGTCGACGCCCACCAACGTAGGAAAAAAAAAAAGGGAAATATAACTATTCTGGACCCAACCACTAAATGGCGGACTAATGCTCAGCATGTGAATCCAGAAAATTCTTCAAGCTGCAAAACTACACTGACCAGTAAGAAACTATACGTTATTTCCCATATGAAGCTCAATGGCGAGAAGACAGAAGTCCTCATCAAAACCCCTTCTGCATGGGACAGCACCTGGTGGCTGACCGCCCTCGGAAGCCCACCTAGCCCCTCAGACCACGCCAAGAGCCTCGGCATCATACTCAACTCATCACTCGCCATGAACTGACAGGTCAACGCCACCACCTCCAGCTGCTTCAATACCATCTGCATCCTCCGCAAGACCTTCAAGTGGATCCGCCCTGAGTCAAGGAAGACAGTCACCCACGCACTCATCACCAGCAGACTGGACTATGGAAACGCACTCTACGCCAGCATCAATAAGTCCCTACTCTGCAAACTCCAGACAATACAGAACACTGCTGCCAGACTCTTCCTCAGCATCCCCCACACAAACATATCAGTCAACACCTACGAAGTCTCCACTGGCTCCCCATGGAGAAAAGTTACTTTCAAAAACCTCACTCACGCCTACATAACAATGGACCCAAATACCTCAACAACACAATCACCTTCCACGTACCCAAAAGCAACCTCCGACCTTCCAACCTCGCACTGGCCGAAACCCCGTGCATCCACAGAGCCAGAGCAGGCAGGAGATCCTTCTCTCACATTGCAACCAGGACCTGGAATAAGCTACCAGCAGACATTGGAGGTGCCACCTCCCTGAACACCTTCAGGAAGACCCTCCAGACCTGGCTCTTCGGCTAAACAGATCTGCACATTCCTCTCCTCCTCCCACCTCCCCCCCCCCCTACCCTCCAATCCCTCAGCGCCTTGAGACCCTTACGAGTCAGTAGCGCGCTTACAATTCCCTGATTGATATACGGGGAGCTTTAAACATTTTGCTATGTCGTAATACAGTTATTAGTCCTATTGTGGCCACAGTTTTATCCCATTCATGAAACTGGGCTAAAGCTCCTCTCATGTATGATGGCCTTCCACCGGTGAGATCAGTGCAGAGAGTTCATGAAATATAGGCTGTCATGATTCAAGAGCATTTGCTCCAATTTAGCAGTGACAGGGTGACTTTGAGCACTAACCTGACGTTTATGCCTAAAGTGCCTTCAGACTAAATATGTATTGCTTGTTATTCTTGATTCAAGCACGTGAATCCATGAAGGATCCAGCACTGGAAAAAAAGGTACCTCTGCTTGTCATTCTTCATATTAGCACCTTTAATATATTTACATGTAGCCCCATCCTCCTTGCCATATACATCTCTCATTCCTTTCCACAAGTGCCGGTCTGAAGGATGGTGGCGTCTAAGGTTGTGTTCTTCAACATGATTGGCTGAAGTTTGGTTCTTTCAAAATTATGTGTGTTATATTCAGGAAGCAAAAGACAGAGATGATGGACGGAATACAGAGCAAATCAAACATTCACCCCAGTCTAAAGATCTTTGTTAAATCCATCGTTCTCCAGTATTAGGGGTGTCTTTCATAGATTCACATGCTTGAATATCCCCCGTCGTCGAAGTGGGAGTCCCACGGTACATAAAATAGCAGTATATATGCATGTATACATGAAAAATATAACTAATAAAAATATACATACATATAGTGCAGTAAATTGTAAATTCCAAAAGTACCATAGAACACAATAGGCCCATTGAAAAGCCTAAGGGAGAACTCACTTTAGTAGCATATCAGAGTCATTATGTGTTGGATCACATTCCAGCCAATCAGGCTGTAGCCTCCTCTAGAACCTTCTCCTCAGAAGCCCAAGTCCTCAGATTTTCTACCGCACGTCGTGTGAAGGGAGTCTCCCTGAGCTCTGCTCAGTTTTCTTCAACTTTACCTGTTTTTTCTTCAAGAAAATGTCTTCAAACAAGAAATCTCTGTTTAAAGCCTGCCCTTCATGTGGTAAACTGCGCCTTTTCCACGAGGATCCACACAGTAAATGCATTTACTGTCTCTACCCAGACCATGAGGTGAAAAACTGTAAGTACTGTCGTACTTTCCCTCCTAAGACTCTGAGAGATAGAGAGGCCCGTCTCCTTCTGTGGCTACAGAAGTTGAGAACTTCGGAGTCTGTGGTTTCTGATGTGGAGAGCCTGTCATCTTTTGCTTCAAAGTCCTCTCAGAAGCGTGGGTCTGAGACCGAGGCTCCTTCTCCTTTTCTCAAGAAGAGTAGACTGTTGGAGTCCTCTAAGATTGTCTCCCCACAGGATTCGCTTCAGGGCACGTCTACGGGACCTGGTTCTCTGACGTCTGCGCCCAAAGCCTTACCTACCAGTAAGAAATCTGGTTTTGGCTCGTCGACGGGCTCGTCGTCGCGCCCGTCGACGTCTTCAGCGTCGACGAAATCCATTTCTACCACCTCCACGTCGACGACGACATGTTCCATGTCCACCGGCGCTACGTCGACGACGACCACCTCGTCGACGGCGACCTCGAAGGTGAGACCCATCTCTTCAGTGGTGAAGATCTCGTCGACGACCGGCAAGGATAGACCGTCGACGACGAAGCCGTCGACGCATACACCGTCGACGAAAACCAAGCCTCCACTCAGCGCCCCGTCGACGACGAAGCCGTCGACGCACCCTTCGTCGGCGCATCCATCGTCGACGAAGACCAAGCCTCCACCCAGCACCCCGTCGACGGGCCCGTCGACGGTGCCCCCGTCGACGACGTCTTTGTCGGCCAGCATTACTTCATCGACAGCCTCGTCGACGACTCTCATATCGTCGACGCCTTCGCCGTCGACGGCGAAAGCTCCACTTTCGTCGGCGAACAAAGCCCCGCTCCCGTCGACGGGCTCGTCGACGGGCAAGGAATCCTCGTCGACGAAGAAAATCCCGTCCAAATCGCCTCAGGGCGTTGCTGACGGTGCCGCATTTACGCCAACGGGCTCGTTGGCGTCGCACCAACCTCTACCGAAGACGGCTTCCATCTACACAGTGGTTACTGCTTCTTCTTTGCGGACCATACCACTCATCCAACTGAGTCCTGTGAGGAGTGGTGCTCGTCTTCCAGACAAATTATTCCAGTCTGCTGGGGAAGAATCCGGAAACGATTCGGAAGTGGAAGGATTATTTAAACAGGCAACAAGTCCTTCGGATTTGAACATTAAGTGCCAGGAATATAGTGACGAGGGTGAGGTGTTGGACAATGTCGAAGATGGGACTGAATTGTTTCCTGTTGATACGTCCGAACCGGTGCCTTCAGAGCCTGTTACCCAGATACCTCTGTCCTTGGTGATGAACCTTCAGCACATGCTGGATGATTATAACCGCAGGTTTCCTTCTTCTACTCCTGCTTCTCCAGCACCACTGCCTCCTCCGCAGCCTCAACCTCACCTTCCTCAGGCACCTACACCAGTTTCACCGGCTTCACCGGATGGTACTCGCCCTGACACTGGAGATGAGGATCCGGATCCTCACAACACAGATGACGACGACAATGACGCCGACATGGCTGAGTGGGACGATTATAGGGCTCAAACACCTTCCACTCCGCCCACCTCACCTCTACATTCGCCCCCAGTGGACATGGCACATTTCCACAATTTGATGATCCGGGCTACAAAACGGTTTCATCTCAAAGTCGAACAACAACAGCACGAAAGTGATTGCTTTCTATACGACTTTAAAGACATCTCACAGAGGCAATCCCACACTATTCCAATCGTGGAATATATTTGGAAGGAAGGCCTTAAATTGATGGAACGTCCCAATTCTGTTCCTGCGGTCTTACCCAGATTAGACAGGAAATACAAAGCACCGGCGTCTTCTCCGGCCTGCTTAGTGTCTCAACCGAAGGCAGATTCGGTAATTACTCAGGCTGCGCAAAAGAGATCGCGCAATCCTGCTACGCCACTCACGTCTCCTCCTGATCAGGAAGGCCGCAAATTGGATTCCATTGGAAAAAAAATTCACGACCATGGCGGCTACTACAGTGAGGGCGGCGAACACTCTGGCTATACTGGGCCGTTATGACCGCCAGATGTGGTCCGAGATTGCTGCATTGATTCCTCAGCTGCCTGAGGCAATCCGGACAGAAGCACAAGCGATTATCCACGAGGGAGAGTTGATTTCTTCCGAAATCATTGAGTGTGCACTCGATATTTCCTCCACGGGATTTCGACAATTGGCGGGGGCTGCAGTCTTGAGGCGTCAAGGCTGGCTGCGCTCTACCACTTTCCGTCCTGAAGTACAGGCAAGAGTCCTAGATTTGCCTTATGACGGACAATTATTGTTTGGCAAACATGTGGATGATGCCCTTGAGGCAATAAAAAAGGACACTGACACTGCGAAATCCCTGGCGAGCCTACAATACAAAAAACGGCCTTTTCGGGGTGCACGGGGTAGAGGCGGAGGCTCCTCTACTTTTCGTGGCTCAAGTCAATATCGTTCATTCAACACCTACAACGATAACAGACAGCGGGGTGCCTATCAATCTCAAACTCGACAATCCACCTCCAGGCCTTACCAAAGGAAATCCACTTATAGAGGTGGATCAAACACCAAAAAGCAGTGACTGCCTCAGACCCTTCATTTTGCCGACCGTACATCTTGGAGGTCGCATCTCGAAATACTTTTACAAATGGTCTACAATCACCTCCGACCAATGGGTCCTGGACGTTATATCCAAAGGGCATACCCTGGAATTCACCAAATTTCCACCCAATCATCCACCTTCGGGGCCACCACCCCCTCATTTCAAGGACCTTCTGGCCCAGGTGAATTTAATGATCAAAAAAGGAGCCATCGAACTAGTGCCGCAAGGTCAACGCGGCAAGGGGTTCTATTCCCGCTTTTTCTTGGTCAAGAAGAAATCGGGGGAATGGCGTCCAATATTGGATCTACGAGCTCTAAACAAATTTCTAATTTCAAAAACATTTCAGATGTTAACCCTGCTCCAAATTCTGAATTTTCTCAATCCAAGCGAGTTCTATTCCACAATCGACCTTCAGGACGCTTACTTCCATGTGCCAATCCACCCCAGACACAGGAAGTATCTCCGCTTCACGGTCGGACAGCTACACTTCCAATTCAAAGTCCTGCCATTCGGCCTCCGCTCGGCACCAAGGGTTTTTACCAAGATCTTGGCCCCTGTAGCTGCCTTCCTACGTCTCCAAGGTATCCAATTTTACCCATACCTGGACGACTGCCTCATCAAGGCAAGCACTTTTCACCAGACGGAGCAGCACACTCAAGTTTGCGTCTCCCTTTTCCACGCCTTGGGGCTTTCAATCAATTGCCAGAAGTCACACTTTCAACCTTCGCAACGGAGAAATTTTCTCGGAGCCTTGCTAGATTCTCGGCAGGGAAAAGTGTACGTTTCCCAGGAAAGACAGGACCGCATGTTAATGATGGTGCGCTCCCTCCAATCAAAACTGTCCGTTTCTGTCCGAATGTTCAAATCATTCCTTGGCATGGCATCCTCGTGCATCCACCTCATTCCAAATTGCAGATTGCACATGAGGACTCTCCAGGAGGAACTGGACAGGCAGTGGAAACAGGTGTCGGGGTCCTTCGAGGACAAGGTCCTTTTAACACCTCGCATACAGAAAGCGCTGGAGTGGTGGGCTCACCCTCCACACATATCTGCGGGCCGTTCATTCCAGGACGAACCCCCAACTCTGACGCTTACAACAGACGCGTCTCTCGAAGGCTGGGGAGCGCATCTCGACGGCATGTCTGTGAAAGGGAAGTGGACAGCAATCCAACGAACTTGGCACATCAATCGTCTGGAACTCTTGGCGATTTTCTTAGCCCTCAAATCTTTCCAGAGGTTAGTGCGGGGACACACTTTGCTGGTGAGGACGGACAACACCACCAGCATGCACTACCTCAACAAGCAGGGCGGCACGAGGTCTCTTCCACTTTCTCAACTAGCACAAGAAATATGGGATTGGGCGATCCAACGTCAAATTCATCTCACAGCCATTCACGTGCCAGGCGTGGCCAATGTTCTGGCGGATTCACTCAGCCGAGCGTCATCAGACAATCACGAGTGGGAACTCAATCAGCCCACGGTCGAGTACATCTTCCGGCGGTGGGGCCAGCCACGGATGGATCTTTTCGCGACTGCTGTCAACAAGAAATGCCCACGCTTTGCAAGTCGGCATCCCCACAGAGAGTCGAGCGGGAATGCATTTTCGATCGATTGGTCGAACGATTTCATCTATGCTTTCCCTCCACTTCCTCTGATCCCTCGTTTGTTACACAGGATGAGGTTCCAACCTTGTCGCATCATCCTGATCGCACCCAAGTGGCCGAGACGTCCATGGTTCACGGACCTGCTCCTCTTCTCGCAGTCCGATCCGTTGCCACTCCATCCTCTGCCGCACCTCCTCACGATGCAGCAGGGACAAATTTGTCATCCAGATCCAGCATACCTTCAACTCCATGCCTGGAACCTGAGTACAATGAATTTGCACGGTTGACTATTGACAAGGACTGCAGGGAGGTGTTAGCGCGGGCTCGCGCTCCCTCCACCATAAAAACGTACCAACTCAAGTGGAAACGTTTCTGTGTCTGGTGCCGCACCAAGGATTTGGACCCAATGACTGCAAAACCTGAACAAATTTTACCTTTCTTTTTATCCCTGGCAAAATCAGGTCTGTCCCACTCAACTCTTAAAGTGTTTCTGGCGGCGATTTCCCGTTTCCGCCATGATGGTTCCACATCTTTATGTTCTTCAAGGATCATTAAACAATTTTACAAGGGCCTTTTTAGGATGTTTCCACCTATCCGTCGCCCTCCGCCTGCCTGGCGTTTGAATTTGGTCTTGTCTCAACTACTTCTACCACCATTTGAACCTATTCACTCGGCAACTCTTAAATTTCTCACGTGGAAAGTTGCTCTTTTACTCGCCTTAACGTCCTCAAGACGTGTCAGTGACATCCAGGCGTTTACCATACAGCCTCCTTTCTTAAAATTCTCCAAAGAGGCTGTGACATTACGAACTAATCCTAAGTTCATCCCGAAGGTTCCCAGTGACTTTCATCTCAACGAACCTGTAATTCTGAAAACTTTCTTTCCTGCTCCGCAAACTCCAGCTGAGCGGTCATTGCATTCATTAGATTTGAAACGTTGTCTCAAATTCTACATTCAACGAACTGCACCTATCAGAAAATCTGATCAATTGTTTGTGGCATATGGTCCAACTTGCAAAGGACAACCTGTTACCAAGCAGACTATAACCAGGTGGATCTCCTCTACCATATCCTTCTGCCACCAACGGGCTGGAAAGCCCCTTCCTGCTCCTGTTCGAGCTCATTCAACTAGAGCAGTGTCTACTTCGGCTGCCCTTTTTGCGGGGGTACCCTTACGCCAGATCTGCAGAGCTGCTACTTGGTCGAGCAGCCATACTTTTACTAAGCACTACTGCCTGCAATCAACAGACGCCGCGGATGCGGCAGTGGGTCAAGCGGTGCTGCAGAATCTTTTCCAGTAAAGGTGAGCCTCTGTTGCTACCCACCTCCAGTCATAAAGGTTTTGTTTTCTAGTAATAATGTTTTGGTATTTATTGTTTATTACCATATATATTTACCTTCTTTGCTTGATGTATTACCTTTATGACTTATGTGATCATTTACTGCTTTCTACTCTATTCAAGCATGTGAATCTATGAAAGACACCCCTAATACTGGAGAAGAACTATAGTTACTTACCTGTAAACTGTGGTTCTCCAGTATTGGTGTCTTTCATAGATTCACATGCGACCCTCCCATCCTCCCCTCAGAGGCTCTCTTCTCCTCAGGCACTTTTACTTACTCTGTGCTACGAAAATCTGAGGACTTGGGCTTCTGAGGAGAAGGTTCTAGAGGAGGCTACAGCCTGATTGGCTGGAATGTGATCCAACACATAATGACTCTGATATGCTACTAAAGTGAGTTCTCCCTTAGGCTTTTCAATGGGCCTATTGTGTTCTATGGTACTTTTGGAATTTACAATTTACTGCACTATATGTATGTATATTTTTATTAGTTATATTTTTCATGTATACATGCATATATACTGCTATTTTATGTACCGTGGGACTCCCACTTCGACGACGGGGGATATTCAAGCATGTGAATCTATGAAAGACACCAATACTGGAGAACCACAGTTTACAGGTAAGTAACTATAGTTCTTCTTTTGCTCACCATGCCACCCCAGTTTAGACCCTGCAATATGCAAATCAGTCTTGACCCTGTGCACTATGGGAACAGTCCAGCCTGAACTGCCATGCCAGGTCCTTTCTGCACCGGAAGCAAGCATCCTGGTACCAGTTTCGGAGCAACACCCCTCATCAGCCAGGCTAGCTTGAATCCAGTGGCACAGTGAGGCTGGGACACAAGTCTGGGCATACCCAGCACACTTAGAGCGAGAAAGCAAAAGACACACAGATGATGGACGGAATGCAGAACAAATTAAACATTGAACTGGGATCAGTGTATGACATTGTTCTGCTTTCTGTCCATCCAGTGTTCTTTTTGCATTGGTCACCCCAAGTGGGACGGGTATGCCCAGACTTGGGTCCAGTGCTCTCTATGCCACTGGAGTCAAGCTAGTGTGGCTGATGAGGTGTAAAACCCAGAAACCGGTACTCAGATGCTTGATTTCGGTCCAGTGAGGACCTGGCCTGGCAGTTCGGGCTGGACTGTTTCAATAAGGAGTAGGGTCAAGACTGATTTGCATATGGATCAGTTCAAACTGGAATAGCATGGTGAGCAAAAAAAAACGATGAATTTAGAGCCAGATCTATGTACTGGGGCGAATGTATGACCTTGTTCTGCATTCTGTCCATTTTTTGCATTTGTTCTATTCAGGAGACATTGTTACAGCCTCCTGGCTACATTTAACATGGGACTGCTCTTGTGATATTACTGTGGATTTCTAAGCTCGACGACTGGGATTATTCAAGCCTTGTAAGTCTGTCACTGTAGAGATGTTTAGTTTCACATCTGCTCTTGCCATTTCTGTAAAGACTAACTAGGCATTCAAAGGAATGGACTTTGAAGGTAATTCTTAAAATGAGAAGTGTTTATTGCCTTCCGAATTCAGGCTTGTGCTATGTTTTCTTGGTGTGGGAGTCTTCAAAGTCTTGACTGAGTTAAACATTCTGTATTGTAGGATCTTCAACTCAGTCTTAAACATTAGAATAATTTCCCTATGTGTACCCTTGGAACACTTCATCTTAATGTAGTTGTGCACAGAATTATATTTGCAGGGTATAATTGTTCACATATCCATACGATGAAGAGCAACCTTCTAAGGCCTATCCAAGGCAAGATTTTCCAAAATTAGATTCCCTGAATCTAGAAAAGACCATTTGAAAACTGCTTTGGAGTATCTTGGGTGCAAAAGCCAGAAAACCTGTTTAAAATGTGCCACATAATAGGTTTGCATTGACAACTGGAATTAGAGTCCTGCTCTTTAGGGCTACAGCAGCGTTTACTACCTTTGGGCAGCCTAGTACATGACCCTTGGGTAGGTCGCTTCCCCACCGCTGCAGCTCCGCCTGCTCCTGACCGCTGTTCCTGATTTCTGCTGTTTCTCACCTCAGCTCGGTGCCGATTTCCCTGCGCAATCGCCTCCCTTGTCTGCCTGTACCCCTTGCCTTCTGTGCCCCCGTGTGCCTTCCCTCACCCCTTCTTTCTTCTGTACCCTGTATGAGTGGCTGCTAATGTACCATTTTTTTTCTTCTCCTGTTCCTTTTTCGCGAGCGTCACCGGGCTCGTTTTTCCCGCCGCTGCCTCCTGTGCGGCCCCGCCCCCTGCTTCCATTGGAACTCCTACCCTCCCGCCTCCCAGCTGACCCCTCCTACCCTCTTATGGCGGCCGCTGGCGCGCCGTAGGCAAGCCCGTCTGCGCCTGTCCACGCCTGGACTGCGCCCAGCGCCAGAACCCCTGGCCCCCACCGCGCCCAAAACTCCCGACTGAGATACGACTCCGCCTCCCTCAACGCCGGACGAATAGCCACCTGCTACCAAGCCCACCCGCAAGCGAACCCAGGGACCCTTCACCTGTCAAGCCTGCAAATACACATGCCTCCGAACCTGCAGACCACCCACCTGCCCGTGCAACAACAATAACCACCTCAAGTGCATCCTCCTTAACACACGATCTGTCCACAAACACGTCGTCGCACTTTGGGACCTCCTGGACACCACAGCACCAGACGTCGCCTTCATCACGGAAACCTGGATGAACGCCTCCTCGGCCCCAGACATCATTATAGCGATTCCCAACGGCTACAAGATCGCCCGGAAGGACCGCGTCAACCAAACCGGAGGAGGAATCGCCATCATCTACAGGAACACTATCAACAGCACGACCTTCACCGAAGACACACCCCTCACCGCCGAACACATTCACTTCCAGATTAACACCGACCCCAAAACCACCCTCGGAGGAACACTCATCTACAGACCCCCGGGCCCACGTGCACAATTCAGCGAAACCATGGCCGACTTTATCAGCCCACACGCCCTAGCCTCACCAGAATACATCCTCCTCAGGGACCTGAACTTCCACCTGGAGAAAAACGCCAACACCACCACCACCCTGCTCGACAGCCTCGCCAACCTCGGACTCCAGCAACTGGGAAGCACCCCCACACACCGCGCAGGCCACACCCTCGACCCCATCTTCTCCGCCAGCAACCACGTCTCCTTCAGCCACTCCTCCGAACTGCACTGGACCGACCACAGATGCGTCTACTTCACCTTCGAAAGGGATACCCACCACCATCGCACCCAACAAACCCCCCGCAGATGCTGGAGCAAAATCACCACCGACCAGCTCCTCTCAACACTCGGCCAGAACCCACCAGCCAACAGCTCTGACGCCAACAATGCAGCCCACAACCTCACTCAGTGGCTCACTAACTGCGCCGACAACCTCGCACCTCTCAAAAAAAACCCTAGCGGGACCAGCAACAGGAGAACCCCATGGTTCACTGATGCCCTCAAAGTTTCCAAGAAATCCTGCCGAACCCTCGAAAAAACCTGGCGCCAAGAACGAACCACAGAAAACATGACAACCCTTAAGAGCGCCACCCGTGAGCACCACCTGCTGATCTGCGCCACCAAAAGGACATCATTCAAAGAACGAATAGACAACAACACCCACAACAGCAAGGAACTCTTCAACATCATCAAAGAGCTCTCCAACCCCAGCGCCAACGACCTCACACCATCGCAAGAACTCTGCAACTCCCTCGCCACGTTCTTCCACCGAAAGATCGCGGACCTACACGACTGCTTTGGACCCCAGGCCCCGCCTTCTACCAACGAACAAATAGCCCCCTCCACCACCATCAGCTCCTGGACCCCCATCAACTCTGAAGAGACCACAAGCATCATGAACACCATCCCCTCCGGATCCCCCTCGGACCCCTGCCCCCACCTTGATGGACAACGGAGAAACAGCCGCCCTCATCCTCCTGGACCTCTCGGCAGCCTTCGACACCGTGTGCCATCACACCCTAATCACACGCCTCCGCTCCACTGGAATCCTAGGAAAGGCCTTGGACTTGGTCTTCTCGTTCCTCTCCGACAGAACCCAGAGAGTCCGCCTCCCTCCCTTCCGCTCAGAAGCCACCGAGATCATCTGCGGAGTACCCCAAGGATCCTCACTCAGCCCTACCCTCTTCAATATCTACATGAGCCCCCTCGCCGCCATCGCACGCAAACACAACATCAACATCATCTCCTATGCCGACGACACCCAGCTCATACTCTCCCTCACCAAAGACCCTGCCACCGCCAAAACCAACCTACAGGAAGGAATCAAAGACGTCGCGGAATGGATGAGGCTCAGCCGCCTTAAGCTGAACTCAGACAAAACGGAGGTCCTCATCCTCAGACAGTCCCCCTCCGCCTGGGACGACTTCTGGTGGCGCTGGGCACCGCACCGACCCCCACGGACCACGCACGCAACTTGGGGTTCATCCTGGACTCCCACCTCACGATGACCAAGCAAGTCAATGCCGTCTCGTCATCATGCTTCAACACCCTTCGAATGCTACGTAAGATCTTCCAGTGGATCCCCACCGAAACCAGAAAGACGGTTACCCATGCCCTTGTCACTAGCTGACTGGGCTACGGAAACACCCTTTACGCAGGAACCACCGCCAAGCTTCAGAAACAACTACACCCCTTACAGAACGCCTCCGAACACCTCATCCTCAACATTCCTCGCCACAGCCACATATCCGCCCACCTGAAAAACCTGCACTGGCTACCCATCAACAAGAGGATCACCTTCAGGCTCCTCATCCACGCACACAAAGCTATTCAAGACATGGGCCCCGAATACCTCAACAGCCGCCTCTCGTTCTACACGCCCTCCCGACAACTCCGCTCCGCCAGCCTCACCCTCGCCACCGTCCCATGGATCCGTAGAACCACTCAAGATAAGTACAGGCAGGAAGGTGGACAGCCTTTTATAAAAATTCCTATGATTCAGAGATAGAGCTATAAGTAAGTAACCGTTTCCTTTGCATGTTAGAATCTTTTCTGATGGTCGTTACAATGGAATAACAAGCTTTACATCAACTTCTCACTGCTGCTTTTGGGCAAAGAAATGGAAGTTATCTGAATGATTAAGCTTAATTCATAATGTTATGTTTCTACCTAAATCTTCAAATTTGTCAAAGTGGCTAGAGTCAGCTATTGTATCTAAGATCAGCCAAAGCTGTGAGATGATTACAGGCCTGCCATTGATTGGGACGACATGTGGCTGTCATCGTAGGAAAAGCTGAACATGTGTGGAACACAATTGTCTCATTGAGCCCCTTTCAAAGACAAATCTGCGTAATATTTACGAATTCTGAATGTTCAATGCCAATGAGCATTTTAAAGACCCTGTAAAGACACAAGTTGTTGCACCCTGGCTTGAGAAGTACAGGCTGAACCACATATTCTAATAAACATGCTTGTTCATGTCCATCAGACTTTCTTGTCTGCTCAACAAGAAAAAAGTCCTTCAGTCTGGCTGGAGATGACAACCGTCTGCTATACTGGGAGAGCATGAAGCTAGATGCTGGAGAAAACTGTTGGGGTAGGAGTCGTGGCTCAGCGCTTCATTAATTACCCCGGCTTAATTTACAGTGAGATTGCCATGAATGGGAGGAAATGGAGGAGCTCCATACACATGCTTATCGGAAGAGATACACGTTGATTGGCATTAATGATGGTCTTCCCCTCTTGCATAATGTTGCATGTGCCCTAAATGTTGCCAAGATGGCCTCACAGGAGAAATGCAGATGTCTTACTTAATAAAACATCCATGGCTAATGGCATCTGGATTCAGGCTAAAGGTTCAAGAACACTTCAGCAGACTACGCGCTGAAGGGGAGCACTTTTGTGGGCCGCATACTTAAAAAAATTAAGCAGACAGATTTCAAAGTGCTTAGGAGCACTACCACATGAGCCCAATTTTTTGTTCATTTGTCTGAACAAAATGCAACCAAAGCAGTACTTATGGACAGACAGCAGTATCAGCCATAGCAGTCATTTCTGGAAGCCCAATGCAAGCTGACCCTTCACCAGAGGTGGGAATTGTGGTGGCATTTATGGAAAATGCAGGAAACCCCACAGTAATGTCTTTTTAGCCAAAAAAACAGACTTCTCTCAAATTCCCCTTGACTACACAACAACTGTTGGTGGATGAATGAGTTATTTCTTCCCCAGTTTGAAGAAATAGCCTTAAAAAAACGAGGGTTAGCCACCATAGCCCACGGCTAATATCTGGAGTTATGCAGCATGAATCCTTTTCTGGTTTTACATGCTGTGCATTTTTCCTCCATGTTGTGGTTGGGTCCGAAATGTTTTATTTTCTTTCTTTCTTTGACGACACCCACTGGGACCACCATTTTGTGGGATGTCCTTCCCATGTAAACCGTCAGACGGTGCCCAGGATGTTCCTGTGCATATTCACCGTCTTCAGATTCTTTTTTCTTTTTTCTGTATCTTGGCTTTTTTCTCGTGATTTTGTCTGTTTCCACCTGGTTGCCATATCTTTCGTTTCTGGGGAGTTGGGTGGGCCGCATGTTAATCCAGAAAACTACTCCTATTGGTGAGTAACCATTTCAGTGTACAACTTTAATCCTTTGCTGGATTCACAT
Source organism: Lissotriton helveticus (assembly GCF_964261635.1). Classification (NCBI taxonomy): domain Eukaryota; kingdom Metazoa; phylum Chordata; class Amphibia; order Caudata; family Salamandridae; genus Lissotriton; species Lissotriton helveticus. Next base: position 1,638,665,931 of record NC_136068.1, on the reverse strand, counting down.
GCTGTGCATTAGATTATGTGGCAGTTTCCCTTTCCTTGGGTTGGATGATATTAAATGAGGATTAATTTGCGAACAGGTGTTGTAGTACTTTTTGTCCCACTTGTGCTTCCTTGTTCATTTGTACATCCACACAGTAATATTTTGCAAATGTGTGGGGATTCCCATGTTGCTACTGTCAATGGGTACATTTGCTAGGAATGCTAACGTTGCACCCTTTCTTCTTGTTGAGTGTGCCTTTGGGCATGTGGGCAGTGTCATTTCTGGTTTTGAATCGCATGTTTGTATGGTTTCTAACATTCACTTTGAGATTGTTACTTTTGTTACCGCAGATCCTATGGGTGCTTTTGCGAAGAATACAAACAATTGGTTCCCTTTGTGAAGCTCTCTTCTTTCTTTCAGATAATAAAGTAAGGCTCTCCTAACTTCCAAGGTGTGTAAGTTCCATTCTGTTTGTGGTTTCTTGAAGAACACTGGTAGCTATATGCTTTGATTAGCATGAAAGCTGCTTACACCTTTTGGTAGAAATTGGGAGCTGTTCCTGAGAACCACCTTATCCTTGTGTATTTGTAGGTACGGCTCCTGTATTAGTGCTTGCAGCTCACTCACTCTCCTCCGTGGAGTGACGGCAATTAAGAACGCTGTTTATAGTGTGAGTGAATTGAGGTCCTGCTCTACCTTGATAGTGATTATTTGTCACCTTGATATCTCCACTGGATCTGAGAACCAGGTCTGTCTGGCCCATAATGACTCTACATGACATCATTCCACTGCACTCCTTTAGGACTACACGGTGGCCCTTGATTTAGCGGCTTCCTTCTTCCACTTTCCCCATCCTTATACATACCAGCTGCATTTAAGCCTTGTGCTAAATATCATTTTAAAGTTTTACCTTTTGATAACACAACGTCACAACAGCCCCTAGAGTGTTTACCAAATGTTTGGCAGTGTTGGTGGCTCATCTACAGCCAATGTATTATTGTTTTTCCATATTTGGACAACTGGCTGGTATAAATGCTACAGTCAACAGAAATCCTTTGCTCGCACTTAACAATCAGTGGCCTACTCCATAAATTAGGCTTCAGAGTAAATGTGAAAAGTTGCACCATTCTCTCTAACAATATCAATCTTTCTTAGGACCCAAACTGAACACAGTTACAGGCAAAGCCTATACCATCACTGGCTTTTCAAGAGCTGCTCCCCCTTTCCCACACGTCTCATCCTCCGACTGTGAGAGTGATCATAAAATTGTTGGGAATTATGTAACTTTGCAATGGTCCTAATTGTGAATTTACACACGCTCCTACTATTTTGGAACGTCTGTTCTAGCTGTGGTGACAAACAACTAGGCAGTGGGAAGATCTTGTGTTCCAGAATGATGGGACAAGAGCTTTTTATTGGACAGTACCTTTATCTACTTCCCCAGCGACAATTGGCCAATGACATGGATACCTCCACCCCGTCTCTGGGTGAGGAGTTTAGTTGGGCCATCGATCAACTTTAGTACAGTAGTCTCAAAACTAACTATCACTGCATATCAATCTGCTGGAGCTTATGGCACTATGGGGCGTTACATACAATGATTTTGCCCATACAAACAGACATGACCTCTATGTATTAAATCCAGTAATGTGCATGCATTCTGTCCATTTGTCCATCATATTGGACTAATGGGAAAGTTTACTCGTAAAAAAAAGGGCTACAATGACTGTCCTGGGCAGTATGCCACTTGGAGACATTTGTAAAACTGCAAAATGGTTGACTATTCACACTTACACAAAAAATTCATGGCAGCCTGGAGGTAAACTGTCCTTAAAACTGTGTTCCAAACAACAACTAAAACTAGTCTCAAGCCAGCACTATAAAGAGGAGAGCACTGTTTTTCATTCTATGCCAGGCATGTGATCAGCAGCACATTCATTAAGTACAAAACATTACCTGCAGCAATCAGTTTACAACTTGTAGTACTGAAGATTCACATACACCCTCTCAGCTGCAAGCTCATGGTATTTTGTAAACATTAATTAAATCTTAAATAATTACAAGGTTACACCAGTAGACATAGGCCCTCCTGCTTAACTGCACTTACCAATGTGGGCAAACAGTATGAGGTGGAGTGAGTCTTATGTCCTGGTGCAATGTGGGTTTTAATGTAGAAATCACCCATCATCTCAAAACGTTTACTTCGAAGTAAACGTGTGATGTGTATGCCCATCTCTAGATGACAGGAGTTTGGAAAGCATGTAATTTGCAGCAGTACAAGCTGCAAACAGATTGTTACAGGTAAGTAACATTTTTCTTTCTTTCTTCCCTGTTCACATCTCGTAACTGATTTTATCACGGAGAAAGTATTCTTGTACAGTGGCCATCTCTGTAAAATGTAAAGCATGCCTTTGTCTTGATGATAGATTCCCAGTGTAGCTTTGCTATAGCTTATTCTCCAACCTGTTTTCCATCTCTTTCTATCTTTCTTCGTCTAGTTAATGTTTTTCACATGTTCTCCTTTTCTGAGCACTCATCTGTATTATATTGTGTATAAATGTATGTGCTCTTTACAACTCTAATTTAGAATGGTCAGCAGCAGTCTTAAATAGCTCTAGAATCCTTACCATTGACAATCAAGAAGAGCTTTTTGATATCAGAGTTCTTTTTTCCTAAGATAGTAAAAATGAAGAAGGTGATGGTTTGTAACAATGACCTTTTGAAAGAGATTACCTAGATTTAATCATTTGTTCCATTTGAACAATCCCTGTTTAGGACTGCCAGATTGGCTATGGAGTCTTGCTTGCCACTTGACCCATGCACATCATATTAACTGTGTAAACGTGCTCCTATGTTTTAAATCCTGTGTGCTTCATCTTCAACAACTGCCTTGTTGACGTTTCAAATGTCCTAAAGAGTGCCTTTTCTAAAGAAAATTGGTTCAGGTTCTAATATCTCAGGAAAGTATCTGCCCATGTTTTGCTGGGCGTAGTTATCAAAATTGTGGAACACCACTTGGCCAGTCAGTTGTATATTAGAATCTTGATTTTAGTAGATCTTTTGGCAGCATTTTACACTGTTGATTACTGTTTCCTGCTGAATGGGTTGTGAAGTATTGATCGCAAAACCAAGGTTTTTTTTTTTTTTTACTGGATTTGCTCGGTTTTTTATCCGAGTGTATCTTTGAATCACCACGTTTCCTCTATCGAGTAAGATGTTACATGGCTATGAACTCTCACCTTATCTCTTCAATGTGTATGTAGATCTGTTGGCTGATTTCATTAATTGTCTCCATGTTTATATGTATGCAAATGATGCTAAACGTTCCTGTTTAGAATAAGTGGTGAATAAAATAGAAGTTTCCCATCTTCAGTGGTTGGGCCAGGAAGACTGGACATGGGATTAGTATGGAACTGAACTGTAATGAAACTGAGATTATTCTAAAGTAGTGAGCAATTTGGGCTTCGAAATAATAGACTTTGATTTCCAACTTAGGGATTCATGGCAGTATCGTCCTCTTGAGTATTACAATCAAGGTTGCTGCATGAGATCATGCCTATCTCACATCTGATGGATTCTGTGTTTGAGCCCCAGCCTTGAATGGGTTGAGAATAGATTTAGCAGCACTTAGTACTTTGGAATGGGAAAATATGTGAACTGCATCTGCTCCTTTGAGTGTGCACGGCTAAGCTGGTTGTTAATGTCCCCCAAATTTAGCCATGCCTCTGATAGAGTGCGGGCTCACCTGCTCAACATACTCACCTGGGCGTATATATATATATATATATATATATATATATATATATATATATATATATATATATATATATATATATTAAACAGGTAAACCTACACTCAATCAATTTAGATTTTACAATTCAGGATCTATACCATTTGTCTTACCAATCCAAGTCATCGATACCTATAGTCCTAAAGGATCAAGGGAGTTAGCAAGACAATAGGCAGTAAAATAACATTTAGCATTTTATAAATAACCACAAACTCCGGAAATGTTTACATTCTTTATCTAAGAAAAATCTTTTGAATATTTGAAACCATGAAATCAATAATTTCTTATTCTATTTAAATTGATGAAGATCAAGAACGTGTGCAATAATTTTGAGAGAAAAGTCATTAAGTATTTCGACAAAGGGTGGGTAAAGAGAAAAGGGAAAACAGTACAGTGACACACCCTGGCCACGGCCGGGGTCAAAGAATCCCAAAGTGCAGGTGCCAGCAAGAAAGAACAGGTGCAGACCAGAATCAGGACAGGTTATGGACCAAATTGGATCAGGACAGGACCACCACAGGCTAAGACCAGCACCACAGCTAAAGTTCAAACGCCAGCGTTGTAAACCCTCTGCAGCTAACAGTCGAACCCCGATTGGATCATCAAACTCCTTCCCAGAACCCCGATTGGGTTATCGAATCTTCTGACGGAGTGCTCCGCCAGCAACTCTGCTCTTGATCACCTATTGAGTGTGTTGGGTCAGTGACAGGTCAGCTATTCAGACAAGTCGGACAATCTAACTAGCTAAGCCTACCCTAGTTATACTATTTTCCAGATCAGTGTTCCACCCCCAAATGTTGCAAATGTCTGAATCCCACAATTTTATTGGACAATAGGACGAGGAGTAATCATCACACCATATTAATATGAGGTAACTTGTCAATCATGTATTCAGATGTTCCCTCCCATAACTTCATCTTCCCATGTACTTTTATTCCGCCCGGGAGTGAAATGTAACAATAAGACATTAAAACAAATTATTCAATTTCAGCTTTCTCTGGCAGGGTGAGGAGTTCACTCTTCTCATAGTTCTTGCCTTCCATGTCAGATTGGCATGGGTTCAATGCCACAGCTTCAGTGGCTCAGGATTTCTTTCGCACAGGCGCTCCAAAGATGGAGTTCAGCAGTACATTTAGGCCCAAATCCGATACATGCAAGAATAGAAAATAAATAGAGACACAGAATAAAATGAATGCACCTTATACCACTTCTTTCTGATGGATACATCTGCCAGTGAATTCCTCACCTGTGAATATCCCCCTTGCGTCAGCAACATTCGGAAATTCTTTTTGTAGCTTTGTGCCGACATGGACGACGTCACAGAGGCACGACACCGCGCGCGACTCCTCTGACGTCACGGACTCCATAATAGGCCCACGCCGGCGTGATGACATCAGTTCCGCCCTTTTTTCCGTGCCTTTGAGGCACATGGACGGACCGACATCAGTAGATATATACACAGTATACAAATGTCAAGATAACACACAGTGTGAAACCAATGCAGAAAAGCAATTGAAATAAAACTTTTCCTTCAACAATAAAAACATATTAACATCACAGTAACTCGGGTATAGAAGAGTGGACAACGGGGAGGCGGGTGGGTCAGTGAGGAATCCACAGGCAGATACTGTATCCACCAGAAAAAGCGTTACTGAAGGTAAGTAACTTGTTCTTCTGATGGATACATCTGCCAGTGGATTCCTCACCTTTTGAATAGATTCCCACAGCAGTCCCCACTCCCGGAGGAGGGTGTCCACTCCTCTACACCAGAAAGTCCTGAAGGACAGAACGTGCAAAATGGCCGTCCCTCCTCACCTCGGTATCCACCAGAAAAAACGTTACCGAAGGTAAGTAACTTGTTCTTCTACTCTATTCCCATTATTTTATTTAAACTATTGCATTAAAAGTTTAGACAAAACAAACCGCTTAGCCAAGCAGCGATGCAAGCTTCTTGCACGTTAGGACACAGAACGGCCATCTTAGTTCTAGTGCGCAAAAGTACGTTTTCCCACCAAGCATGTCACCTGAGTGTGACAGACGCATGCGCAGTAGAAAATCCCACGTAGCAGCAGCCATTTTAATGCAAGCGGATTATAGTTAGTAAAAGCACTTTGACAAGCTTCCCCTAGATACCTAATATATTGTTTAATGCAATATTAATATGACTAACATGTTGGTTAGTACATTAATATTATTTTCGAGAGGGTTGAATACAAGCAAGTCACTTTATGTGTGCAACCTTGCTCCATCACCTCCCCAAATCATTGAGCCCCATTGACTTCCTGTCCAGGCTAGAAGCTATGTGATGTGTCTTTGTGTTGTACACAAAGCCTTGTTTCATGTAGGTTCGAAGATGGATCGTTACTGTATACTGTTGAATGCACTTCCAGTAGCGTTGCGGAAGATACATCATCTTTAGAAAACTGATCCTTGTGCAGTTGTTGTTTGTCCATCCGAATTATTGAGCTCCGTTTTTATTGCCAGTAAACCTATCTAGGTGTAGCACTCCACAAAAGTCTAAGGCCATAGTATTAGAATGTCCATTCAAAAAAGAAAAAACAATTAACTCTGAAAGACCTATTTATCTAAATATTATAAATAGTATTTTCTCCATTAAAAGGTGTTCTGCGATGCAGAGAATAGTTCTCATGACTTCAAAGTAGGTAAATATGACAAAGGAGTTAAAACGGTCACTTTTCATTCTCTTTGGTGCAGCCTTTCCACATATTTACATGGCCTAAATATTGCCCTGTTACATAAACCAAAATAACCACAGCAACACTGGGTTTTTCTTTATACTTTTCTATTCTATATATGTGTATTTTAAACAGCTTTTGACTCTCGCTGCCATCTAAGTTTCTATCTGATTCACAGGACCCGATTGCCTCTGCCACCCTAATTGACTACTGTCCACCAAATTTAGAGATGACTGCTATCGCAGCAGTCGCTCTATACATTTAAAGGAACCACCATCATGGTTGTAACCTTCAAAGAACAAAACGTTTTGTAGACGCCCGCTGTCAGTTTTGATGGCCCTCTATCAAACTTTCAATGTTTTTGTTTTGTAAACTAAAACTCCCAAAGTGGAAGTTTGCTTTTTGTAAAACAAAAAACTCCCACCCCGGGGGCATTATCTCAGACTGTGAGAGTCATTATTTGTTTTATTTCTCTCAGGTTTTTGCTGGCTGTGACAAAAATAAGAGTGCATCACTCAGTCTCCTCTAAATAAGGTGGCCCTTCCTCCCATGATCCGCATGTCCATTGGAGAAAGCTTTTGGTTGATGGAGCAACCAGGGGCTCAGTCGACCGGCAGCTTAGGGTCCACTCATTTCTAAATGAGGCGGGCAGACTGAGAATTGGAGGATAGTGTACTCTGTTGCATTGGCGACAGAGTACCTTGTCTGTCAAACTATAAATCAGGCCTTATGGCTTGAACTGATTCTAAAAACCCATCCTTTTCCTACTGATTCTTAAATCGTGGTATTGCTGTAATGTTTTTAAAATATTACAGTAGATACTCTTTACTTGTTTTTACTGTGTTCACAATGCTCCAAGTGTAACATGTACGGCATTTGCTGGTAATGAGGAAGGACCGATCTAAGATTAAAAAACTGTTGTACCTCATACAGTGACTTCCAAGGATGTTTTGGGGGGATTGAGACTACCACCTGGTACATGCTTGGTTCTTCTTATGATCATTGTGGCATGCCCAGAAGTTCTTCAACAGGTTGTTGATGAACACTTTTATGATTATGGGTTCATCTCAGTTGCAACAAACAAGATATTTATGTACATTTTCATAAAGCATGTGCTATGTCCAGGAGTGTTCAGGTGCTTTGCAAATAATTGCATAGATTATACACAGAAATCAAACCAGAAGAAATGACATGGGGTCGTAGGACAAGACCAGCAATTGCAAGTTACTTTGTGTAACAAATAGAAGTTACACACATGGTTACATCCGAGATTATGTGATAAGAACTTCCAGGATGAAGAACAACGTAAAAACAGACCCATGTTGAAGGGCCACAAACTGCATGCCAGATGTTCAAGTGAAATGATTCATCAATAATGGCTTATCAATTGAAGATGATTGATAATAGGAAAAGAGAGATCAAGTGTTGACCAGCAATGCGATTCCACTAAGACTGTACGGGGTGGTGTTTAGGAAGAATTCAGTCAGGAGAATGTCTTGAAGTAGTTTTTAGAAGTCTGATTGTGAGGCTGTAGCCTGAATAACGAGGGGTAATTGATGATTACTTCCAAGGAGCTTCAGTTTGTTGGCAAAATAATGTGATTGATCTGTGTAAATAATTTTGTGAACATAGAAAGCAACTTCATAAATGGATTTGCCATCAATGAGTAGTCAGCCTAGAAGACAACTGGATGGGAGTGATGTAGTTGAACCAACCAGTTTCTGTTGCCAAGCAAACAGCAGCATTCAGTGAGGCTTTTGTGGGGAGCAAAATGAAATTTTGTAAACCAGTAAGGATAGCATTCTTCATTCTTCAAGTCAAGACTATGTAGAACCAGTAATTGAGGGCTTGCTTAGGAAAGAAGAGGTTGATCCCTCAAGTAAGTTTAACTTAGTAATTATTAGTGAACGAGGGGAAGCAATCTGGGATATTAGCAGAACAAATGTATGGTGGATGACTGTGGTGAACAGAAGAGGAACTCAGTCTAATGTGGATTACATTTAAAATGGTTGGTCGTTGATCGACCTATCCATAGATGAACCAAATGGAATATGTCGGCGGTGGATGAAACTTTCAAGTATAGCAGAGTGTCATCCCCATATTGGTAGTATGATATGCCTGAATCTTTGTTAAGTGTTAGAGCAAACAAATGATGGACGGAATGCTGACAATGCAAACATTCTCCCTGTGCTCTCCATGCCACTGGAATCAAGCTATCCTGGCTGAAGAGGGGTGAAACCCCGAAACCGGTCATAGGATGCTTGTTTCCAGTCCAGGAAGGACCTGGCTTGAAAGTTTGGGCTGGACTGTTCCCATGAGGCACAGGGTCAAGACTGATTTGCATACGGCTGGGTTCAAACTGGAATGGCATGGTGAGCAAAAAAACAATAGATTTAGGCCCAGATCTCTGTACTGGGGCGAATGTATGACATTGTTCTGCATTCTGTCCATCAACTGTTGTTTTTGCATGAGTCTTTGTAAGAGCCCAGAGTTGTTTGTGGTACAGCTAGAATAAAGTTGTCACAAGTCCAGATCCTTGGGGGACTACTTGAGACATCAGTAAAAGGAGACGGAATTTGTACATTTTCATCAATTATGAAAGGTTATCTGAAAGATTTAGAACTACAAATTCCTTATGTTGGAATATTTCCCCTGTGCCAGACTAGACTCACAACATCTTGAGCAGTACTGCTGCTTGCCAGTAGGTGGCATCTATCGGCTGCGCCCGAAGTGGTGTGCGGTGCCCATATGGTCGCCACCTCAGCGCGCTGACATCTGTTCTTTCTGCGCCATCAGTGCAAATACGGAGAGCTGCCTCTGTCCTTTTTGGACTACCCTTTTCGATTTTTCTTTTGTGTCAAAGTTCTTTTTTAGCTACATTTCTAGTGTTCCATAGGGATGCCCCCTAAAAAAACGTGGGGTTTAAACCCTGTGGATCCCGTCACAGGCAGATGTCTGTGATAGACCGACACCTGGTTTTCTTGTGGTGCCTGGAGCCGCGTCACAACACCAATGTCTTCCTTGACAGTCGAGTGATGAACCCTTAGTCTGTGCAGGTGCACACCTTGAAGCTCCTGGCTGCCTGACACAAAACAACTCCAGGTCCTGGTCGCGAGAAGGTCCAATGCCTGGTCTTTGAGCCCTTCTTGTTGGCCTTCACCACGCTCCAAATCATTGGGCAAATTCCACAAGAAAAAGAAATCCTAGACATTGAACGGCTCTTCGATTGCTTAATTCAGAGGTGAAAATGTTCTAACAGCTTTGATGTGTTTTAAACCTCACTTGCTGTTTCATTTTGGCTGAGAGGGTCCGGGAGCACGCTATTGGGTTGGTTGATGTTCAGGGATTGGTCCTATGAGCTGTAGATTGTTTTCATTGTAACTCTTATCGGAGCTTTTTATTGCTGATCCTCTGCTAACGCACGCACTCCGGTCCACCCTGGGATTTATTCTGTTTGTGTGGACAGTGCACGCGGTCTAGTTGCTGAATTCCTACTACTTCCGGCCTCGAGACGCAGCGCAGGGCGAATCCTCACAGGCAAGACTGTTTATTGCCCCCAAACACGCGGACACACAGCGTCCACGTGCAGCAGTCGCCAGGAGCCAGAACCCCTGGTCCTGATAACCCCCAGGTTATATCCAGTCGTGTCTACACGCACTCTGAGCTCATACAAATAGAGCGTGCAGGACAGAGGGATGGCACTTCCTCCGTATGCTGCATTAACTTATGCCTAGCCAGTTTGGAGGGGCCTTTCGCATGTTAGACACTGTTATTTTCAGAGTCAGCTGGAGATCTCAGTAAGGGAGGTTCATACCAAGTCAAATAAATGTGAGCAGCAGTGCCTTTTTATTAAATGTAAGGTCACTATCTACACACTATACAGAAATATGAGACTTACTTAACTCCCAGGCCCCAGATATAGGATTCCTAACGGAAATGTACTGAAACCCTCCTCTACTCCGGCCATTGCCCTGGCCCTTCCAGAACAGTACCGCATCCTACAACTACATAGGGATGGGAAAACGGGTGAAGAAGTCGCAATTGTGTTTAAACCACCCACTGTAGTCACTATGATTGAAATATTTCAAGATAGCTCAGGCAAATTCAGTATTTTTACAATTGAATTTTCCCTCTTGAACTGCTGGAGAGGTGCTAATTTAGTATACCGCCCTCCAGGACCTTTAAAAGATTTTTCTTTAAAACTGATGGAAAAGATTGCCCCTCATGTTATGGCCTCCCAAGTATTTCCTTCTTCTTGGAGATTTTAATCTACACATCAAAGACAACGTCAATGCTATGCAATTCTTGGAAGACATGGCCTTGATAGGGCTAACTATGAACAACACAGGACCAACTCACACAGCCGGGCATACCCTTGATCTCATTCTTACTAATTCTCCCAACATACTCTCTCTACCTCCGGAACCAGTGATCTGGTCAGACCATTTCTCCATTAACTTCCAGATATACTCTCTAAACCAGACAACAGTGAACTTTATACCTACTAATAAGCTGGCACACCAATGGCAACAAATTTCAGAGGAAAGCTTTCAGCAGGTGTTTAGACCTTTTGACTACTCCAAGTCTAGCGATATTGATAGTAAACTCAATGAACTACATCAGGCTATAAAGTCGTCTTTAGATAATATAGCCCCTCTAAAATCAATTAAGTCAAAATCAGAAGGGAAACAGGTTCACGCAAGAATTAGGTAGAGAAAAATCGCAGTGCAAAAAATTTGAAAGAACTTGGCGCAAATCTCAACTGCAGTCGGAGAAAGAAATCTTTAAGACAGCCTCCAATATGTATCATAAAAATATCAAGCAATGCAAAAAAGATACATACTGGTGCAATTAACTGAAGCAGGAAATCCGCGGAAACAGCTATACTCCATACTTAAATCTTTTACTTCTCTGAAAGCGTGTAGGAATCATATACCTGCTTCCAAACCTTATGTGACAATAGATAGAAAAAATCTAATACTTTCCCCAATAGACTAGATAGTGATGATACTCCCACCGCAACTTATACAGAGCTAAGAGCCGGAGATCTACTGGCCTGCCTTCCTCTCTTACAGGACTCCAAAGTAGAGGAATTGCTGAGAGCAGCAAAATCGGGATCCCCACTGATATAATGCCAGCAAAATGGTTTGCCTTATTGGTACGGCCCCCTGCCCTTTCCATCTGCTCACTTGTTAATCATTCACTGAGTGAGGGCATAGTACCTCGGGCATGGAATGCTGCACAAATTCCTCCAATTATGGAGAAAATAAAACTAACAGGGCGATAATTGGATAGCACTTAGGACGCTATCTCCCTCCTTTCTCTTATGAGCAAGCTCATGGAGGGACATGTTAACAAGCAGCTTATGAAATTTGTGGAGACGCAGCTATGCTTGGATTCCTCGCAATTTGGATTCCGACCCAATCACTACCGAAACGGCTTTGCTTGGTGTCACAGTTGCTATCAAGATGAATTTAGACGGACAAAGCGGTAGCCTTGGCGCTGCTGGACTTATCGGCAGCTTTTGATACTGCGGCACATTATAGACTGCTGCAAAGATTAACGGAAATCGGCATAGTGTGGTCTGCCTTTCAGAGGTTTTTTTTTTTTTTTTTTTTTTTTTTTAAGAACAACGTACACAAACCGTTAACATGGGGAGTTTCCATGAAATCACTGAATAAAGGGCTGCCCAAGGGATAGTGCCTTAGTCCCATACTATTTAACATATACTTGGCACCCCTGGCAAAGATCTTCAGAGACTATAACTTTGTCCCTTTTTTGTACCCTGATGACACGCAATTGCTGTTTTCATTTGATCACAACTCAGAAAATACTAAACAAAAGTTTGCAGAAGCATGTGGAAAATCCAACTGGATGTCCAAGAACTTTCTCCAGCTGAATGCCAACAAGACTGAAGTCCTCCTTTTTGGCAAAGCTCAACTTCTCTGGTCTCCAGAGTGGTGGCCGTTTAGAGTTAGGCCGCTCCTATACCTACCAACAAGGCAAAAACTAAGGGGGTATTTAGACCTTTCTCTTACTATGCAGGAGCAGGTGGCAGCTGTTGCAGGCAGCATTTTTGGTCTACTAAAACTCCTAGGGCGCGTTTTCGATATTCTCCCCCATCGCCACGCAAGACCCTGCTCCAAGCCTTGGTGGTTAGTAGACTAGACTACTGTAATGCATTTCTAGGTGCCATAAATGAGGGGACATTGATTAGACTCCAGGTAGTACAGAATACGGCAGCCCGACAGGCACTGAATCAACCATCCAGATCCCCTTCTCTGCCACTTCTAAGAAGCTTACACTGGCTTCCTATCCGAAGTCGAATTAAGTGTAAAATGTGCTGTCTGATCCACAAAACCCTTAATGCAAGTGGCCCCAGATGTATGACTGATTGTCTTATTCCCTACCATCCTAACAGACAGCTACGCTCAAGTGGAAAGGCTCTGCTTGTAGTACCTTTTATCAACAAGTTACATACGGGTGGCAAAGCTTTTGCCTATGTAGCTCCTTGTCTTTTGAACAAACTCCCCATGGCGCTACAGGTGTGTCAAGATTTGCCCAAATTTAGGAAACTATTTAAACTTTTTTAGCCTGGCTAGTACTACTCCTCTCTTGTGTTGTGCTTTCCTGCCAGCGCGGGGATACCCCTGTAGGGGTGAGAATTGCACTTTATAAATTCATCATTCATTCTTCAAATTTGCTGTTCCCAGTCCAAGCCATGGAACGAGGTGCGGGAACGGCAGCACAAATCTAGGCCCAGCTCTCGCATGTAAGTTGCGGAGCCAGAGTCTGGGTCTGCTCCATGCCTCCCCGAGTCTGCCATAGCGACCACCACCCAGCTGAAAGAATTTTATGAGGCCATGCACCTTCTGTTTAGGCAGGCTGATCCTTCAGGATCTCCTTTGAGCCTGAGGAGTTTGCCAGGTGCCCCAACTGGATTTCTACTGTTGGGTTCGCCCTCGGCACCAGTCAATCAATCAGTAATCTTATAAAGCGCAACTACTCACCTGTGATGGTCTCAAGGTGCTAAGTGTCTGGGGGGCGTGGGGGGTGTTGCGGTTCAGTCAAAGAGCCTGGTCATCTGAAAGAGACACGTTAGTGATAGATTCCTTACCTTAGAATATACCCAGGCGTCAGACTGAATCCGGAAAGCGTTCGTCAGCAGTACCCCTGCGTGCCGATAGGCGTCGTCGTTTGGCTCTGTGTGCGTCGTTGGCGTCGTATTCGCCGAGATGACGTCACTGGATCCACTTAGACACGCCCACGCGCGCTGATGTCAGTTCTTTCTATTTCCGCGCCAGCAAGCGCAGATCCGGAGAGAGCGGTACCCCGTCACTTGTTGACTAAGTACATTTTGGCTATTTGTACCCCTGGTGCATAGGGATGCTCGGTTTCAATCTTTGCAAGACCTTTCTGCGCACAATGTCGCTGACGGACCCGCACCGTCAGTGTCTCTTCTGCCTGGGGCGTGACTACGACACTGAGTTGTGTTCCCACTGCCGGGCCATGGCCCTGAAAACTTTGCGGGAGCAGTCCCGAAAGTGGCTGGAGGCCCGGAAGTCGGCCCCACGTCGTTCCAGGCCCCGGTCCCTTGGGTGGTAGAGGGCCCGGTCGCAGAGCAAGCACCATCATTCGAAGTCTTCGCACTCTGAGTCGGGTAAGGCGAAGCACAAAAAGTCGAAAAAGTGTTGCCGCTCTTCGTCCTCCCCTCGCTGGTCGCGGGGCACTGCTGAGGGGGCAGGTGGCACCGCCCCTGCGGCTCCAAAGGAGCCTGAGCAGTTACCGTTGGCTTACCCACCTTTCCCAAGCCCATCGGCAACTCCGGACAAATTACAAGAGTTCATGTCTGCAATGGCACGTATCTTCGGCACACCTTCGGGCCCCACTGTTCCACGTTCCTCAACGTTGCCGGCTCCGACCCGAAGTCGTCGACGCCTAGAGGCCTCCATGGCTCTGGCCGTGGCTCCCCGTTCTTGCCGGTGAAACATGTACGGCCGACATCGCGGCATCGACTTCTTTTCCGACTTCGGCACGGTGCCGGAGGGATGTCTCCCTACACCGATGGGGGACTTTTACCCTTTTATTCACCCATGTCCTCGTCCACTTGTGGAGGAAGGAGAGGACTGGGAGGGATTTGAAGACCCTCTCGCAGCACAGTGCGAGTCTGTCCCCGACTGGGATGACGTGGAGGTCTGTGGCCCGGATTACACTCTGGCGCCTGGCTCACCATCCCCTTCAGCTACTATGGAGGAGAGTGGTTCCTTTTCCACGGTGCTACGTATGGCGGCCGAGGCTCTTGGCCTTGAGCTCCCTACAGTGGCTGTCAGGACCAATCTACTGGCTGAAGTGCTTCGGCCTGCTTCTTCCTCTACAGAACCGCTGTTGCCGTTTAATGGTGCACTTACTGATGTGCTTCTGGGCACTCGGTCCGGGCCCAACACTGGGGCCCCTGTGGACGAAGGTGTGGACTGACGCCATTGCCCGGCCCCGGGCGACCCTGCCTTTCACACCCAGCACCCTACACCTGAGAGTTTGGTGGTTCAGGCCTCGACATCCCAGAGTACGTTTCCTTCTGCTCCACCGGACAAGGAATACAAGAAATTAGAGCACTTTGGCAAGAAGATTTATTCTTCCGCAAGTACTGGACTGTGGTTTGTGAACACTGCCTGTCTCTTGGGCCGCTATTCCCATTCTGTATGGGATGTGGTTGAGCTGGTGCTACCTCAGTGTCCGGAGGTGGCCCGGACAGTTCTCTCCCGAGCTCTAATGGAGGAGAGAGATGCGTTCAAGGTCACTATACATTGTGGTCTTGATACCGCTGATTCGCTGGGTAGGGCGATTTACACAATGGTGGTGCTACGTCGTCATGCCTGGTTGAGGACGACTGAATTTTCTGCAGATGTCCAGAATACTTTGATGGACATGCCTTTCGATGGCACTCGCCTCTTTGGTGATCAGGCGGATTCCACATCCTTTCGGCCACACGTACTCCTTCCAACGTTTGTTCCTTTCAAAGCTCCAGAAGGGGCGTACAAACACGTTCATTTCAGAACAAGCCTGCGCAGCAACAGTCCCAGCGCAGCCGCGGACATGGGGCTCGCAGAGGCGGGTCACAGGGCCAGAGTGCAGGTCAGTCCACGAACATCCCCGCTGCCAGTACTTCTACATCTTCCTAGTCCAGTGTTTCAGGCCCACCAGACGCCAGTTGGTGCACCATTACATCAGACTGGTGGGTTCTGGAGATTGTTCGAAGGGGCTACCCCCTCCGAGTCCACCCCCCAGCTGTGCCACCGCAGTTCCAATGCATGTCAGGGGATCATTTGGCACTTCTCTAGCAGGAGGTTATGGCCCTCTTGGCCAAGAGGGCCATTGAGCACGTTCCGACGCCAGAAGTAGGTCGTGGTTGTTATTCCCATCTTAGACCTTCGGAGCGTAAATTGCTTCCTCGGGAAGGAGTTTAAAATGCTCACTCTGGCTCAGATCTTGTCTGCTCTCGACCCACAAGACTGGATGGTGGCTGGACCTGCAGGTCGCTTATTATCATATTCCCGTCCTGCCGGCCCATCGGCGTTACCTCAGATTCATGGTGGGCCAGGAGCACTTTCCGTTCACCCTGCTCCCCTTTGGCCTTACCAGCACCCCTCTGGTGTTCCTGAAGGTGATGGCACTGGTCTGCGCAGATCAGGGGTTTCAGTCTTCCCCTATCTCGACGACTGGTTGTTCAAGGCGGGCTTACCCAGACAGTCGTCTCCCACCTCCAGACTACGGCTGACCTCCTGCATTTGCGGAGGTGTTCCATCAACCTGCTGAAGTCGCACCTGATTCCCTCACAGAAGCTCCTCTTCATTGGAACGGTTCAGGACACAGCGCAGTTTCGGGTTTATTCTCCCGAACAGCAAGTCCATGACATTCGGGCTATGATTTCGATCTTTAAGCACTTGTCCTGGGTTTCGGTCAAGACGACCTTGAGGATGCTGGGGCTCATGGCCTCCTGCATCCTGCTGCCCAACCATGCCAGGTAGCACATGCAGGCTCTGCAGTGGGACCTAAAGTTCCAGTGGGGGCAGCATCAGGGGAACCCGTCCGACTACGTCCAGATCTCGGAGGGCACTGCACAACAATTTGCAGTGGTGGCTCACGACTCAGCATTGTGTCAGCGGCAGAGCCCTCTCCCTTCCCCATCCGGAGCACACAGTGGTGACGGATACGTCCCTCCTGGGATGGGGAGGCCACATGGGAGAGGCGGAGATCAGAGGCCTCTGGTCTCCGGCGGAGTCCCGGCTCCATATCGACCTTCTGAAGCTTCGGGTGATCCTTCTTGCACTGAAGGCATTCCTTCCCTCTGTCAGGGGGAAGGTAGTGCAGGTGTTCACGGACAACACCACCGCCATGTGGTATTGCAACAAACCGGGCGGGGTGGGGTCGTGGGCCCTATGTCAGGAGGCTCTGCACCACTGGACATGGCTGGAACGTCACACCTAGCGGGTTCTTTGAACTCCAGGGCGGACAAACTGAGCCACTGGTGTCTGATGGATCACGAACGGCGTCTTCACTCGGAGGTGGCACAAGGTCTCTTTCCACAGTGGGGAGAGCCTTGGTTAGATCTATTCGCCACTGAAAAGAATGCGCAATGTCGTCAGTTCTGCACATTGGACTTCCCAGGCGGCACTCGCTCGGCTACACTTTTCGGCGCAAGTGGAGTTGCGCTCTGTTGTATGGCTTTCCGCTGATACCACTTCTGCCCAGAGTGCTGAAGAAGATCAGGCGTGACCGGGCCCAAGTCATCCTTGTGGCTCCGGACTGGGCTCGAAGAGTTTGGTATCCCGAGCTACTCAGTATGAGTCTTGATCCCCGATCCGACTGTCTCTGCGAGAGGGTTTTCTGTCGCAGCAACTGAGGACGGTTCTCCACCCGAACCTGCCCAGCTCCACCTACATGCGTGGAGATTGAGCGGCGACAGTTCATTCCAATTGACTTGCCTCCCAAAGTCTGTGATGTCATTCTGGCAGCCAGGCGTCCCTCCAATTTAATCGGTATACGCCTGCAGGTGGAACACATCAGTGTCATGGTGCACAGCCAAGACTGTGGATTCCCTTTCTGTTCCTCTTTCTGATGTCCTTTTGCTCCTTCTTTCTCTGGCCCGGCAGGGCTCTGCTCTAGACACTATCAAGGGCTACCTTTCTGCTATTTCAGCCTTTCTGAGGCTTCCAGATCAGCCTTCTCTTTTCAAGTCCCCTGTTGTACAGAGATTCTTAAAAGGCTTTACGCATATGTTCCCTCCTGTTCCTTTCATAGTGCTTCAGTGGGACTTGAATCTTGTTTTGACTTATCTCATGTGCACTTCCTTTGGGCTGCTTCACAATTGCCTTTTACATCTTCCGACTTTGAAAACTGCCTCTCTGGTGGCTATCACCTCTGCCAGGAGAGAGAGTGAGCTTCAGGCTCTTTCTTTTAATCCTCCTTTTCTGTCGGTTCATCTGGACAAGGTTGTGCTTCGCACTCATCCTTCCTTCTTGTCTAAGGTTGTCACTGCCTTCCACATCGGGCAGACTATCACCTTGCCCACTTTCTTTCCACCTCCGCATCCTTCCAGAGAGGAAGAGAGGCTCCTCCGTCTGGACCCAAAAAGTGCGCTCTCCTTTTACGTGAATCACACACGAGCATTCCAGGTGGATGACCAGCTCTTTGTTGGCTACGTAGGTGCCAAGAAAGGCCGGGTTGTTCACAAGAGGACTATCTCCCACTGGATCGTCTTGTTTATCAAGGCCTGTTATTCTATGGCTAAAAAGGAACCTCCGGTGGGGTTGCTTGCCCATTCTACCAGGGCAACAGCAGCCACTACGGCATTGGGATGAGGTGTCTCCCTGCAGGACATCTGTCAGGCTGCCACGTGGGCTTCACTGCACACTTTTACAAAGCATTATTGCCTTGACAGTCAGGTCCGGAGGGACAGCTTCTTTGGCCGTTCTGTTCTCCGTGACTTTCTGGTGTAATCTTTTTATAGGCATTTATATAGATTTATACACTATAATAGTCTACATATTTTTGAAGTAAATCAAAATCGTACATATTGCAGTAGGTATCAATTACATCGAACATAAGAACAGCAATGCATTCCTGCCAACCAAAAAAGGGGACATGTAACTGTAATAACATACACACGTTTAATTGCATAGAAAATAAATAGTCACTTTGGAGGCAGGTCCGCATCATAATAGTCTAGTTATTAACGTCAATTCAGTCGGGAGTGGTTGATCATCTACTCCTGTGGCTGTTTAAACACCTCCACGTTCCTATAAACTACAACCACTAATCTGTCTAATATTCCAAAATAATTATAAGTCGATAAGAGAAATGCCACCTATAAAAACAAATACAAACATTCAATGATAACAAAATCTAACCCACCAGAGGTCTTCACTGAAAAAAAAATTCCTGGTAGAAAAACCGCCAACAGTGTATGACAGGAAAATAGGCGAGAGTGGGGTGCGGGGGAAACGGGGGAGAGGCCCTGAAACAAATTGGTGCAAACAGTTATGTCCAGACTGGTGTCTTTCGCTATCTCTCAGTCCGGTTAAAATCGGGGTCTGATGTCGTGCTTCCCATATCTTCACTGCATCAGCCCAGGGTTCAGCCAATGGCTCACGTCTTTTAGTAATCCTATCTTCCCGGAGTAGAGCTTGTCCTTCTGCTCTAACCAGTGTGTAACTTCCTCCTCCCAGGCCACCACCAATTGATTACAAACCCAATGCAATCTCTTAGCCAGTATAAGAGCTAGATCAATGAACCTATTTCCTATTTTGTGTTTTTTCGGTCTCTGGAACGGTCCCAATAGGCAGATCTCTGGACTAGATTCTAGGGTTCTGGCCAAGACCTTATTAAGCATATCTACAATCCTGTGCCAGAATTCCACTAGTCCGGCACAAGACCATATCATATGATCAAAGTCTGCATCCAATTGTGAGCACCTGGGACAATCCTGATCCTATGTCCCATAGATTACATTTAACCTGCGTGGAGTAAGGTAGGTCCTGTGGAGAATGTTAAAGTGTATGCACTTAAAAGCAGTGTTCTGAGATACTTTTTTTTGGGCCGCTTAAGGGCTTTCTCCCATTCCTGCCCAGTCAATTTTCTATTTAACATGTTCTCCCATCTCTATACTAACCTAGGCAACGAACGTGGTGCTAATTACCTTATCGCCAAATACAACCATTTTATCAAGTGCCCTGCCGAAACCAAAGTTAACAGTGCTTGTAAGGTGGGATGGGTACCCGGTTCATTGCCCGCTATACCCCATAGTTCAGTCATTGCCCCTCAGAGTTTAAAAATTGTCCTGGTGGGAGTTCGTGGTATTCTAGAAACTCATTTAGTGGGAGCAATTCCCCGTATTTATAACAGTCTCTGATTGACCAAATTCCTACCTCTACCCAGCCCACCAATTGTCGCCCAGTGAAGGGTGGACCCATTCCCGCTTGTGGGATACCTGTAAGTGGAATACTTGGTTCGTAAAGCAGGGTTCCCTTGGCGCGCACTATGCATCTGTCCCAGCAAGCCAGTGCCACATCAAGCAGCACCCCCATTCGTGCGATCTTCTGCCGATGGTTAAGTAACCTAGGGAGTAGACTCATGTGTAGGGTGCCAGGTACAAGCGTCAATGTTGTCGAGTCTCTCCCGTCTAACCACCTAGTGAGCCATTGGAGTTGGGTCACCGTGTAGTAGGCCTCAAAGTCTGGGGCCCCCAATTCCCCACTCATTAATGGAAGTTTCATGGTCTCCAGTGATACTCTGACGACCACCATCCCATATCAAATCACAGAGTATTTCATCCAGAGTTCTAAACCAATGTTTAGATATTATCACCGGTAGGTTGACAAAATAATACAAAAATCGTGGCAATATTATCATGTTAGATAACTCCACTCTAGCCATTACTGGGAATTTAAGTGTGCGCCAAAAGGTCACATTTGCTCGAAGCCCCATTAGGCCCCCGCTACCCCCCCCCCCGGTTACCCTCGGAAAGGTCAGCCTGCGTACGAGAAGCCTGTATCCCCAAGTATTTAAAGGAGACCAATGCACGATTAAGGGTGGATGAAAAATCTGGTTGCTTAAGGAGAGTAGAATGAAGCGGGAACACAAATTTTTTTTTATTTTTTATTCAAGCATTAGCCGGAAAGCTTGGCAAATTCCTCTAAAATGCGCAACACCGTGTGGATCCCGCTGTGGCCATCTCGTAAGTATATTAACACATCGTCAGCATAGAGCGATATAATATGTGAGGTCCCATCCAGCGGTATCCCCAGCCTATCTTCTTCTTGTCTAAATCGCACCGCCAGGGGTTCCATTGCCAGGGAAAAAAGCATTGGCGAGAGGGTACAGCCCTGTCTGGTGCCCCTATGGATAGGATAGGGTGTGGCTATCACCTGACCAGTACGTACACGTTCCAGAGGCTGTGTATATAGAAGGCAAACCCATTTCAGCCATCCCTCCCCCATCTGCGTCCTCTCCATGACTGACAACAAAAAATCCCAGCGTAGGAAATCAAAAGCTTTCTGTAAGTTGATCGCCACTACCACAGCGTCTGGGAAACCTATCTCTGGATGAAACATCACGTGGAACGATCTCCTAAGATTTATTGATTTAGATCGTGAGGGGATAAAGCCATTTTGGTCGACATGGACTAAGTGTTGCATATGAGGCAAAAGCCGGTTTGCCAGTGCCTTGCTCAATATTTTAAAATGCATATTAAACATGGACAGTGGTCTAAACTCCGTCAAGTGGGCATGAGCATGTTTGGTTTTTGGTAGGGGAATCTCCAGCGCCTCCCTGAGAGAGTGTGACAATTGTTGGTCGTCAGTGCAACGGTGTACATATTTTTCAGTTGCCGGGCTAAAATGTCCACATATGTGGCATAGAATTCAGCCGGTAGGCCGTCCGGACCCGGCGTTTTCCTCCTAGCCATGTCTCTAATTGCCATCCTTATTTCGCTCGCTGTAACTGGCGATGCTAACAAAGGTTCCGAGTCACGTCCTATATTTGGTAGCCGCAGGCCGTCGAGATATGACTGTAGGTCACCATCCCGAATCACTCCTGGTAATCCGTAAAGCGTCTCATAATAAGCTCTAAAAGCCGTGTTTATAGCACGTGGAGAGGAAAGTATCTGGTCTTGTCATCAGTTATACTGGGAATAGGTGTACCTCTACTCTCTGGTTGAATCAACCAGGCCAGTAATCGTCCCGCTTTACCTCCCTCCATGTGTTGTCTCATTTGGTATGTTTTGAAGTCCAAGGCTCTCAATCCATCCCAGGTAGAATTCTAGAGGCTTTTCAGGTCTGCCAATTTACCTTGCGATCTAGCCCCTCCTGCTATTTCTCTGTCAAGTGCCAATATTGTACCCTCTATCATCTTACTCCTGTGTTACCATCTACCTGAGTCCCGTCTTCAGCGCCTCCCATTCTACTAATGAAGAGCTGGCGGTTCCCTGGTTCTCTGTAAAATAATCCCTCCAGGCGGCCGAAAGAAGCTGGCGGAATCCTCCACAACACCGGGTCCAGCCTCCATAAAGGTATGGGTGTCCTCTCTGGGGAGGTCGTGAATCGCAGTAGCAGGGGGCTATGGTCCAACAGGGATCTACCCGGGTATTCATCTTCTGACATCATGTTCGACAACACAGCAGAGCAGCGGAACATATCCAATCTAGTGTGTAAGTCATATAAATGTGAGTAATAAAAGTATTCTCTGCGCTGCATATTTTGTATCCTCCATATGTCGAGCAATTCCCACCCAGCAGCCCAGCTCCTAAGCCCCTTTACTGTAGTAGCAGCCAAGGTATCCCTCAGTGGAGGGGTGGATCTATCCCAACCCACATCCCACACACAGTTGAAATCTCCTCCCACAATCAGGTTGTCAGAAGATATGCCCGCCAGCTTACATGATAAGAGGTCCAAAAAGGGAAGCTGGTCCCGGTTAGTGGCATATACACTACCCACCGTTATTTCCTTCCCATGTAACATGCCAGTAATGAGTACAAACCTTCCTTCTGCATCACTGAGCTTCCGGCTGAGGGAGAAAGGGACACCTGGGCGGATCCATATCAGCGTTCCCCTCGCGAAGGCTGAATAAGCAGTCTCATATAATTGCCCTCGCCTTCAGCGTCTAAGTCTACTGACATCCATCTCAGAGAAGTGAGTCTCCTGTAGCAGTGCGATATGGGCGCCCCTACGTTTAATGTAATTCAGATACTGTAGCGTTTGGATGGTGAACCCATGCCCCTGATATTCCACGTCAGAACTTTATAGTCCTCAGCCCTATCAACATGTAATGCCATCTATCTGTGTGACACATCCTCCCCGCCAACACCCCCCACCCCTCCCGCACACGCATTGCAGACCATCTGGTGTAAAACAAAAATCCCAACTGCGTAACTCCCCAACCCAAGAGCGGTCTGACAACTGTCAGCTGCCCAAACTTAAAGTAATACTGCATTATAGTGACTTACAACAAACGGTCAAGGATTAAGGCTACTTGCACTGGTGCCTACAGAGGAGCATCGTCTACGAGAGCTTAGTCAACAGTTACCAAATCAACATGACTTCTCAGCCTAATGGGCCATTCCAGCCCTGGCCCGGGGTGCCATTCCAGAGGCCCACCCAGGAGTTCCCCAACATTGCAAAAATACAACAACAAAAATGAGAAAATGACACTTATCACATCAGGTCATCAGCAGATCGAGGAGTCACCACAGGCATGGAACCGCTATCTGCTTGGGAGGTGTCAGTCTCAGAGTTCTCAGTTCCATATTTAGCCTCCGAGTCCCTTTCCAGTGAGGCTTCTCGCCTACACATTGAGGCCGACACAGCTTTCAGGGCCTCCGCTCTCTCCATTGTTGTCTTGGAAGGGCTCGGTTTTGTCGTTGTCTGCCGCCGCTGCCTCCTCCGCAGTCGTTTCTGTTGAGTGCATTCCACCGGCAGGTGTCCGTTGCGTGGCTTAGGAGCACCCTCTGTTCTGTAGGCCTCAACCCACTCCCAGGCCGTCTTAGGGTCCTTGCAGAAATGAGTTTTCCCATCTAGCATTCTTTTAAGTCGAGCCGGACACATCAGTGCATATTGGATCCCCTCATCATGTAGCCCTTGTTTTACTTCCAGGAAGGAAGTGTGGCGTTTCTGCACTTCCATTGTGTAGCCTGGAAACAAGGACACTTTATGATTACCCACCATGTAGGGTCCGCCAGTTCGCGCGTTTTTCAATAGCAGATCCCTGTCCCGAAAGTG
Source organism: Lissotriton helveticus (assembly GCF_964261635.1). Classification (NCBI taxonomy): domain Eukaryota; kingdom Metazoa; phylum Chordata; class Amphibia; order Caudata; family Salamandridae; genus Lissotriton; species Lissotriton helveticus. The sequence goes on along the minus strand of NC_136068.1, from coordinate 1,638,642,196 downwards.
GAGCAATCGAGCCACCACAGCCCGAGGCGGCCGCCCCCGGGCCGGTGGTCTAGCAGGCACCCGATATGCACGTTCCAGCGTGTAGGCAGCTACTACGTCTCGCAGCTATGCCTCCAGATAATGAACCATGTCTGGCCCTTCCACTCCTTCAGGCTGGCCAAGGACCCACACATTATTTCTTAGGTTGTGCCCTTCCGCATCCTCAGCCTGCCGTTCTAATACATTAACTCTGGAGGACAAGTCTCCTACTTGTGTAGTGAGGGCTTGTTCCGCCGGTGTTATTGTTCCAGCGTCATTTCCGTTTGTTTCACTCTGTCCGACAACTGTGCATGCTTGGCTCGTAGCAGACCCAGGCCCACTGCAACCGTACTACTATCTTGTTTCAAGGTCTCCTTAGTGTCGGCGATCGCTTCCAGGATCTTCCTGAACTGTTGTTGGAGTACTTCCGATTGGTCGCCTTAATCATCTGTCGGGGCATGGTCCTGAGGGGGACAGACTTGTTTCCCTCTAGGTTTCCCTCTAGGTTTCCCCATTTGCGATGCAGTGTGGGCTCTTGTGGAGGACCGAAGTTGTCGTTCCCCAGGGGGGTCTGAAACACTCACCAGTGTCTCAGGACGCCACCGCTCAACTGTCCGGACCGTACACTCCAGGGTTGGTGTATTACAGCCAGATGGAAGTTAACTATTCTCGGGCTGTGCCAAGGTGTGTCCATAGTGCAAGCTGTAGTCACTGTCCTTTCCTAGAGGATTAGCTCAGGAAAGCGTTGATTAGCACCAAAGCATCTGACGTGTCCATCCACTATGGAGCTTGCACGGGCCGTGGCAGCAGACTCTGCGGCGGCACTCTCAGACACAGCTTCTTTACTCCTGTACCCTCGACAAGGCACTATGCGACTTCCAAGCCCCACCACAAATCCACGCAATACAATTAGTGATCACGGAGGCCCATCGACCCATAAGGATCTCCACGCAGTCATCAGGGCTGTCCACACTGGCGAGGCAAAGTGCTTCACAGCAGAGGCCGATCAGTAACAGGCAATCTCCGGCGCGTCTGAGTGTGGACCAGACTCGGCTGGTGGCGCAGCCGGGCACATCCCTCCCTATGTCGTGGCGGTCCAACCCTTGGTGTCGCAGGGGGAGGAAAGGGAAGACCGCTTCTCTATGGTGTAACCAAGTGGCTTCGCACCTCGTCTTCGTCACCACTCACCGCCCAGGGCCTCTATGAGTGCGGGGGTCTCAGCGAGGTTCGCCGCATGTGGTAATCTTCACCCCACCTTCAGTGTGCCATTGTACATTTGCGCTCGTCCGTCTGCTGGTTACCCAGTCCTCCTCCGGGCACGGTGCCCCCAATCCAGGCCCCAGTCCCACAGACACGCCTACGCTGCAGACCAGCGCTCCCGCACCGCTCAGGGCGCCCTCAACTCACCGCATCAATGTGAAAGGCCACCCTCACCAATGCCTCAGCGTGGTTTCACTCGTGTAGCTGCCCTAGCTGCGTGTAAGCGGTGCAGCACTCACTGAGTGCATACATATGATGCCGGTGGGCCCCCGGGTAAGCCTGCCAAACTCTGCAGTAGGCCGGTGCGCCCAAATTGAGTTTGAGCCCCGCAGACACACTCCCGCAGCAAGTCAGCGTGCCAGGTTCTCCTTGGGGCCAGAATATGTCCCACCAAGGGCTTTCCGCTCGCCGCATCCACATCGGGGACCACTCCTATCCAGGCCGCAGCGTTTTGTTTCTTGAGGGCCCACTACGGCAACCCCTGTTCACGAGGTCTCAATCACCCCCGCAGTGTTGTGGGGGGTCGCTGGGTATGTCCACAGAAATCTGGTGTGTCCCCAATTCGGCCACGCGCCTTTCCAGCTCCACAGCTGTCCGGTGGTGGCAGCTCAGGCTGAGGCTGCAGCTGCTCAGTCTGCCATTTGAAATTGCAGCCTCTGTGCAGTCGCAGTCACGGAACAGGTCCCGACAGCGGATCCAGCCACTATCCTCCCCGTCTGAGTAGCTCTTGGCTCCTATGAGGCAGGTCCCCCACTAGGTGCCCCCGGGCTCAGGCGGATTTGCCGATCCACAGGATAATTGCTGTGGCTCACACGTCCGCCATTGTCAGCTTTGATGCCACGCCCCCCCCCTTTCTGGTTTAATCTTATTCGCAGACCCACCACCGGGGTTGGTATTGCTGGGGTATCTATTCTAAGGTAAGGAATCTATCACTAACGTGTCTTTCAGATGCACAAGTTACTACTTGTGTAACGATATATCTGTAAGAGACATTTGTTAGTGATAGATTCCTTACCACCCCCACCCATCCTCCCCGTTTTGCGAACTGATTTCTAGGGTTAAGGTCATCCTTTCGGGCCCTAGTTTCTATGCACCAGTGGTCAGTATCTTGCATGGCTCTGCGTTCCTGTCACGGAAAGTTGTGTACAGAACTGACATCAGCGCTTGCGGGCGTGTCTAAGTAGCTCCAGTGACGTCATCTCGAATATGACACACGCGGAGCCGAACGACTACGCCTATCGACGCGCAGGGGTACTGCTGACGAAAGCTTTCTGGATCCAGTCTGATGCCTGGGGATATTCTAAGGTAAAGAATCGATCACAAACTAATGTCTCTTACAGATATATCGTTACACAAGGAGTAACTTGTGCTTTAGGTCCTTCCTGAATTGCGGCAGGTCCTTTAGATCTGTCCCTAGATCTAGATTACCTTTCCCTGGAGTCTGTTCGAGTGGTGCTGTTGCTGATGCCCCTTGCACTGCCCAGTGGTGCCCACCCAGACTTTATACTTTACTTGCTTTACTTTGATATGGAGCCTGATCGATGTTGACTCTGGTGCGGACCTGACTGAAGAACATCAGGGTGGGAGAGCGCATCTTACTTTTCTGACAGAATTCGTCTGAGGATCCCTGCGGTTAGAGTCTTTGACTGAGGATAGCTGGTATTAGAAACTGGCAGATGTCAGGTTATGAGAAGGGTCTTTGATTCCATGATGGTGGAGAGTGTGGCTGGGATCCTGTACCTTATGCTTCCCTTGGTGTCAGTCAACACTACCATCTCGAGAGTGGTGCTTCAAATTGGGGTAGCACTCGCGCAACCTCTTCTCCCCTTTATTAAGCCCTCATTGATGTCCTGCTCAGGGCCTGGGCCAAGCCCTGCTTAGGCGCTCCTATGCACAGGGCCATTGCCCTCCATCATCGCCCTGCCCCTTCGAACCCAGCACCCCAACGCGGAAAGCCTGGTTGTCTAGAACTCCACCTCCTCAGTTAACCGTGTGACGTTCCCTACCACACTACCAGATAGGGAATCCAATAAATTGAACACCTTTGGAAAGAGGATTTTCTCTTTCACATGCCATGCACTGTGGTCCATGAGCACTGCGGTCCGTGAGCACTGCGAGCCTCTTGGGCTGGTAGTACCAGACAGTTTGGAACTTGGGCGTACAAATGCTGCCCATGGTCTTGGAGGAGGCCAGAGCCATCTTGTCCCAGGCTATTACTAATGGCAGGGACCCAGCAAAGTTCACAATATGCTGCAGACCGGATATGACAAAACTGCTAGATAGCACAATTGCTTTGTGATTGCTGTGCTAATAGCACTTCATCGCCATGCCTAGCTGACCTCAACTGGCTTTTTGGAGGATGTCCAGGCATCCCATATGCACCTGACCTTCGATGGCAGTCGTCTGTTTGGCACTAAGACAGATTAACACTCAAGAGCTTTAAGAGCTGCAGGGCCGCTGCCCAGTGGTTGTGTAACTCCTCAGCCCCACTTTGACTTTCTCCCCTTTTGTGGCTACGGTAGGGGCTACCGGCTGTGTTCTTTTCTGCACAGCCACCACAGCCAGCAAGCTCCTCAGTCCTTTTGTGTCTGCAGTTCCTGCAAGTCTCTTGGGTCACAATGCCTGAGATGTGCCCAGTCCAACACACCCCCGGCGGCCTCCAAACACCTTTTAATGTCTCTTTCCATCAAGGGCAATTGGTCAGCAGCAGGATCCAGCAATACCTGCCACTATAGCAATCCATCACCTCGGACAACTGGGTGCTCAAATTGCTCAGTAGGGATACCCCCTTCTGTTCATAGAAACCATGCTGCCCATGCCACCATCCTCAGATTGACTAATGACTTCCACCTCTCCCTGTTGTGTCTGGAAGTACAGGCTCTTCTGGTCAAAGGAGCTATCGAGAGTATGCTCACGTCAAAAGTAGGTTGTAGTTGCTATTCAGCTCCAACAAGTTGATGTGAAGAAGAGACTCGTCAGCCTGACACTGAAAGCCTTCCTACCCTCCATAAATGGGAGGATGGTTCCGATTTTTACAGACAACACCCACACCATGTGATATTGCAATAAACAGTGCAGAGTAGGGCTGTGGACCCTATGTCAAGAGACCCTACTTCTCTGGACGTGGCTGGATCGTCAGGACATTTTCCTGGCTGTGCAACACCTGGCTAGCTCTAAACGCCAACCAGACTAACTAGCTGTCATTGCCTAGCGAATCACCAATGGATTCTCCATTCAGAGGTTGTGCAAGGTTTCTTCAGTGACCTAGAAGAACCTTGCTTAAATATATTCGCCACCGCTGAGAACGCACAATATCAGCACTTGTGCGCATTGGAGTTCCCAAGGTGGCTCTTGCTCAGAGATGCGTTTCACCTTAAGTGGAGCTCAGGACTCCTGTAAACCTTCCTGCCAATACCACTCCTTTGTAGAGTTCTGACGATCTGGAACAGACCCTGGCCCAAACCTGCCCTGTGTCTCTGGTTCGGGCATGGAGAGTATGGTATCCTGAGCTTGAGCATCGGCCCTCCCGTCAGGCTGCCCTTTCGGGAGAATCTCCTGTCGCAACAACAGGGCATGGTTCTGCACCCAAAACTGCGCACGCTCTACCTTACTGCATGGAGATTGAACAGCGGCAGTTGACAGTTTTTAATCTTCACTCAGAAGTCTGAAAGTTATACTGGCAGTCAGGCATCCATCAACAAAGACTGCCATTGGAACAAGTTTGTGGCTTGGTGTGCTAAAAAGCATATTGTTCCTCTTCCTGCACCTTCGTCAGAGGTATGGTTTGTTTTATTGTTAACCCGGCAAGGCTTTTCTTTGAGCACAGTTAAAGGGTATCTTTTCTCCATTTTGGCTTTCTTACGTTTGCCGTATTAGCCCTCCCTGATCAATTCACCAGTTGTGACTCATTTGCTGAAAGAACTCCAGCACTTGTTTTCACCTAAACACTTTAATCTGATAGACATATAGACGCAGATTCCTTAACTTGTGAATTCTCTCCAGGCGTCAGACTGGATACGGAAATTTTTCAGCAGTACTTCTGTGTACCGGGGGACTGCGCCGTATTGGTCCGCCATTATGTCTACGATTGTGACGTCAGCGGTGCCATATAAGTCTCCTCTGGCGTGCGGACGTCAGTTTTTTCTGTTCCGCGCTGCAACGCAGATCCAGAGAAGCAGTTCCTTGGGGCGTTTGTATTTTTGGCCTATTTTGACACTTTTTTGCATTGAGATCAGTGTGCCTATTTATTGAAGAGTGTTATATAGCGCTGGCCAGACCCGAAGGTATTGGAGCGTTTCACAACATGGGTAAAAACACAGTTTGGCAGTCGTAAGCATATTGTTTCAAGGTGCAATTGGAAGTCTCGGTGCACTGCATGACATAGCAGGAAAGGAAGATGCAGAGAATTACAATATAGAGCAAAATTACTTGAGCTGAGCCTCCTTTAGGGGGAGGGAAAGACGGAGGGGTCAGGAAGGGGGATGAGCTAGAAGTCTTAGTGATGAAGTGACTGTGTCCTGCAAAGTGCAAGCTTAAGCGATTCGGCAGCAGCTACCCATTTGGGAGAGAACGGTTGAGGAAGAGGTCTTTTTGCTGCCTTTTGAATTGTGTAAAGGAAGGGGTAGTCCTGATCTGGACTGGGGTTGAGATCCAGATTTTGGGTGCATTTCAAGAGAAGGAACGAGAAGCGTTTTTTTGTTTGCGGATTTTCGGTGGGATGAGGCGCAGAGTGTTTGAACTTCTGAGGCTCCTAGTCTGACCGGCATTCTTGAGTATTGCGGCCAGGTATGCGGGTTTCCCTCTGTGCGGTGCGTTGTGCGTGAGGCAAGCCGTTCTGATATTGGCATGCATATCAATTGAGAGCCATTTGAGCTCTCTGAGTGCGGGCGAGATGTGATCGTACTTCTTAACTTCGGTGACCATTCTAGCTGCTGCATTGAGAGTTGATCTAAGGGGGGCTAGGTGGGATTTTGCTGTACCTGTGAGGGAGGCATTCCCGTAGTCCAATCTGGACAGCACCAGGGATTGAGTAACTTGTTTAAGGTTGTTAGGGTTTTATTTTGTTGATTAGCTTCAAGTTGAGGAAGGCGCTGTTCCTGATGTGTTTAGTCATGTCGAGTTTTGGGTCAAGGGTGATGCCCAGCGCTTTTGCGGAATCTGCCAGGGTGAGATTGCCGTTGAGAGCATCAATTGCTTTTCACCATTCTATGATTTGGGGGTTTTCTTCTTTGTTGGAGATGAGGAGGATTTCCGTTTTGTCTTTGTTGAATTTCAGGTGGTTTTGTGATAGCCAGTTTTTGACTTCTCTAAGAGTGTTGTTGAGTCTGTGAATGTCATCAATGGAGCAGGTTTCAAGGTAGATGTGGGTGTAGTCAGCGTAGAGGTGAAAGGGGATGTTTGTCTTTTTGAGGATGGCGCAGAGGGGCTCCATGTAGATGTTGGACAGTTGAGGGGAACGAACAATGAAGGGAACGCCCCTGCTGACGGGGTGTAGGTCTGATGAGATGTTTCTGATCTTTATTCTTTGGGTGCAGTTCTGGAGAAAAGAGGAGAACCACTTTGAAACCACCTCTTCTGCACCAACCCTATCTTGAAGTACCTTGATCAGTAGGTTGTGGTCCACCGTGTTGAAGGCAGCCGATAAGTCCAGGAGAATGAGTAGGGAGCATTGGCCTGCATCGAGTGATTTGTATAAATTGTCGATGACATTGAGAATAACGATCTATGTCCTGCAGCTTTTTCTGAACACTGATTGGTGGGTGTCTAAGAGGTTAGTACAGTCTGTGTTGTCAGTTGGAGGAGAACACACCTCTACAGGATTTTAGCTAGGAGAGGAAGATTGGAGACTGGTCTGAAGTTATTCAGATCATTCAAATAGATCTTGTACATAGCATTTCAAAATTTGGTATTGCACCCTTTACTTTGAAGAATCAGTACCACTTATGATAATGTGATTAAAAAAATAAGCAAACAAGTGCAATAATACTAATTAATGTCAGAAAAGAAAAGGAATAATAAAAGAGAAAGAACCCATGTGTATTTGAGTAAAATAGAAAAGTTTATAATAATCGCCAAGGAAAGGATCCAAGCTGAGATTGCAGTGGGTAGATAAGCTAGCACTGTCAGGGGCTTTTACTAGCCATATAAGCAGTTAATGTTACTTGTATATCAGTTACATCTTCGTGTTTCTGACACTAGTAAAGTAAGCCTTACTAGGAGAGCTGTAAGAAATATTTAAAATCCCACAATGAGAGATGAAAGTTCAGAGATTTGGAAAGTTTTCCAAAGATACCCCGAATTTCATCATTATTATAACTCATTCGGTCACATTTGTGCTGGTTATGTAACCCATGTGTAGCATTTTGCTATTTCTCATTTGGAAGATATAAGGAAAAAACATGTGTCTGGCACTGTAATACAAGCTGTTGTCCTTTGAGGAAGGCTGTAATAGTTGAGGGACCAATACAAACAGATTGTGGGTATAACCCTGTGAAGGTTGTGTGACTGCAAATCAAATGGGGCTGCTGTAATGTTATAAATCAAAGAGCCACTTTACGCATTTGGACTAATGTTAAGCAAAAAGCTGCTTTATTTATTCTATAGTTAGTGAAAAGATGATTGAAAGCGTAGGGTGAGTAAGCTAAGATATAGATCAGTGCTGCAGAGCAAGCAATAATCCTATAAGAACCGGTATGTCCGTTATGGGGTAGCAATACATGAGCAGTACATATGAAATGTTTGTAGTCATTAAGCTGCAAATGTTCTTGAAGGACAGAGCGTGCGATGCTCTTATTAGGAACTTTTGAATCCCATGCATTTTGCTGTGTAGATGATCATTCTCCACAAAGATCGCAAGATCCAGATATTGGATTTCCCGTTTAGAGATTTCTGATGTTAATTATTCCCCATTTATTATCAGAAAAAGCCTTGATATAGTTGGCCAGTTATTGTTGTGTGCATTGCGGTATTATCAGAAAATCATTGATGTAGCGGCCCTAAAACATAGTATTGTTACTGAAGTTTCTCTGAATCTCTCATTGACAAGCCAGTATTTTTCAGTTTCTCCCATGGTGATACAGGCATACCGTGGCGCGAATATGGCACCCATTGCGATCCCTTGTTGTTGGCGATATGTTTTGGTTGAAAACATAGAAATTGTTAGGCAGAATTCCACCATTTCTAGAATGATCTTATTTCTTTCTGTAAAGTGCACCACCGATCTTGTGGATAGGTATACAAGCTCACAACGTATGCCGTTGCTAGTACATAGTTTGGGTGCAAATCTATGTAGTTGAGTATATGTAAAACATCTCTTGTATTCCTGATATAGGAGGGTAAATCATAATAAAGGGTTGTAGTTCAGTCAATCAATTAGGGAATTGTGAAGCGTGCTACTCACCCGTAGGGGTCTGAAGGCGCGGGGGGGGGGGGAACGTGGATTGCAGCTCTGGTCAGACGAAGAGCCAGGTCTTGAGGGTCTTCCTGACGATTTGAAGAGTGGGGGTGCTGCTGATGTTGATCAGGAGCTCGTTCCAGGTCCTTGCGACGCTGTAGGGGAGGGCTCTTCTGCCCATTCTGGCTCTGCAGATGTGCTGTGCGAGGACAAGGTCGGCGTATCGGAGATTTCTCATGGGTACATGGAAGGAGATTCTTTCGTTGAGGTATTGGGGTCCGGTGTAGTGGAGGCCTTTGTAGGCGTGGGTGAGTATCTTGAAGGTTAATCTCTTCTCGACTGGAAGCCAGTGGAGGTCTCGCAGGTTTTGGGCGATGTGTTGAGGGATGCCGAGGACGAGTCTTGCTGCGGTGTTCTGTATGGTCTGGAGCTTGTGGAGCAGAGATTTGGTGATCCCGACGTTTCAGTAGTGCAGACTGCTGGTTATGAGTGGCTGGATGACGGTCTTTCTTGATTCGGGGGATCCATTTGAAGGTCTTGTGCAGGGTGCTGAAGCAGGTGGAGGCGACAGTGTTGATCTGTCTGGTCCTGGTGAGGATGTAGTTGAAAATAATGCTGAGGTTCTGGGATGGTATGTTGGGGTGGGTGGAGCTGCCACCAGGTGTTGTCCCATGCAGCGGGGTAGGGTCAGAGAATGACGACTTCTGTTTTCTCAAAGTTAAACTTCTGGCAGCTGCTGCTCATCCTGAATGCGACTTCCTTCATTCCTTCCTGGAAGCGGAGTCTGGTGGTGAGGGGTTCCTTAGTGGGGGAGAGGATGAGCTGGGTGTCGTCGGCCTAGGATACTATTATAAGTCCATGCTGTCTGGCCGGGGCGATGGCGGTGAGGGGGGGCCATGTAGATGTTGAATAGCGTGGGGCTGAACGATGATCCTTGGGGTACTCTGCATTGCATCTCTGTGGGTTTGGAGAGGAAGGGTGGGATTCTGATTCTTTGGGTTCTGCTGGTTAGGCAGGAGTGGAGCCAGTCGAGGGTGGTGTGAGGAAGTGCCCTCTTTGGTTTCCCCACTTTTTTGCCGAATTGCTAATGTGCTTTGACTGAGTGTGCTCAGGGCTCCTTCTAATCAGCTACCCAGAGCCTATGTTTGTTCCTTAAAACTGCATTGAAGTCTAAACCCAATTTGCATCTCTGGCCACAGGTCAGCCCATGGTAAATGGTATAACAGGTACCCAGGGTACTGTGACCATAGTAGGCCTGTAATGGTTGCAGCACTTATTGTGCCACCCTTAGAGGTCCTGTACCTTCACACTCACACCCTGCCTTTGCAGGCTGCATGTTTTGATGCAGAACAAAGTGAAGTGTCGACATGGCACACATCCCTCCGACAGTGTCTAAGTCCATTCTTAGACATTGTAAGTGCAGTGCTACCATTAAGAGTATATGGTGCTGGGAGTTTGTCATTATGAACTCCACAGCACCATAATGGCTACACTGAACACTGAGAAGTTTGGTATCAAACTTCTCTGCATATTAAACCCACACTGATGCCAGTGTGGGATTTAATGAAACATGCAAACAGAGTGCACTTTAGAGATGCCCACTAAAAACTCACCTACCACTAGTGTCCAGGCTGAGTGGCTGCGTTCAGCTGCCACCACGAGACATTTTTCTGGAGCCCTGGGTCGAGAGCTTGCTGCTCTTAGGGGCCTGAAACAATGCACATCCTGGGACGAGGTGCCAAGCCTCCACCCCCAGGATGGCAGGGTTCACGAAGGGGAGGCTTCAAAGGCTTGCCACTTTGTGAGCTTCCCGGGCCATTTGATGCTTTCAGCAACTGGTCCCCGCTTTGGGCAGGAGAACCTGTGTGAAAAACAAGTGAGGAAGAAAGGTGTGCCCGCCTCTGCCAACTCTACCCCTCAGGTGGGGGAGGCGAGGTGAAGCACAACTCTCAGTCCCTGCCATCTTGCAGATGAGGGGACTCAGTCAACCAGGGAAAGGCTTTTGCCCCCCCCCCACTGGATGGTGGCATAATAGGGGGTGTACCCACCTTTTTACCTACCTATAATGCCCCTAAATCTGTTAATTTGGGGCAACCATGAACCTTGATTCCTCAGACCAGAAGAAACTACAAGAAAAGAAAGACCAAACAGCCGTGCCGAAGCTAACAAGAGGAAGACGCCCACTGACTTCGTCCCAGCCCTACCGGCCTGTCTCCACCCCGAACCTGCTCCTGCAAAATCCTGGTGTGTCCTGCAGCCAGCAACCTCAAAACCCACCGAGGACCTGCCTGCCTGCCTTCAACCACAAAGACTGTCTCCCGTGAACACCGGATTTGTTCATCTCCAACCTCTGGCTCTGGCCGGACACCGCAAATCTGCCCCACTCTGTACCCACCGTCCACGGCCCGAGCTTGAGTGGGCAAACACCAAGAGGAGGTCCCCCTGACTATCCTAACTAGAGATCCAGTGACCCCTCAACTGCCTCCAGCTGACACCTGGAGCCAATATCCGGAAGGTCCCCCCCAACCGCGACCCTGAGCTGGTAAGAAGCTCTGACCCTAAAAGGCACCCCCTGCAACTGACGCCCCACGGCCTTGGGTGGCCAAACCTACGGTGCCTAATCAACCCCCAACTTACTTCTCAAAGCATTTGTCGCACCCAGAAGACCTTCGTCCTCAAGCCTGCAGTGCCATGGCAAACCGGAGGTTCCCCCTTGCACACAACAGGGCCCCCAACGTCGAAACAGCACCCTGCACCCAGCCGCCCTACTGCTGCTAAGGGTGCACGTATGGTGCTACTTTGTTTCCCCATTTACCCTGAGCTAAAGTCTAGGAGCTTTGCTCCCACAACCAAGTGGCTTGCTCGTCAGCAGCCACCAACCGGAGGCTCCCTAACCCCCATTGGATAACATTGGGCCTCAGCACGCTGCACCCGGCCGTCCTAGTGCAGCTGAGGGTGTAACAAGAGTGCATCCCTGACCTGGAGGAACCCCTGAGTCTACACCCAGAACCTCCACTCCGACTGCCAAATACTTACCTTAAAACCGATAACACTATTTTCCTCCATAGGATAACATTGACTGTTTTTCTTGGAAAGGTTGCTAAGTGTGGAGTTTTAAAACCTAAAGAAATTCTTTAAAATTGTACTATTTAACAAAAACGATTTTACTTACCTGTTAGCAGGAAATGTCCCAGAGTAGTATCCAGGTATACTACTCTGAGTAAGAAAAGTAATCTTAAAAGGAACTTGACTGGTATTTTACTGAAAAGCCCATTCAAGCCTATTCTACTGTATTTACAAAGCATTGCATTTTCATACTGTATTACAACTGTATATTCACTGCAAAGTACTTATCACTTACCTGTGCCAGGCTTGCTTAGTTCTAGGAAATAAAATAACTAAAAGAATATTTTTATACAAAAACAGTTGGTCTGAAGGTGAGTCTTTGAGTGTGTGAATTCATTTGCTGACTGTGTACAATAAATGCTTAACACTGTCCTCTGATACTGTCTTACTGCTACAATAGAGATTAAGGTTCTACCTACTTTTACCTGTGCCTACCTTTTGTGTTCAATCAATCATAATATTTGTATAGCGCGCTACTCACCCGGAGGGGTCTCAAGGCCCTGGGGGAGAGGCGTCCGCTACTGCTCAAAAAGCCAGGTCTTGAGTTGCTTCCTGAAGGAGAGGTGGTCCTGGGTTAGCCGGAGGTGGATGGGGAGGGAGTTCCATGTCTTGGCTGCCAGGTAGGAGAAGGATCTTCCTCCGGTGGTGGCTCTGCGGATGCGTGGAACGGCGGCGAGGGCGAGGCTGGTCGATCGTAGCTGGCTGGTGGGAGTGTAGAAGGTCTGGCGGTTGTTGAGGTACCTGGGGCCCATGTCGTGGAGAGCCTTGTGTGCGTGGGTGAGGAGTCTGAACGTGATCCTCTTGCTGACGGGGAGCCAGTGCAGGTCTCCCAGATGTCCGGAGATGTGGCTGTGTCGGGGGATGTCCAGGACGAGTCGTGCGGAGGCGTTCTGGATGCGTTGGAGTCTTTTCTGCAGTTTGGCTGTGGTTCCGGCATAGAGGGCGTTTCCGTAGTCCAGTCGGCTGGTGACGAGTGCCTGGGTGACCGTCTTCCTGGTTTCGGTGGGGATCCATCGGAAGATCTTTCGGAGCATGCGCAGGGTGTTGAAGCACGATGATGAGACGGCGTTGACTTGTCTGGTCATCGAGAAGGAGGAGTCTAGGCTGAAGCCCAGGTTACGTGCGTGGTCCGTAGGCTTAGGAGTGGTACCCAGGGCAGGGGGCCACCAGGAGTCGTCCCAAGCGGAGGGCGATGATCCCAGGATGAGGACTTCCGTCTTGTCTGAGTACAGTTTCAGGCGGCTGTTCTTCATCCACTCGGCGACGTCTTTCATCCCTTTGTGTAGGCTGGTTGTGGCGGGGTCGTTGGTGAGGGAGAGGATCAGCTGGGTGTCGTCGGCGTAGGAGATTATGTTGCGGTTGTGTTGGCGTACGATGGCTGCGAGGGGGCTCATGTAGACGTTGAAGAGGGTGGGGCTGAGTGAACACCATACTTAAATCCTGCAAATGCAAGTGAAAGACGGCACAACAGGGCACACCGGTCCACACGTGGGGTAATAAAACGTACCTTTGGAATATTAAAAAGCCGATTCAGATGTATACACGAAAGTAGAGGAGCCTTGCAATACAATCCAGAAACATGTTGTAAAATTGTAACAGCATGTGCTATGCTGCATAACATGGCAATTCGCAAAGGCACAGACATTGAAGTGAGTGACTCTGACTCATCTGATGATGATGATGATGATGATATCCCTCCACCAAGAATGGCAGTGGCAGGAGTTGGAGCAATGGCTGGCCGTCAAAGAAGGACTGAGATAACACAAAATTATTTTTAGGTAAGAAAAAATGATACTACAGACTCAGGTTTGTAATTGTTGTTTTAATTCACAACAGACAAACTATATTGCATTGTGTGTAAAACATTACTGGCTAATGTCGTAAAAGAAAATATCCAAACGTGAAACTGAAAGACTGCTTTCACAATGCATCAATGCTGAATAGAAGACTACTCCAAAAGTTATTTTTTGCGCTGGCGGGTTGAAGCATGTTGCCCCTGTGAATGCATGGCTTCGTGTTCAGGTCCTGAAGTAGCATGCCTTCCACTTCTGCGTTGGCTCAATTGGTTAGTTGGGGTAGCGTTTCTACTGCTCCTACTGGAGTTCTCACTTTCAGCAGAGCCTAGGAGAGCGCTTGCACCAGAGTTGTAGGTTTGCATGCTTTCCAACACTGATGTCATTTTGTCCACACTTTTCGCCACTTCACGTGTGCAGTCACTCAATTCGCGCTGCATGTCGATGCTGCGCCTGGAGAAATTGCTTGTGACTGAACAAAGCCTGTTGATTGCCTTGGTGTACGTATGCATCCTGACATGTGCTACCTGTGCAGCCCTGTTACGAGCATTTTCAGTTTGTACAAGGGTCTGGCAGAGTTTCTCAATTGATGTGGCCATGCATTCTTGATTTTTATTGGATTTCAATAGCTGCCTATTTATTGACCTAAGTGCCTTGTGTTGCAGGCGATGTACAGCAAGCATATCCTGCTCAAGGCCAGCAAATACAGTGCCTCCTTCACTTGGTCCTCTGTTGCTCCTACATGCCTCCAGACGTAATGACCGTGCCCTCCTTGGTGTTTGTGGGTGCTCTTGTGAGTCCTGAGGGGACACTGAGACTGTCTCATTGGGAACTGGACCTCCATCTGAATTTCCTTCTTCTTCCATTGCTGGCAGAGGTGCAACATGTCTGCGCTTCCTGTGCATGTTTCTATTTTGAACAGGGGCATCAATGACTACTTGTTATCCAGTATTAGGGTATCTTTCATAGATTCACATGCCTGAATCATTCCCCGTCGTCGAGGCGGGAGTCCCACGGTAAATAAAATATATAATAGCAGTGCCTAAAATTTCTTGTAGTAGGCTGGAAAAGCCTAAAGGCCTAACTAGGCCTCAAAACTTAGCAGCCTATCTACATCATTATGTAAAAAGACCTGAAATATTAGCCTCAGCCAATCAGCTGTCCTCACCCTCTAGAACCTTCCCAGCTCAGGCAGTTCTCCTCAGATTTTCACCGCACTTCGTGTGTAAGGGAGTCTCCCTGAGTGCCTACTCAGTTTTTTGGATTTTCAAGCTTAAAATGTCTGAAAGGAAAGCTCTTTTCAAACCTTGTGGAACCTGCTTCAAGAAGAGAGTCCATGTGGATGACAAGCACTCGGATTGTATTTATTGCCTACACCCTTCACATGTGGTGAAGGACTGTAGAATTTTCCGTACCTTCCCTCAGAAAACCATCAGGGATAGGGAGGCAAGGGTTCTTTTGTGGCTAAAGTCTTCATCCACTGATGAGGAGGACAAAGCCTCAACTTCTAGCAAGAGAGCTAGATCCACGGACAATGCTTCTCCTGAGAGAAAGAAAATGTTGAAATCCTCTCAGAAAGCTTCAGAACCCTCTATGAGTGCATCGGCTTCTTCACATGTGAGTACTACCCAGACCAAAACTTTATCTCTGGTGTCTGTACCTACTACTACTTGGACTTCTACCTCCTCTTCTACTTCTGTGGTTACCACTTCAGCTATCACGTCACCTTTGATGTCTGTTCCACCTTTGATATCAAAAACCAAGTCACAGTCTTTGAAATCCTTCTCTACGAAGGCTCCATCGACTAAATCGTCTGCTCCGTCGACGACCGCAAGGCCGTCGTCGACGAAGACATTGTCTCCAAAAGATTCGTCGTCAAAGACATCATCGACGACCTCGTCGACGAAGATTTCGTCAACGAAGACGCCAACATCGGACACGTCGACGAAGGCGTCGTCGACGAAAGCACCATCGACGACCCCGACGACGAAGGGCTCGTCGACGAAGACACCATCGACGGTCCCGTCGACGAGGGACTCGTCGACGAAGACACCATCGATGGTCCCGTCGACGAGGGACTCGTCGACGAAGACACCATCGACGGTCCCGTCGACGAGGGACTCGTCGACGAAGACACCATCGACGGTCCCGTCGACGAAGGACTCGTCGACGAAGACGCCGGCGACGGTCCCGTCGACGAAGGGCCCGCCGAGGACGGCCTCGTCGACGACGGCCTCGTCGACGACGGCGTTATCGACGATCTCAACATCGAAGGACTCGTCAATCACAATACCTTTGACGACCTCGTCGACGGCAAAATCTTTAGCATTGGCAGTGCCGTCGACGGAGAATCCGTTTACTGGGACTTCTGCTCATCGGCTGCACGGTTCCCCGCCAGCAAAGATACAATTCACTCATTTTCAAATGAAAACTTACAAAAGGCAGGATTATTCACATATTTCTCCGCTTTTGCCATCGCACATTTTGGAGACATACATGCAAGGAGAGTCAGATGAAGGGGAAGAGGATGATGACCCCTTTGGGATTGCCTGTCACCCTTCTCAATTGCATATTAAACTTCAAGAGGATGATGAAGAGGAGGTTCAGGAGCAATATACGCATGACGTCTATTCCACTCCATATCAGTCACCTCATTTCAGTCACCTGCGTTTGACACGGTCGATCATGCCATCCTCCTCGACCGTGTCGGCGCAGCGGGCATCCAGGGCACCGCCCTTTCCTGGATCGCGTCCTTTCTTCAGGGCAGATCACAGGCAGTTCACCTCTCTGATTTCTCTGCCCCCCCCCTCCCGGTCACATGTGGGGTACCCCAAGGCTCTTCTCTGTCCCCTCTTCTCTTCAACCTTTATATCCGCCCTCTTATCTCTTCCCTTCTCGAGCTGGGGGTCTCTGTGTACAACTACGCAGATGACCTCCAGCTTGTCTTTGATCTATCCTCTCCTACTCACTCTCTTTCCAAGTTCAGCTCTACTCTACTCTTTATTTCCCAATGGATGAGCTTTAATCATTTAAAGCTTAATCCTGACAAGACTGAGCTTGTCCTCACTGGTGGTCCCTCTAACCCCTGGTCTGCTGTTCACTGGCCCCTTTCCTTCGGTCCCCCTCCCTTACCAGTTTCCTCCGTTCGGACCTTGGGCATTAAGATCAGTAATGATCTTTCTATGCATGCGCATATTAGCGCCGTCGTTTCCGCTTGTTTTCTTTCCCTCCGCCTCATCCGCAAAATCTCCCGGTTTTTTTCTGTTGATGCCCTTAAAACTATTATTTCTGCCCTTATTATATCTCGCCTGGATTATGGTAATGGCCTGTTTGTAGGCATCCCGGCTTACGAGACTCGCCGCCTCCAGGCCATCCAGAACCAGGCAGCCCGTCTTGTTTTTCGTCTTCCCAAGTTTTCCCACATCACCCCTGCCCTTAAATCCCTTCACTGGCTCCCTGTTCACTTCAGATCTCACTTTAAACTTGCCTGTTTGGCTTTCCGGGCCCATGCCCGATCTGCTCCTCTCTTTATCAATTCTCTAGTTTCTTCTCATGCCCCCTGTCGCTCTCTTCGCTCGTCCTCTCTCTCCCTTCTTCACGTGCCCCGCTTCCGCAAATCCCGCACCGGAGGCACCCGCTTCTCGGTGCGGGCTCCCCAGATCTGGAATTCTCTTCCCCTTTCTATTCGCTCTATCCCTATTTTCTCACATTTCCGGAAAGCTCTTAAAACTTTCTTCTTTCTTCAGGCTTTTCCTGTCTAATCTCCCCCCGGTTTTCTTTGCAAATTGTTGGCTGTGATCCTCAGCGCCAGGAAGCCGCTTGGCCGCAGTGCGCTTTTATAAATATTTGTTTCATTTCATTTCATTCTAGACTTCCTCAGTCTGAAGACACAACACATTTGCCAACTTCCTTAATACAGGATTTGCAAGCTATGTTGGCAGATTATCGCCAGAGATTTCCACCCAATGAGGGTGCGCCCGCTGGGTCATCTGCTCCGGCTCCTGTGCCACGACCTCCGTCGCCAAGAGCTCCTTTGTCTCCACAACCACGTACTTCACCAATTCCTCAGGTTGTGGACAGTTCGTCCTCTGATGGTGACGAAAGTAGAGAGGAGGGAGAATTACCGGATAACACTCCAGTGGACCCTTGGGAGGATTATGTCATCCCTACACCTTCTCCGCCTCCTCCCCGTCCTTCAGACTCTCCGCCTGAAGATATTGGGGGTTTTCACAATATTATGCAGAGAGCTGCTAATAGATTTGAATTGGTTGTCACAGTTGAGCAGTCGGACTGCTTTTTACATGACTTTAAGGAGGGGTATCGGAGAGTGATCAGAGCCATACCTATTATTGACTATATATGGAAGGAAGGCCTCAATATAATGAAAACACCAGCTTCCATTCCAGCAGTTTTACAGAGGATAGATAAAAAGTATCGAGCACCATCCGATACTCCTGCTTGTTTAATCGGCTATCCTCGACCGGATTCGGTCATTTCTCAGGCTGCGCAGCAAAAGTCCAAGAATCCTTCTGCACCCATCTCAACGCCACCTGACAAGGAGGGAAGGAGGCTTGACGCCATTGGGAAGACATTTTCAGCAAACGCAGCAGCATCCATTAAAGCGGCTAACTCCTTAGCTATCCTGGCTCGTTATGACAGACATATGTGGTCTGAGCTCACGGAATATCTTGAGCTGATCCCGGAGGATCAACAGATGGATGTACGCAGAATTGTGCAGGAAGGTGAAAGGGCGGCCTCAGAAATTATTGATTGCGCCCTAGACATTTCTAATACCAACTTTAGACAATTGGCTGGAGCAATTGTGCTTAGACGTCAAGGTTGGCTCAAGGCTACCACTTTTAGACCTGAGGTCCAAACCAAAATCTTGGACATGTCTTTCGATGGTGAGTCCTTGTTTGGAAAGCACATTGATGACGCTTTATTGGCTATTAAAACCGATACCGATACAGCGAAATCTCTGGGAACCCTGCAATACAAGAGGGGGTCCTTTAGAGGTGCAAGAGGTCGTGGTTACTCCTCCAGAGGGAATTATTCAAACCAACAAAATCGACAGTATCAATCTTCCTACAACAAACCCTACTACCAATCTTCTAACCGGCAGTCTGCTTCTGGTTCTTTCTCTCGGCAAGGAGGGAAACGGCGCTCAGGCAATCAAGGGAGAGATTCTAACAAGCGCCAATGAGCTTTGCCGGATGTCGGCCACTCCTCTTTCCCTTCCCGTGGGCGCCAAGATTTCCGCCTTTTACCATCAATGGCGGAAGATAACTTCAGATCAGTGGGTCCTGGATTTGGTCAGCAAGGGACACACTTTGGAGTTTTTACAAAAGCCTCCCAGAACGCCGCCCAGGGTCCCCCTCCCCCTCGCCTGCGCTTACTCTTCAAAGAAGCCTTAAAGATGCTACGCAAGAACGCAATAGAACTAGTCCATCCTTCTCAGAAAGGGCTGGGCTTTTATTCACGCTTCTTCCTTGTGGAGAAAAATTCAGAAGAGTGGCGTCCAATATTGGATCTGCGCAAACTCAACAAATATCTAAAGAAACAAAGTTTCCGCATGGTAACGTTGAAGGACATTCTGAATTGTCTCAACGAAGGAGACTTTCTGGCTTCTCTGGATATGCAAGACGCATATTTTCACATCCCTATTCACCCCAACCACCGCAAATTCCTAAGATTTCAAGTGGCCGGCGTCCATTTCCAATTCAAAGTCCTCCCATTCGGCCTCAAATCGGCCCCCAGAATCTTCACGAAATGCCTGGCTCCAGTGGCTGCAATGTTGAGGTCCCTGGGACTCCAGGTGTTCCCATACCTCGACGACTGGCTGTTAAAGGGTCCCACCAGTCACTCGACCATGGAGGCAGTCAACAAAACACTTTCACTGTTTTCGAATCTAGGACTGACCCTCAATTCTCAAAAATCTCAGCTCCAACCTCGTCAACGATTGACTTTTCTGGGTGCAGTCTTGGACACATGCCAGTGCAAGGCATACTTGACACAGGAGCGCCAAAACAAGCTCGTCAAACTGGCAAAACAAATATCCGCAAAAAAGTCACTTTCAGTTCGGATATATGCTTCCCTTCTGGGGATGTGTTCATCTGCGATCAATCTCATTCCTATGGCAAGACTCAGAATGAGACCGTTGCAGGAAGAGTTGCTTCGTCAGTGGAAGCAGGTCGAAGGATCATTCGACGACCGCATCAAAGTCACTGTCAAAATGAAACGGGCTCTTCTCTGGTGGTCGAAGACGCACAACTTGTCGCCGGGCCTCAACTTCCTCCAAGAGATTCCGGACTTCACTCTGACTACGGATGCGTCCATGGAAGGTTGGGGAGGTCACCTTCAGATCCAGGGAAGATGGTCTCATCAGTACCAACAGATGCACATCAACATATTGGAACTCAGGGCCATTTTTCTTTCCCTGCAAGCTTTTCTACCGAGGATCGTGAATTCGTCCGTCCTGGTGCGCACGGACAATACCACCAGCATGTTCTACATAAACAAACAGGGAGGAACGAAATCTCTTACCCTGTCACTGCAAGCTCAGGAAATGTGGGAATGGGCCTTACAGCACGGCATATCCCTCAAAGCAGAGCATGTTCAAGGGGTTCGAAACTCTCTAGCAGACAGTCTCAGCAGAACTTTTGTGGACTGTCACGAATGGGAACTCAAACAACATCAAGTAGACACAGTTTTTCGCCTTTGGGGGAGACCAACGCTGGATTTGTTTGCCACGCAACAAAACAGCAAGTGCCTGTTTTATGCCAGCAGGTTCCCAGGACGGGGGTCAAGAGGAAACGCCCTCCTCATGAGATGGACCGGAATGTTTGCGTACGCTTATCCTCCGATTCCGCTCATTCCGAAAGTCCTGCAAAAGATGAAGAGGGAACACTGCACTCTCATTCTCATTGCTCCACGTTGGCCAAGACAATATTGGTTTCAAGAGCTTCTCCTGCTGTCTCAACAGCCTCCGTTTCGGCTCAAACCGACAATGTCGATGCTGACAAGAGAGGGCGGTCAGATCCAACATCCAGATCCTCAATCGCTGCACTTGCACGCTTGGCTCCTGATTTCCTAGAGTTCAAAGACCTAAACATTCCCTCGGAATGCAGGAAGATATTGTCGCAAGCACGTGCGCAAAGTACCATCAAAACATACCGTTTCAAGTGGAAGAGGTTTTGTTCATGGTGTGGAGATAATGACGTTCATCCGCTGCAGGCTCCTCCTGAAGCCATCCTTCCATACCTGCTTTCTCTGGCTAAATCAGGTCTAGCCTTTTCTTCTATTAAAGTACATCTGGCAGCAATCTCCAGATTCAGGAAGAACTCCAACAAACCATCCTTATGTTCTTCCTCCTTGATCAAACAATTCCTTAAAGGACTCTTCAGAGTTTTTCCTCCAGTTCGTCCTCCTCCTCCGGAATGGGATCTTAATGTAGTCCTTTCCCAACTTCTTAAAAGGCCCTTTGAACCAATCCATAAAGCGGAACTGAAGTTTCTGACTTGGAAAGTTGCAATCCTGTTGGCTCTTACTTCTGCTCGCAGAGTTAGTGAAATACAGGCGTTCACTATTACTCCCCCTTTTCTGCAGTTCTCTAAGGACTTTGTTACACTTAGGACCAACCCTAAATTCATTCCTAAAGTGCCAACTCAATTCCACATTAATCAACCGGTCAAACTCAGAACCTTTTTCCCGGATCCGAAAACTCCTGCAGAGAAGGTTTTACATTCTCTAGATGTCAAAAGATGTCTGAAATTCTATCTGCAAAAGACGAAAGACATACGTAAATCTACACAACTGTTTGTTGCCTATGGAAGACCCACCTTCGGTCAAGCTGTCACAAAAGCAACTATTGCCAGGTGGTTGTCCTCCACAATTACCTTCTGTCATGACAAGGCCAATAGACCTTTATCAAGGAAGGTCAAAGCTCATTCCACAAGAACAGTGTCGACATCTACGGCCCTTTTCGCTGGAGTGACTCTAGAGAACATTTGCCGAGCTGCTACTTGGAAAAGTGTGCACACTTTTACCAAACATTACTGTCGGCAGTTCAAGATGACACAGCTGTTGGTGATGCAGTGCTGCAGCATCTTCTTCACTAAGGTTGGAAAGATTATATATTTTAAACTTTACATGTTTATAATGCTGTCCTATCTGTTATATTTGAAGGTTTTGATGCATATGTTATGTTAACATGTTTTGTACTCTATTACCTTCCTGGTTGTGTGGGGATTGATTTATATTTTCTTTGTCTCCCACCTTCCTCTATCGACAGACATGATGTTACTGCTTGCTATTCTGATTCAGGCATGTGAATCTATGAAAGATACCCTAATACTGGATAAGAAAACGAGTTACTTACCTGTAACTACGGTTATCCAGTATTGGTATCTTTCATAGATTCACATGCACCCACCCTCCTCCCCGGTAGGGCAGTTCTGGCTATGGATACTACTTCTCACTTGTGCTGGGAAAATCTGAGGAGAACTGCCTGAGCTGGGAAGGTTCTAGAGGGTGAGGACAGCTGATTGGCTGAGGCTAATATTTCAGGTCTTTTTACATAATGATGTAGATAGGCTGCTAAGTTTTGAGGCCTAGTTAGGCCTTTAGGCTTTTCCAGCCTACTACAAGAAATTTTAGGCACTGCTATTATATATTTTATTTACCGTGGGACTCCCGCCTCGACGACGGGGAATGATTCAGGCATGTGAATCTATGAAAGATACCAATACTGGATAACCGTAGTTACAGGTAAGTAACTTGTTTTCTTCTGTGTCTGACATCACATGTGGAGGAGATTTTTCCAAATCGATTCCTGCCCTGGAGTCACGTGTATGTTCTGTGGATGTAGAGTGTGAAAAATGAATTTGTGCATCCTCAAAATAAATTGAAATCATAGCAAATAAAAACTTGCACTACACTGCTTTAGAAACCCAAAGTTCTACTTGCATGGAAGACATGTGTTACTATGATGATAAGTGTGAATATCGTTATTGCACTACAACTCCCATGATGCATTGCTCCGTTCTGGTTTTACAGTGGAACTGGACTACTATTTATCTGACAATGAGTATGAGGACAGGACACACACACATTCATGACACACATTAATTGAACTAATTTGCATGCACCTTACCTTGTGTAGTTGTTGTAGGGTCTGAGCTATCAATGGTAGCCACTCCACTCACACTCTCTGGTAGCAGGGTTGATTCTATCAATTCCTCATGGGGTGCTGGTTGGTCCACAGAAGAAGTTCCACCACCTGTTTTGTTTGCCTCTTTGATTCTATCTGCCAGTCTCTCTTTTGATCTCAGTCTCATGTCGTACCATCTCTTTTTCATTTCTTCAATGGAGCGAGTGGTAGTTCCTACTGAATTCACTTTTTCCTGAATCTCCAGCCAGATTTTCCTTTTCCTTGAGTCAGGAACTTTCTAGTGATTTTTTTCCAAAAAGATCCTCATGGTTACAAACCATTTCCTCTCTGAGGATTTCTTGCTCCTTTTCTGAAAACTTTTGCTTCCTTTTTCTCTTTTCAGCTCTCATTTCCTCTTGTGCCTTCTGTGACTCCATTGCTCTCCAAACAGGTCTGCTCTGCCTCATAACACTCTTCCAACTGCCACTGGGTGTGGCTCTGGGAAGCAGGTGCAAGCAATCACTGGAACTTCCTGGTTGTGATGTCATCAGGCTGTTCCAGCATTGCATGATCCCGTTTTTGCGATTTCTTAATTTGCGAAATTCGCAAATTAAGGAATCGCATGAAAATCGCAATTTATTCTGCGATTTTTAAGAAATCGCACATTTATCGCAATTTCGATCATACATCCCATTTTGCGATTCCGAAATTGCGATTTGCAATTAAGAACTCGCAAAATGGAATGTTGATACATTTGCCCCTTAATTCTTTAAGTATCTTGAATTGATTTTCTGTCATAGAAATAGACACCACTAATTGTTCGCTGTTGTTTACTGGATTGGTCTTTCCTTCTGGCTCGTTTCTATACCCTTGGGGTTGAAGGTTCGTCTGTTTTTGCATTTGGTGGTCTTCTCCCAGTATCTTGCGTATTTGTGTTACCTAATTATTCATCTCTGTACTTCATCACAAAATCTGCCCCTATTCTTTTTTTGGGGTCTGATAAAGCTTCACTTGGAGACTCCAAATCCAATGTTGCAAGGGTATATGGAATATCTGCTTGTTGGATGCTTCCTGGTTTGATATCATATTTCTTAGCGAAGTGCAAACTCTTCCAAGTTTTAGTGATTTTGATCTTGTCTGAAATTACTATTTTTCCGCTTTATGATATCGTCTGCATATTCTACGATTTTATTAAGAATCTCATAATTTAGTGTGTGTCATCTGTTATTTGCAGAATTGTTGTGTCTGTACTTCCTGAAGCCAGAATAGAACTCATCCTGCAAGTAGTTGTCTTTTACTAATTGGTCTAGGTGCAACATGAGACAGCTTTCAATGATTTTGGCCAAGAAATGGAGACTAGAGATGGACCGGTAGTTATCTGGTGGCAGATATATGACCAATTTTCAGACTGTTAGCTGATTAACCTCTTTTTGCAAGAGGACATTTCCTGAGCCCAGTGAGGTAAGAGAACATTACACTTCTTTAGTCAGGTATTCCAAAAGAGAGTCAAGGGAGTGGTTGGAGGGACTTAACTTGGAAGTTGTGTGGTAGCTCTCAAGCTGTGATAAATCGCTGCAGGTATGCCAGTAACTGGGTGAGTTCCTGATGAGGGAAATGGAGCCATAGGAGGGCTTTAAGGAACATGATGCTTACATGTTTTTGATCATGCAGTCAAAGTAACACCTCAATTCTTATCTGGTTTGGCTGTTGCCAAGGTATTTTTGGCTTTTGTCACAGCTCTGATAACCTCAAAATGTTTTTTGTGCAATTATCAATCTGAGACTTGAAAGACTCACATTTTCTGCAAAGATGTGTTTTTGTATGGTCTTCTTGAGTAATGAAGGAATGGAATGAGAGACAAAAATAAAACGTGCAATACATGTAAAACTGTTTCAGTTCAAGAATATATTTACACTCACCGATTTTGCATTGAGAACCTGATGAGCTTCTATTGACACACTTAATGTATTCCAGTGACATTGGTGTGCTGTGGACACTTGATGCAGTGAATAATGTGACATGGAAATAGTGCCTTTGCACTGTTTCCCTTGAATTGAATTTGAATTTGTAAGATGCACAGCTACATGAAAGGGTTTCCCAGCGCCGGCCGGATAGGAGGTAGAAAAAACAAGGGGGACCCTAAAGGTAGCTGTGGACCAAGGGTGTGAATTACTTATTTTAAGAGAACAACGGTCCAGAGCAATTTCAAAAGATATAAACAAATAATAAACAGACCATAATAGGCTGTTATGGATTTATCCAAGTCCAGCCGGACATGGAGTTTTAATTAATGAATAAACAATGAATTAGTTACAACTCAGTACATGAGCAGTGTTTCAATGTAGTGGGGCACAGTCCTGTGCCATACTCAGAACAAGAGAAACACAGTGGAGAGATAGAGAGTAGTTTTGTGAGTAAGAAAGAAATTTAGAAATGTTCAGGCAAAAGAGAAGTGAGCTAGCGGAACACTTTTAAGATCAGTGTTACCAGTGTTTCACAGCATAGTACATACAGAAAGTAATACACAATGGTTTCACTGTATGACTATTAAAAGGTCGACGTTTCGATCCCACGCTCTAAAATATATTGGGATCATCATCAGGACATCACATATTTAGTTTGCCTGCATGAAACAAAATTACGCCTGTAGTGGAAAAAACAGGGAGAAAGAACAAGTAGATGGTTTTAAAATTGAGAGATATCAATGAGCATATTCCAAAGCTTAGTCAGATTCGGAATCGCAGTGACCAACGGACTCACAATAGTGAAAGAAAACGGGGAGAAAGAACAATTGGTGGTTCAAAAAATTGAGAGATAACAGTGAACACAATCCAAAGCAAAACTTTGTCAGAATCGGAATCGCAGTAGGCAACGGAATCGCAATAAAGACGGAAGGTGGCCAGGTTAACAAGCGAAACATTTCAATGTGCGAAAACATTTGTAGTAGCCCCGGTCGCAGTGTACAAAGAACGCAATGTGCGATTGTGACATGCCCGTCAGTTGTGGTACAAAATCGGATTTACCGGTGAAATTACCGAACTTCGAATACATGCGAGTGACGATTGCGAGTGGGGGGGCGTGATGAATTGACCCTGCTCGTCGTGATCCGACATGCTTGGATTATGGGTGGGGTGCTTACCTCGAAATAATACGAAGGAACTGTACGGGAGTACGGTTCCGCTGCGGGTAATCAGAGCACGCTCATGGGGAGGGTTACCATCTAGTGCTGGCGGCGTTCTGTTACTGTAAAAAGGGGGCGAGACGTTAAAAACGGGGTCTTAACCGGGTGTGCCAGTGCATAGTGGGGCAAGTGAGGCTAGTACATACCATTAGGATGGGCGGAGGGTTGCACAGAGAATAGTTAGGATTCGATAATCACGAGTTCAGGTTGGCGGTCCTTAGGTTTAAATGGATCCTCTGTGGGGCAAAACGTAAAAGTTAGTGAAACGCTGTCTCAAAGGGGACTCGTGTGTCTCAGCGGGCGTGGCGTTGAACTCACCAGTAAAAGGATCAATGTCCAGTGATCTTGTGCACGCGGTCCTCTGCAGCGACTGGGTTGTTGCTACGAAGGTGGTGGTACGGTGGCCATGATATTTACGTCAATGGAACCACAGGCTCGGGTCACGTGACTGGGGTAGGGATATCAGATGAGTGAGCCCGAGGGGCGGCCATCTTGGAGTGGTGGAGGTGGTAAGGGTGAAAGTGTTGGGATATACTATAAAGAGTCCGTTGTGGTGAATTAAAAAACGATCAGTGGTGAGAAAGTGACTTCTAGGTTCATTTATGCATTACGTTTGTAATTGTAATTGGATTACAATCATTTAGGTACATTTATGCATTAAGTGAAATCACAATAACATTTTTAGTTACATTTCCAGTCAGGCTCAGCAGTGGGTCAAAGTGCAGACATGGAGTATAGAAACTTGAACCAGTCTAGGCGCATTGTCTGATCAGTGTTCAATTTGAGCCTTGGTGGGGCTTATAGAAGGGTAGTCCAATCCTCACTGCGGTTGAGCCCGGTGCGTATGGTGTCAAATTGGATAATGCTTTTCAGTTCCTCCCTGTTCAATAGTTGGTTTAGATTTCCGCCTCTTGGTGGAAATTTGACCGACTTGAGAATTGTCCATCTTATCTCGTCCTCGGTGTGGTTTGCTTCAGAGAAATGTTCCACCAAGGGCGCGTTTGGGGTCCTGCATCTGATGCGACTCCTGTGTTGACAAATGCGTGTCTTGGCTTTTTGGGTAGTCTGACCAACATACATTTTAGAGCAAGGACACAGTATGGCGTAAATAACATTGTTGCTGTTACAGTTAGTAAGGGATTTCATAGGTACTGTTATGCCATTGTGAGTGAAATCGCGCGCTTGTATTCGAAGTTCGGTAATTTCACCGGTAAATCCGATTTTGTACCACAACTGACGGGCATGTCACAATCGCACATTGCGTTCTTTGTACACTGCGTCCGGGCCTACTACAAATGTTTTCTCACATTGTTAACCTGGCCACATTCCGTCTTTATTGCGATTCCGTTGCCTAATGCGATTCCGATTCTGACAAAGTTTTGCTTTGGATTGTGTTCACTGTTATCTCTCAATTTTTTGAACCACCAATTGTTCTTTCTCCCCGTTTTCTTTCACTATTGTGAGTCCGTTGGTCACTGCGATTCCGATTCTGACTAAGCATTGGAATGTGCTCATTGATATCTCTCAATTTTAAAACAACCTACTTGTTCTTTCTCCCTGTTTTTTCCACTACAGGCGTAATTTTGTTTCATGCAGGCAAACTAAATATGTAATGTCTTGATGATGATCCCAATATATTTTAGAGCGTGGGATCGAAACGTCGACCTTTTAATAGTCATACAGTGAAACCATTGTGTATTACTTTCTGTATGTACTATGCTGTGAAACACTGGTAACACTGATCTTAAAAGTGTTCCGCTAGCTCACTTCTCTTTTGCCTGAAAATTTCTAAATTTCTTTCTTACTCACAAAACTACTCTCTATCTCTCCACTGTGTTTCTCTTGTTCTGAGTATGGCACAGGACTGTGCCCCACTACATTGAAACACTGCTCATGTACTGAGTTGTAACTAATTCATTGTTTATTCATTAATTAAAACTCCATGTCCGGCTGGACTTGGATAAATCCATAACAGCCTATTATGGTCTGTTTATTATTTGTTTATCTCTTTTGAAATTGCTCTGGACCGTTGTTCTCTTAAAATAAGGCCAGATAGGAGAGCAGAGAACTAGCAGAAGGGTTTCAAAATTGAAACAACCAAGTCTTCAAGTTTTTCCGGAATGGGCCATAGGTAGTTTCCTCACGTAGTGAGACCGGTAAAAAAGTTCCACAAGGTAGGTCCTAAATAGGAGAAGGACAGGCAGCGCATGCGGGAGTGTTTGAATTTCGCGACCGAGAACTTCATCTGGTGGGTAGAGCGCAGAAGCCGCAAAGGTTGGTAATGCTATACTAGCTTTTGTAAGTATATGGGGGCCACTCCAGTTTTGATTTTGAACGTGTAGCAGAGGGCTTTGAATTTTATACCATTCCCCACCGTCAGTCAATGATGGCCACAAAGAAGGTTAGTTACTGATGAAGATTTTGGCACCCGCTTTCTGTACCACTTAAAGTGTTTGTATTGAAGCGTTATTTGAGCCCTGGTACCGAACATTGCCGTAATCCAGCCTAGAGGCAACAAGGGCATGGACTACCATTTTTTTGTGCAGAAAGGGGAATCTTCCATAGAATCTTTTTCATCCATTTTAGAATAGTAAAGTAAATGGCAGAAATCCTAGTGACTTGCTGATTCATCGTAAGATGATTGTCAATGAAGAAACCCAAGTCACGGACTTGGTGTACCGGCAGGGGCAGTGCACCCAATACAGGGGGCCTATGCTGATGGCCCCACTGATCATGCTTCTTCCCTAACATCATAACCTTAGTCTTTTCTCCGTTCAGTTTGAGCAAATTTTTTGCATCCATGATGCAACTTTGCTCAGACATGACTGAAGAGCTCAGGGGTCCGACCCCTTAACTGAGAAAAGGGCAAAAAATGATCTGGGTGTTGTCAGCATAGGAAAAAAAGGGAGAGACCAGCCTCTTCCATGACATCAGCCAAAGTACAGACATATACATTAAATAGCAAAGGACTCAGCACTGACCCTTGAGGGACTCCATAAGGGAATGGGTAGGAGATCGAGTTTGCAGATCCTGAGAAGACCTGAAAGGTTCGATCAGAGGGAAAGGATCCAATCCACTGTAATTCTACTCCAGCTATGCCTGTCCCTTGCAAGGCCCTCGACAGAATGGAGTGAAACACTGTGTTGAATGTGGCGCTGATGTCTAATATGATAAGGGCCACAGTTTCCCCTTCATCCAACTTCAGTGTTATCATTTCTGTAATTCCGAGAAGAGTTGATTCGGTGGAGAAACCAGCTCAGAAACCTGATTGTGAGGTATGGGGAACATTCTGGGATTCCACTTACGTGGTCAACTGTCCATTTATATGCTTTTCCAGAATGTTGGAAAAGACTGGAAGCAGCGAAACTGGACAGAAAAGACTGCAAGCAGCAAAATGGGACGGAATTTGGATGGCTTAGTAAGGTCGACATTGGCTTTCTTTAGGAGAGAGAGGACCATGGTATATTTCCATTCCCGAGGTACAATACCCTCCAACAAGGAGGCGTTCAGGAGATCAATAAATATAGCGAGTATGGACACATCTAGTTGTTTAATCACATGGAAGGGGAGTTCATCACGGGGGACCCCAAATGCATGTTTGCCAAAGTGGTCAAAGGTACTAGGTTCCAGGAGGGTCCAAGTTTCTAATCTATTATAGGAGATACTAATATCGAATGGCCTTTGTCCAGCAGACTCTGGGGTGGAGGTGATGGCAGGCCCGGCCTCCAGAAGCGGAGATTGAGGGTGCTTACTGAGCAATGCAGAGTGGATTTGTTCGGCTTTATCATTAAGATACAGTTCAAGTTCTGACTGAGTATCTGCGCCAGATAATTCTTTTACCACCTTAAAAATATTTTTGAGTAATTTTGGGACTGAGATTTTATGTGTAAAGAACTCCGCACGAGTTACTTTGCAGAGGATGTGGTATTCCTTAAGGGCTTTTTTTTATAAGCCACGTTGTCTTCTCCATGATAATGTTCCTCCATGTTCTTTCATGGGATTTACATTTAGATTTCTCAGTCCTCAACTCCATTGAAAACTAAGGAGCAGGTGGCAGTTGTCTTGTGGCACGCTTGCTAGACAGAGGGAGGCAGTCATCTACTGCTTGAGTAACCAATTATGGAATAAACCTAAGTCGGTGACAGTAAACTGTTCTGCCGCTGATTTGCTGTCTAATAACAGTTTATTTAGAACCAAAACATCCAGCTTTGCCCAGTTTCTTCCTTTTTTACTCGGCCGGTTGCTGGCGGGAAAGAAGAAACTACCAAAGAGAAAGATACAGCAAAGTGTTCGGACCAGCGCAGGGCTGCAGCTAAAATCAGGAAGATTAGAAATAATCTGATCTAACAAATGACCCGCAATATGGGTTGGACCTGAATTGCATAGATGAATGTTCATAGCTTCTAGATCAGAAATGAGACACCGACTCTTCGTACAATTAGAATCGTGTAAGTTCAGATCACCCAGAATGGTGAAATTAGCGATCTTCAGGATGTGAGGGGTTGCTTGATCTGCAAAGAAAGTGCCCACGGCCCAGGAGGGGGGGATACATCAAACTGTCAGAGAAAGTGAAATTGGGCGTGAGTCCCATTTTAAATAACAGGGCTTCACAGTCCGTGACAAAGAAGTCATCAGTTTTACATGAAAGGGAGCTTTTATGAATGACTATGCCGCCCCCCAACTTCAACTTCCTGTCTTTCTGTATGATAGAGTAATTAGAAGTGCTGCTGCAACATCAGGTTGTGAGCTTTCCTGTAAAACTTGTAAACTTGGGGATTTGTAGAGCGCAGTAGTTGCCCGAGGGCGTCCAAGCGCTAGGAAAGTCGTAACCCTACGGTGCACAGGGGAGGGAGACCAGAAGAGAGGATAGCGGATTTAACAGGCAGAAATGAAGAGATGGGTCTTCAGTTGTTTGCGAAATATGTTAAGGTTCTGGGTGGCTCTAAGATGAAGTTGTAGGGCGTTCCAGGCCTTTGCTGCGTTGTACATGAACGTTCTTCCGCCGGTTCTGGATCTCTTTATTCTTGGAACAACTGCCAAGAGGGTCTGGCTAGAGCGGAGATTCCGCTTCGGGATGTATTGACTGATCAGATTACGGGTAATGATAGGACCCATGTTCCAGAAGGCTTGGTGGGCTGTACATAGCGCCTTGAACAGAACCCTCTGCCGGACCGGTAACCAATGGAGGCTTATTAGGCCGGTCCTAACTGAGTGTCTGCGGGGGATTTTAAGTAAGAGGCGAGCAGCGCTGTTCTGAACAGTTTGCAGCCTTCGAAGGGTATATTCAGGTGCACCCAGGTAGAGTGCGTTGTTAAAATCGAGCCGGGAGTGAATGAGTCCTTGGATGGCTGCCTGTTTGGCTTCCAGGGGAGAATGGGGAAGATTTTATTTAGTACCCTCAGAATGGAAAAACATGTGGCTGAAAGTTCAGTGGCTTGGATACTAAAGGAAAGTGAACTATCCAGCCATACCCCAAGGCTTTTGATGGTGTTTTTTGGGGTTGGCGGTGGCCCTAGGCTAGGGGGCCATAGGGAGGGGGGAAATACCGGTTCTGAGGGTCCTAGAAGCATTAGCTCAGTTTTATCTCTGTTCAGTTTCAGGGCTGATGACGTCATCCAGCTCCTCACTTCCTCTAGGCAATCTCTGAGCCCGCCTGGCGCTGTTCGAGATGTCTCTTGCGCCAGTGAGACCACCAGCTGTGTGTCGTCCGCATATGAGATGATGTTAATTCCAAAAGGGCGGACGACACTAGCCAGCGGCCTCATATATAGGTTGAACAGAGCCGGCTCAGAGAGGAGCCCTGAGGAACTCCACAATTTAGGGGTCTACTGGAGGAAGCTGAATCGCCATCAAAAACCCTGAAAGACCTGTTCCTCAAAAAGGATTCAAACCAGGTCAAGGCTCCGTCCTTAATCCCCACACTGGACAGGCGGCTCAGTAAGGTGTCATGACACACTGTGTCAAAAGCCGCGCTTAGATC
This sequence comes from Lissotriton helveticus, assembly GCF_964261635.1. Lineage (NCBI taxonomy): Eukaryota > Metazoa > Chordata > Amphibia > Caudata > Salamandridae > Lissotriton > Lissotriton helveticus. Next base: position 1,638,610,297 of record NC_136068.1, on the reverse strand, counting down.
AAGGAGGATCACTGCCACTGATCCTCCCTGATCCAAGATTTTTCTCGCTTCCTCTACGACCATGAGGAGGGCGGTCTCTGTCCCGTGCTTGGGTCGGAAACCCGTCTGAGTGGGATCTAGTATATGGTGGTCCTCTAGATAGGCCACCAGCTGTTGGTTCACATATTTCTCCAGGACCTTGCTCAGCCAAGGGAGAAGAGAAATAGGGCGATAGTTCGCCAGATCAGACGGGTCCAGATTGGGATTTTTAATCAGAGACCTAACCATGGCCCGTTTCCACTCGGGGGGGGGGACAGTGCCAGAGGAGATGGAGGAGTTTAGAACCTCTCTGATGACAGGCAAGGTAGTGTGGGAAGCTGCCATTAGGATATCAGGGGGGGCAGGGTCGGACGGGGAACCTGATTTAACACTGAGAGCCAGTGATTCCAAGGTGGAAAGGTCTAGTGGGGGGAAGTGAGATAGATTGTAGGGGGTAGGGGGAAGCGACAGGTTGGGTGGGATGTTAGGTTGAGTGGGCGGGTCAGTGTTTGGAGAAGAGAAGGATGAGTAGATTTTGTTTATTTTCTGGTAGAAAAACTCGGCGATGGCATCACACTGGGTGACCGATTTCTCGACATGCACCGCTGGAGATGGGTTGATTAGCTTTTTAATGATTTGAAATATCTCTTTAGGTTTGGAACTAGCATTCAGGATCTTTTCAACGAAGTACGTTGATTGTGCTGTTTTTATTTGAGATTTGTACTCGTTTATAGTTTCACGGTACCGAATTTTGTTATCCACCGATTTATCTAAGCGCCAGCGTCTTTCCGCTCTTCTGCAGAGACGCTTTTTTTCTCCGAGGGATTGAGTGTACCACGGGGGGTGCTTTTTTGAGGTCTCTTCAGTACAGTCTTGCTCATTGGGAGCGTACAGTCAAGAGTTTGGGAGATCCAGTTGGTATAGGCCAGATTTGCTAAGGCGGGATCATCCTGGATTTCTGGTTGTGAGCTGGCCAGTTTTGTGCACCACTTATCCACCTCAAGGCGCGCCCAAGCCCGCCTGAGTTTGACGGTGGGAGCTGAGGGAGAGGGTTTAAGTGTGGTCCATTTAAAGGGGATTAAAAAATGGTCCGTCCATGGTAGAATAATGCCTGGGCCCACTGATATCTCAGAACAGTTTGAGAAAATTGGGTCTAATAAATGACCTTTTTCGTGAGTGGGGGTGGGGACGTGTTGAGTCAGTTGTAGAGCTGCTAGGTCATCTAGTGGGATAGCAGCTGCGCGATCTGAAGGGGAGTCGAAATGTAGGTTCAAGTCACCCAGCACAGTATACCTAGAGGAGGTACTGACTCTACTAGCTATATTCGATGGAAGGGATAGAAGAAAATGGTTCGGGGGCCGGGCGGACGATAAATGAGAGTGCCTGCGAAGCAGATGTTAGGTGAGAGGTTGATGTTAAAGTCCGTGCTTTCGCAGTCTGAAATGGTCTCCGGGGAGAGACGACAGAGGTATTGCTCCTTGTGAATGATGGCAAGGCCTCCTCCTCTCCCTTTTGGACGGTCTTGCCGAGACATTTGATATCCGGTGGGGAGGGATTCAACTATCGCTGGATTGGAGTCCCTGGTAAGCCAGGTTTCCGTGAGGAAGAGCAGATCCGGGGTGTGCTCTTCTATCAATATGGCTATTTCTGTGCTGTGCTTGGGCAGCGAGCGGCAGTTTAGCAGGAGCATTTTGAAAACCTGTGTAGCTGTTGTGCGCATGCAAGGTTTAAGAGGCGCAGAACAGTTAGGGCAGATAGGAGGAAGGTCTGTGGCTTGGAGGGAGTGCCACATGCATGAGGTAACCGGAGGTCTTAGTTGATAAAGGCAGTCTGGCGAGTAACGTATAAGTGCTGACCGTTGGGGGATAAGGGGGGTGGCCCGGGGCACGGTCTCGGCGCGGACGAGCGCAGACGAGCTTGCCTTATGCGCGCCTTCGGCGCGCAATCGTCGCGCCCGCTGTGCTTGTCCGCTGCGCTTCCTATACATGCACATTCTTATGGGCTGAGATTTGATAGGGGGGCGTGGCCTCGGAGTGGGCGTGTCCTGCTCCGGGCGGGGAACCTGGGTTTTCCACAGAGCAGTCCCTGTAGCCTTCCCAGCGCTCGTTTTTATCAGGGACAGGAGCCTGCACACAGTATTCGTGTGTAGGAGTGAAGAGGGACGTGCAGTTTTAAAAATTACAATTTCAAGTTTTTAAGTTATAAAATCAGCAAAGCATGAACACAAAAAGCAGTCTCCCGGCTGTGCCTCAGGAGGAAGGTGACTAACCGGCGCACTAGTAACTCAGCGCTAACCAGGTTTCAGTTAAAAAGTCAGCATCTGGTTGATTATTCATCAGGAAATCAAAGAAATCGTGTTGATGTTTAGGTAGGGAGCGGCAGTTAATGCTGTAAAAATTATAATGTATAGGAAGGAAAGGTGCCTATTGGGGACGCCCTTTTAGGTGAACTTGCCAGGTCGGGTTGTCCAGCTTCATCACCAGTGTGCCTAGCCCTAGTATAAAAGTTTTTGTTGAGAATGGACTCAGCAGGACAAAACCAACAATGCCGGCAGTAGGTGTGGAAGTCATCAGCTTTTAAAATATTGCATTTGGGGGAATAGGCCTGGCGTAACTCGGACAGTTGTTTAGTAGTATAGAATAATCTACAAACCTTATTTGGTCCAGGGGTCGTGGCCGCTGGTAGTGGATGGGGTCAGAAGGGCTTTCCTTTGGCACGCTGTCGGTGCGTCCGCTCCCGGGCCATTAAATAGGGCCAAAGGCTGACGTGGTGTAAAAACCACTAGAATGCCAACCGAATCGTCAGGCACACAGAAATAGCCTCACCGAGGACCGGAGACTTGTGAATAAAGTGCAGTAGTCAGGGGCACATTGAATCAGAAGCACATCAAATTCATTTCATTTATGGAAGAAATCTGTTTTAGTAGACATTGGAAAGATGACTCATGTGATACACAGCCTTCTGCCTACAACCACAAGGGCCGGCGGCTACCAACAGTGCTATCAAAGTCATACCAGAGGCTCTGTAGTCCGGCCAACATCCCGTAGGAAGACGTCAAGTTGAATCAAGGCTATGCCCACTATTTGGCGGGTATCGTCAGAATCAGTGTGACCCAACATAAGAGTCAACTAGAGATGGAAACAACAACAATAAGAAGAAAAAGGAAACCCCCTCCCACCCACCCACACCCTCCCATAACAAGAAGCCCAAGGAAAAGGAAAAGAAAGGGGACTCCGCATCCAGGTAACAGGGGGAGGTATCGAGTGCAGGACCTGCAAATGTTTGGGGCAGGTGACCTCCCGGAGATCATTCGACAGCAGGGCGATGAAAGGCGCCCAGAGTTCAGAGTATTTCTCGCTCTTCTGATTCTGAATCAGGGAGAGCCGTTCCATTGCCAAGATCATCCACAGCCATTGTAACCATGTAGAATGTTCTGGTACCATTGTGGTGCCCCTGTATAGTAGGATCACCTGGCGTGCCACCAGGAGAGCCAATGCCATTTGTCTGCCGCGCAATGACCGCAGAGGAGAGGGGATTGGAGATCCCTAAAAGGGTATAAGCTGGGAAGCGAGGTATCTCTGTATCAAATGCCGCATCAATATCATTGAGAACCAAATCCCAAAATCGCTCTAGTTGCAGGCAGTGCCAGAGGAGATGCGCTAGTGAGCCCGACATCCCACAACCACGCCAGCATTCCTCCGTGTAATTTTTGTTCCATTGGTGAATCCTAGCGGGGGTGAGATACCAATAGGTCGCGACTTGATTGAGTACCAGCTGTATTATATGCTGTGTGGTGTGTTCTATAATGTATGTTATCCCATTCCTTGTCCATGAGAACCCTGCCCAATTCTGCCTCCCACCTAAGTTGTCCAAGAGTGCGAGTCCCTCTCTGACCTGGAGTGAGGTGCAAGTAAAGTTCCGTTATGAGGTGTTTATCATCTTTCTTTGCTACCCATTGTTCGAAAGGAGTAAGCTTGCGTGAGGCCTGCGAAAGGCACGCTCTAGAGGTAGCTCCGTGTCGCAATTGTAAACATTAGTATTCATCGGAGCATCGGGCTAAACAAAATGATGCCCTGAAGAGCCTGCTTCTCTCCACCTCTGGGCGACCGCAGATTTCACACCAGGAGGAAAGTCTGGGTTTATATACTAGTGGCGTCATAGGGGAGGGAAATGTTGTGAGGTCTTTCGTGATTGCTACTTTATCCCACACCTTCAGGGTGGCTGCAGTAACCGGGGATGTATAACGGTTGCTACTTTATCCCACACCTTCAGGGTGGCTGCAGTAACCAGGGATGTATAAAGGTCCGAGAGCGTAGGCGACGGGGAAGCCAAAGTTCTCGCCAGATGTTCGCGCCAGCTACCACTTGGTCCATGAAGGTCCAGTGCTTCTTCTTGGCTGGTTCCATTCTAGCACATAGCGCAGATGTGCCACCTGCATATATCTATGAATGAGAGGTAACTGTACCCCTTCCTCGTCCCTGGAGCGCAAGAGTTGCGCCAAGGAAAGGCGCGCCACCTTCTTGCCCCAGGTGAAATGATTTAAAGCCAGCCGTAGAGTCCGAGGGTCTGGAATAAGTGCAAAATAGGAGGCAAACGCATCATCTTGGCCGCTGCAATGCGACCGCACCAAGATAGTGTGTGTTTAGCCCACCTTTCTAGGGCTTTTCGTGTCTGCGCCACTAGCGCTGTGTAGTTCACTTCCAACATGCGTGGAATCAAGGGAGTCCGGAGGATGCCCAGATACGGGACTGGATCATTTGACCAGTGCAAAGGGAGAGATCGTTGGAGTGCCTCCATCTGTGCCCGTGGTAGGGACAGGTTAAGTACCTGCGATTTGGTGAGATCTACTTTAAAGCCCGAAATTCGGCTGAAGGCCTCGAGTTCATCCACCAGTGCAGGAAGTGAGGTAAGTGTCTGTGCGAGGGAGAGGATGATATCATCGGCATATAAGCTTACCTTGTGATATTCACCCCTGAATTTGAGGCCTTGAATATCGGGATGGTCTCGGATCTTCTAAGCAAGAGGTTCCATGTAGAGGGCGAATAAAAGGGGTGAAAGGGGGCACCCTTGCCTGGTGCCCCGGTCAATGTTAAAAGGAGCTGAGGAGACCCCATTAACCCGGACGAACGCCCGAAGGGACTGATAAATGCACTGTATCCAAGGGATAAAACGGGGACCGAAGCTACGGAGGACGTTAAACAGGTATGGCCAGCACACCCTTTCAAACGACTTCTCCCCGTCGACCGAGAAGGGCCTTAGAGCGATGAACACTGTCGATGAGATGCAGGAGGTGCTTGGAGTTATCGCTTCCTTGCCGAGACTGAATGAATCCTGCTTGGTCGGGGTCGATAAGGCCAGCCATGAGGGGATTCAACCGCGCAGGTAGTATGCCAGTAAACAATTTCGCGTCTATCTTGAGCAGTGAAATTGGACCGTATGAGCCGCATTGGCTCAGGTCGTTATTAGGTTTAAGGAGCACAGAGATTGCTGCCTCTCCCATCGAGTCAGTCATTGCCCACTATCTTGAAAGGTATTGAAGAGATGAGTGAAGAGAGGGGCCAATGGCAGAACGTTTGTAAAAAAGAGCTGGGTACCCGTCTGGGTCAGGCGATTTGTCTAATGTCAGTCTTGCAATGGCGGAGATAACCTCTTCCAGTCTGATAGGGTTTTCAAGAGGGTCCACTTCCGCCTTCGGAAGGCGGGTGAATCGGCTTGCCGTTAGATAATCCGGCGCATCAGATATATTGTGATGATCGGGGCTGTAAAAAGGAGGTGATAAAACCAGCAAAATTCCTCGACAATCTGGGAATCCAGATGAAGTTCCTCTCCCAAAGAGCTTTTGAGGAATGGGATGGCCCCTGCAACTGCCCTGGCGTGTAGCTTCTGTGCTAGCACCTTCCTGCATTTGTCCCCTTCCAAGTAAAACTTATGTTGTAGGCGAATTAGGGCATATTCGGCCCTGTCTAGGCGTTTAGGAAGAGTTTGTTTCTTCTCCATCGCGCCACACCCGAGGAGCCCCGGTGCGTTTGTGGATCGCTTATAATTCTGTCACCTCCTGCTCAAGAGCTACATGGACCTCCTTCCGTCTACGTGTCATGGCCGAGGAGATGGCCATGAACGTCCCGCATAGAACCGCTTTAAGTGCATCCCATCCCATCCCATCCCATCCCATCCCATACCATGACCAAGTAGGTCTTGTTGTTGTCGTTAAGCGATAAATATTCCTCGATTTTAGAGCATGCATCCTCGACCACCTCGGCGGATTGTAGGAGACCCACTCGGAGCCGCCAAAGTACAGGTGCATATCCAATTCCTTCAGGCCGTAGAGAGAGGGATACATGTGCATGATCTGAAAGGGAGCGTACAGCTATTGATGCATCTTGAACCCTGGGGAGGAGTGCGTCAGATACCAGTAGCAATTCTAGTCGCGCATATGTTTTATGTGCTGCCGAGTAGTATGTGTAGTCGCGCGTGTCAGACATCACGGAGGCCATTCTCCGCTAGCCAATGTTTCCCCTCGGAAGAAAGGGCTCCTATCTGTGTGTAGCGCTGTCCTGACCTGTCCCAGTCGTTATCCATCACCATATTAAAGTCTCCATCTATTACTAGCGCGGAGTCTGGCAACGCCAACCCTTCCATCAAATGCCTCCTGCTGTAAATTGGGAGCGTATATGTTGAGTAGGGTGAAGACCGTCGAGCCCCATTGAATCCAAAGAGCTAAAACCCTCCCCTTGGACTTATAGAAGGTAGATAAGACTTTGCCCTCAAATTTGGCTCCCAGTAAATTGGCCTCCCCATTCTATTTCCCCACACCAGAGGACCAGAATAGGCACGGGAAGCGGCGGGAACCCATACGTGGAGTGTCTTTGGCAAGCAAATGGGTCTCCTGGGGCATACAAATATCACCCTGAGACTGCTCAAGAAGGGAGAGAATTGCAGTGCATTTCGCGGGGTGATTCAGGCCTCGGACATTGAGGCTGACAATTTTCAGGGCTCTAGGCATAGGCAAGGGCTAAGAACATGATGGCTGAGCAGAGGGGTATCGGAAGCGCGCTGCATAAGAAGCGGACTGGTGTATGCAAGGGGCAACGGTTGCTACAAATGATACAGAAAGTCCCCAAAATAAAAACAAACCCGAAAGCAAGAAAGGATAGAGAGAAAGAAAAAAACACCCAAACATGAACAGTACATAACTTTACGGCCCAAGAGGGCACAGTCCCAAAATAGTGTAATCGTGTGGTGACGTAGAAGAAGACCAAATGCCACGTGGCCAAGGCTTGAGACAATGAAGAGGGACAAGAGACGAAAGTTTGTCTGGTGGAGAATGTACGGAGAAGATGGAGCCTTGCTAAAGAATCTCCAAACTCTGTATCAATCAGCTTACGAGCTGCAAGAGGGAGTCCAGGGAGTCTGAAAGGGTGGACCACTCAGGGGCTCCTCCGGCTCCGCCACAGTACTCCCATTCCCCTGGTATAAGTGAGGGTGACTTAGGGTGTGCGTGGGTGATTTTGGGACTTGAGTGTTGAGAGGGCTGCGTCACGCTCCTTCGCCATCTCTTCTGGGCCTGGTTTGGTGTAGGCCGAAGTTTTGCCGACTGTTCGCGAACGGGGGAGCATTTTCTTGTCCGGCTTTGATGGACTGTTCCTTGGTGTTAGATTTGTGTCAGCAGCAATTCCTAAGAGGTCCAGAGCTTCGGTGAGAGAGCGTATCTGCCGCAACTTCCCTTGATGCTTGAAGATGATCCAAAAGGGGTGGCCCCAAGAGTACGGTATCCCCTTTTCCCGAAGGTGGGATGGAACGACTCGGAATTCTCTCCGTTTGGCTAAAGTCGATGCTGCCAGGTCTTAAAAGAGGGCCGGAGTGTGCCCTCTGAAGTGGATCGGTTGGGCTACTCTCGACAGGCGAAGGATCTGTTCTTTCAACTGAAAGTCATGCACACAGACGAGCACATCGGGTGGGGAGGTCTTTCCGCCTCTGGGAAGGCCCACACGATGGACGCGATCCATCTGGATCTTTTGCGGACAGTCGTCACTCATTACTTCTCTGATCTAGAATTTGCTTTTACGGAGACCCGTCCCAGGTACATTCTATTAACAGTTCTCCTAACATCTACCCAGTGCCACTCTTTCCCTGTCCACTTCTGTCAATCAAACTGGCACGTCCTGCCACTTGTCTTTCAATCCAATACCCTCCAATCTCACCCTCTTCCAAAAACCATACACTCAAACTATCCATACCCATCTTCTTTTGTCATATTCCCCTCTCACTATCTTTTTTTCACATTGTCATACTCATTAGGCTGCTCCAGAGGCCAGCTCCCTTCTGTTAGCCCGTCTTCTTTTATGAGATCAGAAAAAAGACGAAGGTAAATACTCCTATAGATTTCTTGTAATCAGCAGGTCACAAACTCAGTTTTCCATGCATCTGAGATTAGAAAATGAAGTATGATGAAAGAGTGTAACAGTAACAACTATCATTTACAACTTTTAAAACATAAAAAATATTGTATGAAAAAAAAGCTATCCCCTGCTTCCCCATCACCACCCAAAGTCTTCGGTCACTTTCATCCACATACTCTGTCCCCCATCATCACCCACATTAATCAAATGTTACTCATTTATGGCTCTTACATCACATAATACTTCTGGGACCTAACATACGAAATGGTTTAATAGTTGCAAACCCTCTGATTCTGGAAATCTGAGAGTTTGTAATAGCTAAAACAATTTTTGTCGATTTACTAAATCAAAGTAACAATCTAAAAATGTTTTTTGATTTAATAAGTGGGCAGTGGTGGGCCGAATTAGCAGAATTTGAATACACAGAGGTATTGTACTGTAATTGCATTTATATAGCGCCTACTACCCCTGACGAGGCATTGAAGTACTTTTTCAGCGAGTAGCATGCTACTCCTGAACCCATATGGGATTAGTGTTGAATTAATTTAGTGAAATCTGAAAGTAATTTGAAAGGTGGATAGGTTAGTCAGTTATTTGGATTCAGAAGGATAGAAGAGAGTAAGAGGTTTGCATTTATTTAGCGCTTGCTACCCCTGGTAGGGTGTTGAAGTGCTTTTTTGGCGAGTAGCACGCTACTCTGGAATTCATAAAGGATTAGTGTTGAGTTAGTATAGTAAAATATGAAAGTAATTTGTGTGCTGGGTATGTTTTTCAGTTATTTGGATAGAGAAGGGTAGCGGAGGGATAGAAGAGGGGAAAAGGTTTGCATTTATGTAGTGCTTGCTAACCCTGATGAGGTGTTAAAGCGCCTTTACGGTGAGTAGCAGGCTACTCTGGAACCCATAAAGGATGAGTGGTGAATTAGTATAGTGAAATATGAATTTAAGAAGTGGACATGTTAGTCTGTTATTTTGATTGAAATGGATAGTGGAACATAAATAACCTGTGAGATCCCACGAGGTTTCTGCAATGGACGTAACTAGACATGTTGTACTGTCATTTAGTGCAGGGAACACACTCCCAGTGCAAAAACAATAGAACAAACGGTACCACTCAGTGCGCCAGAGGGTGCAGCTGCTCAAGTTGATTTTACTGCTGTTAGAGTCAAGTTTCTTCTCAATCAGCAGCCTTCAGGTTGCAAACGGTTGCAACTGCCTGCAACCACCCGTGTTAGGAAATTGTCACGCATGTACCCCTAGCGACTGGAAATCACGTTGGTGGGCACCAAATCTTGCTCACCAGTTTACCATTCTGGAGCCACGTGAGAATAAAATCCCACCACGCTGCGATTGGTGGAAGTTGACCAGACTCTGTTACACCAGTAACACTGAGTCCCCAAAATGACACTAATTATGCACCTGAGACATAATATTTCACCCACCCCTATAAATGGGTAGGTAAACATGAACAAATCCCTATTTGGAATGGACATTTTAAGGGCATCCCTTGTAAATACTGAATCTTTAAGAGATGTATGTACATCAATATTTTTTCACCAAATCATAATTGCTGTCAAATCATTTGCAAACAGGAAGTGCATGGCTCTTCTGTCTACAAAATGATGCAGCTGATACAAAGTTCCTTTAAAGTCTTTAAGGTGAACTTTATCACAGATGTCAAGCTATTCTTTTTACAGGTACCAGGTTACAAGCTAATACTAAGTAGATGGCTTAAGTGCCAGTTCCTGAGGGGGTGGGGAGGGGGACGATACTGATCTTATGCAAACAAGCAATGGCAAAGCCAATAGGTCTCTGCAATGCAAGAGCTATTGGTGTTGCCAATGCCTCTTGGAATGTTACATGGCTAAAATCATGGGAAAAAGTACTATGACAAGAACAGTGCTGGCCGAGTCATAATTTTTTTTTATGTCTGGCAGATGGGCGGATCAAGGAACACAAAATGGGGGTTTGGTATGGTAGGTACTCTTGCTCTGATCTGCATTGTGAAGTATGTGCAGCTCTCCCATACTCACTTTATATCACATTGCTGCTTTGTTTTTGCAAAGCAGCTTGCTAATGCCACATAATAAAACAAACAAACGCACGCACACACACACACACACACACACACACACACACACACACCCACACCCACCCACACCCACCCACCCATCCCCCCCCCCCTGCATGGCTGGGTTATATTAACGTCTCTGCATACACCAATGGGAAAAGTGGAAAGGGACAACAATGTGGAGTGTCACAACTAAAAAGGGCATTGTTCTTTTTGAAGTAGTCTACAGATCACTAGAGCCTCTGTGTTTGGAGGCATTACATGTAGGCACAATACACACCCAAGCCCCTTGGCACCCCAAACTTAATACCAGGTGCATCAATATTTAAGGGGAAGGAAAATTAATTTTTCAATTGAACCAAGTCCCAAGTTCCTCCTGTGGCCACTCTGTCTGTCCTGGTTGTGTCTTCATTTTTTCTCCTTGCCCTCTTGTGCATTCCATGCCTCCTGTACTTCCCATGTACACACCGTGCTCCCCACTTACCACTATGCCATGGATGTCGACTCGCCAAAATGCAAGGAGTAGCATAAGCAGCATTACTCATTTATCTTGGTCTTCAAAGGAAAAAGTCAGTCTCTCTCTCTCTCTCTCTCTCTCTCTGTCAGTCAGTCTCCCTCTCTGTCAGGCAGTCTCATTCTCGGTCAGTCAGCCTTTCTCTCTGTCAGTCTTTCAGTCAGTCAGTCTCTCTCCACTCTCTCTCTCTCTCTCTCGCTCCACTCTCTCTCGCTCCACTCTCTCTCTCGCTCCACTCTCTCTCTCGCTCCACTCTCTCTCTCGCTCCACTCTCTCTCTCGCTCCACTCTCTCTCTCGCTCCACTCTCTCTCGCTCCACTCTCTCTCTCTCCACTATCCCTCTCTCTCTCCACTCTCCCTCTCTCTCCACTCTCCCTCCTCTCTCTCTCTGGGGTGCCATGGGTACATTATCTACAAGGTCAGGGGGCCGCCAAGGATAGCCTGCCGGACCGCTGGTGGCCCGAGGGCAGTACTATGAGTACCACGGCTCTAGGATGATCTTGAGTAGTAATACTTGTTAGACATACACAGGTTGTTAAGAAATACACCGTTTTATTAGTTTGTTGGCAGAGCAAAATATTGCAACAAAAACAAGCATTGGCAAAGCCTAAAGGTCTTGCCTTTTTGAACAAGTGGCTTGCCAATGTCTTCTGCCGATGGCCTGCAGTATTGTTTAAAATAAACAAGCAGTGGCAAAGCCAAAAGGTCTGGCCTTTGCAAGAGCTACTGACTTTGTCAATATGTTTTAGCCATATTGTACACCAGCGTGTCTGTTGTTCAGCATGGATAAAGGTTAGTGGGATAAAGGAGAGTGGCGTGTCGAAAAGTGGAATGTGATGAAGTGGCGTAGATTATAGCTGAAGTGTCATGGAGTGGTGTAGAACCGAGTAACATTGAGGGTGTTGCGTAAAGTGGTGTAGAGCAGAGTAGATTGCTGTGTAGTGGCATAAAGTGGAGTAGTGTAGGAGAGTGGATTGGCAGAGTGGAGTATAGTGTTGTAGAGTTTGGCGTCAGAGTGGAGTGGTATAGAGTTGAGTGTTGTGGAGTAGAGCGGAGTAGTGTGTCATAGAATAGAGTGGAGTAAAGTGGCATAGAAGGAGTTTTGTAGTATTGTTGAGTAGAGTAGTGTGGCATAACATGGAGTAGAGTGTTGTGGCATAAAGCGGAGTAGAGTTTAATTGAATAGAGCATGACAGAGTGGAGTATTATAGCGTATAGTGTCGTAGCATGAAGTAACCTAGAATGAAGTGATGTAAAGTTCAGTGGTACAGAGTAGATTGATGTGGCATGCACTGAGTTTGAGTAAAGTTGTGTAGAGTGCATTGGCGCAGAGTATAGAGATGTAGGGTGCAGAGTAGATTGCAGTGGCGTAAAGTAGACTGTTTCAGAGTAGAGTGGAGTGGTGCAGGGTAGATTGCAGAGGTGTAGAGCGGAGCAGGGTAGAGTCGGTGGCATAGACTGCAGTGGTGCAGAATAGATTAGAGTGGTATGGCGGGATGCAGTGTGTAGTGGTGCAGAGTGCAGTACAGTTGAGCAGTGCAGAATAGAGTGCAGTGGCATAGAGTGCAGTGACAAGCACAGGAGTGCAGAGTGAAGTGACAAAGCGCAGGTGTGTATAGTGGTGTAGCGTGCAGTGACTAAGTGCAGTCGTGCAGAGTAGCGTGGCATTGAGTTCAGTGGAGTAGAGTGCAGTCTTGCAGAGCGTCAGAGTGGAGTGCAGCAGCACAGAGCAGAATAGTGGTGCAGAAAAGAGTGGTGAGGCTTAGAGTGCATTGGCGTAGAGTTCAGTGGCAGAAAGTGCAGAGTAGACTGTTGTAGACTGCAATGTTATATAGTAGAGTGGCGTAGAATACATTGGCATGAAGTGCAGTGGCCTTAAGTTGTGAGTAGAGGTGCATTGAGAACAGTGGTAGCAGAGGGGTGGTGTCAGAGTGGAAGAGTATAGTGGTGTTATCGAATAGAATGGCGAAGCGTAGAGTGATGTGGATTGGCATAGAGTTTTAGAGCAAATTCAGTCACCCATCCTTCTGAGATTGGAAAATTTAGAAAGATAAGAGTGTAATAGTAACAACTGCAAGATATCACACTTAAAAGAAGGAAGTATAGTATAAAAAATGAATACTTGGGTGATAGACATTAAATGTAAGAAATCACCATATGGTACCCTAATTTAACAGCAGAATTATTTGCATTTAGAATGGCACCCTTGACACTAACAGAACTCCCTGCCACCAAACGTGATTTCAATACAAGGCAAGGAGCCTACCTGACTCCCTCTATTCTATGTCCGGCATTAACCAAGACCAGGGTTCTCCAAAGTCGGTCCTAGAAGGCAAGATCCATGCTATATGTTTTTTAACCCCCCCCCCACCATTTAGATGCATGTAGTTATCGTACAAATCTGGCATTGTTCCAGCCCTCAAGGACTGATTTTGGGGAACCCTGGACAAGACATTTAAAATTTATTAAAATTACATATGTGACCTAGACTACTACTATTACTACTCCTACTCCTACTCCTCCTCCTCCTCCTCCTCCTCCTCCTCATCATCATCCCATCATCCTCCATCATCCACCATCATCCATCATCCACTTCAGCATACAGCTTGGGACAGGACAGTACAGCCATTGTGTGCAAGTGTTGGCATTCTTCCAGTTCACAAGAAGTAAATCCACACAAAGTAGTACCCTTAAGAGTCGGTGACAGTATGGAAAGCTTTACCTGTTTGGTGGCAAAAAAAGAGGAAATAGGTAGGAGCTAAGCTTTAGATGTGTGTTAAAAAAAGAGAAAGAGTTAGAGCTATTGGTGTTATAAATCTTTCTTACCTATATGTACTGGATTGAAGTGGATGTATGTTTTGTGTAGTGGAATTGTGTTGTGGTGGAATAATGTTTTTTTTGTAATTATCGAGTGTGGAATGGATGTGTGTGGAGTTGAATAGTGTGGCCTGGAACAGTGTGGTATAGAGTGAAACTATGTCGAGTGCAATTATGTGGCATGAAGTGGAGTGTTTTATGTGGATTGTTATGTGGTATAGAGTGGATTGATATGTGGTAATGAGAAGTGTGTAATTAGGTGGTGTTGAATGGTATTATGTGGATTGTAATTATGTTGCGTGGTGTGGCTGTATGGATTGGCGTTGTATTGAGTGGTGTTGTATGGCTCTGAGTGGAATAAAGTGGAGTGCAGTTGTGAAGCATTGTGTGGAGTGCATTTGGTTGAAGTAGTGTTGCATAGAGCGGAGGCGAATTATGTAGAGGAGTGGGTTGCATGGGTGGCGCTGCATTGTTTGGTGCTGCGTGAAGTAGTGTAGTTGTGTAGAGTGGGGTGACATTGTGCCGAATGCAATTGCGTGGAGTTGTGTAGAGTAAAGTAAAGCAAAGTGACCGGTGTAAAGCAGAGTGGTGGTAAGCCACGAGCACTGGTCTCGAGTGTTCTAGCTTAAAGGAACAAGTAGTGTCACAAACTGTCTAAGTAACATCACATGTAATCAGGAAAGTCCTTAAAAATAGGCGTAGTTCAAAGCCAACATTCAGAATACAAAATTTCTCGCAGAGACAGCCCAAGCACTGCCTCAGCAAGATCTAAAAACAGATAAATGGGAGAGGTAGGAAGGAGAAGATATCAGAGCGGTAGCCAAAGACAGAAAGGGTACCGAAGGAATGAGAAGATTGAAGACCACTGGTAACAGCAGAAATTGGAGTGCGCAAAGGGAGAATGAAGATAATTAAAAGTGGAAAGGGAATGAAAGGGAAAAAGCAGACCCCAAGAAGGAAGCATGAAAAGGGAAAGGAAAGTGGGCAAGAAAGGTGAAAAGTAGTTTCAGAGGGGAGAGTTGAAAGAAAGCGCACACAGAACAGAGCACGAAAGACTGGAACATAGGAAAGGAGCATGGTGAAATGGGAAGGAAGACTAAAAAATAGTGCAGGGGATGGAGAAAGGACGTATGACTCCGTTTTATAATATGTATGTATAGAAATAAAAGAACATTCAGGGAGGACAGGCCTATATCATTACTAGGCTTCACCTAATGCATCGCTTTGCTGCCAGACACACAATCGAGATTCATTCACTGTGACAGGGTTCTCTGCCATGAATAATATGCTTTACCTTATTATTTAACTCTCTCAGGGAAAAAATATAAAAATGTCTCCAGGAAAGGAAAAATAGGCAGAGAGAATTATGACGTTTTCATATTTTTTCCCTGAGCAAATTAACTAATAAGGTAAAATATATCAAATGACAGACAAACGGTTGTGGAATGGAGACGTTAAAAGTTGATTAATGCTCTTTACATGCTTTGCGGGGTTTATGTGGGGAGCCATATTCTCCCAAAAGACCAGAAATCCCCTTTGAAAAGAATCCTCAGATTCTGTCTGCTTCATGTCATGAGCCATCCAATCGCCAGGTTTCAATAGGCAACTAAAACAGCTCATCCGATCTTTGCAACTTTTAAGCATAAATACCTCAAACATAACTTGGTCCGCAACTATTAAGTGATTTGCCCAGAATCACAGGATCCAACGCTAGGACTCCATGCCGGTCCCCCCGTTTGAAAGTCAGCAGTTGTGACCATAAGACCATACCAGTTTTATTTATTTTTATTTATTAAGAGTTTTATATAGCGCAGGCTAGACCCGAAGGTATTAGAGTGCTTTACATAAGGTTCCACATATTAGCAAACTTACATCAGTTACATATTACCAATGATACCAATAAAAGCATTTAAGGAGCATAAGGAAAAGGAAAAAGGAGTGGGAAGGGTAAGGGGGTAGGAGAGAAAGGGGTAGCGTAAAGATACAACAGAGAGACGAAGGGAAGTTTGCCTAAGGTCTGGCTGGAGTGAGAAGGGTAAGGTGTAGGGTATAGATACAACAGAGAGACGAAGGGAAAGTCTGCTCAAGGTCCGGCTCGGTAGGTGACGGCTGAGGGGGAATCCGCAGCCCTTCTCCTCTACAGCTATCAGGTAGCTCCACCGGGCATCGGTCAAATATTTAGGTCTCAACAGAAAAACATTAAAGGGATAGAAGGTAAGAAGAAGGGAAGGGGGTAGGGTGAATGGGCAGGAGTGAAATATGACAGAGAGACGAAGGAACGTCTGCCCAATGTTCGGCTGGGTAGGTGATAGCCGAGGGGGGGATCCACAGCCTGTCTCCTCTACAACTAGCAAGTAGCTCCACCGGGCATCGGTCAAATGGCAGGGTCTCCACAGTCGAGGGAAGGTTCAAAGCGTACATGTCCCAACGTGATCACCAGCTCACCGAACTCCATGTCATCCTCATCTGTGGGATGCTCCACAGTGTTTTTTATTTTTCACTAGAAGATGGGGGCTCCCCCAGCTGTAGTGAGCGCCTCACTGGCACAAAATCTTCTCTGTTAAACAAAACTGCCTTCTTTGGTGAATTTAAAGTATAGGACGAGGGATCTATCATGGAGTCTGTGCTTGCACAAACAGGTACGGCTATACAAAATCCCACATCCATTCACTACCATCCATGCTTTTGTAAATAGAGCGCGTAATTTATCCGTGCCGATGTTGCGAGGCGAGCTCAGAAACACTGGCACAATTAAAGTCCCACATTTAATGCCCAGCAGCATCCCAAAAGCCCACAAATTACGGGGTCCTATTCTCATATTTCAGCAAAGACCCCACACTCCGTTAAGTTCCCTCATAGGCCGAATCCTACCTCCAGCTCTCTCACATAAAGCACTACATTACAGCGATGCACATTAAAGGAAGGCGGGCTTCCGCCTTTCGAAGAAATGAAGGCCTCCCGACTCGTCGCCGCAGGTGACCCTCATAAGAGGGCGGACACCGTAGTGCCACAAGATGGCAAGCGCACCAGCCTTCTGGTGTTCAGCGGCTGGGGCCGCTGCGGTCACGTCACTTCCGTTAGGGGGGGAGGGGGAGTCGGGGTATTTAGGCTTCCCTCTCCCTCTGAGCGCCCTCTTTGTCGCTCCTACTGCCCTCGATGTTGCCCTCCCTGCCGCTTACCCTACATCTCATGGGGCGGGGGGGGGGTTGCTATGCTTGTAATATTTGTTATTTGTGTTGCAGGAGGAGTTACAGGATGATCCAGAGGCAAAAGGTAAAAAGGTACTCAGGAGTACCCCATGCAGAAGCACAAAGGGTGCTCAGGCCCAATATACCCGGGAGATCCGTGCGGTGGACCCTGGGGGTGCGACGGCGTCCCGTTATCCTACGGGCGGTCGGTTACCTGGACAACCGGGGGTCGCTTGAACGCTCCGCCCCTCATAGGGGGGGGGGTGTGAGCTAGAGGGTGGACCAATGGTTCACTGGACAGGGGAGGGGCTATCCTCTCACCACAACCGCTAAGCACCGTCTGGCCAAGGCCACGGGCTACTTGGCCTATCTGCGAGGGGCGGCAAGGCGAGGCAAGCTGCGAGGGGCGGCAAGGCGAGGCAAGCTGCGAGGGGCGGCTTGCCTTTGGATCATCTGTAAGTTAACCCACCATGTTTTGGCATAAGTATGCTAATAAACCTGCAGCTACCTTTTCCCAACAACAAGTTGTCTTGTCTGCTTATTTATTGTGGTACAACATGATTATTGGGGGGATGGTGTGCGGGCCGATATTGGCACTAAGCGCAGCACTTACAGATCACCCAAAAGTGGAGGAGGCGGGAAATCACACCCACCTTTACTTCCAGTTCCCACGTCTCTCTCGCATTTCCAACTCTACCCAAAAAAAAACACCAAAACGTAGCAATGGTTTCTCTTTCCCTCTGAGCCCGATCCATTCTAAACACACTCCGGTGCAGAAACACGTTACTCTTCTCTCTCGACGGCTACAGACAGTACAACTCTGCTTCTGCTTCCGGTCCAGCCGGGGACTGCTGCGGTATGGTTGCCAGTATCCTACCAAAACAAGCCCAAATGTAGCGCTGTGTGCTGCTCTGATGCTGGAGGGGCTGGGGCATTCATGCAGCCAGGAACTCCCGCCTGAGCTCCGAAATTCAACAGCCAGCCTACGTACACATCAGAATCAGTGTGCAAAGGCTCAGGACAAGTATGCAGACATGCCATCCCTCCCGATTCAGGTAGGAGACTACCGATTTGAAGGCTAGTCTACCGCCTCCGATTCCTGCATCTAGAAACCCGATGCCAACACTAATTAGGTTACCTGCTGCTCTAATGTGCGACTTCATGCAAAGAAGTTATTTATTGTATTGTATTGTAATTGCATTTGTATAGCGCTTACTACCCCTCACGAAGCGAGTAGCACGCTACTCCGGGACCCATGATCAGTGGTAATTAGTATTAGTAACTGTTTATAACATAGAATACACACTTAAACGGTATATGATTGCTGGTATGTACATTCGCCAGAATGTTTTTTAATACAATGAATTACTATGCTTATGATGATATGCCCAATACCGTGTTATAAACTTTTACTCTGCTCAGATGCTTGAAATGGCCCGGTCGACGCTAGGGAAACTAAAAATAAATGCAATTTTAGGCACGGTGGTATATGACTTGTTCTCTCCCTCAAAGGTCAACTCAACATAGTTCTCTCCTCAGACCGTACCCCTCTGTTTTTACCAAGGCTGTACATGTTCACACACCCACTGCCTCCCCTCGTCGCAGCATCACACGCAGACTCTCCATTTCACTCCTTAAAACTAATCGCATTTCTGTCTCGGGAAGAAAAGTGAGCGATTCACATAAAAAGAAAAGAAGAAAAAAAAAACGGAGAAAGAAGAACGGAGAATAAAAAAAGACTTTTCTCCCCATCGGCTTAATTTTTTCACCTGTTTCTGTATAGATTCAAATTAACAACCTTGCTAATTGGATAAATGCAGTCCCTGTCATCATTGCTCACCACTGTGCTGAGATAAGTTATAACACCCGTTTGAAGGTTAGGAAGTGCTATAAATTGTCTGTTTCGTGCACCTGCCCAGCTTTTTAAACAAGCATTGGCAATGCAACAGGTCTCACATTTATATGAGTTTGAGCTATTGACATTGCGAATGATAATGCCTTTTATTTTTGTTTTTAAAACATAAATGCGAAACCTATTGTATTGAAAATGCTTGTTCTCTCTTTTGCTGAGGGTCAAACTCTGCGGATGAGGAAAATATGCGCTTGGGCCCCAAAGTGCCACTGGTGCCAGAGAGGGGTCGGGGCAGGGAGGAAAGGAAGCAGAAACATAGGGCAGCGTGAAGTTGAATGTGACAGAAAGTGCAGGAGGCAGAGAGCATGTGAAGGGGACAGGACAGTGCACAATGAACCCTGAGGGTATATAGAGTAGAGGCAGAGAGCCGTGGGGCTTAGAGGAGAGGTGGAAGAGACCCCAAGGGTAGAACAGGCATGGCGAACAGGGGGAGGGCAGATAGGACAGGGACGGTGAGCAGAGGCAGAGAGTACGTGATGGGACAGTGTACAGTGAACCCAGAGGGTATAAAGGGTGAAGGCTAAGAGCCAAGGGGCAGAGAGGAGAGGTGGAACGGACCCCAAGGGTAGAACTGGCACGGAGGACAGGGGCAGGGCAGACAGGACAGGGACAGTAATTAGATGCAGAGAGCACGTGAAGGGACAGTGCACAGTGAACCCTGAGGGAATAAAGGGTGGAGGCAGAGAGGAGAGATGGAAGGGACCCCAAGGGTAAAACAGGCATGGAGGACAGCGGGAGGGCAGACAGGACAGGCACAGTGAGCAGAGAGAGAAGATGAGAGAGAGTCCGGGGGCAGAATAAACAAGGAGGAACAGGGAGGAGCGGGCAGAGGGCAGAGATTGAAGGAGAAAGATGGCGTAAGGGTGAATGTAGGTAAAGAAAAGGAGGCCCCCTTAACTGTCAACTTTGGGACAGGGGAGAAAGCGTAGGAAACTTAAAAACGTCCCACAAGGTTACCGCAAAATGGGTGAATGTGACAAGTAGCAGAGGGCGCACAAAGGATAAAGGGCAGGCAGCACAAGGGCAGTGAGCACAAGAGTTCTGTCAGAAGTGAGGATAGGGCAGAGAGCACAAGAGTACAGCCCGAAGTTAGGATAGGGCAGAGAGCACGCGAGTACTGTCAGAAGTCAGGATAGGGCTGGGAGCACGAGGGTACAGTCAGAAGTCAGGATACGGCAGAGAGCACAAGAGTACTGTGAGAAGTCAGGATAGGGCAGAGAGTACTGTGAGAAGTCAGGATAGGGCAGAGAGCACAGAAAAGTGAGAGGTAGAGGTGAACGTGGGTGGAGAGGGAGAGGACAAAGGACAGAACTTGAAGACTGTGGGTAGACAGGGCGGAAGCAGTATCGGAGCACAGGATGGACAGAGACGAGTCGGAGCAGAGGCAACAACAGTAGGGAGCACAATAATTGGGGCAGAGAGCCCCTCATTGCTCACCCGCTCCTGCCTCGGGGTATCTACAGCCCCTCACTGCTTACCAGCTCCTGTCCTGGGGTATGTACCGCACCTCGCTGCTCACCAGCTCCTGTTCTGGCGTATCTACAGCGCCTCACTGCTCACCAGCTCCTGTCTCCTGGGCTTCGCGGCGTTTGATGACTGAAGGGGAAACCCCAGGCGGGGAGGGAGGAGAGAAGGTCTACGTGTAATAATGATAGCTATGTATTCAGGTGGCTTTACAATTTGAGCTAGCATATATAATAATCAACTGTTCGCAAATAAACTGAATTTGTGTTTTATTATCTGTATAGCACCCAGGCCTTCTAGCATCGAAGTCTCTGCTAATGCGTGCACTGTAGTATTATTTGCTGAGTTGAAAATGCAGTAATGTGTAAATCATGCTCATTATGCAGTAAAAAGGAGATTCTTAAATCTTCCAAAGGGTTGGACATCTCTAAAAATAAATAAACTAAAATGTTAGACATGTTCCTGAAGCAATCAACAAATCGTCCACAAATTATCATGAACAAGTCTTTTTAATTAGAAAACTGTGGTGCTAGTCAAGTAATCCGACAGTCAGTTTCAAACAATCCTAAAATCACCATTAGCAATGTATCTTGTGAAGTAATCAGGTACTCGGTTTCAAGTCATCCTCAAATCACCAGGAACAGTCACACCTTGTGGAGTCATCAGATAATCATTTGCACATCATCCTGAAATCGTCTGGGTTAATCACATCTTGTGAAGTCATTAGATTCTCATTTTTAAGTCATCTTCAAATCATCAGGCTCAGGTTTCTAAATTCTGCTGATGACTTTAAGAGCTTGATGATGTCTGATGATGTGAAAATGACTTCTAGAGTAGTTGGATGATCATCCAATAACTCTGGGATGGCTTCTAAAGTAATCCTGTTTGACCTGGGCGGGCCGCAATCAAGACCCGGCCGCCCTCTCCTTGCAGCGGAAGGCCCCCGCTCCTGGGACCCCTCTCGCCTCGGATGTTGACAGCCGCCGACGTGAGGCAGGTGCACCGGTGCCCTCTGGATTCGAACTGGGGGCTGGGACGGAAGGCTGCCAGGCGGCGATCTCACAGCCTCCGACCCACTGAGGGAGCCCCAGCGCGGTCCTCAGCGAAGTCCCACCGGAGCGCTCAGGCGACCTGGAATCCGGCGTTCAAGTACACCGGGGGATCAGGAGTCTGTGCCACGCAGTTTCCCGCTAGTTGCAGTGCAGGGAATGGGGCAATTACAATGCTGATGGAAAGACAGGGCCGGAGGAGCAGAGTCCCGCGTCCATCTTGGTCACGCCCCCCCAATTCATTTCATTTAGACATAAAAATACATTAAATTAAAAAGTAGCGGAAAGCACAGTACGGAAGTTATCAGTAAGAGAGGAACTCCTGTCCCTTTCTGTTATAGCCTCAACAATTGCATTAAATAACAAACAAACATATGCTAAATTGCTCATTAATAATGTGCCTCGGTGGTGCGTATTGATAGGATCACCATTATTTGAGTGGATGTTGAGGTTAGAGGCGAGATGGTAACGTTTTTTTTGTCCCTTCTAGATTTTTACTAGTTCTGGATAGACGAGCATGTTTAAAAGTGTGTATGCTGCAGTGCCCTATGTTAAGAGTCAGGAGGAAACTGTACATTGCATCGAAGCTGAAGCATATCTGACACGTGTCTGTATGCAAATCTGTTCGCAGCTAATTGCCTCCTCCTAGAATTTACTGTAGTGCGCAGGACAAACTTGCGCTTAAGAGTGTGCATGCCTCAGTGCTGCGTGCTAACAGACAGGCAGCCTTACATCCTGTGGAATTTGAGGCATATCCGACACGCGTCTATATGTAAATCCGTTTACTGCTTATAGTTTTTAGGTCGAGTAATTTATTACTCGAAACCTATTACATCTGACCAAAACTCTCTTGAACAAGCCGGATTTCCTACAATGCATGTTAACTTTTCAAGCGTGACGCTTGGCCAGGCGCGCGCTTGGCCTCACTCACACCCCATGCCGGTTCCCTCCACTCACTCGCTCGCCTGCTCCCCCGCCCCCCCACCACCATCCACCTCACACACCACATCAAAGGGCACACCACATCAAAGGCTGCTGCTCCGCCGATCACCCCCATACCTACTCGTGTTGCTGTTTTCCTTGTGTTCTTCTCGTTTTTCCCATGTTGTCTCCCTTGTTAGATATGCTGGAAACGCTAGTTCGTTCTACAACTCTTTTTTTTTTTTTTATGTATTTATTTATTTGGTATTCTCGGTATTGCGAACAATTGTCATGTTTCAAAGTCGCATTCATCCCACAATATTTACGTCAGCAATTTGCAGAATTATCAGATCCAGTTCTGGCCCCTTCTTTTTCAAATCAATGATCTGCTGTCTCGGTCTATTGGTCAATTAAAAGGAACCAGGACCACAACTTCTAGAATGCACAGAACTCTTAAAAGAAAATCCTGGACCACAGCATTGCGCTCTTGCTGACCAGGCGTAATCTATGGACTTAAACAAAGGTAGGAAAATGCATGTGTACCACTTAGGTTGTATATCCTCGAACTTGCTGCAAACTTGTGACCGAAGAGCTCCTTCCACCTCAAAAAACTTTTCCAATTTCATCTGCGTCACCTTTTTTTTCTTCTTCAATTTAACACTGACAAACATGTAGTGTTGCAAAATGACTCCATGTCACAGCGTCCCCACTTGTCTAGTCTCGGAATGCCATTTTATTGTCATCGAATGCCTTAGTCCGTAAAGACTATTTCAACCACACCAAAACTACATTTCCCAGAAAGCAGTAGTATCCCAAACAGAAGAATCCCCAGGAACGGAAATTCCGAGTCTTTGTTACATACAGAAGTTTGGTATCACCCAGAGCCCCAGGGGATTTCAGGTGCTTGCTTGCCCAAGGGATACAGTGGCAATTAAATGCCTACAATCGCATATTGCAAACCAAACTCTCTGCCCCCCAACAGCCAGGGAGCTGAGAGCTTTGCTCCTCCCAGCTTCTGCGCGAGGAGGAGGGGAGGGGACATTGGACACACTTTCATCCTCTGCACCTCCCTAATCCCCATCGCGCTGCCACTCCGGGTGTGCAGGGCCTGACCTGCACTTTATCTGACTGCGATTGAGCTGCTAATTGCCGAGCCTGGGAGATCAGAAGATTTGGGGGCCATC
Source organism: Lissotriton helveticus (assembly GCF_964261635.1). NCBI lineage: Eukaryota > Metazoa > Chordata > Amphibia > Caudata > Salamandridae > Lissotriton > Lissotriton helveticus. Next base: position 1,638,586,761 of record NC_136068.1, on the reverse strand, counting down.
TGCCGGAATTTCATTATTCCAAAACTGTTTGCTTTTTCCCCTTTCTGCCCCACTTGCTCCCTGCCCTCCCAGTCCCCGCCCCCCAGTCTTTATTCACCAGGCCCCCCCATCGCTGGACCTCTGTCTCTTTGGCTTTGCATGCGAATGGCCTGCTGATGGCAGCAGCTCCCCCGGGGCCTCCGTGATGCCTTGTAGTTTCTGATCTGCAGAGGCTTACAGGGATCAGAGAGGCTCACTGGCTGAGCCGGGATCGGATGCCAGGGTTCTCGTGTCACTCTGTTGTTTGACGCTTTCCCCTTCCACTTCCCATGGGTGAATTTCAATATAGAGTCCAGGAATTTATATGGACGCTGATACTCCTGGCCCTATAGCATGTGTGTCACCTACAGCCTTGAGACCCTAGTGGGTATGTAGTGCGCTTTACAAACTCCACCATCCAACTCAAACTCCACCCTCCAACTCCACCCTCCAACTCAAACTCCTCCCTCCAACTCCTCCCTCCAACTCCTCCCTCCAACTCCACCCTCCAACTCCACCCTCCAACTCCACCCTCCAACTCAAACTCCACCCTCCAACTCAAACTCCACACTCCAACTCCAACTCCACCCTCCAACTCAAACTCCACCCTCCAACTCAAACTCCACCTTCCAATTCCACCCTCCAACTCAAACTCCACCCACCCTCCAACTCAAACTCCACCCACCCTCCAACTCAAACTCCACCCACCCTCCAACTCAAACTCCACTCTCCAACTCCAATTCCACCTTCCAACTCCACCCTCCAACTCCACCCTCCAACTCCACCCTCCAACTCCACCCTCCAACTCCACCCTCCAACTCCACCCTCCAACTCTACCCTCCAACTCCAACTCTACCCTCCAACTCCAACTCTACCCTCCAACTCTACCCTCCAACTGCAACTCCACCCTCCAACTCCAACTCCACACTCCAACTCCACCCTCCAACTCCACCCTCCAACTCCACCCTCCAACTCCACCCTCCGACTCCACCCTCCGACTCCACCCTCCGACTCCACCCTCCGACTCCACCCTCTGACTCCACCCTCCAACTCCACCCTCCAACTCCACACTCCACCCTCCAACTCCACCCTCCAACTCCACCCTCCGACTCCACCCTCTGACTCCACCCTCCAACTCCACCCTCTGACTCCACCCTCCAACCCCACCCTCCACCCTCCGACTTGTGCAGGTCACCATTTGCCGCAAGTGGTTTCACTCCCCCTCCTACTTCCCCTCCCACCTCCCGGCGTGACTGAAATAACTCTCAAGCCCCACTCAATGCCTCAGCACCACTCAACGCCAAAGCACCACTCAACGCCTCAGCACTACTCAACGCCGCAGCACCACTCAACGCCGCAACATCACTCAACGCCACAGCATCACTCAGCGCCACTGAATGCCACAGCACCTCTGAATGCCACAGCACCCCTCAATGCCACAGCACCCCTCAACGCCACAGCACCACTCAATGCCACAGCATTAATCAACGCCACAGCATTACTCAACACCACAGCATCACTCAACGCCACAGCATCACTCACCGCCACAGCATCACTCACCGCCACTCAACACCACAGCACCACTCAATGCCACAGCATCACTCAACACCACAGCACCACTCAACACCACAGCACCACTAAACGCCTCAGCACCACTGTTAGCCAAAGCATCATTCAGCACCTTTGAATGCCACAGCACCACTCAATGCCACAGCACCACTCAATGCCACAGCATCCCTCAATGCCACAGCATCCCTCAACGCCACAGCATCCCTCAACGCCACAGCATCACTCAACGCCACAGCATCACTCAACATCACAGTATCACTCAACGTCACAGTATCACTCAACGTCACAGCATCACTCAACGCGACAGCATTACTCAACGCGACAGCATCACTTAACGCCACAGCATCACTCAATGCCACAGCATCACTCAATGCCACAGCATCACTCAATGCCACAGCACCACTCAGCGCCACGGAAGGCCTCAGCACCACTGAAGGCCACAGCATCACTCAGCACCACTGAAGGCCACAGCATCACTCAGCACCACTGAAGGCCACAGCATCACTCTGTGCAACCATTCAACAACAACTGGTTCTAATATGTTCTCTCAATGTTTCAAGCTTTATTACAAATGTCACAAAAAGATGTTAATATTTCACTGCTGTTCTTGGATTTTCAACACAATAAAATACAATGAACATAATCTTCCCAAAAGTTATTTACAAAAGTTTAAGCTATTGCCATTATAAATTACAATAACTTTTATGTAAGTATTAATTATTAAAAAAAATAAAAGCCATTGTTATATGTAATATTAATACATCTAAGTCATGTAAATATAACACATATTGCATTACGAATGCTATAGGTGTCACATTTGCGAAAGTTAAAACTATTAGCATTGTAAATGACAAAGCTATTAATTTCGCTATTTTAAAAACCAACGCATAAATAAAATATTTGTCATTTACAATACCAATAGATCAAGCTTTCTTAATGCGCGATCTATTGCATTGCAAATGCTTGTTACACAAGTGCATAGCCTGACACTTTTTTTGGGTAAATGACAAGGATGTTCCTAACAGTAAGTCTAAGGTGCTGCTTTTCTTCATTAAGGTCTTTTGAATATGTTTACTCCTAACTTCTTTCACATCAGCCTGACAAAATCATTCATGACGACGATATAATGTTGTTAAATAGGTGAGATGCAGAGTTCCATAAGTCTACTGTAGTTAATACCCCATCCATCCATATTCTAACTTCTGTTACTTACGTGGAGAAGTGATCCTTTTGATTGTGGCATGAGTGAGTGGGGTATTGTAGGCGTTGAGTACCAATGGGTTTGTCAGCAGACATGTGGTAGACTGCCAATAGGCAATCTGTATTTCCAGGACTGGGAGACTGGGTTGTTCTGCATGGTCGAGGAAGGAAATAGGGCCTGGGGATGGTGTTGGGGGGTTCAGTTCTAGTGACAAGTGAATCGACTTTTGCGATTTGGCCGGAAAGTAGGTTGAGCTCTGATTTTAGTGTTCATACCTTGCGTGACGTTGTTTATAGCACCTGATAGTGCAAAGAAAATGACTGGACTCTGCCCAGGACAAAAGCAACTGTTGTGGAGCAGACTTTGAAGATGGCCAGAGAAAGTGAATAATTTATCTCTATGAACTTGCAAGATAGGTGAGTGAGTGTCAGTGTGTGATGTCTCAGCTGTGTGATAGGGCATAAGGGATAGAGCAGGGAATGTCCGTATAATGCGGGAAATGTGTAAAGGGAGTAGAAGATTAAGGTTTTTTGGGTGTAAAATTTGTGGCGGGTGGACAGAGAGTAAGGAGAGCAGGGCTAATAGGCGGTGTAGAAAAGAACATTTCTGGAACTCCGTGGATGAAGGTGGTGGAGAGTTAGTAAGGTTCACAGAGTCTGATGAATGAAAAACAGGATGGAGGATTAGGTTGGTTAGTAAAAAGAGGGAATGAAACAGGACTGGAATGAGTATAGGGATGTCATGTATCATGAAAAGAGATAGAGTAGGAGATTCAAGTTGTGGGGGAACTAGTGTATGGCCAGCATTGGGAAAAGGTAGGGTTGTTGGAGTTACCCTTTTCTGGCCTCAGAGGAATAAGCATAGTGAGTAGCAGCTTAGGTCAGCAAGGGAAAATGGAGTATTAATAAGCCGCATATTCACATGGATTGGAGCCTGAGAGGGGAGAGCTGTGACGTGACTCTTCGTACCCCTGGGGGACTGCAATTCCCGTCACCCACTGCTCCTTTCAATGCGCATTTAAGCGCGACATTGACCCATGGTGCGGGTTGCGCCCGGGCTAAGTGAAGTCAGGGTCAAGGGCAGGCCCGTCCACGCCAGGAAGAGGCTGGGCTGGGCGACTCCCTAACAGCTGGTATTTTGGCTTTTCACTGAGATGGCAAAGCGGAAAATGAAAACTACATAACCAGGTGGAGAAATAATAAATACACTGGACTTTTTCCTATCGAAGGCCGCGGATGGGCTCTCTAAAGAATTTGAGCTGACGGAGCGGTGTCTCCAGGGCCGGACTGGGAACTACAACCGGCCCTGGCAAAGTGCTAGGGCCGGCACCCCCTCCCCACTCGGGAAGGGGGGGGGGTTGGAGGTGCCGTCGAGCTCTTTGCCAGGGCCGATTTTGCAGCTATGCTGCAAAACCGGCCCCCACCCGTGCGACGCACCGGTGCCCGCTATGGCCAGTCCGGCCCTGGGTGTCTCTCGCTGGAGGAGGTAAGATCTGTCACGGTCTTAAATGATAATGTAGTGCCTACTACTCCTGTCCCCCCTGAAAGTATTATAGATCATGGGACTGAAGGCAGTCCAGTGATGGAACCCCTGGGCAAAAGGAAACGAGGAAGGGTTAAAAACCCAGTTATACCCAAGACTGACAAAACTATAAAATCCAGTTACACTCACAGACACCCACTTGTCTACTGCTCTGAATGCAGTTTCACCTCCTGCTGTTGTTGTCCTATGGCAGAAATTGAAACAAACTCTTTCAACACTTCTCCAACCGCTTATTGGCAGGCTGTCCAAAACAGAGTATACCTTGACTTTGCTTTGTAATGCTGCCACTGCTCCTGGCTTGGGAGTGGTGAATGAGCTTGGGCATCCCCAACCTGAACTACCATCTGCCTGTTTGGACTGTCCTTCTGCCCTTAGTCCGTTGCCCCAGGTGCCTGCATTAATACAGTTTGCTGGGAATGTGGCAGACCTGTTTAGTGAGAAAACCTATAATTCTATTCTTGGGGGCACACAAAGGAACTCCTCATTTTTTCCACAGCCTATAAAATCCTGCCCCACCCTAGCAGCAGAGCGGTTCCAAACGGGGAGGGTGGATATTGGCACTACCCCAAGTGCAAATAGTGGATGTCAGACGGCTGGGGTACTGTTGATCCTGACCAAAGGCATGTAAAACTCCAAGAGGATCAGGTATACAAACGAAGAGAGAGATTAGACCTGCCCCTGGCAGCTTGCCCCTTTGTTATCATCGTAGCCAATACCCCAGAACTAAAACTCGATCAACAGGAATCCACTAAATAGTTAATGCATAAAGCTTTACACTGACTCTTTAAATTTTCAAAGGGCAGATTTAATTTGTACCAATTTCTCAGGCGCCTTGATGCCCATTGGGCTGAGTTTAGCGCGTTATAATTCTATTTTCATTCATTCATTCATTCTTATGGCTAGAAGAGGGAGTTGGGTGGGACGCGCGCCAAATGTCATAGGATGGGATGTATAGTCATGAACTTCAATAAATAGCGACTAGTAGACGATTTGCTGAGATTACTGCCAAATACTCCATCCTTTGACACTGAGATTTGCGCCCTCCCATTTCTTAATTAACCTCCAAGGTCATCCCTAACTGCACAGCCTAAGGCAAAAGTTCCTCATTTCTCTTGCTCCCTACCCAATACTTACTCCCCCCAAATAAGTGCTTCTGTACCCCTTAGTGATAGATTTGCTTTACTGGGAGACATGGATGTGTGCGATTGACTTGGTAAGCCACTTGCAATTTTGTGCAAAGAAAATTATATGGTTACCTTACGCCAGGCCTTAGACCAAGTGGGAAGTGAACTGGAATTTGCAAAAGTCATCTCATGGAACATAGCAGGATTTAATAGAAAAAAGAGCAACTTTGATTGGTTGACTCTAGTAACTCAATATGATATATTACGCTTTCAGGAAGCTGACCAGATTAATTTAGCAGGGTATCTATCTTTCCAGACCCCAATGCCAATGCACTTAGATTAAAGGGAATTAAATTTCTAAATACATCATATTACCATATCCTTTTCTGTGAGGCCTATAAAGGACTGAACTAGATCCATATTAACCTCTAAATTAACTTCGAAGGTAATCAGGCAATGATTTTGGAACCTCCTGAAACAGACATTGCCCATGTGGTGGAAGCATACCACAGATCTAGTGACATAGTCGGGTTGGGCGATTTTAATGCCCGTAGTTTTAATAGGGTTAGTTCTCCTGTATGCCGGCTGATTGATGATGATGGGGGACCCCCTTCCTCATTTTTGCCACAATGATTATGGAAATACTGTCAATAGGCTATTAATAGCCAACAGTCTTGAGATAATAAACCCATATGACATTTTAGCTGGCCAATTAGATTTTACATTTTCAACTAGTTCCTATTACTCAACCCTTGACTACATCTTGGTCTCAGAAACCATTAAATCGTACTTTTCTCATATTAAGACACATTTTAACGCCTTTAGTGACCATGCCGCAATCACCTTTCACAACTCATTTGGACAAAGGCAGTAGTCACCTGACAATGTATTACCAAAATCTTTTATTGGTTGATTTTGAGATGGGGGAAAAAAGAGGATACTGTGAAGTTCATTGGGTGAATTGTAGGCAGAATGACAGGAGATTACAACTTGCCTAGAACCAAATAAAATTCATAATGATATAGCAGCAGCCTTTGCGCGAGTGCTATTGGAAATGAATGATAACCTGCTCTGCTCTATCTCCAATGGGAATAACACGGAAGTTTGCTGCTTTGATGATGCTGTGTGCAAAAGCGCTTAGAAATCTCCATGCCGCTTTGAGGTCAAAACTAGAAATTCAAACTTAGTGAAGTCATTACGACAGGTATATAAAATAGCTAGGCTAGCCAGACTAAACTTGCTGAAGGAGGAGGCGTGGGAGAAGCTACAAAGAGCAGCAGCACTAAATAGTAACAGAGATGTCTGGAGCATAATTAATGCCCCTTTTTTAAGAGGGGAGAAAGATTTCACTAGATACTCATGTGTATGAGGATGCATGTGTTGCACATTTTGAAGGACTCTGGGGAAATGCGAGAGGTAAATGATCCACCTGTAGCCTTGTCACCTTGTAGTACCAGAGACCGTATATCTTTTACCCTGGAAGAATTGAAACTCACCCTTAACCAATCCAACAGATCTAAGGCACCTGGACCTGACGGGGTCCCTATTGATTTCATTTTAGATTACTAGGATTTTTGGGCCCCATTACCTACAAATATTTTTAACACCATAGCCCAAACAGGTGTTTTGGCATCCTGGAAAAAGACGTTTATAATACCGATTTATAGAAAAAAAAGGGGGATAAGGCAGGTCCGAAAAATTACAGGCCTATATCTCTATTAGACACCCTAGCTAAATTAATGGGGCGGTTACTTTTAAATAGATTGGAGGAGTGGGCTCTCGAAAGGAATCTAATAATTCCTAGAAAATATGGCATCAGAAAAGGAAAGATGACTGTTGATCAGTGCCTTAATTTAAATTTGATAATTGCAAAGTATACGGCAGCTAAGAATGGGCATCTTTATATGGCATTTATGAACCTTTCGGCCGCATTTGATTGCGTGGTTCACTCTAAGTTATGGATAATAATGGAGGCCAGGGGAATAGAGACCAAGATAATTAACTTTATTCGTAAGATTTACTCCGACGCTGCAGCTTGTGTCCGTTATGGAAAAAGGGGAGAATGCACATGACACTTTTAATTACCCATGGCGTGAGGCAGGGGTGTGTTTTTGCCCCCTTTTTATTTGCATTTTATACCAATGCCATTGAATCTGCTTTGGTAGGGTCTACCGTAGATGTCCCTCCTATTAAATCATCTCCTGTCCCAATACTCCTCTATACAGATGATGCATGCTCCTGCAGAGACTCAGAGGAGTATGTAAAATTCATGAATAATCTGGACCTGAAGATAAATCAATCCAAGTCTTTTGTACTTGTGGACAACAGCCCGAGACCACAGAAACAATCCGGAATGTCTATAGAAGGGCGAGTCCTTGAGGTTGTGGATTCATTTAATTACCTAGGGATTATGTTTGATAAGAAAAACACCTGGCAAAATATGGTAACTAATAGAGGAATTATAATGGAAAAAAGTATTGGAGGGCTTTTTAGATTTGTAAAAAAACTCTGATCAAAGCCAAAAGATATATGAGACAAAATCCTTATCTGTCGCCTCCTATGGAGCAGCTGTCTGGGGTTTACCAGACATATCAAAATTGCAGTGTATAGAGGATGGCTTTTTGAAAAGATTGATATGTGTCCCACAATCTTGTTGATCCTATAACTGTCACTCTGAACTGAATGTTCCTTATATTACAGATAAGATTTATATTGCACCAATCCTTCTGTAGCATTCAGTCTGGAGAAACGAAACCCTAATCCGAACTAGAGACATCCTGAAGGATTGTTTGAATTTAGATGGTAGAGGCAAAATAAAATGGCTAAAATATATTGAGACTAACCTACAGGCAATCGGCTTATCTAACTTATATGAGGATCCGAAGTTATGTATGACAATATCTAAAAAAGAACTGAAGGTCCATTTATTAGATTATTTTGGTAAAAAGAGATATGAACTTAACTGCAATTTGAGCACAGTGAGGCAATGCCATATAGCCCCTAGGATAAATAATACACCAACCTCCTATCTGGCATTTGTTATGAACCTCCAACACAGATATGTACTGTTGAGATTTTGGTTAAAATATATTTCCCTTATGTTAGACTATCCATCTTAAATGTATTCCGTTGATGCCTTCCCTTTTTTGTCAATGCGATATGCGATCTCCTCAGAATGACTTGCATGTTCTTCTGCAAGTTGTATATTAACGAAAGAAATAGATATATTTTTCCGCTTATGCGTAAATTTAATTTTAGACTATGCCGCCCAGCCCTCTATTACCTCCAGTTATCACCAGATCCTTTGGTATGTTTTTGTTTGGCTTCGTTTTAGTTATCTGCTATAAAGAGAAGGTGAATAATTCCCAAGTCTGATCCCCATAATGCAAAACAATAAAAGGACAATCCGATTTAATCCTGTTTATATATGTATGAGTAATTGATTTTCAGACTGAGATTGTTTTACATTTTTAACTGCTTTTTATAAATTTTCATACACTAACAGATGTTTCTTCTTAACCTGTAATGTTTTCTAATATTGCTGAATGTATGTCTGTAGAATACTTTTTATGCCGTTATTGTATCGGCGAAATAAAGTTATTTTGTCTGACTGACTGAGTATAAATAACTCCAAGGATGCTTGAATCAAGAATTTTAAATTGTTTTAAATTGAAATAGAGAAGTATGCCTTGATAGGTGTGAAGGAACCAAATATTATACTAATGGACTATACGCACCAATAGCCCATATACCTTATCCATAAATAAATAAATCAGTCGGCAATGGAGAAGGTTCAATCATTTATTCCATAATACAAACCCTGACAGGGGAGCCTCAGTCTGCACGACCCTCAGAGGTGCACAGAGGAGACTAACTTCATACAAGCATTACATAGCATATATACGTTTCACACTTAGCACAATGTCACCCTAGCAGGAAAGATGCAACTTGTCGTGGAGCCAACAGGAAGACCCATATAAGGCACAATTGATTGCTAGTAGCTCGGCCTAAACTATTCCGGGGGCAGGTCAGTAAGGTGCCTTCCTTTCTATCTGAAGCTCGGGGAGGACAAGAACAGGCTCTACTAGAATGTGCGCATCCCACTAAAAGGGCAGGTGTGACCTTGAGTTTCCCTGAGCTACAAATTAACGAGTGGAGCAGACATCAGGGAAACAGTACTAGACACAGAGAAACGAAAGAACATGGCTCCGCTCGCACCGCGCCAATAGGCTTGAGCGAGCATGGAGTGAATCGTTCCTAACTATAATAATACAATGTAAATAATGCAATGCTAACATGCGGTTATAAGGTTATATTGTATATACTAGGCCAACAACATGTATTTATTGTATTTATATCCCATCAGGTGGTGAGGTAACAGTGGAAAGTCTTTGACCACAGTGTGTCTGAGTGCAGTCGACATTAAATGTTTTTAAAGGTATGTATCCAGCTGGAGATGTTCTCTGAGAACCTCAGGAGATAGTTTTTTTTCGGCCTGTTTCTTGCGCCCTGGTAATAGCCTATGAACAGTATTTCAGGGTGATCATGTAGGATTTTGTTTAAAAGTTTGTCGCATTCTTAGGTGAGTTTGGAGAGTAAATGATTTCATAAGAGGTGGCTCAGGATTTAAGATTCATGAAAGAGGACAGACCGCATTTTGCACATGAAGATGGTAACAACTAAATCCATATATGCAGTAATCACTGAGCTTTGTTTCAGTACTTTCACTTCCAGGCCTCTTCCCACTGATGGGATAGCAATTGCATAGATTGTTTATGGCTTTTGCCATTCATTAGACCTCTATGTGGAGGCCTGCTATATAATGTAAGTTTTTATTTGCCTCCACAAACAACACCACAGAAGAAACAAAGATCCCAGTTTCTCTTTCAACCATTTAACCTTGTGATCATAAAGCACCATTTTTGTTGTTTTGCAATCTATATGTAAAACTGGTGGGCAATGTGACCGAATAAAGATTTCAACTTTCAATTCTATGCTTTGTCATCGTCCTCTGATGTGCTTACCTTTGGTGTATCTACTACAAGTGTATGTTCTCTGTTAGATAGTGGCATCGCCTGGGAAACCATCCGGCACCGTTGTTGCGCTATCCTCAGGAATAAGTTGTAGATTGTGAGCAGGGACGACAAAGATGCTTACCTAAAAAAACGCACTTGTGGTCTGACTCTACTGCAAGCAATTGCTCTCTCAAAAACTAAATGAGTTGAAAAGATAACAATGGAATGACGAACTAGGAATAAGGAAGGGAAAAACCAAGGACAGACTTAAGGAGATAGAGAAAATGGAAATTAGAGAGACTCCCCATATTACTCGCAGCAGGAAGGAGAGCACCGTCCCGGAAGAGGGTGCAATGCTGAAGGACTTCTCAGAACCAGACAATGCTGGGTATTTGACATATGGAGACAAGAAAGGAGTCTGGACTTCAGATGCGGCATCAGGCAGAGAAGTAAGAATGTCTTACTGGAGACCAGCAACAGTGCAATTGAGAACGTGAACCCGGACTTGCCTCCACCAAAGGCTCCCAACACTGTTCCAGGGAGGACTGTGGCTAACCCGGTAGGTGTTGGAGAAGGAATTCACAAGCACGTTGGTAGCTTGATCAAAGAGGAAAAAAGGGAAAACCAATTAAATAGAATACAGCAGCTCAATTGAGATTTAAATTACATCAGGTTCAAGGAACGCTCTCATTCAAAGGCACAGCATAATTCTGAGGAAGCACCTAATTCCACCCGCACTGCGCTTGGGAAAAGGAATTAAGCCTTTAACAGTGAAAAACAAGTGTCCATGAGAAAGAGAAAATGAGCCATGACTGCCTATATGAAATTTGAAGGTCAGTTGTTGGAAAGGAGCAGCGGGCAGAAGGAGAATTTTCCTCTCTTCTAGACTACTACTAACCTGTTCTTATCGCTTCTTTTCTGATGGATACATCTACCTGTGGATTCCTTACCCTTAGAATATCCCAGTCTTTCTTCTTGAATGTCAGGAGTCTATTCCTGAACTTTTCTGAGAACATTTTCACAGTGTAGCACTCCACAGCTACCTGTGGACCCATCTGCTAAGACAAGCTGTCTCAAAAGCAAAGAACAACTTGGTGATATCATCGCCCTCTAAGAATTTTGGGACAATCCCTTTGGGGATTTGCTCCCTATTTTCTATTTTGCTGCAGTGGAGAAGCGTGGCTCAGTGGTTAGAGGCGGCAGACCCGGAAGCTGAGATCAGCCATGGACCAGGGTTCGATTCCCCGCCTCGGCGGGTCTCGGGCTCAAAAATTCCACGGACTCGACAATTCTCGCTCCGGTGCCTACTCGACTCACGAGGTCACACTCTGCGACTCTGGGCAATAGCTTGCTTAATCTCCACTACGGCCCCTCGCGGCGGGATGCCTGGCTTTCACCTTGTGTATACCCTGCCGGGGTATCTCACAGGGGAATACCAGGACGGGTTCGCCTAAGCAAGCGCCTTGATGCCTTCGGGTGATACGTGCGCTATATAAGTCGCAATACATTTACATTTACACCAGAGATGCCCATCTCATCTCTTTCTTTTTCTATCACCAGGAGTTTAGCCTCTAAGGCAGTCCTCTTGGCCAGTTTATGAAGATCTGCATCTTCAGTGTCTCCCTCCTCCTGAGCACTGCTGGTGTCACTTGTAGTGGTTTTGATATCTGAGGGGGTAGTGATGGATGCTATATCTTCCTCTCCCTCGTGGGATCCATCATCCTCTTCCCTATTGGGGAAGTTTTAATTGCCAGGGTCTTGTCATTCTCCGCCAGCAACTGCTGCAGATGGGATTTTGTGGGTTTAGGACCCATGGCAAATTTCCATGACTTGCACAGCTCTTTGAGTTGTGAAACTCTCATATGTGCATAGGGGGCTGGGTTGAGATCCTGGGAGGATCCTGGGTTCTCAGACATGGTGTATAAAGTAGTTGGGAACTTATTAGGAACTTACAAAAATGCTAAGGACTGCTAAAGACCTAACTACTTAACAGACTTTTAATTTCTAAACAGTGGGGGACTTAACACACTAATTTAAAGTAATTTTAGAAAAAATAGATAGTTGGAAAAATATTTGAGCTAAAGACAATATTGAATTTCCTCTTGTTAAATCACTTATTAATCAGGAGGTACGACAAATGTCAAGTCTTGTACCCCACTGCTGCACCGCCAATGTAGGAAGCTGGCTCTTTATGTGATGTACCAATAATTGATTATATTGTGTAAAGAGTCCACAAATTCCCTCAGAAGTGTACAGGCCTCAATGTAAACCCAAAGTGCTCTATTTGTGGTAGTGTGGTCGAGCAGCCCTAGGCCTTAGACAGAGGAGTGTAAATTTGTTATACACATAGTTATTATTAAATGACACATGACTCAAAAGGAGATCCACAATAATTTGATAAAAAAATAAGCTTCTTTCTAGATTTTTGTAAGACCAAGATGTACATTCAAATGTAAGTACGTTTTTCAATAAAAATACTTTTCACTTTAAAAAGTGGACACGGTGCAATTTTTCAGTCCACCAAAGTTAACAAAAATGCAGTTTTGAAGGTAAATACCCAACTTACAAATCCGCTCTTCGGGGTTATGGTCAACACCAGGCAAGGTTCACGTTAGCACAAAGACAGCATCACAAGCTCCACAGGGACAGCCAGGTGAAGAGGTCAAATTCAGAGTTGGGCGCCCAATGATAACTAAAGGAGACTGGGGGTGATCGGAGATTCGCTGCTCATGTGTAAGTAAAGCGGTGTCAGGGGCCAATCCCAGGTGATTAAGGTAAGCAAAGGGGAAGCCACAAGGCAGCACCAAACTTACATCCTCAGCGGCACAGGTGTGGCCAGGTGCAGAGTGCCAACACAGTGTTGTTTGCCCAATGCAAATCAATGGGGGAGATCGGTTTTGAAGAATGGCTGCAAGCTCTGACCACGAGGCTGGATGGCTAAAACCCACAGCTGCCCAGGTAAGTTTGGATGCTAGGGGACGGAGGAACACCACTGGTGAGGCATCCCAAAGCTCAGGGGCTTTGTTTGCATGGGTTTTCTTTTGTGTCCGAAACAGCTTACTGGGCAGGTCATGGTTTTGGGGAGAGGGGATAATCGTACAGAGGATGCAGGTGCTGACGGGGAGTCTGGAAGAGGTCAACACATGATGGACTCTTGCTAAGACTCACTGGGGAACCTTCGCAGGACCAGTGGGCCATTTGGAATTGGGCCTTGGTCGGCGGTTGCAGAGGTGGGTCTGGTAGGCGGTTTCACAGTACCCAGTGCAGAGTTCTGGTTCTTTAACCGCATGCGCGCTAGCGGTTTTCCCGCTGCGCGCTGCATTTTTAAAAACACCGCGTTACATGACGAGCTCAGCTCGTCATCAGCGTGCGAGCGTCGTCGCTCATGACGAGCTCAGCTCGTCATGAGCGCAGAAGGGGTTAAAATAGCTTTCTTCTGAACAGGTCCACTGTCCACGGAAGATCGTGATCTCTATTGAAGATAGGCAGTCCTACCAGGGTTTTGGAGGATTTTGGGCCCTCAGGACGAGCCAACATCTGTAGCAAGGGCGAAAGGCAGCCATAGCCCGGTAGGGCTGGCACAAGTTAGTCATTGGTCCTTTTTCTTTCTTGCTGGTGCGGTTCTTCGTCATCTGGGCTTTGTAGGTCATCAGAAATCTCATTTCAAGGTCTGGGGGTGCCACCTAAATACTAGATTTAGGGGTGGTGCAGGGAAGTGATAAGTAAGGATCAATAGGTTCCTTACCTGGGGTGTCTACACCCTCCAATATGCCACCCTCCTGTGGGAGGAGAGAATAGTCCTAGCCCTGAATGGATAGGTCCCACCATCTTCAAGATGGTGGGCACTGAAAAATGTGCTTCACTTCCCCTCCATCAGCTGAGGGGTGGAGTTGGCAAAGGGGGGCACACCTTCTATTCTCACTTAGTTTTCCTGCCAAGAGGTTGGTGTTTGAACCGTGCGCTGCTATCTGCTGCTAGCATTGCAAAGGTGGCAAGGCCTTTGAAACTTCCTTCTCAAGCATGGTGCCGGCCTGGGGGAGGAGGTTGACACCTCTGTCCAGGATAGACTTCGTTTCTGGCCTCAGAGAGCAAGGGCTGTCTAAAGCCAGTCAGATACCACACCAGGGTTGGTAGGGTTTCAAGGGGCACTTCTGAGGTGCCCTCTGGGTACATGTTTCAATAAATCCAACAGCTGCATCAGTGTGTGTTTAGTAAGAGGAGTTGTTTGGTACCAAACACTCCTGGGTTCAGTGAAGCCATCATGGTGCTGGGGAACTAGAGTTGTAGAGTTTCCAGCCCATTTATTCTCTATGGCTTCCCTCGCACGCACAATTTTAAGAATAGACTTAAATATTGATGGGGCATATCTGCTCACACCAGAGATATGGTGCACCCTCACTTAGAGCTTGTACGGCCTGCTAGATAGATGACTTACCCATACCTTAGGTAGTGCTGCTTTGCCATAGCACATAGGCATTGTGCCATATTGACTTTGTTGTTTTTCTTCACCAAGGCATGCAGGCTGCAGTGGCAGTTTGCATGGCCTTAAGTCCCAATGCCTTAAGTACCAGGGGTGCAATTTACTAGTGATTTACAGGGGTGTCTGAATTTGTCAATCATGGTACAGTTTTAGGGAAAGAGCTCTGGCACAGGGAACCTGGTTGGCAGGGACCCTACGCACTTTGAATCACAACCACCAAATTTTCTTAACACAAAGTGGGGGGGCTAACCATGTCAAAAGAGGCACTTTCTCAGAGCCTATAAGTCAGGAAAGGTCAGGCCACCATTGCAGCTTTTTCAGGGTGATACTGAAGTGTTTCCCACTTCAGTATCACAGGTGCGCAGGTGGTCCTCTAGTCCAGCAAATGCCTTAGGGGGACCCTGTAAAATGTGGTTTGTAGCACATACAACAGTTTTGGGTGCGATATAATTTTGAATATGGCTGCACGTCTCATCAATGTAAGGGTATGACCTCCATTTCTCTTAGTCCTCCCGGTAGGCCCTGGCCACCCTTCCCAGATTCCTCTTTAAACAAGGTTCTGGTTTTAACATCATAAAGATTTGCAGATATTTGAAGCCATCCATCGTACATCAGTGGGAGGGTCTGGGATGGCTTTGTGATGTAGAGGAGGATATCATCAGTGTAAAGCGAAGTTTTCTCCTCAACGTCCTCCATGTCTGTAAGGGCAAATCCACAAATCTCTCAATGGACTCACACCATGCATGCCAATGATTCTTTGCAGAGTGTGAACAGGAGAGGTGCATCCACGACTTTTGCCCCTTTCAATGGGAAGGTCTGAGGACAGTGTCCCAATGACCCTGACAGCCGTTACTGGGTCACGATACAGGAGACTTACACATTTTTTAAATTTGGACCTGAACCCGAAGTGCATCAGAGTTTGTTACAGAAAGGGCTGCATGAAAACTTTCTCTGTGTCTAATGCAATAAATGCGTGAGTCTCTGACTTGGCACTGGCATCATTTATTCAGTTGTGTGCTCTTCATAGATTGTACCAAGTTGATCTACCCAGCATGATGCCAGACTGGTCCCTGTGGATCAAAGGGGTAATCAGCTGCATGAGCCTGGTGGCCAATATAGTGGCCAGTATCTTTACTTTGACATTTAAAAGGGAGATGGGAAGGTACGAGTCGCATTTGTCTCTAGGCTTGCCATCTTTATGGTTCACCAATATGATCGCCCATCGGAGATTCCGCACAAGAATACGCTGACTACCCACCTCATGGGACATGTTCAGGAGATGGGTCTTCAGCGGGTGCCCATAACACATACAAAATTCTGCAGGTAAGCCATTTTGACTCACAGTCTTATTGATTTGAGCTTAGCCGTAGCGGCCTGCAATTCCTCTAAAGTGATTTCAGTGTCCAGCACCTCATGCGCCTCTCCGTCCAATACAGGGACAGTAATGGATGCTAAGAACTGCGCAATATGCGTGCTGTCATGTAGTGGCCGTGCTCTATATAGATCTTCATAGTAAGGAGCAAAGGCCTCCGCAATGGCACTTTCCATGCTGTGGCATGCTGTCGCTGGTCCCGCAATGTGGTGCACCCACCTGGCTTCTGCTTCCTTTCTGCCCAACCAAGCTTGGAGCTTCCCGTCTTTATCACAGGCCTTGTATAGTCTACGGAGCACGGCAAGCATCCGCTTCTTGGCTCCTTTGTGTACCAGAGCATGGTATTCCTCTCTCAGGAGTTCCAGTTGGTGGAGCTCAGGGGGGTCATGGGTTCGGACCCAAGGCTTCTTCAAGGAAAAGAAGCGTACTCTCTAGCTATTCTAGAAACCCATACACCCTTCGGTTCTTCTGGGAAATTCAGTTTGTGTGGAGCCTTAAAGGACCGCCTTATAGGCCTCCCAGAGCGTCACATTCAAGGAGACTGAGCCTATAATCTCCTGAGATTATAGTTCCGTATCCACACTGAGTCCAACTGCCACCTCACAGTCCTCTGCAAGTCCCATGCATCAAGTCTCCACTTGGTCCCGCTCCAGGGGACCCTCCCCCCCCAGTTTCACCAGTAGCAGAGAATGGTGTGAGAGCCCTTGTGTGAGATATTCTGCTTGTTGTATGTTGAACACTTCCCCAGCCAGAGCAAATACATAGTCCAATTGGGAGAATACTCTATGGGCCCGAGAAGTAACAACTCCTCTCTCTGGGGTGTGCATGCCACCAGTGGTCCGAAAGGCCGAGATCGGATACAAACTGCGAAAGTGAGGTGACTGGTGCAATTGTACCACTAGACCCAGTCCGGTCCAGTTCTATTGCCATGACATCATTGAAATTCCCTCCTAGTATGTGTAGCGAGAAGTTGTCCTCCAACAACATTTCAGGGAGTTTTACCAGTGTGGGGTGGCTGAAGCCAGGGGGGGCTGCAAATACACTAATGAGGGCAACTCTATTCTGCACCAAAGCCCCCTTACTCCCACGTATCTTCAGGACTGATCTGACCATTGCTTTACCAACTGGAAGGGATGACTCCTTTTCACCACTATGGCCACCCTTCGTGATCCCGATGTGTATGCCGCATGTGCAAGGGTGGTATAGACCCCCCCCCCCCCTTTCCCCAGGAACCTACAGTGGGCCCCCTGGACACGTTTTTTTTGTAAAAGAATGACATTGGGCTGCAACCATTTGATGTACTGGGATACCGGCCTCTTTTTGCTTTGTCCCCCAGAACCACTCAAGAACTCCATGTACCAGAGTCCCTAGGGGCGATCCAGAGGAGGGGCTAGCAGTGTGCGGTCCATTGCGATTGTGTCCCCAGACCATTTATGTTCCCGTATAATATTGATAGGTTCCTGGTGTCTAAAGATTGGTTAGATGCCATAACTCTATTATTGGATGTGTAGTGTGTGCTCGTTGTCTTGGAGACTACCTCACCTGAAAGGTCTGGGACTTCTCTTATTGAACCAATGAACTTCTTAGTAACCCTTAAACTCCACTGCGCCCCCACCCCCCACATGAACCCCCATGAGTGAAGAACTCCATTACAAAAACAAAACTACTCGTCGGGGAAGCAGAAAAGTCTGTAGCCAACCCTTACCACCCAATTAACTTTGTCACTTAAACAATCCAACCCCTGGGCCGACCACCCCTAGAAGTGGTGTCCCAAGGCAGGGTGCAACAAGGGAAACGGGAAAGGAAAGATGTGGAACGATCTGCTCGGGAACCCAGAGTCTTTGACAAGCAGGGGGTTGGCCTCTCAGGCAGACTGTGCCCCTGCCTTCCATTTTCTATGTATGTTCGCCAATTCAGTGGTTATACTGCTGCATTCATCCCTGTAGCTATTATCGTGGAAGAGTATGATTCAAGGGGACGCTCCAGGTTTTCAATTGCCACCGCCAGTCTTCCCTGCCTAGAGCGTTTGGGTTTTGCCTTACTGTTCCCATTGGTGTCGGAGGATACCTCCGGTCGGCCCCTGAGTCTCGTCTCACGTCATGGAGTCTCTGATCCCCACCATTGCACTTTCTTGCCTTTCCTACATGGTCTCTGTCTATCCTTTAGTCAGACTCCTTCCTCACTGTAGGAAAACATTTTGGTACCTGTTTCCCCAATTTGTCAGCCTGGGCCGTTTTTCAATCCATTCCCAGGCTTTCTTGGACAATTGTAAGAAAAGGGACTTTACCTGATTTATTACTTTGAGCTTGTTGGAAATAGGAGCATATATTGTAGTTGGAGATTGCGTAATTTTGCCTTCACAGATTCGAAGGTGCACCTTTAGCTTTGAACTTCACAGGAATAATCAGGGAAGACTAACATTTTGAGTTTACATGGTGCACTTCCCCAGTCTGCGGACTTCAGTAAGGATCATGTCCCTGTCAAGATAGTTCAGGAATTGTGTTATTACTGGGCATGGGGCCCGTAGGGGGTGCCTCGGCTGTAGCCCCCCCAGGCACGATATGCCCACTCAATGATAAAACAGGTGACAAACTTTTCTTGTGGAACTCGTCGGAGCCTGGTGTCAAGGCATCTATTGGAGCCCTCCACTTCTTTAGGAAGCTGAGAAATCTCAGATTGTTTCTTCGCACGTGATTTTCTGCATTGTCTTTCTGCCATATCCTTAGCTGTCTTTATGAAGTTCTTGGACCGTGTCCTCCAGTTCTGAGAGCTACTGCTGGCTGCCGTAAACCTCTTGGCCACATTTGGAGGTCTTGGCGTGGAAGGAACACCTCTGACCGAACCTCATCCACCCTCCCTTCCAGTGCCTCACGGGATGCTTGGATTGCCGTTATCCAGCATGGGCTGTTCAGATTCCTCTGGCAGAGGGTTAATGGCTTTGGAGTAGTGACCCATTTTTCCTTCACTTGGGGGGCCTGGGTTCCTTGTCCTTAGTCAATATTTGCTCGCTTGGCCTCGCAAAGGTCTGTCACACCATGCAGGGCAGCCACCGCAAGCCGATGGAAGGACTATGACAGTCAGCACAAAGGTTACAGCACCCACTCACCTGAGGTGTCTACAGGTTAGATGTCAGTATGCCCATGCAATCAATGGGGAGAAGAGGCAGATCCAGGCGTGTCATGCAAATCATCTGAAAATGGCGGGCCAAGGCACATTTCCAAGGACACCATCAACCGGACCCCTAATTCATTTGTTGCAGGACGTTTTTGTGGGGGCTGATGTTGTCTCAAGTACTGTGGGGGGCTTTGAGGAATGACTAGTCAGGCTGGCCATCTAGGGATGTCCCCCGCTCTCCCTCTCCTCACTCTAATTCGGGTGCTCCTTGCTGGCAAGATTGTGCTTGTCTCCCCAACATTTAGCTACAACCCTGGGCTCCTCTTTCTCCAGTGCCCGGCTTAGCCCTCGCTTCTCTGCACCCCCAGAGGTATTTTGTAAAGTGCAGGGCAAGGAGGCAGGCATCCGAGCACCACTGCTGCAGAACTCTCCTCTATCTGCCACCCGGGCGACATCGCCGACAAGAAAACCAGGCAACTCCCAAGGCCCCACCTCACTCCCAGTACGGCGCTCCTCACATTTGCTTCATGGAGGCTGTCAACCTCCTTGGCCTCGGGCTTGCACTTGCTGCATCAGGGGCCTCTATACTCCTATGAATGAATGAATGAATGAATGAAGGAATATTAAACTTTCAGAGCGCTAAACTTTGCCCATGGGCGTCAAGGCGCTGTTGCGGAACTGAAAGTGCAGACAAAATGGCATTCTCAAACTGAAATCTGTGAGAAAAGCCAGGTCTTCAAAGTTTAACGGAAGAGAGGTTGAGAAACCTGACTAGAGAGCTCTTCCGGGAGGGAGTTCCACAACTTAGCAGCAGCAGTAGAGAAGGCTCTACCTCCCCATTTTGCCTTTTTAAACCTCGGTACTGTTAACAGATTTTTATCTGAGGACCGGAGCTGTCTGGTGGGAGCATAACGATGGAACATTGCCGTAATACCATCTGGGCCTGAGGCATAATAGGCATTATGAGTTAGGCACAATGTTTTGAAAAGGATCCTACGGTCCAGAGGGAGCCAGTGTAGCATCATAATAGAGGCTGTGACTGAATGGTATTTTGGTAGGCTCATCGCCAGCCTGGCCGCAGCATTCTGCACCAACTGCAGACGTCGCACCAGTCCTATATTAATGCCCAAATAAAGGGCATTACAATAGTCCAATCTGGACATTACCAAGGCAATTACAGCCTGCTTGTGTGAGTCATAGGACAGGAAATGGGAAATCTTTCTAAGGATCCTGATAATCCCAAAACATGTGGACACTGTCCTGCTGACTTGCAGGCTTGGGGAGAGTGAATTGTCCACTATGACCCCTAGATTTTTCCCATGGTGTACAGGGCAGGGACAGACACCAAGCATGTCCAGCCACCTATCACTGGACCAAATATCCAGTTTACTGCCGAAGATCAGGACCTCAGTCTTCTCACCATTCAATTTCATGAAGTTTTCTACCATCCAGGAGGAGACTGCCTGCATACAGTTCCTAACATTAAGGACAAAATCCCTGATACTGTGCAATACAGCCTGCAAATGTGGGACACACAACCTCTCCCCTGGTGACAAGGCAGTGATATCTTGTGCCCACCACTCTAGATTCAGGTCCATGCCTTAGATGCGACACAGCTCCTTGCTGCACCCGAGGCCCCCGGCCCGTCTTTCATTTGACTCAACTGCTCAGCAAGATGGGGAGTGAGGGCAGGAGGGCTCCAATAGACTTGGGCCACCCTCAGCTCGGGCAGTTGATATCTCACCCGGTATACGACCACCTCTGTGGGTCTTCGGAGGTCTGGCTGCACTCGCGGTCCATGCTCCTCCTCCTCCTCACTGTCTCTCAAGCAGGCGCAGTGTAGGCCACAGGCAGCTGTGGCACATTTGTCTCCATTCCTGCAGCTCCACAACCTTCTGGTGACTTCAGAGTTGGCCCCCTGAAGCACAGGGCAGATGTAGGAAAACTCAGGCAGCTAGCACTGCATTGACAGGGATTCTGTAGGATTTTTGGCGGGGATGGGAGCAGAGCTCTATCAGCATGTGACAGCCAATACCACCACCATCTTGGTCACACACACCCTTCATTTTTAATGCATACAAGTCACCCCAAGGTAGGTCCTGCACATACAAGAGGACAGGGTGCAGTGTATTTAAAAAGTTTTGCATGCACTTTTAAGTTTTATGTGTGCTATTAGTGGAAAACTCGTAAATTTGTATTTCACTACTGCAAGTCCTACCTTTCCAGTAGGATAACATTGGAGTTACCTTATTACACATTACATTACAAGCAGCAACTTCAATTGGGAGTAGGTAGACAAGTCGAGTTTGGCGTCTAAAGAATTATAATTAAAGGCTCTCTTTAACTGTAAAGTCAGATTTTTAATCAAAATTCTGAAAATGCCATATTTAGAAAGATTACTAGAAGAAAATGTGGAAAGCTTAACTCAAACAGTGTAGATCAGTATTCAATGTTGCCTTTGTTTGCATGCAAGCCGGAAGTGTGCTATGTCCAGGTAGCACATCAATATGTCACAATTATCTGGGGCGTCGTCACACACCAGCTTCACGTTGCACTGCGTGCATTCCAGTCTCCACAAGGATACAGAACTTGAAACCAATTTTAGTCCAGATAATCCTTCTTTATTCAAACGTATTCAATGTATGTTGATTCATTATTTGATATAGAGGCATCATGATTCTGAGCTTCAAATGCCTAGGAAATGCCCATCCAGGCCTTTATCCCACAGCACGACAGAATACACTTTTATCTTGGGTATCCATGATGTCAGAAAAACCCAATGCATTTCAGGCCGGTGGCCCTTCCTCAGGGTCACTAGAACATAAACACATCTCATAAGAAACATGAAGAGTCTAAAGTCTGAAAACCCCAGCCTACAACTACCATCATGTACTGCATCTGGTGACAGAAATCAGACACTTGCTTAATGAAAAAAACATGCTTAATAAGGAAATATGCTTAGTAAAAGAATCAAACTAGCCAAGAAAATGTGTGCTTAATATTAACGAAACAAACTTCAAGAAAGCATCAAAAAAACAAAGCATCAAAGGAACTCATGCCTCAATTGAAAATGAACCCAAAGTGCTCCCTCAAACACACCCTAATCAAGATACAGTTCGTCCACCCCAACCTCGTGCCGTGCTCTGTGCAAAGAAACTCCATGCAAACACATCAAGCTAAAAAAAAAAACTAAGTGAATATCTTTAGAAAGATGCCATTTTCTTGTCCCAACCATCTGGTGTCTGTTGCCTGTGTCCTGGGTCACATGACAAGGTGTAGATGACAGTTGGTCTTTGTTTATTGCTTCCAGCCAGTGAGACAAAGGTAAGCTAGTTGTTGGCAAGGTGGCCACTCTGAGTTAACAAGAGGGAGGAGCTGTCACCTACCACACATGAACATCCCAAAGGGCATGCATAGACACTCCCACAAAGGGTTCGACACTAGTCTATTGTGACCCTAGACAATCGACCACCAGGGCAGGAAGACAGGAAATTCTAAGCACCTCTGGGAGGTGAATCCTCTGGAAGCTTCTCATACTTCAGAGTGTGCACCAGGTATAAATATTGCACCTCAGATACCAACTCTTTGGTACACCTCTGGACTCTGCCAAGAACTTCTGTGCTACTGAAATCTCTAAACCCTTGACCCCAGAGTGACTCAAAGGGCTAGTTGACTGGCCTCTCTATCAGAAGCCCCAGGCTTTCATCAACCTTGAACCCAGCACCTGGACTCTGCTATCTGTAAGTTCTACCCTGCCAAGTGGTGTCCCCCCTGTTCTAGACCCTTGGAAGTTGGCCTGAAGGTGCTCTCCCAATCCATCTGTGGACCAAGCAGAACTGAAGCATGTCCTCTTTTGCATGGCCCAACCCTGACCAGAACTGTCTCATTGCCTCTGCTGCATGGACGTTCCCAGTGCAAAAACTTCTCATCACTGTAGCAGGCCACAGTCTCGCAAGCTCCCCCCCTCAATGGCTGCCTCCATGCATGGTCCTGCATTGTCGTCTTCGCAGCTCCTCAGTAATGACGTTGCGTCATACATCTCCGACTCAGACTTCGCATCGCCTCACTGCACGACGCATCCTCGACTTGAGATTCCGTAGCTCTTTGCAACCAGGATTTAAGGTACTCTTGTACAGCAGGCCTAACTGGTTCCCTATAGCTGGCCTGTGCTCCATTGCCGTCAGCCAGAACTTGTGACTTTGTCCTGGTCTAGCACGACCAGAAATCACAAGTTGTCGCCTTGTGCTTTTTGGTGCTATTATCACTGATATATTTACAGGTGCATATCTCCAGTTCTATTGATTGGATTGTTGTCATTTTGGTCTTGTTTAATTTATTGCAATTAGATCTATTTTTCTGAATTAGTGGATTTTCCTTGCGTTGAGTTTTCATTTTATTACTGTTTGAAGAGCTGCATAAATACTTTGCACATTGGCTCTAAGTTGAGCTTGATGGCTCTGTGCCAAGCTACCAGAGGGTTGAGCACAAGTTTATTTGGGGTTTGCTTGTAGTTGACACTGACGTGACCCAGTCATGGACTTACAGCAAGATGGCGCCCACACATGGACGTGATTCATCAGTAACACTGCGCACAGACAGAGGAGTGCTCGTTGGAAACCTCTTGGCTCTCGGTCACGGCTTCTGCTTTGCAGATGATCCCGCATGACTCTCGGTTGCAGAGGATAATGGAAACCTCCTGGAAGAACATAGCATGGAGAACAGCGGGCGAATGCTTGGGTAAGCATCTGGTGCTGTTTATTTTCAATTCACGAACCATGTAACCCATATCCAAATGCCTTAAAATACCTCAAAATCATTTATACAACTGGAAGACTCTTACCGATTTAACTGCAACAGGGTGCTCCCATTCTGGCACCCTCAAAGAAGTAAAACAATCCAGATCAATAAATACTCAGATCCACATAAAAAATGTATATTGGTTTTCACAGGAGGTAATCAATTTCTGTGCTGTAGTACTTCATGACAAGGTACCTCCTTCGCTGGTCGCCATTGATGGAGTCCCAAATGGAAAAGTAATCCACTCCAGGAACATTAGTAGCAAGTTTATTATGCAGCACAGCAAATCATCCTGTAAGCAGGACAGCTCAAGATCCTCTGCCTCTTGCATTCCATGATCAACATTCCCATGGATTGAAGAATGCAAAGCAAATCATAACATTGTCATGTGCCAAACATACAGGAAATAGAATACAAAAAAATTCAAAAACACATCCTTCTACAGTATATCTGGAAATGTTCTTTCGAGTTCAGCTGCTGAATAAAAGACAATCCCTCTTTCATTAGCACTTTCATGTGCACTAACATACTATGAGACTCCTTTGTGGCTTTATCTCTTTGCACTGCACTTGTAAGGTCTTGACACCCAGCCTTATATGTAAATTCCTAGCAGCAACTGTCTCATTCATTACTTCTTATTATACACCTTTAAGAAATTGTTCAAATCTGATCAGAAGAAATGGATCTTACTGTGGGTTGAACACAGGTTTTGTATATATATTAACTGTTCGAAAGACAGTAAAATACAGTGGAGTTAAATTGTATCCTCCCTAAAAAGACTGTTTGAAAGTGTTTCTTGGTCAAAAGTAGATAAGAAAAATATGAACGTTGGGAAATTGAACAATATTGTTGCAAATCTGACACGTATAGATGTGTTGTTAACCTGTGCGATGGAAAAAATTTGCCATGCAAACAGCCTGATCTGAACCTGAAATTCAGCGGCTCCTACTAACTCAGTTCCCAACTCAGTTTGCTGCCACAATATCCCATCCCTCAAATACAACAAACATAGTACATATTTCTAAGACCATTGGATCTGGCCCAATGACTGGCTTTAGGACTTTTTTGTATTTATTCCTCCATTCTTCTGCTCATTGTTCACAAGTCTAGTGGGATATCACCTATACTACTTGTAGTTGTTTGTGCATTTTATATTTTTCCTCTTAAAGAAATAAAGTCTGCATGAACAAAAACGTGAATGGAAATAAATTCCACGCCAATGAACACTAATGTTGTGAATGATTGGCATTCTACATTGCAAGGTAACTGGTAAAGAGGTTCAGCACGAACTACACTTTGACATTTCATAAATTTCAAGCTGCCTAAGTGAGATTCGCATTTGGTGTATGATTTATCATTAAAGAGTTTATCTGGATATCCCATTGGAACAACTACCAGTAATGTCTCTCGGCATTTGGGAAATCATTCGACCAATCGGAGTGCTTAAAGTACTGAAACGTAGTTGCCCATCGTTAAAGAAGCTATATAGGATAATGCTCCAATGCCATAGCCTGTGTTTACCCATGTAAGCACTGTAAAACTAAGAGTTTCTAAATTTTCAGACTCAATTGGAGGTGTTATGCAACATGCTTAAACTTCATCTTCAACATCATCAGTTACACCCTTGACACCATATTCAGCTAGTGTTTCAGCATCCTCATGTGTTTAGACCTATGGTTTTCTCATTATGATCTATATTTGGAGAAAACTCATTAACCTTCATTTAAGTTTAGACTTTTTAATTTCCTCAAGAAGGGGAATTCTCAAAGCATTGTATTTTTAATACTGCAGGTTTGGCATAAATCCAGGTATTCTCACAACATTGGGAATTCAAAAGAGACCACCAGAGGCTTTTACTGTTTACATATATTTTTAAGCCCTTTTGAATTAGTTCTTCGGCGGCACTTTGTACCAAGCCTCAATAGTTACAATGAAAATAAGACATTAGAGCTTACTTTTTTCATTTAGAATTGCACTTATACACTGATATTCTTATGATATAGGCTTCATTGTCATGCTGGGATGATAAAACCTTTCTATGCTTTCGATTTTTGGTATTTGAATTAGATATGTTTGTTTCTATAGTTATACGTTTTAAATGCAAATGACGATTGCCAATATCATTGAAATATTTGATCTATTGCAATGTTATAATTGAATATATTATTTATTTATATTAGTTAAATATATTATTTAGGGTTCATTTAAATATGACTTGATATCTTTATTTTGAGGCTTGTGTGGCTGTAGATATACCTGGTCTGCATACTCCTGCCATCCAGTGTTTCACCCGAATGTGTTCAATTTGTTTTTCTTCGAAGTCTTTCAAGTCACAAAATATTTTGTGACTCCGCCTCTTGTTTCTAATGCAGAGGGGCATTGTTGGGAAGTTCCCCTTTTTGCATGCTCAGCCCCACTTTCTGCTCTAAATGCTGATGGTTATGACTCTGATTGTGCACTGGAGTCTGCTGCCCAGACCCCAGGGTCTGTGCTTTCCCCTAAAACTGTTATGTTTGACTTGATAATTCCAAATAGTCAAAGGCTTTCCCCCATTATAAGTCCCTAGTATATGGTACTAGGGGTAGCTAGTGAATTGGTGATAGAGGGGTCCTCAAGACTGTAGCACACATTTGTGCCACCCTGGATGACCCATGCATCCTACTGACAGCAGGCCTGCCATTGCAGCCTGCCAGAGCAGTGGAAACTGCTTGAACTCGACGGTGCCCTCACTGTGTGTGACACAGTCACCTACACCTCCTTTAATGTATGTAAGGCACCCTTAACGGGTGCCTGGCTCATGTAGCATGAACTCAGACGACAATTTAGAGGTCACCCATGGTTGTCCCCAGCATTACTGTATTCTGGCTGACCAGCCTACGTTTTCCCACACCAGCTGCCGCCAAGATAAGGTTCTGACCTCCAGCCAGGCAGTGTGATCACTCCCAGGAATCAGATACAAAGGCTGGGCAGGAAAGAGGTCACACCTCCCTCCTCCCGAAATGGCTAGTGAATTGTCACATCAGAGTGGTGAGGTTCAAAGGCTATACTGCCTCTGATATGCATCTGGGCTTGTCCCTGGAGGAGGAAACACTCCTCCCTTTGCCCCCTTTGCCCCAGGAGCGCTTGCAACTGGGCAAAGCAGGAAATTAGCTATGCATGAGATGTACAGCCCCAGGAAAGCTGGCCACAACCCAAGGGTGGGCAGCCCAGTCTGTACACCTAAAATAGAATTCTGCCATTTTTAAAAGGGCAGAAAACATGGATTCTGGGTAGAAAAGGTGACCTACACCACTGGGGCAGAATAGCTCAAGGGCGGAATAGCTGCAGGGCCTAACTAACCATTGGCTCCTACCTCCCACACCCCCTAACTCTCCTAAAACTTTGATTTAAGTCACCCCGTGACACCAGAACCTCAGATCTGTACAACGTACTTCAAGGATGGACCAAGAGGAGACCTGTGTCGCTGACAACAGGACTTTGCCCAACAGCACAAACCAAAAGAGGAATACTTTTTTCCTGAGACAACAGACTTGGAACTGAGTGAATGACCCTCGCCGTTTGCCAAAAATTGACTCTCCTGAAGAGAGCAACCCTTGTGGAAGCCAGAAGCACCTTCAGTCTTCCCTGGACTGGTGGCACCAGTCTCCTGCAAACAGTAGGTAAAAATGCACACGGGATCTGAAGAATCACTGGCCATCGGGCCCTCCGAGGGATCGCCTAAATCCAGGTGGTCCAGTGCATCGTGGAAGTTCTAGTACCACGTGTTCCGAAGTCTCAGGCTGCTATGCTACTCTCCCGGGCCCTGTGAAGTTCCCCAAACCTTTTGTTGTGCTCACCGCTACCAAGAATTGTTGGCCACCAGTCCTGCAACCAACCCCCACACTCGACACTCCAGCTGCAGAGAACATGCAACCATCATCCAACATCAGCAGCTGTGAATCTGTTGTGTTTTTGCACGTTGTTTCTTGCAGCACCGTGTAAATTCTTGCAGCCCTATGTAAATTCTTGCAGCAGTGGTAAATACAGCACCACCTGCGGCTCCCGTTCAGCGCCAAGGACAGCCAGAACAACTCTGCATCCGGACTCCACGGGCTAGGTAAAATTGATCTGACTGTTGTTGTCGTGACCTGGGGCCTGCATGACCTTATCCCTATAAGGGTCCCAAATTGCTTGACCTGCAAGTGACCGTTGTCACTAGTGGATTTTTCCTTTGACTGCAATTTTATTTTGTCTATGTATTTTACTGCACTGATTTATTATTGCTTAAAAATGTATAACTCCGGTTATATGTATGATATCCCATTCATTTTCATGTCAAAATGAAGATAAAAATACACTATGTTAATTGGTGTCAAATTTCTCTGGAGTTGTCAATTACATATCGTGCATGTTGGTACTCTGAAATGCTTAACACGTGTTCCCCTAGTAAAGCCTGACTGCTCTTTGCCACTCTACCAGGACTGAGCTAAGAATTTATTAGTGTGAATCCAAGGACCATCTCTGGGGTATGTTGATAATAATACTTGGTATGGTCACCCAGCCATACCACATAATATTCCAGGTTCCTACAGGCATTGACTCCATTGTTAAATTGTTTTCTTTACGCCATTAGGTTCGGATATGTGCTTCCATGCTCCAGATCAACACTGTTGTGGTGCTCTTATTTGGCCTTCCTGGTTCCTCTCCTTCTGTCGGTATTGTTTCAGCACCCAGGACTTCGAGAGAGAACATCATACACCGCTGTTATCTGTTGATAAGGTTTTCTTAACTGAAGCCAGTTATGACTCTGACCTGGAGATCGAAGATCTTCCACCTGCACAATTGGTTGTGAGTACAGTTATTCCTCCACATTCCCCTTGACAATGCTGTCACATTGAGCAGCCCACTGCAAAGCGGAATCCGGCCACTCTGGATCCACAGAGGATGGCTTCGGACCTCCACTGCCTTTGGTCCATGGTTGGCACCGAACCTCTGCTGCAGCCTCGGCTCGGTGCTGAAGAAATTATCAAATCCGGTTCACTTGATGCTGACCGCTTGAGCCTCTGCACCGACCGACCCATCTGAGCCAAAATCCTCTTTGTTGAAGCAGAAATTTGTGCCGGCCCCAAAGATTTCATCTCCAATTGCAAAAACCTAGCTGCTGACAACCGTCAAACAGATCCTCCAAAAACTCCAGGACGAGACAGATACTCCCGAATGGCACATTGTGATTCACCCTCACATAGGCTAGATGGACACCCGTCTACCTGTGACTGACCCACTGGACCCTAAATGCCAGCTGAAGTTCGAGGAGGCTCTTTATGTGCCCATTCCTGTGAAACATCAAAAGAAATCAGACAAGGCCACCAGCCCTCTGCTGGACATTGACTTACCAGCACCCCCGGCATCTCCACCATAACTATGGCACTTCCTGTTCCCTCCTGATTCTTTACCTGACCCCCCTTTCATACAAACCTCAGAGGTCACCGTACTTAGACAAAGGGAGAAACCGGGTGATACCTATTATAAACCCTCACATGGTGACAGCTGGGACCCCTATGACTTGGACCCTCCAGGAGACACAGATTCCAACCAATACCCAGCCTGACCCTCATCCAATGATGAATCCACATATTACAGTGAGCTGGTAGCTAGAGCAGCCTTGTACCACAAGGTCAAAATGCATGTCAACCTCATAGAAGAGGATTTTCTCTTTGAAACCGTTTTCACCACCCACCATTCCTCCCAATACATACTCCTGCTCAAGGGCATGTTTCGATCAGCCCCTGATATCTTTCAAGACCTAGTCAGAGCCAGGTGTATAAGAAATATAGGGCGTCCCCAACAAATCTCATTTACATTTGTGGCCAATTCCGACTGAACGCTGTGGTGGTACATACCGCATGCAAGCTGACAAACTCTCAAGGCACTGGCGATGCCCCTCCACCGGATAAAGAGAGTAAACAAATCGCCACAGGCAAGAGAGTCGTGGCATAGTCAGCCAATCATTGGCACATTGCTGACTCAATCGGCCTACTTTCCTTTTATGACCCCGCCTACCTAGGGGACATGAAGGATTTTCTCTAGTACCTCAAAGATGAGCACAGAAAGAGGGGACACAAGATAGTCTTAGAGAGCAAACTCATCTCGAACACCATTATTCGGTGTGCCCTCGACGCCGCTGGCACTGCCGCTCATGCCGTCAATTTAAGCGCGCTTCTCTGGGAGCACAATTGGCTCCACATCTCCGGCTTAAAGCCGGATGTTCGGCAATACCTGCTTAGCATACTGTTGGACAGCCAACACCTCTTTCGCCTCCTGGTCGACCAATGCTGAAAAAACAAGCATTGGTAAATGTTATCGTGACATTTTTACATATGCTAACAGTCTCTGGAAAGATTTGGCCTTATTAGTACCAGTGTAACATACAAATGCAGCAGTGAGAGAGGTGATCAGTCAACCTTTGCAAAGGGCCGTCCACTTCGCATCAACACAGGTTACATTTTCTTGCAACGTCTGATCCGTCTGAGCTACAAACAATTTATTAGTTAAAATTGTCAGATTATGCAACAGATGTTGTATTATGTGGCAAATACGGCAGAGCCATAATTATATAGAAAATATTTGCAAACTAGGATATTTTGCCATTCAAGTTTGAACTGCTCTTGTGGGAGAAGAGAGGAGAAGTGCTGATGAGAGAAACTCCATGGCTTGGAGACAAATGGCTTGTGCTTCCACTTTTAAGAGTATTTGGAACATTCTGTGATTGGAAACATATCCCACTTTGTGAATGTATTTTAATGTCAATAACTCATATTAAACCTTAAATAATCATGTTTATCCAGTGGTTGAATTAAATAAAATATTAAGATGTAACTGGTTAGTGAAATGGCAAACAAATACTAAATATTGGTATGTTTTGCACATTCAGGTCACACCTCTGACTCCGCCCACTGACCCCACCCACTGACCCCCATCTTTGGGTTATTCCCATCCTCTGATTCTCCACCCACAGTTCCCCTACTTTTTGTTCCCCTCTTCGACCACTGATTGCAACATTTAGAATTTGATCATAATGACCAAATAGAAGTTGAGAAAATCAATCCGATAATGCCTACAAAGTGCAAAGAAAGGCACTGAGGAATGATTAGGAAATGCCACAAACAATCTAAGGAAAAAGTGTCTGTTTTACACCATTAAGAAAGACAAAGCAAACATTCCAGCATACTGTTAGAAGCTGTCTGCCTTTTCCATTTTAAGAGATCTTATCTTGACAGTAAATGTGGCTTAAACAGTGTGAACAGCTTTAGTAGAAGTCCCATAAATAAGTGAAACCAGGGAAATTAAACAAAAACAAAAGCGAATGAGCACAGTAAGTCGGCGTTTGGGAACTGAAAAGAGCCCACCTTTAAGATGTATTAAATTCAAGAGCTCTCAGGGGAAACCTAATAAAGAAAGCTACGGAGCTCGTTTTTGTTGTAGTTACGAGGTTGCATGTACCTCTGCTGCCACCTTGTGTTTATTTGTAATATCCACTGCACTTCTGTGTCAGAAGCGAACTGGCTACATTGTTGTAATTTGTGTTGATGTAGCGAAACAGATTTAAGACATTTTTTAACTCTAATATGGAAGACGAAACTATACCAGTAGATTTCCAAGGAACTGAATACGGTGTTTTCTAGATTAAAATAATAAAATTAGTTTTCAAGTCGCTCCGCCCAATGTTTTAGCAAATATTACCCCCTCCTTATTCACAGAGGGATCTTACAGTTTACTTAATGCGAATTCATATAGCGCGAACTTTACCCAAAGGTGTCAGAGCGCTTGACACTGTCTGTTTCTCAAATATGCTACTACGACTTCTGTGAATTTAGATGTGACTGAGTTATGTTCCCAGAACCGTCATAGGATGTACTGGCCCAGGCACAGAAACTGTTTGCAATAGCCTAATCAGAATATTTAGGAACGAATTTACTTTTGGGAGGAGACAGCAAATCCGATCTCAGGAGACTCCACCGCTAGAATTTCCTCCACGGTAGAGGTAGTAAGGTGGAGGCAATGAAAGGACAAGGGTTTTTTCCAGATCATACGAATTTTTCCATTACTCTCATCCATAGAAAACATGCTAGAATGGCGATTGCTGACACTTATGCTTATCTTTTAATTCAAGCAAAAAATGCAATGTATTTCAACTTTTTGATTGCTTTATATACATAGAAAATGCTCTGAATCCTTTTCAGGTAGAATTGCTTTGTTTATATTTAAAGTGTGATCTGAGACTTTAATTGCTTCTATGTGTTACTGGAGTGATGTCTTTGGGCTGTGCATGGATGCAGTGGCCGAGCTTCTGCTTTGTTAATGTACAAAAAATACATATAGGACTTGTGATTATACAGATTCTGAATTGAAATGTATTTAGTAAGTGGAAGGGAGACGTATATAGATAAAGTTTTACGCCTTTAATTGTGGAAGTTTCGGTGGTAACCTTTTGGACTAAATCTGGGATATATGCAAAATGATTCTGCATTTTTTTTTAAATATTTGGTTGTATTTAAGTAGAACTTAGTTAAATATCTAAGGATGTTGGCTATATGAGGTCATACAGGAAAACGCATTTGTAAATTTTGCACTTATTTAGAGTTGATAAAAATGTATATTGTATACATTTGCTGCACAGTAGCAGTACCTTCTAAAAGAACAGGACAGGCCTGCTGCTCCTAAATTGTGATACAACTTATTTCTGGCCACTTTCAGAATTCTGCGATACCAGATTACCACAACTAGCGCCGCTAACTAACAACCTCTGGAACAATTACCAGGAAACATCAACATTTCACATAAACTCTATCAAAAGCCTGCTTCAGAGTTAGATCTACTCTGCAACTGTTATCCAGTGTCTATCATCACCTGCCTCATACATCACATGTAGTAATTATTCCTACCAGAAACCTTGCTACACATTTAGAAAGTCATGATCCCTTCAACGATTTCATGTTTAGCTTCCACCCCAGAGGAGGAAAATAAATTAACCTAGCATCAGAGATGCATTAAGAAGAAAAAAGGGAACTAGTATCAGTGATGCATTAAGGAGCAAAATAAATGAACTATCAGAGATGCATTAAGGAGGTAAATAAATGAACCTGGTATCAGAGATGCATTATCAAGGAAAAGAAATTAACCTAGTATCAGAGAAGCATTAGGGAGTTAAATAAATGAACCTAGTATCTGAGATGCATTATCGAGGAAAGGAAATGAACCTAGTATCAGAGATGCATTAAGGAAGAAAGAAATGAACCTAGTATCAGAGATGCATTAAGGAGGTAAATAAATGAACCTAGTATCAGAGATGCATTAAGGAGGTAAATAAATGAACCTAGTATCAGAGATGCATTAAGGAGGTAAATAAATTAACCTAGTATCAGAGAAGCGTTATCAAGAAAAGGAAATGAACCTAGTATCAGAGATGCAATAAGGAGGTCCATAAATGAACCTAGTATCAGAGATGCATTATCGAGGGAAGGAAATGTACCTATTATCAGAGATGTTCTAAGGAAGAAAGAAATTAACCTAGTATCAGAGATGCATTAAGGAGGTAAATAAATTAACCTAGTATCAGAGCTGTTCTAAGGAAGAAATAAATCAGCCTAATATCAGAGATGCATTAAAGAAGTAAATAAATGAACCTAATATCAGAGATGCATTATCGAGGAAAGGAAATTAACCTAGTATCCGACATGCATTAAGGAGGAAAATAAATTAACCTAGTACAGAGATGCATTAAAGAGGAAAGTAAATGAACCTAGTATCAGAGATGCATTAATAGTACCAAGGACCAAGGTCAACCTGTGCATGGTGCTCTGTGTCCATTTAGCAGAATGTGATACCATCAGCCACACACGGATCCTTAAGCCCTTGAATACCCATGCCTGTATCACAGGAACTTTCTTCTACTGGATCACCTACTATCTAGACACCCACAAACATCAGGCCACGCTTGTGAAGTTTCCAAAACTACTATCCTTTGTGAAGTGGAGCAAGGATCAGCCTTCTCCCCCGGCCTATTCTGCATTTAAATGGGCCTCTTGGCTTGGATCATAGTGTGCTACAACACTGAATGCCATGTGTATTTTGAACTTTAGGTAAGATCTGGTGACCGGCAGTAGGTTGGTGTCTGCTTAGCAGAGATCTAAGACTGGTTGAACAAAAAGCATGCTATGCCTCAATGTCTCCCAGTCTGAGATTTTGCATTTGGACCCAAGTGCTCTTAGCTGTCTTCTCAGTCAGCCAGCTTCTCTGGTGACACCACCTCAGCTCTCCGAGAAAGTGTGGCACCTTATGATCACATTAAATTCTAACCTGTCAGTCGGCTCAACAACAGGCTAACAGAGATTTCATTAAGCACACCTACTCAGGGGTGCCATACCTCTGTTAACCTTTCCAATGCGCATGTTACGCTGGAAGTTGTTGCTGCAGGAATTGTTGTGCTGGTTTATTGTAATATTGCTTGCACCTTTCTCCCAGCCAAAATGACCTGTAGGTTGCACGAGGCTCATGATGCCTGACTGATCCTGGACGGGCTCAGTACCAGGCACAGTATCCTCAGACCTCATACACTCAGGCCTCTGACAGTAAAGCTATCCTTCAGGTTACAAAGACCTTGCTGGTCAGATACCCATCAGTTTGCACCTATCTTGCTGGCCCAGGTGTCCGATAGCAGGTGTGTCCTTCAAATTACAGATTTCTTACATGCGCAGGTATTTGACCACTAGTCTATCCCTCATTGTTACATGGAATGCATGAGCCTAAGAAGCATTATCGTTTCGTCTACAGTGCTTTTGCAGACTCAGGTTTCCAACAGCAACACTTTCCTTCAAGACACACTGACGTTCGAGGCACAGGCTTCCAGCAGCAGCAAAGGGATGATGACAGCAGCGCTATCTTTCAAGCAGCACAGATCTTCGCGACTTGGAGATCGGGTACTGACAGCAAAGCTATCCCTCAGGTTATTTTTCATGGCAGTTCGGGCTGGACTGTTCCCATTAGGCACACGGTCAAGACTGGTTTGCATATGGCTGGGTCCATATTGGGGTAGCATGGTGAGCAAAAAACGATGGATTAAACCCAGATCTTTGTGTTTGGGGTTGAAGGTTTGCATTGTTCAGCATTCCGTCCATCATCTGTTCCTTTTTGCTTCTGTGAACACACACAGAATAACAGCACAAGATTTAAAACATAATTTAAGAAAAGCAGTGAAGAACCTCTTGCTAATTATTTTTTGAATGAGCATTTTGTAAATCAGAGCTCTGAAATATTGTACTACTTCAGTGCGCTTGGTAAGGTGTTCGAGGCTGTGAGCTGGAGTTTATTTTCCTATAAAATATAAAACCCCCTTCAAAGTATTTAAATATTGATAATTACTAACATAATCATGCTAAAGTCAAATTGTGGATGTTTCCGTTCAACTAACTGAGGGAGTTGAAGTTCTAAAGCACAAAGGGCCAGATATTTATATATTTATTTATTTTATTTTTATTGTTTTATATAGCTCAAACTTGACCCTGTGAGGTATCAGAGCGCTTCACATTACAACCATATATACTCAGTTTCTATTGCACATTTCGCATGAAAGCATTTACCGATTCAGAAACCGTATTATTAACTTCATTCAGTGACGAAGACTCTTGCACATTCATAGTCTGCAAGTCTAGCGGGTCCCATATTGCAAATTAGTTTGTTGACATCATTGATTATAAACCCATAAAAATATTGGGTGGGATGGGACCTTGGCATGGGATGTTAGTGCGCGGATTAAGCACGGAGTTTATAGGTGAGGCTGCAAGATTGAATAAGAAAGGTTACGGGAGGAATTTGCTCATTAGAAATATCTTGGTTTCTGTTAGACCTGGCACCATTGGCGTTGGTCTCCCTTCCGTTTTTGCTGTTGCCTCATGTATGTTTTTGCTGGTGTTCGATGCTTTGGGCACTTTGCCACTGCTATTCAGTGGCACAGTGCAATTGTTCCCTATTGTAAATTGATGTATGGACTAGTGATTCCATGTTTGGCTATTTTGGTTTACTTGTCAGTCCCTAGTCTAGTGCCCTGAGTGTGCCAGGGCGTGTAATCCAAATACTGCTGGTGGGCCTGCAGCACTGGTTGTGCCACCCACAGAAGCAGCCTTGTAAAATGTGTCTAAGGTCTGCCAGTGCAGAGCCTGCGTGCAGTGTGGTACTGTCATGCTGACTGGGCACCCACTTCCAAGTCTCTAAACCTTCCCTTTTCTTCATATCAGTCACCCCTATGGTAGGCCCAAGGGCAGGGTGCATTGTAAGTATAAGGTAGGACAAGCCCTGGTGTGTGTGGCAAGTCCTAATAGTGAATTACAGCCATTTTCGTTTTTCACTATTGCAAGGCTACTTGTTCTCCAAAGGCCAGAATGAGCTGTTAGAATTATTACATTTTATAATCCTAACAGGCTCAGAGAACATGGTAGAGATTCGAGTTTAGTATGCCTGAACTCAGAATAACACAATACATCTTTTAGTGAAGTTTATTTTAATGTTCTGTGTTTGTAAATACCACTTTTAAAAAGTAGGTCTTTGCTTGTCTAACCATTCAAACCTGCCTCTGCTAGGATGTGTATTCCTATGTCTGGTTTCTGACAGGGCTGGGGAATTCCAGGAGACAGGCTGAGTCACCCAGTGGTGAATAGAGAAATCTGCATCTTGATGGGAGGGAGGAGTGCACCTGAACTCTGAATAGGGCTGTGCATGCCTTCCACAATGCTGGTTCCACCCCCTGGGGAGCGGCTGATGTCTCTGCCCTGCACACTGAAAGAAGAAGAAGGAGTCCTGTCAACAAAGTGCCCCAGGACTGTACTTGCCTTCCACAATGCTGGCTCCACCTCCTGTGGGGCGTCTGATGTCTCTGCCCTGCACTGTAAAAGGAAAGGAGAGGTCTGGTAAACAGAGTGCTTTAGAACTGGTTTGGACTGGGAAATGGCCCCTCTCCCCTCAGAGAACAAAGGATTTCTGGGTATAAATATTGGGACCTGATCCTGAAATTAGATCACTTTGGACTACAAGAAGAAACCTTTACTGAGGAGAGGAACCTCAGAAAACTGAGGAGAGACTATTCCCAAGCTAAAGTGCTGCTTGGGGGAATGGCCTGCAGTGGTTGCCTTACTGCCAAAGGAAGGAGAAAGGAACTTTGTGTGCTTTGCTTTCAACTTGTGAAGGATCTCCAAGGGCTTGGAAAAGAGCTTGCCTCCTGCTGAAGTCTCAGGGACAACAGACTTCACCCCCCAGCTCCCCAGAGTTCTTTTGGAAGTGCCTGCTGCTGTTTTGGGCCTTCTGAGGAACTGCGTATCGCAAGGAGCAGGAAGCGCAACTCAACGATAAGAAGCGTTTCGCCTTCGCTGTGCCTGCCGTCGCAACTCCAGAGAAAGGAGGGTGTCGCCGCTGGAACTGTCGCACTGCACCGCATCGGAGAGAGAAGCGCACCGCAACGAAGAGGAAGTGTGTCGCCGTCGCTGCTGCTGCCGTCGCAACTCCGAAGAAGGAGGGTGTCGCCGCTGTGGTTGTCGCATTGCACCGCATTAGGAGAAGAATCTCGCAACAAGGTTGGAGCGTGTCGCCGTCGCTGTGCCTGCCATCGCAACTCCGGAGAAGATGGGTGTCGCCGCTGGAACTGTCGCACTACATCGATCCAGAGCACCTCGCATCCCCGAGAAGCGCGCTGCCGTCGCATCTTGGATGTCACAGCTGTAGTTGTCGCATCGAGCGGAAGCTTCACGCATCGTGGGAGAAGAGCTTTGCCGCTGGAGCTGTTGCCGTCGCATCGTAAGGGTGTCGCCGCTGCAGGCCACGCATCGAAACCGAGAGCTTCTCACATCCCCGAGAAGCGTGCCGCATCTGGAAGATCTTCACGTCTTTATTTCTTTGTATCTGAACTTTGCCGCATTGCCCATCGCTGCGACATTGCTTGTGAAGGAAGCGCAACGCAACTTAAGGTACATTGACGCAGAGTGTCGCATCTAAGAACTGAACTGAACTAAGCTTAAATCTACCATCTTAAAGTAATCATAGTGTGTATTTTTGTCGTTTATGGTCTTGTGGTAACTCTATATTAGGTCTACTTATTTTTTATATAAAACCTGTGTGGTGTCCATTTGTAGTGTTGTCACTGGGTTACTGTATGTGGTCACAACTGCTTAACTTACAACGCCTCTGAAAAAAGCCTTGACAGCTCGCGCCACGCAACCTAGAGGGTGAGCAGCGGATATTTTAGGTGTGTAATCCTCTTTCCCTGACTAGAGGAGAGGGTCCCTATTTGTCACAAGTACCTACCTGTTCCAACCAGAGACCCCCAAATCTAACAGTTTCTTTCTTGAATCTTTCTGTGTATGCTAATCTTTTGTTGCTTGGAAGTAGTGAGTTCCTGATTCTCGGTGCCGCTCCAGAGAATGCTCTGTCATATGTATTTTTCTTCAGGAACATCGGTGCCTTCAGTAGTAGATCTCTGGCGCTCATGGAAGATTTGATACCCCTGAAATCACCAATTTCTGAGCTAGATACCTTGGTGTATTGAGGTGTAACGCTCTATGTGTGATGCATGCTATTTTTAGTTGAAATCTGGCTTTGTATGGTTGCCAGTTCAGGGTCTTCAGGTGAGGAGAGATGTGGTCGAATTTTTTTGACCCTGTTATAAGCCTTGTCGATTCTTTTAGGCAGGCTTTTAGAGGAGCAGTTGTAATCTTGGGAAGCCCAGAGAGTGTAGTGCATCCGTATTCAATCCTCAAGATTACTAATGCCTGGACTGTCATTTTGAGGTCTTTGTTTTCTATGAATGGTCTCAATTTCTTAATGTAATTCAAGTGAAAACGGTCATTCTTTGCTAACCAGTTGATGTGGGTTTGCATGTTCAGGCTCTTATTAATAGTAATTCCTAGTGATTTGGTTGAATCCACCATGTTCGGGTGCAGTTAAGTGCAGTGATGGAGCTGGTCCATTCTTTTACAGCGATCACATTTTTTGTGGGGGATATAAGGAGAAATTCAGTTTTTTGCTGATTTCTAGTTAGCCATAGCATTGTTGCCTTTAATGCCTTGTTCATTGACTTGATCTCCTCCAACGATGAAACCTTCATGTAAATCTGAGTGTCATCAGCGTACATGTGGAAAGAGATGTTGGCAAGGTGCAGTATCTCTGTAAGTGGTTCAATTTTTAGGTTGAATAGTGATGGAGAGAGGTT
This sequence comes from Lissotriton helveticus, assembly GCF_964261635.1. Classification (NCBI taxonomy): domain Eukaryota; kingdom Metazoa; phylum Chordata; class Amphibia; order Caudata; family Salamandridae; genus Lissotriton; species Lissotriton helveticus. Next base: position 1,638,547,300 of record NC_136068.1, on the reverse strand, counting down.
TGAGCCTTGTGGAACTCTGATCTGAGTCGGAGAAGAAGCTGATAGGTTATGATTTACTAGAAATCTCTGTGCTATGTTCCTCAAGAAGGACATGAACCATTCTAGAACTGTCCCTGAAAAGCCCATCCTGGTTTCCAGACGATCTAGCAACAGCCCGTGGTTGACTGTGTCGAATGCTGATGATAGGTCAAGAAGGATCAAAAGGCATGTTTTGTTCTGGTCAAGGGTGAGTAATGCATTGTCTACTATATGTAGGATTTGCTGTTTCAGTACTATATTTAGGTCTAAATCCTGATTGGCAGATATCCAGTAGATTTAATTTGGATATGTGTTGGCTTAGTTGTTGCTGCACACACTTTTCTATCACTTTTGCTAATAAGGGGATATTTGATACCGGCTGAAAATTGTTAGGGGCTGCAGGATTTCCTCTTGGTTTTTTATGATAGGTATGACATTTTTAGACAATCTTGGAAACATCCCTGAGATAGGGAAGTATTGACTATCAATGTCTAGCTGGGGATGATGGAAAGGTCGATGGCCGACACAAATTTTGCTGGAGTGGATCTTTGTAATGGTTGTTTAGTTTTATGGCCGACAATGTTTTGAAGATGTCTTTGTGGCCTTATAATTTGAAGGTGGACCAGTGAGCTTCATTTTTGGGTACTGCTGATGGAGTATTATTGGATCGGTTTGATGCAATGCCTCCAATGTAGCCGACTGTTATCATAAGCTCACTTTCTATGGTATTTGCCTTTGTTGTGAAGAAAGTAGAGAACTCTTCGCAGCTGATGTGAGATTTTGTTTCTTCTTGTGTGGTTTTGGCCAGTTTATTTGATTGCTGTTTCACTAGTTCGAAGAGCTTCCTAGATCTGTTTTTAGCATTCTCCAATTCCGTCCTGAAATATTCTTTTTTTGATTTAAGAATATTTTTATACATATGATTCGTTTTGTGAATTGGCAAACAGTCACAAACTGCTAACAAATTGCATAATCACAATTTTCCAATGTACAAAAGACATTTGGGGAGGTTTTTTACAAAGTGAATAATTTGCGAGTCTTTATTTTAGTGATTTGATTTTTTTTTATGATTGATAACAAAGTTCATTTAGACAATAGTCTATAAACCATACATAGAACAATGGATCGCAAATTGTGATAATATTTAAAACCCCCAATTCATTTTACACATTTACGACACTTATAAAACCATAAGCATAAAATATTTAAAACCACAATTCATTTTACACATTTACAACACTTATAAAACCATAAGCATAAAATTGGGATACTCTATAATTTTAAACTCTCCCATTCTCCTTTGTTGCCTCCATTACATATTCTCTTGTTGCTTTCAGAAATTTCCCCAACGCAATTGTAATATCCAGAAATGGCATTTCTGTAAGGAGGTCGATAGCATCAGCACGAGAGGTCACCTCATATTTTTAAATAATTGGACGTAAAACTGTTTTCCGAATTACTAAAATACAAGTACAATCAAGCAGTATATGTAAAATATCAGTTCTTACTCCTAGACCACATTTACAAGTACCGTCCGGATGGATCAGGGCCACTCTTATATTTCTTTCGATCTTCCATGGATTTAGGCCCACCCGAATCTTCAAGATTTCATGTCTTTGCCATCTACTAGGCAGTAAATCCAGGTATGGGAACCGGGCCTCCTTTTCCCAATCATTCTTTACCCAATTCACCGATTTTTTTAGCCTCAGATAGTCCATGTCTTTTGATCTAGAGTATTCAAGCCCTTGGACTCTAAGCATTTTTTTAGTGCATACTATATTCATTAGTGGAGGGGAGAGGCTCAATTTCAAGTGCGCGGCTACCGTCTGGAGGGTTTTCTTTACATCTCGCGTCCAGCGTAGGCTGCTTCCTCGAATTTCCTCTCCACACCAAATTGATACCTTCTCATCACCACCAGGCTCCTGTCGATTCCCAAATCTTATTAGGGACAGTTGGGTCTTTACTTCCCATGATGTTAAGCCCACCTCCATTCTAATAGCTTGAATCATGGAGCTATTTGGTAGGGACAGCAACATTTTCACAATTTTACCTTCTTCCCGGTCCCACCCTCTTTTACCACTCAGGAAAAGCACCTCTGCTCCATAAAGCACTTTTTGGGGGGATCATAACTTCAAAAGCCTTCAGAAGCGGTCTGTGTGACATATCGCCATAATCTTTATTACATTTTTTCAGCCCACAGACCGAAGAGTAAGCCTTTGCCGTCTGTGCCTCCAAGTGGGTATTCCACTTTAAAGCGCTATTAAACCAGAGGCCTAAGTATTTATATTCACATACTACATCTAATTTATCCTGTCCTAAAAAACAATTAAAATTGTTTACCCTCTTTCCAAAACATAGGATCTTTGTTTTTTCCATATTCACTGTTAAGAGCTTTTTATCACAGTACTTTTTGAACATATTTAGTTTTCTTTGAAGGCCCATTTCAGTTTGATCCAAGATCACAAGGTCATCGGCGTATAAGAGACATGACACTTTATTATTATTCATTCGCGGGCTCGCACTTTTTTCGACTTCCAAGATCGCTTTATTTTAGTGACTCAAAATAGAGATTCTCATTTTACAAATCTGTAATTGTGATTCACTATTCTTATGTTAAACTCATCTGCAAAATGACTATTTGCCACATGGAATTTACCACCAACACAAGACAGGTGGTGACTATGTGCAAACTATAAAACCAGCCCCAGATCGATCTGCAGCTTCTAAGATGGCAGCTTTATATGCAATGGCAAGAAGAATGTATAAACTTGCTGGTATGCAGAGGAGAAGGAGGGGACAAGAAAAGATTTTTTAGGCTCACAATCACTATTTATCATTAGACTGAATATAGAAGAAATATATGCAAAGTACAGGCTAAGTAGTGCTGAAATCCTGGACCTCATAGCTGATTTAAAGCCACAGCTGGAGAGTAGTACTCTGCAAAGTAATTCAATCCCAACAAAGGGGAAGTTGTTTTGTTCTTTGCAGCTCTTACCAGAAGGTCATTACCAAGGTGTTATAGCTAATGTTTTGTGCATTTCTGGATGCAATGTTAATGTGATTTAATATACATATGTATTTTCCTAGTAATGCACAGGAATTACAAGATACTAAAACAGAGTTTCTAGGATTACCAATTCTCCACATGTTATTGGCTGTACATGTGGTACACGTGCTTATACGCCTACCACCTGACATTGAGTATTTATTTCACAATAGATAAAATACTCATTCAATAAACACACAAGTGGTGTGTGATACAAAAAATACCAATATGATTACTAAAATTGTATCACGATTTCCAGGCAGCAAAAGGGATCATTGTCAACCATAGTGGAATTTACACAAGGCTTGAAAGAGGAGATTTTGATGATGGATATTTTTTGGGTAATTTATTTAAGGTATTGCACCTATTCAGTTCATATTTGACTATTGTTTGTTAATTTGCTTTTGTAGTACGCTCCTGGATAATGACTCCTTATCTATCCCCTTCACCCCGAAGAGAGTCTTGATGCAATGTTGAAGTATGTACACCATAACATTCCGTTATTTATAGGTATGGTAATGTATGTAAGGTAAGTAAATATTGATTGATTGATTGATAAAAATTTATATTGCGCAAAAACAATAACCCGCAGGTATCAAGGCGCCTAACAATAATATCGAAAGTCTAAATCAATCATCTTTACACATAGGCTTTCAGAAAAAGACGAGTTTTTAAGGCCCCGCGGAAAGTCTGCAGGGAGGGTAAGGACCTTAGATCCAGGGGAAGATCATTCCACCATTTCGGAGCTAGAGTGGAAAAAGCCCTACCACCCCATCTTGCTCTTCGCACCCGAGGGACTGACAAAAGCATTTTCCCGGAGGAACGCAGATTCCTTCCAGGAATGTAGGGAGAAATGATAGAGCCTACTCCAGAGACACAGTTTCTGGCAATAGCCCTGTATGTCATACACAGGACCTTGAAGCGTACTCGGTACTCTACCGGGAGCCAATGCAACGTTTTTCTGGCCAAAGTGGCCGATGAGCGGCTTGGAACATCCAAGACAAATCTGGCCGCGGCATTCTGGACCACCTGCAAGCGCTGCACGAGGGTCTTATTAAGCCCCGCATACAGCGCATTGCAGTAGTCCAGACGATATGAAATATGAACATTTTCTTAATGTTTCCCATGTACAAAAAAAGTATAATGTTTTTAAGGCATGTTTTTGCTTCGATCAGATGTTGTAGCTCCGACATTCTCACCAATGCCACTGCGACTCCTGCTGCTAGGAGACTCATACTATCAGTTGCAGAATTTCTGCTGACCCTGGACTGATCCTCATTCTTGGGTGCACCTACTTGTGTGCCACTTGCAATCTGTAATGTTTGCATAGTTTCTACAGCAATAGTTATTTCAATGAGGATTCAAGTGACATTTCTGCTATAGTGCCCCATTTCAACTTGTAAACTCACAGTGAAGTGTGACAAAGTGACTGGGGCTTGGGTAAGACGATTAATTGATCGACTTAAGCCATCAATACGGGCTGATTAATTGTCTTTGACTTAAGTTATCCTGTTGTAATACAAAGCTTAAACCCTTAATAGCATCAGTCAAAATATCATGTTTCTCATTCATAGATACCTGGTTTTCAGTAAGAGTATTTGGAATGTTTTTCAGCCTGATGTTATACTTTTATCAATGTCCATCACCACCCCTTGTTGTAAATAATTTTGTCCACCCTAAGCGTGGAAGGGTATACTCAGATGTGAGTCCCTTGCTCATTGCACCATCAGGATTCAAGCAAGCCGGGCCGAAGACGGCTGTAATGCCAGAAACCGGTCCCCGGAAGCTTGTTTCCTTCCCAGTGTAAGAATTGGCTTTTGTAGTCTGGTCTGCCCTGTTCCCATGATGCACTGGGCCAGGGACAGACTAATTTGCATACAGCCAGGTTCTGAAACTGGGATGGTGCAATGAGCTAAAAAACGGTGTTGGATCTAGCCCTGATCCTTTGACTGGGTGAGAGTACTCTGCTTAATTCAGAGACTCTGTCCATCACCACCCCTTGTTGTAAATAATTTTGTCCACCCTAAGCGTGGAAGGGTATACTCAGATGTGAGTCCCTTGCTCATTGCACCATCAGGATTCAAGCAAGCCGGGCCGAAGACGGCTGTAATGCCAGAAACCGGTCCCCGGAAGCTTGTTTCCTTCCCAGTGTAAGAATTGGCTTTTGTAGTCTGGTCTGCCCTGTTCCCATGATGCACTGGGCCAGGGACAGACTAATTTGCATACAGCCAGGTTCTGAAACTGGGATGGTGCAATGAGCTAAAAAACGGTGTTGGATCTAGCCCTGATCCTTTGACTGGGTGAGAGTACTCTGCTTAATTCAGAGACTCTGTCCATCACCACCCCTTGTTGTAAATAATTTTGTCCACCCTAAGCGTGGAAGGGTATACTCAGATGTGAGTCCCTTGCTCATTGCACCATCAGGATTCAAGCAAGCCGGGCCGAAGACGGCTGTAATGCCAGAAACCGGTCCCCGGAAGCTTGTTTCCTTCCCAGTGTAAGAATTGGCTTTTGTAGTCTGGTCTGCCCTGTTCCCATGATGCACTGGGCCAGGGACAGACTAATTTGCATACAGCCAGGTTCTGAAACTGGGATGGTGCAATGAGCTAAAAAACGGTGTTGGATCTAGCCCTGATCCTTTGACTGGGTGAGAGTACTATGCTTAATTCAGAGACTCTGTCCATCACCACCCCTTGTTGTAAATAATTTTGTCCACCCTAAGCGTGGAAGGGTATACTCAGATGTGAGTCCCTTGCTCATTGCACCATCAGGATTCAAGCAAGCCGGGCCGAAGACGGCTGTAATGCCAGAAACCGGTCCCCGGAAGCTTGTTTCCTTCCCAGTGTAAGAATTGGCTTTTGTAGTCTGGTCTGCCCTGTTCCCATGATGCACTGGGCCAGGGACAGACTAATTTGCATACAGCCAGGTTCTGAAACTGGGATGGTGCAATGAGCTAAAAAACGGTGTTGGATCTAGCCCTGATCCTTTGACTGGGTGAGAGTACTCTGCTTAATTCAGAGACTCTGTCCATCACCACCCCTTGTTGTAAATAATACTTTTATCAATGGTATCCATTTCAGATTGACTAGTGTTATTTTTTTTTTTACCTGGTGCTGAACTTTTGACATTGATGCCTCTAATCCACCAAAGAGTTGCACATTTCCTACACTATTAAAGTTAGCCAAATTGAGGTAGGATTGTGTGTTGGCAAGACGGCGATTATGAGCTCCAAATTTTCCCTGCCGTTGTCTAGGTTTCACTACAGGTTCCTGTGTGACACTTTGGTGGGTATTTTAAAAATCTCCACGTAGCGCAGCGTGAGGTTGTGCTGCGTTGCGCCACAGAGAGGGAGCAGGAGATGCCATATTTTCAAAGATATGACTCTCTTCTCCCCTTTCCCTTGCGCTGGCGCTGATTTCAGCTGCCGTGGGCCATGCACACACCTTAGCGCTGTAGCCCTAGGGTGTGTGCATGAGGGTAGCATAGGTTTTGTACAGGAAGGATACCCTTCCTGTACAAAATACTATGCTTGGAACGATACAAAGCTTTTCCCACTTTGCATACGTGCTGCACAGTGCAGCACGTATACAAAGTCAGAAAAGGAAGGAGAAATGGAAGGATTTCTCCTTCCTTGCGCCTAGTTGGCAAGGGCGCAGTTTTCTCATGCTAAACCCAATCTACTGTTTTTAGTAGAGTGGGTTTAGCATGAGAGACCTTGAGTCATTGCATGGGAACGCCCATGCACCACCCTTGGCACGCCCCCATGGTGCAAAAGTAAAGCATAGCTGCACATAGTGCTGCGTCGCATAACATTTACATTATTTCCAGTGCTAAACAGGTAAAAACAGATTTTGCGCCATTTTGTGTTACTTTTGTGCTGTGAACACAGCACAAAATCTTAGTAAATCTCCCCCTTTGTGTGTCTCTGTAAACACCTTCTTCAAGTGACTGTGCACAGTGTTTAACTCAGAGACTCATAGTTGCAGCATGGGGTGTAGTGTCCTGGTTGCCAATATCAATAGAATTGTATGGTTGCATGTGAAATTTATCATGGCAATCACCTTCTGAAAGATCACTTCCTTGAACAGGGATATATGTTTGAAAATGGAATAACAATTGTTAGACCTGGTTTCCTGGGGCACCAAGGCACTCTGGGGATACTATGCTCCAATAGCATCAACAGGAGCGTTCCCTGCTGATGTCCTGGGGCCTCGGTACTAAAGGCCCAAAACTCCAAGTGTCACTCTCCAGCACTTGACCCTTCCAGGGTGCAAGACAGAGCAGTGCAAGACTCACTTAAGGAGGGGAAGTGGGTTTCAACATTCAGAATACAGTGCACACAGTACTCCCAGCTGATAAAATCAATGTCCAGCCACTCCTTTACTTTAAATAAAAGAAAAGTACTTTAATACAGAAAAGAGAAATATACTACACATAAAACAAGGATAAACAGTGAAAACAAGATGTCTGCACAATCCTCTGGGTCAGTGTTCTGATCCAAAGCAGTATTATAGTGCCTAGATGCTAAGCACTAAAAAAAACACAGTTAACATGTAAACACACAATTAGCATTGCATATTACAGACCATGTTGCACAGAGTTGCTCTCATTCACTGGAGCCATGACACCAATCCTTGTATTGAAGTGAGGTAGTTTCAGCATTTGATTTGAAGACAAATGTTCTTTTTCAGCCCTTAACCTGCCACCCAAAGAAACAGAAGTGCCCTCCAGTCCTGAGCGAGGGCACCATTCTAGTTGTGTCAGGGATCCAATCACAGGTGCCTGATGTATTGGCACAATTTACTGGAGTTCCACTAGTACAATAGCCACTGGGTAGCTGTAGGAGGGTAGTGGCTAGCCAGAGTTCCAGTACACACTGATACCCCCAGATGTCGCACAAGGTGGTTGTCTGTACCACAGGACACTTTTCTCCAGCTACAGATTGTAACTGAAAGTACCACACATGCTCCCACAGCACAGGGAAGGGGTCTAGGCAAAGTGATTTCACCTTCAAGGACTGGGATCAAGCATCCCCATCTGTCTCCGTTGAAGTTCTGTATCTTAAATAGCTGTCTGTAATTTTCTTTTGATCCAAGCAGCAGCTCCACAAGCCTCACAAGAACAGCTGGTTCTCCGACTGATACGGCTGACCGATTCCCTTGCTCCTCGTCAAACTGGCACATTCCTTATCAGCATTATACATCAGTCACAGAGAAAACTTTCTGAATTTCAGATCTTATCAAGGGGTTTTCAGACACGGTGAGCAAGCTTCTTGTCTTGCTGTTACACCACAGTCCATGGCTGGCTTTCTTGGACGGAACCGGTGTGGGCCACTGTTGAAACTGACACGGTCTGGTTGGCTGAGGTGAGGCTCTAGCCAGGCAAGACCTACCACTCCCTCTAGGGGTGTGTGATTACACTTACCGAATAACCTGTGCTCACACTTGGGTAGCTTGGTACTGAGCAGTGAGGCGTATCACAGAGGTAATGTGTAGAACACTGGCACAGCAATTACATACATTAAATACACTGAACGTCACAAAAAAAGACTTCACACGTAGTGCCTGGAAATAAAGTTTGTATTCGACACACACATTACTTAACACAGCATGAACATCATGCATTTACGGCCATAAATATCACTAGCAGTACTAGGCCCAACCATGTTAAAATTACATCAATAATATGCATGTGTGGGAAAAATCCTACTTTATCCCACGGCAGGTCAGTTGATAATGCACATGCACACTCCGTGGCCCAAGCCCTCCTACACCATTCAGCCAACCCCGACTATCCTACACCCACGGGCTGGAGATAAAGAAAACCTTCCCCCCGATTCTAGGCTGATCGCGGCTGGAGTCACACATAGTCAGGATCCCAGGGAAGAAGGTAGGGGTAGGTAGCAGGGCTAATTAGACGGAAGTCGACAAATGGAGGTTTGGCCACTACTCTGGAAGTTCACCCACAGTATGTGGAGTAAAAGCGAGCTTCGGGCGATAATTATTCAATCAAAGGATTACACACTGTGCCTTGCGGCACCAACGCAGTTCTGCAAAGCACAGGGGGGTCATGCAGTTTGTTGACCCTCTTCTGATCACCCTCTGAAGTGTTCCTTAGCCCAGTCAATTAGTCTCACCATCCAAGTCAGATCCCGGCAATACTACCTGGCAAAACAAAGTTGTCTGGGTCGGGTGAGGTAAGAGCAGTTGGTCCGCTGCACTGAGGGTAGAAAAGGAACAATCGATGAATGGGGAAGAAGCAGGGGAGCCTCTCGGAAGAAGGATGCACCCTGTCAGATACACGTCAATCAAAATAGCACCTAAGCTAACCAGGCACCACAGAACCTGAATCCGCTCCTCTGCCCCTTCCGGGAAATGAGACACAACGTCTGGTGTGCGATTATACAGTTCTGGTCACACACAACAAAGAGTTGTAAACTCACTACCTCCCTGGAAATTAGACACACCGTCTGATGTGCGTTGATACAGATCGCACCAGACAATTTAGGTCACAGATAATAAAGAGTTGCAAATTCCATACCTGCCTGGAAATGAGGCGCTGCATCTGGTGTGCGTTGATATGGGTCACACCAGACAATTCTGGTCACACACACACAGACCCAAGTTCAGCAGTGCCGCACGAGATAGCATGAGGCACTACTATGGGTACACCCTCACCTCCAAGAGTCGCAACCTGTGAATTGGGCACTGCACGCAATGAGCATCCAGTCGGCGTGTCGCATGAGAGAGATGTAGCACAATTGGCAAAACGGTCCAGGTGGGGACCCAGAACCAGTGAATCAGTTCACCACCAACAAGCCGCTTTATGCGTGTTGAGGCCCCACGTAGCCGGGGCCACACTCCTTAGATGGAGGCAGTACTTTTGGAACTTCGTACAAGGCAATCCGGTCCCCAGGCACAATACTTAGTTCCAAGCTCACCCCGTGCTACCAGTTGTGATCCAGCACTTAAGAGAGCACCGTTCTCCAAGTGTCACAGGTAGATGATGTGAGTCCCTTGCTGGAGGTCTTTGATGTCCCTGAGAACTCAGTCCAGGCCAGCCACTATTCAGGAAAGGTGCACGATCCCTTCCAATGGCAGTAATCCTCCTTCTGTACAATAGATTCCTCTGGCAGTGTGCACCACGCAGCTCCAGGATCTCCGGCCCTACGTCCCCACAAATGTATCTCTGCCCTGCTAAAGTATGGCACCAGTAGTTATACTGTAGAGTGTTTTAAAGTTGGGGGTGGTTCAGAGGGTGTCCCTTTGAACCACAGATGTCTCCTCTAAATTTCAGTCCTGTCTGCCCTGGGGCCATGGGGAATGCAGATCTTAATCTTTAGTGGGGCCATGATCTGGCTTCTCAGAGGCAAAGTATCAAAATGTCTCCCTCCAGCTAGGCCCTCAAATGGCAGAGGACTGTCATTCCAGTTGCATACTCAATGTTTATAGCTGTCTCAGGGGAATGCACAGATATGTTCCCCCAGCCCCCAGTGTGTACTGGAGTCAAACTATAAGACACACAGGGAGTTTTAGAGTAGAGAAATGCCCACTGTCTAGAAGTGGCATTTCCAAGCTTTTAATGACAAATCCCTCCTTACCACTGGAGAGGGTTTGTAATTGTGAATCCAATTATAGGAAACATTATGAGGCTGCTCCTCTGCAAACCACGATTGCAGCTTGAAGTAATTTAAACCATTACCCCATGTTAACTTATAGGAAGAGCAAACCTCATAGGTAGTGAAAACACACATCGGTATTCTTCACTACCTAGGCAAGGAACACACTTGTGTACCTGCACTGCCTTTCACCTACCACTTGCTTCACTCCTTAAGACTTACCCAGGGATGCCCTAGTGGCAGTCAAAGGTCCCCTCAGGATTGGCCAGTGGTTTCGAAAGGCCACCCTGAGCATAAGTGCAATTGCACAAACACAGGCTTGTAATGGCAGGCTTAACACATGTTTAAAAAGATCTTAGGTGCCAGTGCGCATCCACAGGCCTGCAATGGCAGGCTTGAGCCATCTTTAAAAACAACAGGTAAGCACCATGTCCTAACGTGTGTAGGAAGGGCATGCACACTTTCACACTGCATTTACAGTGAGAAAGTGCTCAGACCACTAAGGCCCCTAAAAGAAAATCAGCAAAACGCCTGTGTTGTCCCATGGTAGGAGCCGACCTCCTAGGTAGGGAAAACCTATATGGGGGTTCTTTACTACCTTGGCAGGGAATACACATGTGCACCTGCTCTGCCTGTCACCTACCACTTGCTCCACTCCTCAGGGCTTACCATGGGGATGCTCTATTGGTCGTGAAACGCCCACTCAGGATTGACTAATGAGTTAGAAATACCAACCTGAGCATAGGCACAACGTACACCCACAGGCCTGCAATGACAGGCTTGATACATGTTTGAAAGGCTGTTTTGGTGGGTTGCACAATCAGTGCTGCGTCTCACCATTAGCCAGTGCAGTACCTGCCTTGAGTATCTGGTGTACCTTTTTACAGAGTACTCACAGGTACAACACCTAAACCCATCAAGTAAGGACCACTTCCTAACATGGGTAGGAAAGGTGCACAAGTTTTCACATTACATTACAGTAAAAAAGTGCCCAAAGTCCTAAGACCATGAAAAGAGAATTGGCAAGAAGTAAGAACCAGGCAAAGAAAAAGCAAAAGGTTTTAGGTAAATCCCCTAAGAAGGGCCATGTCCAACATGACACCCTCCCAGCAAGGGTAGTTTTATCCTCCATTTGATAAACTTGATAACTGCTCAGGGCGATAGATCTTGGACGATGGACCACCACTGGTGTGGGACACCCCCAGCTCGAGGCCCCCAGTAGGATCCCTTTTGACTCTCTAAGGGCCCATCCTCTGGGTTATCCCCTTCTGCCCAGGGCATGGTACTTCTGTCCCTACCCCTGGTTCACCTTAGTTCACTGGAACAGCACCAGGCATAGGGTGCCAACAGCCGCCAGCATCCATAACCAAGCAGCTAGCTACCCAAGGACCTCCACCCTTGGTGGCTCTAGAAAGGGAGGCCAGTGGCCCCAGATGTTATGCACCTTTCTACCACTTTCCTTCCGACTAGGCCAGGGATGGCTTCCCGCACCTGGTCCCCCAGCCCAGGGTTTGGACTGGACAAGGGCCAGGGGTGAGTTATTCTTTCCTCTACCCCCTTTTTTGAGTGCCTGTATGCCCCTTTTGTGGGGTTACTCCCGAATCCTCAACTGGTGGGATGCAGGTTCTGTTCCTCCCCCACACATTCCTCTGCCAGTAGGGGACCCTCCCTCATTGGATTTTCCCATGGCACAGGGCAGCTTCAACACCAGGCACTCCCTTTGGGAAAGCACCAGACCCAGGGGCTGGGTATAGGGCATCATGGACTTTTGCCCGCTTCGACTCCCCCACTCACTTTGAGAACGAATATGGGACCCATTCCTCACCCAGCTCCATGGGGAACTGCCTACACTAACACAAATCTCCCCCACCAGTGGTAGGTAGATAGCACGCCCATCTAACTGAGGGCCATCCCCCAATGTCTTTCCAGTGTAGAGTAAGAAATCCAGCCCCTCACGGATGGACAGTTTGAGTCCTCCTCCAAACGTATTGACCAGAATGGCTTTCTTGAATGTGTAGCTCACCTTGTCCTTTTCTTCCAGTGTAAGAAGGGCGTCTCTCCCCACCTTAGGTAAGTACCGCCATGAGATACATCCTGAGATTTCCCCCATCTCTAGGTAAAACATCAGGAAACCCCTGTGTCAGCTCTGATCGCTCCCCACACTCAAGATTTCCCCCACAATACACTGACCCTCCTGGGTGGGTGTCTGCCCATGCTTGCAGGGCTTTATTGAGATCTGCCTTTGTGGCACTTCCCTTGTCAAGCACCCCCTCTCCTGGCAGAACCCATCAAGCTGCTTCACCGTATACAGGTCCTGATCAGTCAACTCAAACAAGTCCCCCTTAGGTAGGACCCCAGGCATGATAGCAAACTAGCGGGACCAGAAATAAGATCTATGAGGAACAAAAATCATTGACCGTGAGGTCAGTCCGTCCTTCAAGAACACCTAAGGAAACAAAGGAACACTTTGCCTACTTGAAGTTGTGGAGCGCAGTTAGTTGCAGTTTGATACTGTGCAAATGCCAGTCCTATCCCCACGCTGCCACCAAATATTGGAACCAGCCTATTCTGGTTGGTTGAGGCGAGGCCCTAGCCAGACAGAACCTACCCCTCCACAGGGAGGGGGCATGTCCATCATCTGCCTTGATAGAACCATAGACCAGTCTTGATCAATAACAGACCGCTAAGGTCAAACTGCAATCACTTCCGATTGATAGGCTGATCCAATTAGAGGGTCTGATACTTTTTCAACCTGTGTGCCCCTTCAATCGAGAAGCACATTTATGGCATGTTCACTGTGGGTCCAAAACATGGAAAGGATAACTTACTATCTTCCATTGTACCGTCCCGGGCTATTCCCAAGAGAGAAATGTTAATTAACTCCAGACCAGGAGGCCCTGACCATTACGCAGCAGAAAGTGGAGGTAGGGTCCCTCCTAGCAGAGTTAGTGCAGGTAAACACAAGTAAGAGCGAGTGTCTACCCCCAGCCCACCAGGCTTCTCCAAGTAATAGGGAGGGGCACAGGGGAGATGGAATGTCCAGCAGAACAGCTTGCATTACACATAATAGCTCAACTCACCATCCTTCCCCAGTGCACCCACAGGATCTCAAGCTAATGTCCCAGGTAGACAAAGGCAACATGACCACAGGCAAGGGAGACTGCACAGACTTGATCAAGAGGGTGGCTAGTAGTCCACCCCTCCTTTGGTACAAGAATACAAGTATCTCTGACTATAGATTATTGCTGCCACCACTGTCAGTCTACTACAGCCTGGGTTGAGAGGGCGGTAACGACTCTCTGTGAAGGGAGGGCATGTGGGGTGCACTATGCATGCTCCCCCTCTTCGCCTCAGAATCAAGCTCTCAGGTCTTAATGCATATAAACAGGGAGACCCTTAGTAGATAGGCATGATTGTCATGTTCATTGAGGTAGGGATTTAGAAAACATAGTGACTTTTAAGTGACTTGCCTGGAGATCAGCATAAGGCAGGGGCAGCACTCTCTACAGACATGCTGAAGACATTCCATTCCAACAACAATTAATTCAACAATTATTTTTTTATGGTCTACTTAACTATGGTTGCCAACATTTTTTGTTTGTTAGCTGTAATGAACCTTTTGAGCACAACCTGATGGCAATTTGTGTAAACTACATCTCCCATAATGAACTATGAAAGTACACAAAATGTTTATATGAACCTGCTTTACTGACTATAATTACTATTTAGAGACACTAGAACATTAAAGGTTGGCTAAAGGTGTAACCATTGTAATAACGCAAATAAAAAGGATAAAATTAGATAGCATTACAAATGTACACTTACTTTGAGAGGTTCCTGGAATGTTAATTGTGTCAAATGAACTAAATCCCCAAAAAGATTCAGGCTCCACAGATGTTTGCACCAATTCTTCTATTTCAGTTAGTGCGGAAGGCCAGGGGATCTACTTCAGTTGCTCTTGTCTCACTTAGGCGGCTTGCCACCTTCTCTTTTGTCCTGGGTCTGAGATTATGCCATCTCTTTCATATTTCTTCGATGGGTCTCTGTGTGACTCCAACTGAGTTTTTTTCCTGCATTGCTTTTCAGATCGGTGTAAGGATGACTTACCAGTTTGGCATGGTGCCCAACACACTGTTCTGTCAAAATGTCAAGCTCTTTTTCAGAGATTTGTAGTTTTCCTTATCTGACCCCATCCTCCATCTCAGTGCCCCTTCTAAACATTTTGTAAAATCTTTAGGATGTATGGAAAACACTCAGAGTGATTTAAGTTGGATACTGCTATCAACTTCCTGCATGACTACTATCCCGTTTTCAAATGATCTACACTTCCTGGTTGTGAGGTTAGAAGCCAATGACAGGAGCGCCATTTGGTATTTGTAAACTGATTTGCAAATTAGAGACTCAGTAAATGCAATTACCTAAATAGGTTACCGACAAAATCCCGAAGTGCAAAAAATACTATTGCACATACCAAATTACAATTCCCCAAAAATCTAGGAGCTTGTACAGCTGGCCAAAAATTCCAAACAGTCAAATTCCTCGGTAGACTGGAGAACAGTTACTTCTCCTGATCCTCTTCCTCCCAAGCTGTTAAATCAAAGGTAGACAGTACTTTTTGCCCTGGAGCTCTGGCATCATCTACTCTGTTTTCAGAAGCTAGTTACTTGATTGTTTCTGCTGTCATTGCTTTTACTTTGCAACTGCACCTGGTCTGTGAAAAAAGCCACAGACTTGAATAAGCTGTACTCATATCATTATGATCAAAGCACATAGATAGACCTGGAGACTAATGACCTGTTGGACACTCTTCTAAGGATGCTACAGGGCACAAAAGGGGTTACTAGACTCTCTTGGTTGAGTTTGTTTGCCTCTGGTTTCATCCTTACCTACAGGTTCTAAAAAAGCGCTACACCCACTGGGATGCCCTCCCGTAACTCCGTTATGTCTAAGGTAACAGTATTGGGATGGTAATTTATTAGGTACACGTGCAGTTCATGATTATCCACTGGATAATTTGGAGATGAGTTAATTTGTTCTTCAAGCCTAAACAGTTTTTACTGGTAAGGGTTAGCGTTCTAATGGTAGATTCATTTTGGCATGATAAAGACACCACCTTTCAGTCTTTGTAACTGTAGGGCCTGTGTTACTTGCTCAATGGAGATGTAGTTTGTGTGACACTGAATGTGGTCTGCAATCTTGCACCTTTGGGGTCTGCTCCAGTGATGCAAGACCATGGGCTGTGGTCTCACTCTTCATCCAGCCACCAGGATTTGAGGTGCTAATCTCTGGAAGTTCAAGCCTCCGGGTTGAGTGTAGATGGGTGCTTGTCTTCGGCAATTGTAGCCCCTGGGCTAAGGACCTGATTTCTGCTTTGGTAGTGAGGACAGCTACTCACGGGAATATATCTTCTTGGGTAGTGGCAAACACCTGTCCTTCATGCATGCTGCGGGGCTGCCAGACAGCACAATGTTGCTCAAATCCACAAGTATCCCCTTGGGGACCTGCCACATCCTCCGTTATGCCCAACAACGCCATTCTAGGGTGTACTGCATAAGTAGCCTAACTACCTCGGCAAAAGTGGCTATGACACTGTTCCAATAGACCTGGATAACTGAACACGACCATGCAATGTTGAAAGCGTCACCACCTGGGATCACAGGAACCTACTACAGTTTGAGGTGTGAGCCTCTGCTCTTCACAACCAGCTGGGCGTTATGTAGGCCTGATGAAGAACCTTGAAATGAACAAGCTGGAGCCGTGGCAAGATCCCCAGAGCCCCGGGGGGCATTCAAGCATCCCTCCAATTGGCTTTGTCGAAGGTCATCATTCACTTCTCCCATTTCTCCAGCAGTGTGCCCATTAAGCCCGGGGAATGTGACACTATGGTTTTGAAAATTTGGGAAATGCCACCCTTCCCCATAAGGCATATAAGCAGGTGGCTGTCAAATGGACTATATTGGGAGATCATTCAGCTCTCCTTTGTATTCCAGGAGTGCATGTCAAAGTTGTAGGTAGCGAAAAAACAGCGACGCCGGAATGTGGAATTCCGCACAAAGGTACTGAAAGGACCTAAGGTGATCGCACTCCCAAACATCACCCAGGTGAGAGATCCCTATATGATCCCACCCCTGGAAGCCCTCCAGAGACGCTACCTGCAACAACGAATGGTCCACCCACAAGGGGGTCTCAAGCATGAGCTTACGATCCCACCTCATTCACTTCAGCAAAGCCCTCCACACCCTGAAGACCACTGGAGTCATCTCTAGAAGGAAAGCTGGGATGCATGTCCTGTAAAGGATCCCCATCATTGGGTCCCATTTTTTATTAGCATTTCTGGAAAAAGGGTGAGAATTCACTCTCTAAGGTCCTGGAACCAGTTTTGAGTGATTCCTTTTCAAATGCCATTTTCTGGCTGTAGTGCAAACACAGGCTTTCTGCAAGGATTGACCCTCAAAGCAGGTACTGGCAAGTCTGACTCAAAGCAGGAGTGTCCAAAAACATGAGCACAGTGAAGTGTGAAGACTATGCTCCTGTCTGTTGTCAGCTTACCTGAAGTTTCAATCAGGGTCAGACGAAATGGAAGGCTCTGCCAAGAAACTTCCACACCTTAAACAATAGAATCTACTGACTAACCCCCATCTCCCTATCATCCACCAAATGGCAATGCTCAGAAACATCTCATCAACGATGTCTTGCTAAAAGGTCCTCATAGAAGATCCAAGGATAGCTACGTTTCCATCTTCCCTTTCTTCAAGGTCTGGGTTCCACCCTCCAGCCACAGGAATGCAGCTATACAATTTGATGGTCTGTCGACACAGTAGCCACCTGGCATCTTACACCATGTTGAACCAGGTGCCATCTAAAATGGATCCCAGCAAACATACTCATATTGCACACAGAATTTTGCTGCCATGACCTCACATGAAGAAAGCACACATGAACTCGACATGCACGTAGAATGTCATCATAAGGGTATGGGTGCCATAATGACGTGGACATGTTTTACCTAGTAGGGACGGGAGTCAACACTCCTCTCTGGAAAACAATAAAGCCTGTTCAGGACTATTTGTTCGTAAAAGTAGTCGCATATCAACAAAAGATGGCACAATTGGTGCCCCCTTTCAGGTTCCAGAAATAGGTATCAAACTTGTCATTTCCATGGACTGGCAAAGATTTGTGGTCAGCTGGCCCACCAAAAAAATGACAGTTACTGGTTTCACATGCAGTGAGGTCTCCCAGGGCAGGGGTGCATTCCCGCACTGAAGTCCTCTGCATGGCTTGGAAAAGGTGTCCTGTTAATTTTGTCTGCCTACCCTATGATATTCCCCAGTGGACTTCACAATCTGCCGGTACTTTGGATGTGTGCCGCATTTTAGCTGAGTCACTCCACCTAGAGCTTAGGTGGTACTGAAAGTGAGTATTGTTTCCAGGGGAAAATAGATACTCCAAGCATTTGTTTCTTAATTTAAACTATTTCCAGGTTGTTAGCAATAAACCTACCCAGTAGCTCCCCATACAGTTCAAGAGAGTAAGTGCCCTGTACAAACTATCTCAATAGACTAGACCTTAATAGTCAACTCTCCAGATCCCAGACTCAAAACACCATATTTAAAACACATTCTCTTTTTTGGCAATCTGAACCATGTGCACCCAGTACATTCCCTCTATGATCAAGACCCCACACACATAATCCTAACCCACACACATGCATACATGTACGCACAAACACACATATAGAACTGTCCCCACACACATGCCCACCACGGCGATGCATTGGTGTTTCGACCACATGGCAAGCCTGCGGTGGGAAGAAAGGCGCTGGAAGGGCGATGCGTGAATTTTGAGTCTTTAATGCAGTCAAACCACCTCCAAGGGCCTAGACCTGGAATTGGCACCACTTGGCAGGTCAGAACTCTCAGCAGAGGAGTTCAGAGCTGCTGCAGATGAAGTATTTGATGGCCCTGAGACTTCTTAACAGGAGGCAAGCACACACAAGCCCCCGAAGAATCTTCTCAACAGGATACCAAAGCAAAAGTCCAGTCCTTTTCCTCTCCAAGACAGAAGGAGCAACTGAAGGTCAACCCAGCAAAGCAACACAGCAAAGTAGCAGTAATCCCCTTGATGGCTCTCCAGCTCTTCCTCTTGGCAGAGTCTTCTCTTGATCCAGAAGGGTTCTAAAAATGTGGGGTTACAAGTCCAATACTTATACACCTTTTTGTCTTTGAAGTAGGCATACTTCAAAGGATAGTGTATGTAGTACACATATCCTGCTTTGCTCTGACTTGGCTCCAGACACACTACAGGGGGTGGAGATAGCATTGTGTGTGTACAGGCACAGCCCTATTCAGGTGCCAGTGACAACTCATCCCACGACCCTAGCTCATGAAGACCCATCAGCCTGGTGATGGGCAATCAGGATACGAAGGGCACCCCTTAGCTTCCTTTGTGTCACTGTCTACAGTAAATGCACAACCAGCCCAACTGTCAGTCTAAACCAGATGTGAATTCCACAGGCAGGCAGAGGCACTAGATGGTAAAGCAAGAAAATGCCAACTTTTTAAAAGTGGAATTTTCTACGACACAATTTTAAAAACCACCTTCACAGAAAGATGTGTTTTTAATCCTGAGTTCAGGGAACCCAAACTCCAAATCTCAATCTCTTCCCAGTTGAAAGTTGCACTTGTGAGGTGTTACAATGCATCTCCAATGATAACCTATGAGAGAGATAGTCCTTGCAATAGTGAAAAACTAAATCAGCAGTATTCCTCTATGAGGACATATAAAACACACCAATACTTTCACATACACTGCGCCCTGCCCATGGGACTACCTTGGGCCTACCTCAGGGGTGTTTTACATGTAATAAAAGGGAAGTTTTGGGCTGGGCAAGTGGGTGCACTTGCCAGGTCGACATGGCAGTTTAAAGTGTGCTTGCAGACACTGAATTGGCAGGCCTGAGACATGTTTTCAGGACTGCTCATGGGGGTGGCACAATCAGCGCTGCAGGCCCACTAGTAACATTTGATATACAAGCCCTGGGCACACACAGTGCTCTTTCCTAGGGATTTACCAGTAAATCAAATATACCAATCATGGATAACTTGTTACTAATACAATTTAGACTGAGAGCATATGCACTTTAGCATTGCTTAGCAGTGGTAAAGTGCCCAGAATCCTTGATCCAACAAAAACAGTTCAAACAAATATGAGGAAGAAGGCAAAATGTTTGTGGAAAACCATGAAAAAAGGGCCAGGGCCCACAGATTTGATGTACGAAGATCCAATTCCAAAGAGTGGTCACAAATCGCATTTCAACTTTTTGTGAATGAAATCTGATTTTACAAAGCAACGAATATACCAATAGGCCTATTTACTAAATAATGAATCGCAGGGGGTCACAGACTAACCTGCCTAATTAATATTCTTTAGGCAGGTCCCCCTGTAAATGACTACAATCACAGGGCCTGCAAGAGACAGTAGAACCATCATGCTTATGGTTGCAATTTACAACAAAAAACAAATGAAATCCATGATCCTTAAAGGAACTGGTGCCGCTTTCAGAAAGAAAAAAAAAGTTTTCCATTTTGCAAAATTTCTGTCACTGTCTTCTCCCCCTACGGCTGCCACCCGGTTCCCCTTTGGGAATTAGTAGTACCACTTCTTTTGAGATGTCAGTAACTACTCAGCGAACATTGATTCATAGGTTACCGTCGATACATAAAATACCAAATTGCAATTTCGAAGGGACACCCCTTTCTGACCCCATCCAAATTGAGATTTGGTGTGAGTTGCAGAACACATTTTATGCATATAAAACGGTTTTCGACTCACAAAATATGATTTATACACTACAGAAAGGGAGCTTTTGGTTGGAAATGCAGTGTTATGTTGAACTGCAGGGTTTGCAACCCAAAATCCTTTTTTTACATCTGGCCTGATGTCTGATGATTGTACTTGCAGTACTTTTTTCATCCATTTGGCAAGGGTGAAAGGCAGAGTCGGGGATGCTCGGATTAAAATCCATGATTTGCACTTTATATACAGATTCATTCAAGAGACGCACCTGTGGCTCCCTTGCTGAATGCTGTGTTTTACAGGTCCCATACATCTCTGCATCTCACACCTAGCTGGACCTGGGCAATAATTGTGTGGCACTCCCTCAGCAACTGAAGCCACCTATGTACGGGTGGGAGTTTTGTGATTTTTGAAGGCAACATGCGTGATCTGGCTGTTCTGACCTGAGTGAACTTGCACAGATGATGTTAACCAATTTCTCATTTCATTTGTAAACACCTTAGATCTGTTACCTGTGCACCAATAGCTAGATGGGTTAAATGGACCATGCATTTAGCTGGTTTTGACCTTAAGAAGTTTCAGGCCCACTCATTGAGAGATGCTATGGCTGTTCAATCCTTCTGGATGGCTGGCAGACTAGAGGACATCCTTAAGGCCACTGATAGGCCAAATTATGTTACCTTTGCAAAACATTATTGTAAACCAAACGACCACATATCAGATGTGGGTTTGAAGAACTGCCAACATACATATTAGTAGCCTCAGGTCTTGTAATGAATAGCAATTCTCCTAATTATATGCCAAGAGAATCTGAATTTCATTAAAGACATGGAGGCTAACATTATCCCACCCTCCTATCCCTGAGGTTGGCTGAGGTGTTTGGATATGATTATAAAAAAAATCAAAGTATTAAAAAAGTCAACAGTTTATATTATGTTTGTTGAATATGTTCATTTTGGGTCTTTTACACAGTTGGCTGTAGATGACGTACTAACATTCCTCTTTAATTTCAGATAATACCCAGTAGATCTGTTCTTTGTGGATTTTCTATAGCCTGTAAGTTTCTACGAGCTGAGTGCTCTTCTCTCCACGGTTCTACAATGCAGCTTCTTCGTTATTTATGAAGTTGTTTCATTATCGTGCTATGCTGATGCCATTCTGGATATTTCGTGATGCGTGATGGAGGAATTTGCACCACGTTTTAAAGAGGCAGATTGTACTGTGTGCATGCCTATTATGGGCCGGCAGTATCTGTTCTGGAATAGTTTTCTTTGTAATACTTCAAAGTGGCTGTGTGGAGTTTGCATTAAAGGAATAATGCATAATGATAGGCTCCGTGTCTTTAATGAAATTCAGATTATCTTGGCATACAATTAAGAGAATCACTAATATTTCACCCTCTCAGCTTTCCCCTGATAAATTGCCCTTGGTCAAATCTTCCAAAATTGATCAGGGAAAACAGCCTGGAAAAACCGGCAAAAGATGCTGAATTTGGGTGTGTTAAAAACCAATATCACAGGTTATGCTCCATTTTCCTTTACAAACTCAGAACAGGATTTATTTACCTTACTCTTGGATAATGAACTAGTTGCTTACCGGTAATCTTCATTACTCTTAGGACAGTCATCCTCATCATAGTTGCAACTTGTGAGATCGTTCAGCCTCCAGACAGACATCCCTTCAGCAAGCTTTCTTCAATTTCTTTTGAAATCAGCAAGATGTGCATAAAATCCCTCCCCCACAACCCTACTTCCTGTTGTTTCCAAGCTCATACAATTGTGTCCTAGGAAGAAAGGGAGGGTGGGATCTTAATATGGCGAGGAGTACTATCCTAAGGGTAATGAAGATTACCAATAAGTAACTGGATTATTATCCCCATGGAAGTCCTCCTTGTCATGGTTGTATCTAGTGAGGATGCACCTAAGTGAAAAAATACAACAGACACAATTATATGCTTCTGAACAGAAATATATTTACATCAATTACTTTGTTGTTGCTCTCAACACTGATCAACAAAACATATAAAATTGTCTTTGTTCTTGAGGACGATTCTAACCTGTAATGTGAAAGTAAAGTATTGTAATAGGCCCAGGTAGCCACTTTACATATTTCTTGGATTGACGCCCCTCCTGCATCAGCCTAAGAAGTGGCTTCTGCTCTGGTAGACTTTCCAATGATATTACCTGGCTATATCATCCCCAAAGAAGAATAGGCCTGAGAAATTGCCTGCCTGACCAAATTACTGATAGCCGCTTTTCCTTTACATGCCCTGCCGTGAAAAACAAAGAAATGTTCTAAAGACCATGGCCCATATTATCGACAAAAAGGGCGATATATTATCGCCGCTTTTATCAGCAGGAAACTGCCGCTTTAGCGGCGATAATGGGCTTGATAATATGCCCTTGTGAATTCCCATAGAAGCCAAGGTTCTGGTGTTAACCTGGGCTTCTATGGGAATTCACAAGGGCATATTATCAAGCCCATTATCGCCGCTTTAGCGGCAGTTTCCTGCTGATAAAAGCGGCAATAATGTATTGCCCTTTCTTGATAATATGGCCCCTTGTCCTCTCAGGATATATCGGACGGGCTCTATGAACATCCAGAGTGGGGGGGCATGTTGTCTGGGTAGTGAAAAGTAGATTGAACCTTGGGCTTAAACTTCAGATCTGGCCTCATGACGACCCTATCCAGAAAAAAATTCTAATAAGGGTAAGTTATCAGTGAGGAAGACAACATCCTAATCCTTCTTGCCAAAGTAATGGTGATTAAGAGCGCCACTTTGGATGAAAGCCAAGCTGACATGTTCCAAAGGTTTAAAAGGTTCTTTCTGCGAGCCCTCCAGAACCACTGACAGATCCCAGGAAGGAATTGGTAATGGCTGCCCACTGGGAAGATATCGTTGAGGAAGTTAACCCTTTAGTAAAACTATCCCTTAAGAAATCCAAAACTTTAAAGGGATCCCCAAAGACTGGATCATGGGAAATTTTAGGAAACCATGCTCAGAAATCTTTACAATGTTTGAAATAAGGCTTGCAAGTGGAATCCTTCTTACCTGATTAAATATCACAGGCAAACCCCACCACCCTGTGAACATCTTAAAAGTTGCAACCCAACTCCCTCAACTTCCAGACTTTCAGCCGCAAATTGCTGGTTTGCCTGAAAGTTAGATTAGGAAATTGAGGTAGACTAAGATTAAAGGGTAGCGGAGGTGATGATCTGAAGCTTGAAGAGAGGGCAGTGGAAAAAATGTCCTTCTAGGCTAAAATGGAGCAGGGAGAATTACTGTTACCTCCTCTCTCTGAATCCTCTGAAGCACTTTCGGGAGAAGAATTGAAGGGAAGGCATACAGAATTTCTTGAGGCCATGGGATTCCACATCCACCACCCATGCCCTCCTAACACTCACTCTCTGTCCAAAAACAGAGAAGAAGAGCATTCAATAGAGTTGCAAAAATGGAGTGGGATACCCAAAATGATTTGTCACCATCTGAAAACCTTAAGACCGAGGTGAAAATCTTTTGATGAGGGCACAGGCCTGAAATGTCAGTACCAGGCAGTGGGCATTCCCCTGGGTGGCTCTAAGGGCAGGGGCAGTTTGGTGCAATGTAGTAGAGCTGCATTGAGCCAAAGTGAGTCAGGATCGTACATACCCTGCGTATGAGCAGGGAAATTTTAAAGCTCTTATACCTCAGAGCCATGCATGCCACTGGGCATCATGTTTATCTTCAGGGCGTCATGTTTATCTACAGCGTGTCATGCTATCTACCTCAAATCTAGGGCATTAGCCTGGTGTAGTTTGTCCACAGAATCACGCCAGTTTTAGATAATAAATAAACGTGAAAGATGGAGTCCGTGCCGAGATGCGGTGACAGGATGGGTGGTTCTACATTAGCATGGACAGATCCAAAACAGCGCAACTTCTGGGCGGGAGGATGAGTTTTACAACTGCTCTGACCAAGAACAAAATGTTTCGGCTTGTGACTAGCTGTTTTTGATTTTGATCTTTTCTGCTACTGCAGCCATATTCTCAGTGGCGTCACTAGGGTTGGTGTCACCCAGTGCGGATAACTCATGGTGTCACCCCCTGTAACGTAGTAGATATTGTTATGCATGTTCTGCAGTTCGTGAAAAGAAAAAAACAATGACCGTAATATGCATTTTTTCTACGAAGCACGGTTCCATAAAATATACAGGATCGAAGTTTCTCATACCATAAAACTAGTAAATCATGTCGAAATTCGATTCCGAATAACTTAACCAGGTACTCCAGTAAATAAATCATTTTACTAACAAAGTGTACTTACAATGTCAGGCTTGGTTTTCTATTCAGCTACCAGGGTTCATTAAAGACAACAGCCAGGCTCCTCAGGCCCCGAGCAACTGACCCCCGCAGGCGACAATCATTTCTGTTTAGCGCCGGCCCACCTCCTCAGTCCACTGCAGGATAGTCCGCTCTCGGTTGGCAGCCTGGTCACTGTGACAAGTCTGTGCAGTGCTGGCAGCCCCGGGCTGCTGCACAGCGGGGTGAAGCTCAGGCACAGAGTGTGCTAGAGAGTGAGACTCGGACTCCAGGCTCGGCAATTTCAATTGTATTTGCAGCGGGCGGCGGCCATATCTGTCATTGACGATGCCGAAGTCATAGGCTAATAGG
Source organism: Lissotriton helveticus (assembly GCF_964261635.1). Lineage (NCBI taxonomy): Eukaryota > Metazoa > Chordata > Amphibia > Caudata > Salamandridae > Lissotriton > Lissotriton helveticus. The sequence continues at coordinate 1,638,522,173 of NC_136068.1, read as the reverse complement.
GACAATAATCTTGGCCGGCGGCTGGCTAAGGGTCGACAGACAGAAATATTATTTTGCATTTTGGTGTCACGGACTCCATAACACCAAAATGCAAAATAATATTACTGTCTGTCGAACCTTCCCCGGCCGCCGGACAAGATTATTGTTGACACGGACCATGGTGTCACCCCTTTTGATGGTGTCACCCGGTGCGGTCCGCACCCCCCTAGTGACGCCGCCGCATATTCTAACTTTCAATATGTTTCTTTTTTGTGTCGCAATTATCTTATTGGCATTAATTAAGTACCAAAAAATAACAATACGACATGCAAATCCAGCATAAACCCATTTGAAGATAAAAATGCTGTTTACAAAACATTCACCAATATCAGACAATACTAAAATAGAAAAAAGGAAGAAAAAAGATGGAGAGGAGTTAGAAGATAAGCTATGGATGGTGTTGGACCTGGCCCTTTTTGCAGGGTTATCCCCAAACTTTTTGCCCGCTTTCACCCATGTTTCTGGCTACCTTTTTGTTGGCTTTACCACTCTGGGAACTTTACAACTGCTAATCCGTGCTAAAGTGCACATTCTGTCTTCTAAACATGGTATGATTGGTCTACACCTGTTTGGCATATATGATTTACCTGTAAGTTCCTTGTAAAGTGGTATGCCATATACCCAGGGCCTATGTGTACAGTTCAGTGTCCCTTTCACTTGGCATTTAAAACTACTTGCCAAGCCTTAAACTCCCCTTGTTTTTGCACACAGGTCACCCCTAAGGTAGGCCCTAGGTAACCCAATAGGCAGGATGCTGTGTAGGTAAAAGGTGGGACATGTGCCTTAATGTGTGCCATGTCATGGTAATGACAGCCTGTTTTGTTTCTATCTGCTGTGAGGTCTACTCCTCTCATAGGCTAGCATTGGGAGTTCCCTTTTATATTTTTAATTGGTAATTCCTGAGCTGAAAGGAGTGGTGTTGCCATGTTTGGTATGATTAGATTGGTAGTGTTAAATCTTGCTTACTTTTAGAAAGTGGGCATTTCTCTGTGCTTATGACTCTTTATGCTTTGCAGCCTGACTCCATTACACGTCTAGGGCTGGGTGACAGCTACATGCGGTGAATACTTCCAGCAGCTACAATACAAGAAAGGCTGGGTGTGACAGGGGTTACATCTGCATTCATCTGAATACTGCATACTGATAGTCTTCCTGGGCCGAAAGAGGGAGAGGTCGTTCACACTTTACATTTGTATAGGCTGTATCGTGCCCTCACACAAAGGGTGGATTTACCCCCTACTGATGTTTCTGTGTGAGTGTGTTGTGCAAACACTTTACACATTGCCTCTGATGATAAGCCTGCCGGCTCTTACCAACGCTATCAGAGGGTGAGCACGAGTTATCTTTGGTGTGTAACTGACTTACCCTGACTAGAGTTGTGGGTTCTGCCTGACTTAGATACATACCCTAGCCAACCAGAAACTCAATTTCCAACAGATTTAGAGAAGAAAAGAAGGGAAAAAAATGAGGAAGAAAAGAAGAGAATGAAGACAAAACCACAAAGTAGCGATTTTCAGAATTATCTATTGTATTCCAGTGCACTGTGTTAACAACGCAGCATTATTAAAGTGATTCTGGTGCGCTTCCTCATTGCCTTGCATTTTAGGAAATTGAAGAAATTGATAAGATGTGTATTGTATAGTGCCTACTTTCATGTGTGTTCTCTCCTAGGGGCGCATATATCTAAGTCACAAATGGACAAAATGGATTTTGCAGACTCACGCAGTAAATTTCCTAGCCAAAGCTACTGAAGGCAGGAAAGGAGTAGGATAGCTAAATCATGTTTTTTACTCCCTGTCTATCTTTCTGTTTTCTTTAGTATTTTAGGATTTGTTTATTCTTTGTTTTCACTCTGGCAATTCAGTGTAACTCGGACTGCATAAGAAATTTGTGTGGCCATGTAAGTTCAGGCTTATTTGCCGCGTCATTGATTTACTTACGCCTGTCCTTTACTGCCACGTTTTCATAACCTTACAGTTCAGATGGACACAATCGGTGGGAGTTTATCTTAGTGCATTTGCTGAAATAGCCCACCAAGGGTAGCCCTTAGCCAGTCTGCCAGTCATAGATCATGTTATAGGGAATGCCACTGTATTTACAAACAGCACGTGGGTATTGCACACAAGTAACTCACAAGCTCTTAGACAATCCTGGTGCACTGAAAGATCCTCATTTACTATGCTCTAAAAGTTAATTTAAGGCTCTCCACCCCCAGCTCGCTAGGCATGATATGGGGACTGGTATGTGTAATTTATTTTTGGTGTGTTCTCTCTTTTTTGTGCCCTCTATAAGAATGTCTGTGGTTATGACAAGATATGATGGTGCACTCTAAAGTCCTCGTTTACTAAGCTTTAAAAGTTAATATATTTAAATATATTCTAAAAAATAAGTTCTAGAATGCACCATTTTTGCAATTTTTTCCAAATATTCCAGAGGGTGAATCCTCCCTCAGCCCTTTTAGCAGTGGTCAGACTCACTGCTGCACTCATATGCTACGACCTGTATGAGGGCTAGTCTAACAAAACATTTAAGGGCTACCTTGGGTTTCCAGTCACCCTGAAAGAGTATATTCCGACTGAGGCTGTCTGCTTGCATGTTGACTACCCCGGAAATATGCTTAGCTCTGATTCCGCAGAAGGGAGGATCTTGCCGTACACCTGGCTACGGATTGGAGACTTTGTTCCCCCCTGCCTGTTAATGTTTGAATTCGACACCTGATTGTATGTTTTCACAAGAACTGGATGGCCACTCACACAGGGAACAAAGCTGTGAAGAGCCCTTCCTATCGCTGATAGTTGTCGCCAATTGGAAGAATGCCAGACTTCAACTGAGACCACCTGCCCTCAGACTCCAGGACCTTTAAGGTAGCACCCCAACCCCTCCGACCTGCATCTGTCATGAGAACCAATGGAAGTGGCTCAGTCAACCGAACCCTTTTCTGGAGATTCGGTGGAGTCAGCCACCATTGAAGGCTCTGAACTATCTCCGGAGAGACTGGAATGTGAGTCCCGTCGTTCAAAGAGGCTGGAGACCAGAGAGCTAGAACATGTTGAACCAGTGGCTTTAGATCTAAACGGGCCCAAGGTACTGCTGCCGCCCCAGCCGACATCAGGCCCTGCGCTTTTAACCATTGGCGAGCAGGAGCAGATTCAGCCTGAAGAAGCACCTGCTTCTCTGGCTGGAATACTCTCTCCTTCTCCGCATCAAAAATAGCCCCAATTAACCTATTTTGATGTGCCGGCAGGAGATGTAACGTGTATTCACTGAGAAGAAGTCCCAGAGATCTGAGAACGTTTCAAACCAGCCTCATATCTTCCCCTGCCTTAGAAAGAGAAGATGCCACAATTAGCCAATCATCTAAGTAGGGAAATAAATGCACCCCAAGACAACGCAAATACCTTTGTAAATATTCAAGGTGGAGAAGAGAGGCTGAAAGGCTGAGCCTTGGACTGGAAATGGTCTTTCTCCACCGCGAAGTGAAGTAGCATCTTGGAACTCGTGTGAATTGCGACGTGGAAATAAGCATCTTGTAAGTCCAACATCATGAACAAGTCTACCTTAGAAATCAGAGGAATTTTTCTCTAGGGTCACCAATTTGAACAAACTACTTTTTACAGACAGGTTGAAGTTTTTGAAATTCAATACCGAGCAATATCTTCTGTCCACTTTTAGTACCAGGAAGAGCAGAGAGTAATTAATTGTATTTAGCACGTGTGGTAAATACTACTCCCTATTCTGGCAAATTTGTGACAAGGACTTTTTTATTTGAAAGCAGTAAAAAATGTTTTAATTTACTTCAATTTTTCTACTTAATGTTTTTTTTCATGGTTAGGGTTCTCTGTGATGTCTTACTCAGTTCTCAGTTCCATGTCCTAACACAGAGTAAGTAACAGGCGGGTTTAAATTCTAGAAATCAATTTATTGGGACCTTCAATTGATACATCTCTTACTGCCACTGTGCTTAAAATCAGCCACGCTCACTGATCAGGTACATATTTATTAAAAGTTACATTAAATTAAAACATGTTTATCTGTATACTTCTAAAATATAAAAATAATATAAACACACTGCAGTTTTTAACAATGAATTTGAGAGACGTTGCGTTTTTGTGCTGGGAGGCCGGTCCGCTCATCATCTGCTTCTAGGGTTCCTGCAGGCCCGACCAATCACCAGCAGCAGAACAAAAAACACAAAAGCCGAAAAGCCTATAACGATTGATTGAATGGCTGTGAGGACGGGTCCAGCAGCTTTATTCAGTGCGGTCAAGTTTCCTGGAATCTGCACATTAAATTTTCCAGTCACTTTGTAATCGACGTAACAGGTATAAACTCCTGCGTCGCTCTCATTTAGTAAGGAGATGGCGAGTGTTCCGCCTCCGGTGGCGCGGTCCAGGGTATGGGAGCCATGTTCCATCAGAAGTTTCAAACTGGTGTATGACGTGTTTCCCTTTTCCCAGTACACCGGCCTGTGAAGCAAAACACAATTTGGTATTATAATATTAAAAACTGTGTTTGAACTAATAGCCCACTGTTAAAGGGCGTCTGTAAAGGACATTTTAAATTGAGATACATACCAGATACAAGTAATAGAAAGTCATATTTATATGTTTTGTGCACTAATTGTACATTTGGAAATGTCCCACCATGGCACGTATGACGATAAGGGTGCACTTTCCCTGTTTGCACCACTGTGTACCTTAAAACAGGTCCGCCGGGTGATAACAGAGAAAGTGCACCCTATTATGGTGAATGCCTGTCCTCAAGGCAGCTGCGAAATACTGCCACGCTGGGGGCAGCACATTCAAGTGAAATACAGAGCAGCTGCATTAAAGACATGTTACAATGTGAAGGCGGCACCTGTCTGCACTTTCAAGAGGGATTAGAGATCCCCTTGCAGGCGGGTGCAGTGAGTGACTGCACCTGCCTGCAACAGGAAGTCGGGTGGTGGTCCATGTTACCCCCTACCCCCTCTCCAAATAACTGCCTTTAGGAGGCACGCTGAAAGTGCGCCACCTTTTTATTGCACACTTTCAGTGCGTCTCCTAAAGGCATGCTTGCGTCCGCTCTTGTGTCCATATTACAGTGCGGTTGTAGAGGCGAAGTGATTTCCTCATTTGCATGGAGGCACGCCCCCATACGAATGAGTAATTAAACAATGGTTCTGTCGGGTGACAACACAAATGATTTGCAAATGCTATTACATGCAATCAAAGAAACCAACCTCTGACAAAAACACAAAACAGGTTCTTACAATGAATGAAAAGAAAGCCTGTGTATAATTTGCTGTGTTTTTATATTTAGCAAATTTCATTCAAAGCAATTCACAGATGACTGTCAATATATTAATAAAAGTGCAAACAGTGACAATAGTGAATAGTGATCACGTGACAGGAACAATATGTACAATAAAAAATGAATTTCAATATGAACAATCTATACAAATCTGTACAAGTTTTAATTGCATAGAGGCCAACAGTTATTTTAATTTTACAGAATCCTAATCGTTTCCGTCGATGTACTAGGGTTCTGAAATTATATGGCCTAGGAAGAAATGTCAACGTTTCGCCCCTTAAAGCGCCAATCTTTGAGGTCGCGGCGGGTCTTTCTCAAGACAAGTATGCAGGGCACGACAGTCCTGGGATCCAAGTGCGTGTAAGTCACCTGGACCGGGTTTGTACAAAGTCCTTTAATCGAGCAATTTATATTCGTATCCCTTGGATTACGTGGCTTCTCGTCCATCGGCTGCAGACAGTCAGACGAATGAGGACAAGCTCTCTTGAGATAGTGCTAGTGCTACATATGTGCCAGCGCTATCAGTATTATAGAAGGGGCCACACAAGCCTCTGTGGCTCCTTTTGAAATACCAATGTGCCCCAGGGCACCCAAAGTGGGCCCACATGCCCGTTGCGCCCCTTTGGAAATTTCTGTAATACGACCCTTGGTCTCCAAGAAGGTAAAACATGTGACCAGCTGCATTCCAGCTCTGCTTGCCTCATAATCCTAAGAGCCCAGCAGGATAGTGTGACATTAACCCCCCCCGCCCCTCACACACCATCTTTTTTCATACGCCTTGAAACCATTTTGTCTACAGGGTCTCGTAGGCTTGAAAAGAACAAAATATGCATAAAGTACAATAAGCCTAAATGTATGCAGGCAACAAAGCCCCTCTTCACATGTTGACAAAAGCAGTAAACATGCAGCCCTGGCTGAATGTTAGTTGGCTAGTGTTCCAGCACTTACCTGGTGCAAGAATGCCAGCCCTATTCTAATGGGTGCATTTTTGCACCAGGTAAAACCACAGAGATTTGCATAGCCTCTTTTCATGTGCTCCGAGCAGATGGACAATGTGATCATGTGGCACATTATACCCTATTTTGGAGTCCTTAAACTCGTATCAGTATTGCCAGCTCCATAATCTCTTTTTTTGTGAGCCGGCTCTTGATTGTTTATACACATTTATCGTATCAGTCAGAACAGTATAGGATATGTTATTCAAGCCATGTACATCTAATACTCATGAGGTGTAAGTTATGATTTTGCATTTTAAAAATTACCTTTCAACAGAATCCAAAGGCTTAAAATCAAGCCACCTGCCTCGTAATGTGGAGGGCAATATTGTGCCATGCCCTAAACATCTGAGCAGTTAGCACAGCAAGTTAGAGTCTCAAATTAGCTCCATCTGTAAACCCACTTTTCATTTCTACAATCATAAACAGAGAGGCAACAATCTTAAAAAAAGTTTAGACAAAGACGATTGTTGGGCCTTCAATGTTGAAGTCGAATCTTTCTTTATTGTGTCAGTTCATGCAAGCACAGCCAACTCGTTTCACCTTCAAAATGGCCCTGAGAGACTTCATGGTTTTACCGCCGAGGTCTTATTTTCTTCTAGGTAATGCAGAGTCACATATAAGAGAACCTTTTAATTCGCAAAGCCACACCTGCTGTCAACTTGGTTGCCAGATACAATGAACAGGTCCGGGCAGCATGCCGGATGTAAAGGAGACGCAACGAGTTTCTGGGCCATTACACAGCTCTTCTATGCACACAACTCTCTCTCAATAGAGGGATAATAGAGGCGAGTCTGTGTGGTGAACCTACCATCGCCTCCTGAGAGATCCGGGCATATCTGGAATATGTCCACTCAGCATTTTAGCCTAACGTCGGGAGAGCAGGTGTGACTTTGCAAATTAAGAGGTTCTCTTATCTGTGACTCTGCATTACCTTAAATAAAATAATAAGACTTTAGCGGTAAATCCATGAAGTATCTCAGGGACCTGATGATGCCTTATTTGAAGGTGAAACGCGTTGGCTGCGCTTGCATGAACTGACACAGTAAAGAAAAATTCAACTTCAACATCGAAGGCCCAATATTCGTCTTTGTCGAAACTTTTTAACATTGTTGCCTCTCTGTTTATGATTGTATCATTGTTCTGTATGGTCTACAAGAAGCAGGCAATTGAGGTGGGCAACAGTGTGCTTAGAAATTGATAGAAACCACTGTGACTTTTCAGGCAGTGCGACTCCAAATCCCTTGGCTGCTATGCAATTTGTGTTTAGTGCCACTTTTCATTTCATTAACTTATTGAGAAAAATTAGCATTGTATTAAACGGCTTCCTCAAAATTGCAGAAGAACTGACTCTAATTTGTTTCCAGATGTTACAAAGATTTAGAAAATTGTAGTAAGTGTGGATCAAAGACCCCATTTAATTACACATTAAACATCCAATCCTTAAAGCTGGGATCGGTATCAGAATATGATGTAAGGAAAATAACTCCAACTTTTAAAAAGCAGTTAGATTGTGATACAAAATTCTAGCTTCTAAAATCATCGGTAATGACTAGATTGATTATGCTTTTTAATGAGATCCTTTATAGCCCAGTGTAAAAGCAGGAGATAATACCTTCAATATCAAATTACTTCCACATTTTATATTTGGTTTCACAGCTCAGGAACACTGTGTGGTAATAATGGCACCTCAAATTTTTACATATTTCCATATTGTCTCCAGCAACCTTTTCTTGGTGGAACACAGTACTTCTGTGCCAGAGAGATGTGGTTTTACCGTATCACTCATTTTCATAGACCTGGACATTGTTACAACAAGTGAAATGCAATTAAATGGTAAATTCACAACATAATTGACATTTAATCAACACTGTTTTAGTAGTGTACAACATAGGTTCCTGCACCAGATCCCAGTAGCGCAACGTAAAATTATGGGGTTCCCGTGCAAAGAATCTGCACTTCTAAATGATTGGGGCCTCCTAAAGGGTTGCCGCTCCCCCCCCACACATCCATCCCACAGGGCCTGTAGTAGCTTTCGTTACTCCCCTGCCAGAACCATGCCAGTTTTCTAGGATGTACACTAGCAATGTAAATAAATTCCATTTACAGTCACCGTGTATTAATTTTGTGGTCTAAATCTAGGCCTGCTGGAACTACGTTGGGTACTCCTTGCTTATTATTTTATATGTTCAAAACTTTGGGCCTTTCCGTTACAAAACATAAAACCGCAATCCTTGGAAATTTGTTACTTTGTTTATTGTTTTATAATGTTAAAACTTTGGGCCTTTACTTTACAAAACATAAGACCGCAATCCTTGGAAATGTGGTACTTTATTATAACCAGGTATGAAATTGTTCTTAAAAAGATAACTGCAAGAGTTGGAGGTGCCTTGTGAAACAAGTAACATAGCTATAAATGGTGAAAAAAATGTTAGGAAAAAACGCATTGATAAACTTAAAAACAAAGAGAAACAGGGGTTGGGCCAATGCCACGTCAGCAATGCTAAGCCAGTAACAATAGAACAACAACTGAGGGGGCGTGGCTTGGCAGCCGATGGAGAAAGACGGGTGAGCGCTGAGCTCCGAGTCGGCCTCCCCTATTAATCCTGGCGATAATCATCCTGGCGGCCTTGAAGCCCTGATTTTGCCCGCATCTCCTCCCGCACGCCTGGGGGACTGATCGGAGGCGGTGGGCCCGGGTCCGCTGCTGTGTGGAACCCGCGCCGCGCCCGTGACCTGCTGGGCGGCGCCGGCCATTTTGCGGCCTGGACGACTGGCCGCATCCCCGGCCTCGAGTGATCAGGAGGCCGGCCCGCGGTGGCGACTGGCCAGCCGCCGGCTGCCGAGGGGATCGGAGTACCGGAATCACGGGCTCGCCGAGGGAGCGGAGCCTGGGCCATCTTGCTGCGGAGCATCTGAAGGAGCTCGGCGGGGGCGCCTGACGGTGGGGAGGCCAGAAGCAGCCCTCGGCCCTGGGGGCCTGCTGAGCGCCGACTGCGGAACGCGGGATTGGGGTAAGGCCTGACCCTGCGCAGACTACCGGAGTAACGACGGACCGGCGCTAGCCCCTGGCCGCTTGCCGTTGGGGGGCTCTGCTGGGCGCCAACTGCGGAGCGCGGCATTGGGGTAAGATTTGGCCTTGCGCATCCCCCCAGAGTGAGGGCGGATCGGCGCTAGCCCCTGGCCGCTCGCCATCGGGGGCCCTGCTGGGCGCCAGCCGCGGAACGCGGGATTGGGGTAAGTCCTGACCCTGCAAAGCCTGCCTGAGTAGAGACGGACCGGCGCTGGCCCCTGACTGCTTGCCAACGAAGGACCTTACTGCCACCGGAGGGCCTGGTGACTCAGCGCTGGGGACACTCGAGAGGACCGGTCACCTTGGGGCCCTGTTGGCGGCGGCAGCGGCGGGAGGCTGAGGCCCGGCCTGGGACCCTGCGGACGTGACGGGAGCTGACTCCTGGACCTGCCCTTGCCGGGGGTGTTGCTCCCTGACCCCCGCGTGATTGGAACCTTGGACGACTGCCCCCAACGCCATATTGGGCTGGCTGCACTCGTCGTCGCTTCTGGACTCGGAGGAGCGGCGCGCCCAGGGGGGCTCCTCGGGGTCGGCGGCCTGCGGAGTGAAGGGTGGTGACCAGGTGCTGCTAGGGAGTTGCTGGTCTTGGTGGCCAGCGGAACCGGCGGGTGTACAACGCGGAGAGTGACCCCAGGACTCGTGAGCTTGCGAGTTGGACTTGGAGGTGGACGCCAACCCTGCTACTGCGGAGTCGAGGCACGACTGTCACCATGGGGAAACGCCTAAAGCCTCTCCCGGAGGCTGCTGGAGGGGCGACGGATGACCAGGGCTCCACTCTGGACGTTGGTCCGGCGGCGGGTCTGGACCAGAAGCCAGCCAGCTGGAGCAGATCCTGAAGGCCATCGCCGACACCAGGGAGGCCCTACATCATGACATCGGGCAGGTGTCCACGATCCTGGGCCTACTACGTGCGGACCACGGCAAGTTGGCAGATCGGGTCAAGCAGGCCGAGACCCGGATGGATGCACTGGAGCCCGCGACAAAAGCGGCGGACGCCCTGATGGGGGAGCTGCAGCAAAGGGTGCAGCTTCTGGAGCAGAGGGCGGAGGACGCTGAAGGGCGCAACGGCCACAACAACATTCACGTGGTGGGCCTGCCGGAGAAGATTGAAGGGACGGACATGCTGAACTATCTGGAGGCCTGGCTGCGAGAAGTGGTTGTCCCGGAGGGTCTGTCGCCATTCTACACTCTAGAGCGCGCCCACTGTGTACCGGCTCGTCCCCCGGCCGAGGGTCGGCCTCCCCGCCCGGTGGTGGCGCGATTGCTGCATTACAGGGATCGGGACCTCATTTTACAAAAGGCGCGTGCTCTGGGGCCCTATAAGGTGGACAACGCCCAGGTCTCCATATATCCGGACTACTCCTTGGAAGTCCAGAGACAACGCTCGACCTTTCTGGCGGTCAAGAAGGCTCTTCGGGAGGAGGGCGTCCGCTACTCCCTCCTGTTCCCAGCCCACCTGCGGATCATGATGGATGGCAAAACTTCCTTCTACGATTCTCCTGACGACGTAGGGGACTGGCTGGAGTTATACAAGACCGGCGCGGATGCGCATCACACACCCGGGGAACAACGGAGAGCGCCACCGAGACCCAGGCGGAGTAGGAGGCCCAAGAAACGACCGTCGAACGTTCGGACACCTTCGATCTCACAAACTGAGCTGGAGCGCAGAGATGCTCTCCGGGTGGTCTCCACTATCTCCCAAACGAAGGGCCCCACATCGGTGGTGGAGTCGGGCTCCCGAGGAGGCACTGACGAGGGGACTTCGGAGGAGTCGGGAGCTGGGGACCCCATACCACCCCATGTCACACCTGGGACTGCTGATGGTTTGATGGACGAATGATGTTAATGCTCCCCTACAGTGGTATTGTATAAACTGATGTGTTTCTGATCTGGGTTTGGGTTGGAAGCAGTGTAGCCCGGAGGGGTCTGACAATGGTATTGGGCGGCTAACTCCTATAGTGGTTGTTGCTTTAATCGGGGTGGAGATGCGGGGCACATGGGGCACGTTGGGGAGACCTGACTAGGAGGAGTGTGCGGTTCAAGGTCTGTTGGAAGAGGCGACAGGCCACCCCCTCATATCTCACACCTATTGTGGGACTCTGGTAGTTGCCAGAGCCTGTTCTTTTTGGGAGTTAATCATTTGGATGGGTTTCTACTGTTTGGGGCCTATTCTGGGGAGGGGTGGGGCATGGGATTGTTGGGGGATGTCGGGGTTTTGGTTTTGGGGAGTAGCCAGTGTGCAGGCGATACTTGCTTTCATTGGGACTGTATTCGTTATTCGGGATGGGGACCCTCCTTGAACTGAAGTGTGTGACCTGGAATGTGAGGGGTCTGAATTCCATGCTGAAACGTCATAAAGTCCATGCCTATCTTGTCCGCAGGGGGGTGCAGGTTGCCTTTTTGCAGGAAACTCACATTGATCGAACTGAGGGGGGGGCTCTGCAGCGCAGATGGCGGGGACACATGTTTTACACTACCTACTCGGCCTTTGCAAGGGGGGCTTTGATTTGGGTGCGGGCGGGGATTCCCTTCCAGCCTTTGGTAACGGTATTGACCCTGAGGGGAGGTTTATGGCTGTACAGGGCCGCCTAGATGGGAGGGACGTGACGCTCTGCAGCATCTACGCCCCGAATGTGGACCAGCCTGCCTTCTTTGCTCGATTGTCTGGGAAACTGGCAACTGTCCTGGCTGGCACGGTCCTGCTTGGGGGGGATTTTAACTCTGTACTGGACATAGAACTAGATAGATCTCACCCACCTCTGGCGCAGGCGTCGGCTCACAGACTAGCGAAGAGTAGGAGAGAGTGGCAAAGTAGCTGGGGCCTGGTAGATGCATGGCGGACCCAACACCCCACGGAAAGGGACTTCTCCTTTTACTCCCCCCCGCACGATCTGCATGTTCGCCTAGACGGCATTCTGTGTTCATTGGACGCTCAGAGCCTGGTCCGCCACAGAGAATACTTGGCCAGGACGATATCCGACCATAACCCTTGCTTAGTGACGGTCCAGTGGATGAGGCGACGCCAAGCTATCCCGACGTGGCGGTTGAACCCACTAACACTGGAAGACCCGGCATTCAAGGCCGATGTGCGCAGTGGGGTGGAGGGCTACTTCGACGCTAATGTGGGCACAGCCTCCAGCAGGGCGTTAGAGTGGGACGCCTTTAATGCGGTGATTCGGGGCGTCTGTATCTCGGCTACCGCGGGAGTCCGTAAGACCCTCCTGCAGGATGTAGAGCGCAGCGAGGGCCGCTTACACGAAGAGGAACGACGCAGTCACACGGACCCTGCGGCTCACGGAGCGGTCTCGGCGGCACGAGAGGTAGTGGCGACGACCATGGAAAAGTTGCGCTGCTTTGACTATAAGGAGTTTCTGGTCCGGGCTCACGCCGAGCGTGACAAAGTAGGTTCACTGTTGGCGTGGTTGGCCAGCCCTGGGACCCGTGGCTCCCCGATAGTAGCGCTCGCCACCCCAGAGGGGCACATGGTTCATACGCAGTCGGACATTAACGACCAGTTCCTCCAATATTATAAGCACCTTTATAAGAGCAGGATGCCGGACCCTCCGGTGGAGCTGGAGGAGTTCCTGTTGGCGGCGCAGTTACCCAAGCTCGACCCGGAGCATGCGAACCGCCTGGGCGGGGACATCTCCGTGGGGGAGATCAGAGTGGCCATCAAGCACATGGCCCGCCGCAAGACTCCTGGCACGGATGGGCTGCCGATCGAATTTTATGCGGCATATGCGGATGTGCTGGTTCCGAGATTGCAGGCGGTTTACTGTGAGGCCTGGGACTCGGGGTGCTTGCCGGCGTCTACTCGCGAGGCCTTGGTGATACCCTTACTGAAGCGGGAAGGAGACGCGAGCTGCCATTCGGCGTACCGCCCGCTCTCCATGCTCACCACGGATTATAAGATCCTGAGCAAAGTCCTCGCGACGCGACTGCTGACCCACATGCGCACCTTGGTACATACTGACCAGGCGGGCTTTATTCCCCAACGCACCACTGCCACCTGTGTGCGCCGGTTGCTCCGGATCATGGGGGGAGAGACCGCTGCTAGTCCGGGGGCTGCAGTCCTCTCGATTGACATCGAGAAGGCATTTGATAGCGTCGAGTGGCCGTACCTGCTCCGTGTACTGGAGGCCTTTGGACTGGGCGAGCGCTTCGTGAAGTGGACTGCCTTGCTTTATGCCGCGGCCACGGCCCGTGTCAAAACAGGGGCCACCATCTCCGCCCCTTACGCGGTGGGTCGGGGAACCCGACAGGGGTGCTCTCTATCCCCCCTGTTATTTGCACTCGCTATTGAACCACTGGCTGCGCATGCCCGTCTGGGTCGAGCGTATGCAGGTCTACCGCTGAGAGCCGACACCCACTACATCTCTCTCTATGCGGATGACTGTTTACTGTTTCTGGCGGACACGAACCTGCGTGGTGCTGAACGACTGCTGTCGGATTTTGGTCACCTCTCGGGACTGAGAGTTAACTGGGGGAAATCATGCCTCTTCCCGCTGACCCCGGGGGCAGATGACATCCAACCGGAGGGCGCACTGCGGTGGGAACACCATTGCCTCCCCTATCTGGGCACTCACATCTACCACTCACCATTGGCACTCTTAGATGGCAACATCAACAGAGCGATTCGGAGCTTGCAGGGCTGCATGAGTTTCTGGCGGACGCTGCCGCTCTTGGTCGCGGGACGAGTCGCGTTGCTGAAAATGGTGGCACTTCCCCGATTGTTATATCTGTTTCGCACCCTGCCGATCTGGATCCCTGCATCGGTCTTCAACAGACTCCGCTCCCTAACATCTGGGTTCATCTGGGGGTCGGGTAGACGACAAGTTGCGCTGACCACGTTGATGCGCCCCAGGGCGGACGGGGGTCTCGCGGCCCCGGATTTTGAGTGGTACTACTTAGAGGCACAACTGCAGTGGCTCACCCAGGCGGTGGCTTTGGAGTTCCGAGGCCCAGTGGGAGTGGCAGGCAGACTGTTCCCGAGGCACATCATCTCCTTTATAATCTTGGGCCAGAAACTGGACCTCGCCCAGCTCACACTGGAGGAACGCACGATTCGCAGTTGCTGGCTTCGGTGCCACAAGCGCTTTGGTGCCGCTCCCCCCTATGCCCCTGAAATCCCGCTAGGGATGTGCACGGCCTTTCCGCACGGTGGCGACTGGTCAGCACTGGCGATCTGGGAGGAGCTTGGCTTGCAGATGGTTGGCGATCTCTACAAGGATGGGTCACTGCTCACGTTTCAAGAACTGCGGGACACTTACGATCTGCCGAGGGGTGACTATCTGCTGCACGCTTCCTTAGTGGCTGGTATTCGCCGTCATTGGAAGAGTGGGCTCGCCGAACCGTCGACCTCGGAGTGCTGTCAATACGTGGTAATGGCCGCTGGCACTTACAAGGCCGTCACGTGCCTTTACAGAAGGCTATCGACTGCTGCCCTGCGACCCCTAGATGAGCTGCGAGCCAAGTGGGAAGGGGACATTGGGCGACCTATTCCTGAGACGACATGGCCACAGCTGCTGCGCCGGGCATGGAAGGGCACTAGGAACGCCAGGTTTCAACTGGTCCAGTTTTTTACCCTGCACCGTGCATACCTAGCGCCAATTAAAATCTCGCAATATTTCGAGGGTGCATCCTCGCTGTGTCCTAGATGTAGGACGGCGAACGCGGACTTCGCTCACATGTTTTGGACCTGCATTTCGATGGCGGGTTACTGGGAGGCGGTGATGTCCTGCCTGAATGCTGTCACGGACCGGCAGATCGATCCCAACATAGGCACCTGCCTATTACTGTGGTTCCCTCACACTCCTCGTACTCGAATCACCAGTACATTTTACGACTTGGGTTTGATATTAGCCAAACGTGAAATCACCATGCACTGGAAATCTACCCAAGGTCCCAGCTACTCGCGTTGGAGGACTACACTGGAGCGCTGGGCGAAGGCAGAGAGTACCTTGCGGCTGCGACAGGCCAGGAGCCTAGATAATGACAAGGCATTAGAGGCGGCTAGGGTGTGGGAGGCACTAGTTGAGGCGCTCCAGCAACCGGAGGGTGACCTGAGTGAGGATGAGGGAGGATCACCAGGTTGAGGACACTGGGTTCAGGGATACCTTGCACTCACCATGGCGCACACACTACTTACACCTACTAATAACAGATCTGAGGGTTCTGGTTCCCCATTGAAGGGCGTTACTTACCCTACCAAGGTTCCTATCCAGGAAAGGAATGTGATACCATGTAAATGACTGAGAGGGAGAAGTGTGACACACTGGCTGCGGGGGTGGGATAAGGGGTGGGATGATTCGGTTAGGGGACTGTTCTATATAAAAGGCGTCTTGTTGGCACTGTACTGATATATTGGACCATTGGCTAAAACCTTGAATGCTTATTTTCTTCATTGTACTGTACCTCTTGAACTCGACTGCCAATAAAAACTATTTTTGCAAACAAAATAGAACAACAACTGAATTGTCAATGCTGACGATCCTTTAATACATTCACTTGTTTCATGGAAGTGAAAACTAATTACTGCGACCACCATTTATTTTTTCATATCCTGAAATATTCATAAATCATTTTTGCATCAAAAACTCATAGACAGTTGACCAACATACAAGAAAAACAATACCAGCGTATTTTTCCCCTTATCACATTATTCACCCACAACAAATGCAATGAAAATCCTAACTTATACATGTGGAAAACAATCAATTCACAGCTGTGTGTACAGCTAAATAGCCTTGTAAATTGTTTCATCGTGTCGTCGCGGTGAAGGGAGTGTACACCCTTTCAAACCAGGAACCACAATCCTAGCCAGGGCAAGCTAGCTACACTCTAAAAGATAGCCACAGTAATCTAATCATTCACCTAGCTCCTATCAGTTGGGCAAAACCAGAAGTGTGAAGAAAATAACTTGAATTCAAAATCAGATATGTTACAAAAACAACTTGAATTTAATTAATGGTGCCAGGGATATATTATTTACACCATTTCAACTGTGGACAGTGTTGCACACCAGAGTGCGTGTTTCAAATACATTATTGGTGTACAGGAAACATCCTTAGGTTGAAATGATGTGAAGAATATATCCCTGGCATTTCATATTGTATTGGATCCTAACAGTCCTGAGCAAGTTTTATTGCTTGTGATGGTGAAGACACCAAAAAGTTGGGTTTGAAAGCATTTTAAAATGTGTGTGGGAAGGCTGGAAAGCTCAAAGGGGTTACACAGTCAAAGCCTCAGCCATTGTAAAATACACAAAACATGTAAAGTGAAAAGTATAAGAGATGAAGTTAAATTGGAGCATGAAAAATCTCAAGATGCTCCCAATATTGAGCCTATCGAGCGATCAGAATGGATATCACCAATGGTTGTCGCTTGATGGGGTTATGGAAAAATGTGTTTATGTGTGGATATAAGATGCTTTAATTATAATATTGTTGTTGAACAGTTTTCATTGCCAAGGACTAAGATGCTTTCTTTAAGCTGCTATGCCAAAAGGTTCTCCACTATAGATCTTTCGTCCTCATCTCACCAAATGTCCTTACATCCATCTAGTAGACATTTGACACAATCTTTTTACTCCCTTTGGTTGTTTCCAATTCTGTCGTATGCCTTTTGGTCTTCCTTCTGCTGGTGCAGTTTTCCAGAGTGCGTGTTTTAAATACATTATTGGTGTACAGGGAACATCCTTAGGTTGAAATGATGTGAAGAATATATCCCTGGCATTTCATATTGTATTGGATCCTAACAGTCCTGAGCAAGTTTTATTAGTTGTGATGGTGAAGACACCAAAAAGTTGGGTTTGAAAGCAATTTAAAATGTGTGTGGGAAGGTTGGAAAGCTCAAAGGGGTTACACAGTCAAAGCCTTAGCCATTGTAAAATACACAAAACATGTAAAGTGAAAAATATAAGAGATGAGGTTAAATTGGAGCATGAAAAATCTCAAGATGCTCTCATTATTGAGCCTATCGTGCGATCAGAATGGATATCACCAATGGTTGTCGCTAGACGGGGTTATGGAAAAATGTGTTTATGTGTGGATATAAGATGCTTTAATTATAATATTGTTGATGAACAGTTTTCATTGCCAAGGACTAAGATACTTTCTTTAAGCTGCTATGCCAAAAGGTTCTCCACTATAGATCTGTCGTCCTCATCTCACCAAATGTCCTTACATCCATCTAGTAGACATTTGACACAATCTTTTTACTCCCTTTGGTTGTTTCCAATTCCGTCGTATGCCTTTTGGTGTTCCTTCTGCTGGTGCAGTTTTCCAAAGTCTTATGACAGAACTGTTTAGTAATATGCCTGATATAGTATTCTTTCAGGGTGACATCTTGGTTATTAATCGCAACAAAAAAGAACACAATGAAAGGTTCAGAAAAGTCTATAGAGTTGTACAAAAAAAAAGGTTTACCTATGGAAATTACAAAATGCCAATTTGTAAAAAATGAAGTTGCATACTTCGGTCATGAGATTAGTGGTGAATGCATTGGACTGAAAGAGAAACTTGTTAATGCCATTGTTAATGCATCATTACCAAAATCTAAAGAAGATTTTAGCTCATTTTGGGGTTTGGCTGAGTTGTATTCTAAGTTTGTGGACGAGGTATCAGGAAAAACACATACAATGCAGGTTTTACTAAAAATCAAAGCCAGTTTTGTGTGGTCCAACAAATGTCAACATTCTTTCAATAATATCAAGAATGCTATCAGCAAAGTACCTAATTTGTAGGGAATTGATTCTGCTGCCAGGACTATTGTAACTACTGATGTGAGCATTAAAGGATTAGGTAGTGTTCTTACTCAGATTGATGAGTATGGGAATGAAGTTGTCAATGCTGTTGCATCTCATTCACTCTCACCTACTGAGGAGAAGTACTCTTTTATAGAATGAGAAAAGTTGTATTGTGTGTGGGCGCTGGAACACTTCCAAACTTTGTGGGGTAAGAAATTTACAATGAGAAGTAACCATAAGCCATTGACAAAATTATTGACTACAGAAGAATTGTTTAGAGCATCAACCAAGATGGCTAGATTATATATACGCTTACAGGATCTCAGGTACAGTGGTCAATATGCTCCAGGTGCAAAAAAATTCACTGCTGATTTTTTTAGTAGGATGGCGTTGCCACTTAAAGAAAATGATGAGGATCCTTGGAATGAATATTGTGTTACTGGTGTTCTCTAAGTGAGTAATTTTGTGACAGATTTGACAAAGATGATTGATTGGCGGCTGATTATAAAGCTGTTGCGCTGAAAGAGGTAAAAGGTAAGGTTGTGAATGGTTGGTGTAAGCAAGACAGAACAGGTATTGTCAGCCTGAAAGGGTTTTGGAAGGTCAGAGATAAATTGAGTGTGAATAATTTGTTTTTTTGATAGGTGTAGGAAGCTGGTTCTGTATATCCGATACCAAAATGAGGTATAGTGTGCACAGAGTCCAGTGAGTCCCCAAAGGTATGGCAAAGGTTAAAGTAGATAATACCTTACTCTCAATTTAGTGGAAGCTAGGCTGAACAGCTAGGCATATTAGAGAGTAGTGTGAATGCATTTGGTGTACATACTAATACAAGGCAGGAACACACACTCAATGACTGACTACAGGCCAATGTTTGTAGAAAATATTACTTTAGTTTCTTTTATTTCTAGGAACTAAATTGAGTTCAGCTACAGGTAAGAGGACTTTTGTGCAATACTTTCAAATTACTGGCAATAGGTTTATATAACATCAATCAAATACTTTACAAGTGCATGAAATGCTTTTCAGTACAGAAAGAGGTACCTTGTATGCCGGATAACATTAAGTACAATACAGTGGGAGACTAATGCAATCCTATGGGGAAAATACAGGTGAGTAACATATATTTAAGTAAGCGGCTTGGAAGTTCAGTCTCCAGGGGTTTTATACTCGGCAAGGGTCGGACCAAGGTAGGTACTGCACCAGGAGCTGCACTGGGGCGGCCAGGTGCAGAGGTGACTGGGCCCAATGTTATCCTTTAAAGGCTGTGGGCACCTCAAAGAGACACTGGTTACAGGTAAGTACCTGCTGGTCAAGGACACAGGCCCTGGGGGTTACGATTCGCACTGATGTGGCCATCAAAGAGCACTGAGACTACGCCACCAGTGGCGCAGGGGCGGCGGGATGCAGAGTGCAAAGGAGGTTGTCCAGCGCTGGATCCCAGGTCAGGATCACCAAGGCGGGGGTACTTCACTGGGTCAGTAACCCACTTGGACTCGGGCTCTGGGGTGCAGAGTGGTGCAAGTGTCATGGATCCGCCAGGATCCAGAGTCCTTGTGTTGGTTTCTTGGCTGGGCAAATCGGGTGTCCACGAGAGACAAGAGTCTTTATTGAAGACAGCACAGGTCCTCCTGGGTTCTTGGAGGTTGCTGGCTGTGGGCCACTCTGGTTTCTTGGAGCAGGGTCACTTGAGGAGGACACACACCGGTAGGGCTGGGACCAAGTCAGTCGTCGTCTTCTTCTCCACTGCTGCACTGCTATGCTGTGCTTCTTCTTCATAGGGAATATAATCTAAGGAGCAAATTCAGGGGAACCCTTGAATACTAAATGTAAGGGCATTACTGAGGTTGGGGGGCAGTAGCCAATGGCTACTGTCCCCTAGGGTGACTACACTCTTTGGGTGCCCCCTCCCATTGGGGAGGCGGTCACATCCCTGTTCCTATTGGGCCTAATTATCCAATTCAAGATGGAGAATATCTAAGAGAGGGGTTCACCTCTGCTCCTGGAGACCCTAGAGGTGTGCCAGGCAAAGGTGGACACCCCTATTCTGCTTACTAATGTTCCTGCCTGTCCTGAACCCAAACGTGGGGTCTATAAAGGGGGAGTGGGCATCTTGACTAGTTGGGGCTTCCCAGATCAGCACATCACAAGGTGAGAGCCTTTGAGGTTCACCACCAAGTGTTGCTGTTCCTGCCAGGGGAGGTTTGAAGCACCTCCACCCAGAGCAGGCTTTGTTTCTGACCTCAGGGAGCACAAAGGCTCTCACCCCATAAGGTCAGAAACCTGTCTGATGGTGTCTGGCTGGCGGGGACCAGTCAGTCAGTACACCAGAGGTTGGTTGTTTTTAAGGGGTTATCTCTAAGATGCCCTCTGAGTGTATTTTATAATAAATCCATCACTGGCATCAGTGTGAGTTTATTATTCTGAGAAGTTTGAAATCAAAGTTCTCCGTCTTCAGTAAATCCATCATGGAGCTGTGGAGTGCGTGTTTACAAACTCCCAGCTCATGTACTCAAATTGATTCACTGCAATTACAATGTCTGTGAATAGCACATACACTGTAAGGGCATATTGATCATGCAGCTATGCCTTTACCTGTGGTAGGGTGTACCCTGTCATAGGGCTGTGAGGCCTGCTAGAGGGGTGACTTCCCCTGCCACAAGTAATGTTGGTGGGCATGGCACACAGGAATGTGTGCCATGTCGACTCTTCCCTTTGATCTGCACCAAAACACGCAGCCTGCAATGGCAGTGTGTGGGTGTTACAGTGAGGGGCCTCTGAGGATGGCATAATACATGCTGCAGTCCTCAGAGGCCTTCTCAGGATACAAGGCCCTTGGTACCAGGGGCACCTTTTACAAGAGACTTACATGTGGCCCAGAGCTGTGCCAATTGGGGAAAGAATGTACAGTTTTAAGAAAGAACACAGGTGCTGCAGCCTAGTTAGCAGCGTCCCAGCGCACACTCAGTTAAGTTGGCATCTGTCAAAAAGTTAGGGGTAACCATGCTAAAAGGAGCACCTTCCTACAATACTTGATTGAGTCATTCCTTGCAAAGGCATGCATGAATAAATTATAAGCCTTTGTCACAGTGGACATTCGGGTATCACTAGAATAAAACACAGGGTGTAGGATTTATATGGTGGCCTAAGGTTGATACGGAAATTGAAAGGTTCATAAGATTGTGTGTGGAGTGTGAAAATGCTGATAAAACACAGAAGCCCCTCAATCACCCATTTAGTACTTTAGGTTGATCTAATTTGCCTTGGGAGTTGTGTCTTTAAATAACATGGGACCCATTAATTGCCAGGTTGTAAAAATATTATAGTTTTAGTGGACATGTTTTCTATATGCTTTGAACTAAGCATTGTAGATAAGGTGGATACTAAAACTGTAATACAATTTCTTAATGAAGTAGTTTGGAGAGAAGGATTTCCTGCTAATGTTGCACAATTAAAATCAGAGGACAGAACCCATTTTTTGAAAGCATCAGGTATTTCACAGAGATTTACCAATCTTTATCATCCCAGTGGGAATAGTATTGTGGAAAGAGTTACCAGAAATATTAAAGGTATTTTACAACTATCCAATAAAAGTAACAAGTGTTGAGATATTGATTTAGGGTAGAAGGTGTGGCAGTATAGATTGACTTGCCATGGTTTCATGTTTTTTTAGGAAAAAGTCCTTTTGCATTAATGAGAGAGAGTACCTTTTTCGAAGGTTATTCCTTGATGGATGAGGAGAGTATGATAGTTGAGTGTGATGTCAATTAAATGAAACTGCGCATTACAGAACAAGGGATATTATTGTGAGAAATTGGTTTGGTTGAGGTGCTGAAACCCTACTTAAACATCAGCCACAATCCTCGTTTGGGTGAACCACAAAAAGTGACTAATTGAACCTATGTTTAACTCTCTGGTAGCTTGGCACAAGCTCAGTAAGGCTTAACTTAAAGGCAATGTGTAAATATTTTATGCAGTACTTAACATTAATAAAGTGAAAATACAACAAAAGAAAAGTACCGCACCAATTTACACAAATAGAGTAAAATGTAATAAATGACAAAAATCCATTGAGTACAACCAGAGATAAGCAATTTAAAATATTTCAATTAAGTATAAGTGCTAAAATCTCAAAGCGCCACCCGCGGTTATTTGGTTGTGCAAGACTGTGTGAAAGTCGCAAGTTCAGGTTGACAGTGATGGAGAGTGGGCAGGATAAAGGGGCCCAGTTAGTTCTGCAGAAAGTGTTACCTTCTACAGTCTAATGCAAAGAGTCCAGTTCACGATGGAAGAGGCCGCACAGAGCAGAGAGATTGTCATGGATGGTCATAGCTGTAGTGTGAGGAGCAGGCCAGGTGTTGTAGATGGTCATCACTGTAGCTCAAAGATCCTGTCAGGCGTCATGGATGGTCATTGCTGGAGCTTCATGTTGGTGGTCACTGCAGGCAGACGATGCTGTAGCGCAAAGTGCAGGTCTTGAGTCACCTGTTGTTGCTGGCGGTTGCTGTAGTGCAATGAGTTGGGCTTACTGGAGCTTCATGTTGACAGTTGGTGTACAAGCCGCTAGATCTTGGTTCAATTGGGCCCATTCGCCGTCATGAAGAGCCCAAAACCTAAGGATGTTTCCTTTTCTCCAAGGAGGAGTTCAACTAATGTCACACCAAGGGGCCAGGATGTGAGAGACGCCTCTTGGGAATCAGGAACTCAATCCAGCAGAGGTCAGCCGAGCTCAGGCAGGTCTAGTTGCAGGTCCAGACAGCAGGTCAGCTGGGCAGATGCAGGGAGACCTCTGAAGCTGGTTATGTCTCTCTAGCCCTAAAAGGAAGTCAGTCAGCTGACTCTTCGAATCACTTCAGCCTGGCGTAAAGGCTGCAGGTCCAATCTTGTAATGTAATGTAATGTAATTACAAGAGCACGACTGTCACTCCGCAAGGAGTATCCTGGCGCTATATTGGATGTGAGCGAGAATGAGCCATCAGAATGCTAGATGAGGGAAAGACATAGTTCATCCGAGGCATTGAAAACCCAAGTCTTCAGGGCCTTTCTAAATTGAGTTTCTGCGATAAATAGCCTTAGATGAGATGGACGCAAATTCCAGGCTTTGGTCCCAAGGAAGGCCACTGATTTTCCTCCTTTCAATTTGTATCTCAAAGTGGGGGGTTTAAGCAGATTCGCTCCTGATGACATAAGAGACCTAGTTGTGATGTAAGGAGCAAATTGTGCTACAAGATACTTGGGTCCTAGATTAAGCCTGGCTCTATAGGTGATTAGGAGGATCTTAAAAAGGACTCTCTTGTGAACTGGAAGCCAGTGAAGGCTTTTTAATGCTGCAGATGCCGACGATTTCCATGGGAGCTTGAGCACCAATCGTGCCACTGCATGTTGTACCACCTTTAATTTCTTAAAAATAGCTTTATTAGCTCCTGCGAGCAGACTATTACAATAGTCTAGACGCGAGAGGATCAGGGCCAGTGCCACTGATTTTCTTGCTGCCAATGGGAGAATATTAACACATTTTTTCAGCGATTTAATAATACTGAAACAAGTCCCTGCTACAGCTGTGGCATGAGGGAGAAAAGAGAGTGGTGCATCAAATTCTAGCCTGATTCTGTGGAGTGTTTTGGGCGAAATCCCGACTGTTGCGGATAAAGGATATTATGATATTCAATACATTTTGTTAATTCCTTCTGGACGAACTTCTCTCTTATTTTGCATAACAAGGGAAGCAAGAAAATAGGGCGAAGGTTTGACAACACCGAATGGTCAATATTTTGTTTCTTTTTAAGTGGTTTGACCATTGCAAGCTTCCAGTCATCTGGTACAACACCAGTTTTTAAGGAGAAATTAACTATGTAATTTATGATGGGATTGACTTTGTCAATAAGTTCTGTGAAGAATCAACGAAGGGCAGGCATCCAGCGGTGACCCGAATTTACATCTTTCTGTGGCCTCCCGAGTCTGCTCTAGCGAGATAGGTTCAAGAGTCTGGAGAGAAACTGCCATGCCACTAAAAATTGGCCTGTGATAAAATCCTGATTGTTGACAGAAGTGACTGCAAATTCTCTTTGAATTTTTTGAGTTTTTTCCTCAAAAAATGTTGAGATATCTTCACACAATTTTTGCGAGGCAGGAAGCTCTTTCAGTTGCCCCTTAGGGTTATTGAATGACTTCACTACTGAAAAGATAGCTTTTGATCGTGATTACCTTCCTGTATTTTATTAGTAAAATATTCTTTTTTCGCCACTTTGATCTGCTGATGATAAAGCTTTCTACTCTCTTTGAACGTTATTTTATGTTCTGGCTTGTACATTTTCCTCCACTGCCGCTCTTGTTGCTTACATAGCAAATGTGCTTGTGCCAACATAGGCGTATACCAGGGAGCCTTCTGAATTTTTCATTTCCTATTGCTTGCCTGGTTTCTCAGGGGAAGAGAGTTCATTACATATCTTAGTTATCCAGGAATGAAATAGACAGGAGTCAGATTCTATACTCCCTGTAAGTTCAGGGACATTGACCTGTGCACAAGCTGCTAATTTAGGGTTACCCGCTAGGTTTGTCCAACAACGCCCTTGTTGGGGTTCAAGGGCTGTCTTGTAAAACGGAATCTTCTGAGGGATTCTAAGTATAAGTGGAAAAAAAGTGGTCAGACCATAACTGTGGGGAAGGGGTGTCGACAGAGAGCCCGGCCCAATTAGAACAAACCCCATACAGGGTATAACCCGCCTGGTGTGTTGGACCCTCCACCAGTTGATGTAATGAGAGGATTTCAATTGTTTGAAGAAAATTCTCTGTGCTTGGATCAGTTCTGCCTTCTAAGTGAAGATTGAAATCACCTAACAGAGTAAAACTCGCATATTTAAGTCCAAAAAGGAGCTACTCTGACCTGGTGGGCAGTAGATCAGTAGATCAGGGATCCTGAGAATGACGAGGCGGCGTTAAGTCTAAGACAATAGACAAGACTTTCTGCTCCCTTGATAGAGTCCAAATCAAAGTAAGTACAGGTAAAGGAGTCTCGTAAAA
This sequence comes from Lissotriton helveticus, assembly GCF_964261635.1. Taxonomy (NCBI): domain Eukaryota; kingdom Metazoa; phylum Chordata; class Amphibia; order Caudata; family Salamandridae; genus Lissotriton; species Lissotriton helveticus. The sequence goes on along the minus strand of NC_136068.1, from coordinate 1,638,497,008 downwards.
TGATGGCCAATCCTCCACCTCTACTGACCTTTCTCTCTTTCTATGAATAGAATAACCGGGTGGAAGTGCCACGGCGACATCTGGACTACACCAATCTTTTAGCCAAGTTTCCGTGACAAATAGCAGATCAAGCTCTTGATCCATGATTAAGTCCCTGATATCTTGGCTATGCTTACTCATGGATCTGGCATTGATAAGGCCACCTTTGAGTAACACTTTACAAGTACTATTAGTCCCACAAAATGTATTATCCATAGTAGATGACTCAAAGGGCAGGGTTATCCTGCAATGGTAACAAGAGCAGGCCCCCATTATTTTATCTGGTGGTATTAAACGTGCTAGATCTCATGTTGTTAAAATGATGGAGAGCCTCTGAAGTGTACTCAAGTTTTTTTAAGAAACTGGGCAGCGTCTCCCGCCCTTGTCCCGGCCTTGGCGCGGAAGGGCGCAGACAGGCTTGCCTTTTAGACCCGATGGGCGCATCCGGTCCAGCATGAGATTTAAATAGCTGGCCGGCACGAAAACAATCAGCGCTCCTCCCTCCTTCCGAAATTACAATCCTCCAGGGGACAAGTAGGGCCGGGGGTGGACTTGTCCGCTTTCCTCCAATCAAACCTGCAAAATGTTGGCGTTGGACCGGGGAAGCGGAAACAAAGAAAAGTGCAATGCGCAGAACAGCGTTAAAAAGCAATTCAACCTACAAATCCAAAGCAGGTACAGTGAAGTGCCCTAGGTCTGAAGTTCAGATCAAGATTTTAAAATAAATCCCTGATTGGGGCTAAAAGCAATTTAAAATAAACACAATTTAAGAAAAATTTCACAAGGACATCAAGTGAGGGCTCCGCTCACCTCACGCTCCGCTGTGCGACCGGCCCAGCTTGAGATTTAAATAGCTGGCCGGCGCAAAAACAATCAGCGCTCCTCCCTCCTTCCGGAAGTACAATCCTCCAGGAGACAGGTAGGGCTGAGGGGGTGGGGGGGCGTGTCCGCTTCCCTCCAATCAAACCGGCAAAATGTTGGCGTGGACCGAGGAAGCGGAAACAAAGAAAAGTGCAATGTGCAGAAGAGCGTTAAAAAACAACTCAACCTACAAATTCAAAGCAGGTACAGTGAAGTGCCTAGGAATGACTGGGGCTAAAAGCAATTTAAAATAAACACAGTTTAAGAAAAATGTCACGAGGACATCAAGTGAGGGCTCCGCTCACCTCACGCTCCCTACTCAGAAAGACGGGCAGGCCTCAAGCAGCAGAGCAGCAGGGTGTCCTTTTTCTGTGGTATCCACAGGTCCAGTAGAGTGCTGAAGATTTGAGTTCCAGCTTTGAAGTGAGAGAAGCTTCTTGAGTTTTCCCTTACAAAGGTGTCATCGCTGTATTGTGAAGAGCAAGCAAGGTGTTGTAGATGGTCATCACTGTAACTCAAAGATCCTTTCGGGTGTCGCAGATAGTCATTGCTGGAGCTTCGTGTGGTGGTCAACACGAGCAGACAATGTTGTAGAGCTGTGGAGGTTTCTGGAATCTCCTGCCTTCCTGCCCTGGTCACAGGCTGTCTGAGGGCATAATAGGCCAGTTGGAAGTATTTTGTTTATGAGCTAAGCCAATGCCTTTGAAGTGCAAGAAAAGAAAGTGACAGCTCCGCCACTTTGTAAGTCAGAATTGGAATTAATATGAAAATATCCCTCTAGACCTATATTTCTTTATTCCTGGCTAAGATAAGCTCATGTTAAGGGCATCAAAAACATTATACCATTGCTCTGCCACAAGGAAAGATTCCTTTGAAAACATTCTCTTTTATTTTTGTTGTTTTATCTTTTCAACTAAAAAACATTGCTTTATGAAGTATAATCCATTTACAACAATGTACATAATTTTTTTTGTGTGTGTAAAATAGATTACATTTTTACATTTGATATGTGCTACCATCTATGATTACATTCTATACCTGAAATGAAAAAAATTTGAATAAAAATCAATTAGTCCTAGCAAGCACGGAAAATGTATCACCAAAAATTCAATTTGTACTACACATACTTAATATCTTCACAATACAAATTAATTAAAAAAACAATATTTACAGTCCCCCACACTCAAACGCACCTCTACACCCTGTACTTACATATCACATGCACTACATACATACACATTTCATACCCCACCAACAACCTACATACACAGATGACTCCCTAGGGGTGATGAACTCAACCCTCTAATGCTGTGTTATGAGTGGGGTATCCCATACTCTCTGGTCAACGCGCGTTTCGATGGTTATTATTCTTTTCTCATACCATCTTCTTCAGGACCTGCTACTTCTATGATTTGTAACTGGTTGAAGTGATAAAAATGGGGGGGTTGGGGAAAAGGGGAAAGCTTATATTAAGTGACAACAGTTCTTTGATTCTTCGGTGTCACTAGTCTTGCATTCAAGGGAACTCTCTTTTATTATAAGATGGCAGTGCTCTTAAGATGAGACAAACAGTCGGTCCAACATTATTTGGTCCTTCATATTATTATGTGGCTCCTGTAGGTACTTTTATCGGTTCCACAGAGATGCCTTTTCTTCCTCTTGATATTTCTCTCCTTCCAATGATGATGATTAATCTCTGCTATGCTTCAAACCCACTTATCGCTTTCTGCCGACAGCGTGTCCTGCTACGAGTCTTACGATCCCGGAAGTCAGAGTTGGCCCATCCTTCCAACACCCTAACCCTCTATTGTAATGCTGTCTGGGAGGAATACACAAAGGCCAACTGCCAGCTACACCTAGTCATGTGACACAGGAACAGACAGCAGGCACCAAATGATTAGGACAAGAAATACCACATTATTAAAAGTAGCATTTTCAGAATTGCAACTTAAAATCCGACTTTACCATTAAAGAGGGTTTTAAAATACAAATTCCTCAGATACCAAATGTGACTTTCCTACCTGCTCCAAATGGAAAGTTATTACTTATTAAAGTAATAAGCTAACCCAGTGTTATCCTATGCGAGAGGTAGGCCTTGCAATAGTGAAAAACTAATTAGAGAGTTTTTTTTACTAACAGGACATTTAAAACTTAAAAGTGTATGTCCAATCACTGGAGTCAAGCTATCCAGGCTGATGAAGGCTGATAGCCAGAAACCGGTCCTTGGATGCTTGATTCCGGTCTGGGAAAGACATGGCTTGGTAGTTCGGACTGGACTGTTCCCAGGAGGCACAGGGTCAGAGCTGATTTGCATATAGCCAGTGTCTCACCCAGGGTGGTGTGGAGTGCATAAAAACGATGGATTTAGGCCCAGATCCTTGTACTGGGGTGAATGTATGACATTGTTCTACATTCTGTCCATCAACTGTGTTTTTGCAACTTTTTAAATGCAGCGCAAACTGCCCTATGGTCTCTTTAGGTTTTACTCTACGTAGAACTATTACAAAATAAAGGTTTGGGCCTGGTGAAAGGTTTATTTTGTCAGGTCAAAATGGCAATTTAAAACTGCACACACAGGCTGCAATGGTAGACCTGAAAAATGCTTAAAGGACTACTTAAGTGGTTAACACAATCAGTGCTGCAAGCCCACTAGCATCATTTAATTTACTGGTCCTACCTACATGTAGTACCACTTTGCTAGTAAATTAAATATGCCAATTGGGTGTTAGCCAATTTTGCCATGTTCGTAGGAGACCGCATGATCACTTTTGCTCTGGTTAGCAGTATTAAAGTGCACAGATGCCTAAAAGCCAACAAAATGGGTTCAAAACCAGTAGAGGTGAAGGCAAAATGTTTAGGAGTGACCCTGCAGAGAGGGCCAAGTCCTTATGGTTTTAACATGGAGTAAGACTAGTGAATCTGCAAATGGGTGAGTGGGGTACGTGTGAAGAGTGTGAGGAAAAAACCTAAAAGAGAGAGCAAATTTAGTGAACCGAAGAGAATTGTTTAAGTAATGAGGAACACTGTCTTATTAAAAGATGGTGGAGTTTGGCACATGAGTACTCGGGGAGGAATGGTAAATGTGAAGACAATTGTATGTTTAGGGGTGGATGTCTCTTCTAGTAATTATTGGTGCTTTGATACCAGTAAACTGAATTCATATGATCATTATGGTTCCGCACCTTCAGGTTCTGGAAATGCTCACTTGTCAACTGGAGTTTCGGAAATGTTCAGGCATCATTTGGCTGTGAGGAACCTGCTCACTAAACGCATTTATTTGAAAAGTACAATTTATAGCGTTAAAATAACATAAACACATTTACCTCAAAATTTGTAGTAGGTAATCACAATTAGCCATTATAAGCAAACCCTCAAGTTAACAGATTGTAATGAATTAAGTTAGCATAAATGCTGATGCCGTTATGAATGTCAACTTTACACGTTAGGGCTAATAGGCCTGTTTACGTACCCATGCAGTTGTTTTGCACAGGTTGTGTTTATCTTTCTTCCCTCTTTAGATGCTGTAATTTTCCAAAAACGTTCTCTCAGTTAATGAATAGGCATTTATGTATTAGACAACTGATAGTAAGGTTCTCACCAGGAGGAGACGAAGATGCCAGGAAGCATGACTCGTAAGAAGATCTGTCTGTACCACAAAATTCTGTTCAAAGTATCAAATCAAGGACATGGTTGTGTATGAACCACTGGAAAGACTTAAGAAGATGGGAGGTTTACCTGCTCCCAGCCTCTGGAAGAGAATGATTGGTCCCTGAGAGTAGAGACGAGATGCAATGTTTCAATCTGAGTTTTGTTAAATTATAATAGCGTGTGATCCTAGACTAGGGCAGGGCAGATCTGAGATGCTTGCTGACTTTGAACTGAGAAGACGCTTCCAGCCTCTGCTAATTGTCTCTGCCTGAATGCTAGGACTTCATCCTATTTATTCCTATTCTCTCATCAGCCACCTTCATTTGGTTTTCTGAAGCTGATACCTTACCTTTACTTTGCTTAAAATAAAATGTCATACTCACCTAACCTTCTTTAAATTAGATTAGGGAATTTCCTGTACGGAACACACATGCTGCATATTCTGCATTATATTAATGAATCCTTTTAAACTCATTCCAAATTTCTTTTTCGTTTACAGTGAAGGCTCAATTGGTCTTCACTGTTATGGTGACTAATGTAAATGATAGCTCCTTATATCCCTTTTCCTTGTTCACTAACAATGGTCTATAGGGCTAATGGTGGGGGTTATCTGATGATATACCCGACGTTTAAGATACAAGAATCCCATCTCCTCTAACCTATCCCTCTTGCCAGAGAGCAGGAGAATACTTTCCATACTGAAGCTGAAGTGAGAACATCTTGTGGCAGAAGGGTGAAACAATGTAAGAAATGTGGAGTTTTTGATTGCAATTTAAAAAAATATATATATATTTAACCCCTTCCATGCCGATGACGGCCCCCGGCCGTCATGCATCACGGTGGGCGTGTGCTGATGACGGCTGGGGGCTGTCATGAACCCGCCCACTCTTCAAAACGGCCGCACAGGCGCAGAATCGCGGCCGCGCCCAAGGGGTTAATTAATTTTTTATTGTTTTAAAAAGGTAATATTGTGTACTATTGGGCTTGCATTGCTTGTTTTGGACTTTGTAGTGCTTAACATTCTTGGTTCTATGTATTTATTCTGTGGTTGGATGTTGGGTGGTTGTAGGACTTGGCCCTTTTTAGCTAAAGTCCCTAAACCTTTTACTTTCCCCCTAGACCTTTTTTCTGACATGGTGTTGCCAACGTAGATGCTTTGAACTCTTTGCCACTGCTCAACAGTGTTAAAGGGTAAGACCGTGACTCCGGTCAGAGGTGTGCACTCTCCTCACAGCTCCTGCTCTCCGTTGCTGCCTGCGGAACCTCAGGCCTGGGTGTTCGAGGCTGCTGCCTTCTCGGGTTTGGTACTGTGTGCTTCTATTTTTGTAAAATCACTGCTCGAGGCTGCTGCCTCCAATGTTTTGGTCCCATTAAAAAATGGAGTCAGACAGCGTTTTTTGAGGGATAGAATATATTGGACAAACGTAATATCTTAAGAGCCGGATGAGAGACTGCTCTAAGAATATATTCTTTCTTGTGCTACTGAAGATTACCATATTTGTGTCAAGATCTTAAACAGAATTGACGGGGAAAATTTGCTTTCCTGATGCACAGTCATTTTTGAGTGCCTTCAAAAATACACTCTTATGCCTTTGGCAAGTGATTTCTATCTAACCTCGTCATTGATAGACTTGAAGTGATCTACTATATAACTTTTGGCTGGTGGAGCACATCATTGACTGGTGGCCCATCGATTCGAAGTGCTTTCTGCTACCTCATAGGTTCCCCGGTCCGCCCAGTCCTGATGAAGACCCATAGCTGAGGTGCTAATTTACCCACCAATGCGCCAGGGTCGAAACGTCGACATCCATCCCCTCCTCTGGAAACCTGAATCCTTTCCCCCCCCCTATGCCCCCCTCCCGTTTGCTTAAAGATAAAGTTTTTGTTGGGTCAGGTTTCTGTTATACCGAATTGTACCTTATTCCTGTATTGTGAATTATTAAATCTTCTTTCCATTAATCTTTCCTTTTACACAAGCACTTTTTCCTTGCACTTCGCTACTGCGCCTGGCAGTCTTTTCATTTATATACGTAAAAAGTTTTTGAAGAAATTGTAAATATTGAAATAAATGCAGATGTTCGATGTGAGCATCTTTTGGAACATCTGATGGGTACATTGTATATATATGCATAGACAAGAACATTTTCGCTCTCTTTTTGCTCAGGATTAATTCCAATATATTAATAGCTGTTAAATAATTGATTTATTTTGAATGAGTCTAGGACCATTTTTCATGTTTATCCAATGTTTTGGTATCATGTGCTTCTAATGTTGTAAAACCACTGCTGCATTTACTTAATTGACTTTGTGCCCGCTTTCTATTACGTGCTATTCCTCTTCCTATGCCCATTCTCCCGACTCCCAGCTGAGCCTCCCTCCCCTACATAATGCAGACCGCTGTGCGGTCGCGCTGCTGGCGTGCCCAGGGCAAGCCATCTGCACCCGTCCGCGCCTGTACCACGCCCAGCGCCAGAACCCCTGGCCCCCGCGAGTGCCACAACCTCCCGAATAAGCTACGACGCCGACTTCCTCCACGGACTCGACACCGCCCGATCATCAAACTGCTTTCAGGCCAGCCCGTCACTCACCCATGGACCTTTCTTTTTTAATTTTATTTTTGGTTCACCAAGCAGTAGTTACAGTTACACCGACTAGTATCATATTGGAATATGTGCACAGTGCACAATACATTTCTCTGTATACGATGTATCATCACACGACAACATTACATCATCTCGTTGATGTCACCAGCAGGAGAACTTATCATTACCAGAGACATCTCCGCCATTTCCATGAATTCAGACACATGCCAACAAACTAGGGCACCATTACATTCGATCAGTTATATATGTCCGTGGGTTGTACTCTGCTCCCCCGGTGCAATACCCGAGGTGGCGACTCCCGTCTTGCCCCCTTGCTCCACTGAGGGGACGTCCGATTGATGCTGCAAATAGTCCATAAAGGGCTGCCAAAAGTCTTTTGGCCTAGATGTCTGTGGAAATACTTCCTCATATGTATTCAGTGTCTCTCTGCAATATGCTAAATCAGACAGCCAGTCCTTGAACCGGGGTGGCCGCTTGCTACCCCACTTCAAGGCTATGCGTCTTTTTGCCAACAGGAGCGCCACTGCCAACAGTTTACGCCACCTATTCTGTTTACGCTTATAGGTTCCGAATAGACAGTTTATGGGTGTGTTTGGGATTGGCTCGGCCAGCATTTGGGTTAGCGCGTCCGTCACCTCCCGCTAATACCCCTCTAGTACGGGGCACGCCCATGCTGTATGCAGGAAGTCAGCTCCCGGGGCGGAGCATTTTTTACATATATCATCTGTTCTAAGTCTGTATCTATATAGTTTCGTCGGCGTGTAATATGTCCTGTGGAGATATCTGAAATGTATAATGCGTAGATTTTAATTTGGCGTAAGTAGGTGTAGCTGTGCGCAACTATAGCACCACTCTTCCTCAGATATAGTAGACCCAGCCGTCTCCTCCCACCTTGCCCGTGCCCTGTCCTGGACTGTTTGTTGCTCATTCTGTGATGCATTGTATAGTTTAGTTACCAGCGCTACTCATGTTGGTGCAGTGAGTATTACTTGGAGAGCTTGCAATGGCATGGGTTCCGCCGGAAACTCGTCGTATAGATCTCTCACCGCCGCCCTCAATCTGAAGTATGCAAACGTTTTTAGTGGTGTTTGATGTGCACACATGGACGGGTACCGGAGGGAAATGAATGTGTTGTGCGGGAATATCGCGCCTAGCATTGCTAGTCCCATCTCGCCCAGAATCCCCCTCATGATCTGTTCTAGTGTGACTGATAGTTTAGGATGATGTGCCAGTGGTAGCGCCGGTGCGTAAATTGGTAATTTCTGCGCTTGTGATGCTAGTGTATGCCACGCCTTAGAGGTGCACTTGACAAGGTGTATTGTGTCGGTGGCGTAGTTCCCTACCGGGGCTGATATGTATTGTATCAATTTGTTTGGTTGAACGCTGTCCGTTTCCACCGCTATGTGCGGAATGTGAGAGTGCGGTTGCGTCCAGTAGTGCACGTGATGTGCTTGTGCACAATAATAGTATAGCTGTAGGTCAGGGGCGGCAAAGCCCTCTTGATGATAAGGTTTAGTGAGGATCTTCCAGCTCACCCGTGGCTGTTTCCTAGCCCATGTGAGTCGCTGCAGCGCTGTGCGCAGTCTTATGAACAATGCTTGTGTGAGCCATATCGGAATATTCCAGAACAGGTTCAGAAATCGGGGAAAACCACCATTTTCTGAAGTGCTATGCGATCTGCCATTGGCAATGGCAGTTTAATCCACCTATCAATTTGGCTCTCCAGTTTGCTCACTGCCACTCCGTAATTTGCATTGATGACCGTCTCCGGGTCTCGGTGCACCCAGACTCCCAGGTACTTCACCGGGTCCGAGCTCCATCTCAGTGGATAATCCACATGTCTCCGGCGTCAGGGGGATCACTACAGATTTATCCCAATTGATGCTGAGACCTGAATATTGTTCGAATTTAATATATTCCCTAATCAGCGGGTTCAGGTTTGTGTCCGGGTGTCTGACATACAGCACCATGTCGTCCGCATAAAGCGATATGCTCACGGGGCGAAGGCTAAACTGGAGTGCCGTTTCTGGATGGTTCTGCCTGCGGCTCCAGTGTGAGCGCAAATAGGATCGGTGACAGCGGGCATCCTTGCCTTGTTCCACGGCTTATTGTGAATTGCTGTGAGGTATGCCCGTTAATGCGTACTCTAGCTCTAGGTTCTACATAAAGGAGCGCGATCCATTTTAGGAAGGCTTGTGGAAAACCCATCCTGGACAGTAGAGTCATCATGAAGTCCCACTCCACTGAATCAAAGGATTTTACCGCGTCAAGCAGTGCGGCTACTGACGGCATTTCAGGATTCAGACTATGGTACATTGTAAATATAGTTCATATGTTTTGGGTTGTGGATCGCGTGGGTATAAATCCCGCTTGGTCTGGGAGTATCAGCATCTTCAACAGCGGTTGTAATCTGGCAGCTAGTATTTGGCAAGTATTTTTACGTCAATGTTTATAAGGGAGAGAGGGCGGTAAGATTCACAGAGCGTGGGGTCCTTTCCCGGCTTCGGAAGCGCTATCAATAGCGCCTCTGGCAGCGTTGGCGGGAGGACGCCTTCTTCATATGCTTCCTCTAACATCTGAGCCAGCTGTGGTATCAGCAGGTCCTTGAATTCCTTATAAAATTCCCCAGGCAACCCATCCAGCCCTGGGGCTTTGTTATTTGACAGTGAGTCGATCGCTTCTTTAAATTCCTCTTCCGTAATGTGATGTCCCAGATACTCCCTGTGAGCGTCCGACAGCCAGGCTAGCCCCACGTCATCTAGGTATTCGTGTATGTCTGGTAGTGTATGCATTGTTCGAGTGGTGTATAATGCTGAATAATATGTGCGGAACTGTTCCAGTATAGAGGGGCTATCATATATCCGTTCATTTTGCTCGTCAGCAATTTGCGTTATCAAGGAAGTGCCTGACATCGGCTTGATTTTTTGCATCAGTGCCCTGCCTGGTCGCCCTCCCTCCCCATACGCTCTAGCTCTGTGCTGTTTGGATAGATATTTTATCTCTGTGTCCGCGTAATCATGATATGGTTTCACCTTGTTTCGAACATCCGCTAGGATGGAGTCTTGATGGGTGTCAGCATATTCCAACTCTAGTGTCTGGATCTCCCTTTCTACCATCTGCAGCTGTTGCCTGATATCCCTGAGTATTCCGGCATGTTTACTTATGCAATGTCCCCTTATGGTCACCTTAAAGGCCTCCCATAATGTCCTATAGCTATCCACTGTACCTGTGTTAGTCTGGAAAAATACCTCAATGGCCTGCTTCAATTCCTCACGAAACACCTGATCCTTCAGTGCTGATGGTCTGAGTCGCCATGTGAACTGTCGTGGGGTATGGGTGGGCACCTCCAACACCATCTTCACGGGTGAGTGATCTGACAGGGTCTTAGGCAGGTGTTCTACTTCCGTGATCCACGTGCCAACCTCTTGTGTGGTCAGCCAGTAGTCTAGCCTTGACCAGGTGTTGTGAGTCAGTGAAGTACATGTACCCTCCTTCCTCCTGGGTGTCTCAGTCGCCACACGTCTACCATGGACCATTCTTGCATGCCCTCAATGATAGATCGCGCCGCTCGTCTCCCATGCCTGTCGGCACCAGTGGCTCTATCCAGCAGCGGATCTTAAGCATGTGTTGAAGTCTCCACCCCATATGACTGCTTTCGGGTATGTCTCGCGGAGCTTGGACCAGAGATTATCATAAAACAATGGGTCGTCCGTGTTGGGGCCATAAGACGTGACAATTGTAAGATCAGTACCACCAAAATCTCCCCTGATCGTCCGTGGCCGTGTTAATGAGTGTAAACGGGATGTTGCGTTTAACCAAGATTAGTACTCCCCTGGCATAGTTGGAATACGATGATGCCACCCGGTATTGAGCCCATCTATACCCTATCCTGCTTTCCCTCTAGGGCGCAGTGTGTGTCACCTGAATGCAGGCAACATCTACCTTGTGTCTGTCTAAGGACGCAATTACTTTCCTAATTTTGCGCGGGTCTTGTAGGCCTCTCACGTTCCAGGACATGAGAGTCAGTGTCCTAACCTGGTGTGTCCTGGCCATCTCTTGTTCTCCAGTCGTATTGAGCAGATCATGTAATAGGGTCTGGTCGTGAGTCAATGTTGTCATGTGAACCGGTAGTAGTGGTGTCAGATACCGCTTGGTGATTTTCAACCTTTCCCCCCCTAACCCTCCCCCGCCCACTTTGTCGCAAACCCCTTGACAAAGAAATCCCCCTCATAGTCCCCTCGGTCTCCTTCTCCCCCTGTTAATGAACAGTTGTGGTGCACACAAGTGGGCGAGAACTGCCTGGCCGTAACCCCCCTGCCTCCTGGGTTGCTAGGGTGGGGGGGCCTTTCTATCAACATGGAAGTGCACTGCATCTGTGGACCCCGCTCCCCATTTTAACTCAACTTAGCTTGGTAATGCCTAACTCTAGGTGTATTGTACCAAACAAACATTCATAAACCAACATTTCACTGCCTCGTGTATTTCAATGTGTCCTGTATTCGACTTATCTGAGCCTTCCGTCTTCATATCAGAATTCTCGGGATGTGTAGAGCTCGATGCATCAGGATTCGCAATCCGACCCCGCCTGTTGTGGACACGTCCACCAGATGCTAGCAATATATACAGGCGACAGTACCCCTGGGCGGGGTCGTATTAGGCAAAGGCGATTGTCCTCCTCATTGTAGATTTCCCCACTTAGCTGGCTGCTTTATTCCACGTCCAACATGTGTCCCTGTTCTTGCTGTCTGTCTCTTGGCGATCTCCTGCGGTTTCCTTTCTGCTTCCTCAGTTGCAGGTATTTCGAGACGTCTTTGGGGTCATTGAATATCTTTATATTTCCGTCGTCCATGATCTTCAGTCTGGCCGGGTACAACATGGCGTATGGGATCTGCAGGTCGCGAAGTTTTTGTTTTACTTGTATGTACCTCTTTCGCTCTTCCTGGACAAATTGAGTAAAGTCGGGGTAGAGCGCTATGTCCATTCCCTCATGTTTCAAAGTCCCCAGTTTGCGCGCTTTACGCAGTGCTGCATCACGGTCACGATAATTCAGTACTTTCGCGATGATGGGCCGCGGTCTAGTGCCTACTGGTGGTTTCGGGGCTAAGGATCTATGAGCCCATTCGATCAGGAAGACTTCCGAGAATGTCTCTCTACCCAGCAGGGTTATCAATAGTTTCTCCACATACTTCTCCATCGGGCCCGTGTTGGTGGTTTCCGCAATTCCCATAATCCGTATATTACTTCTTTTAGACCGGGCCTCCAAGTCTTCTGCTTTGGCTGTCAGTGCTGCTAGCTGTTTATCCACCCCCGATTGTTTCGCAGTGATTTGGGTATTCGCGTCTTCCACGTCCGATATCCTACGCTCGGCCATGTCGATCGACTCAGTATGTCTGTCCAATCTTTCAGACATTCGGTCGACTCTGTGCGTAAGGTTGTCGATTTTGCCATCAATGTTTGTCAGTGCCGTGGAACATTGATTGTATGTTATCTGTCGCGAGGTCTCCTGCTGTCTGCGCAGATTGTGAGGTTGGCTGTGGACCTTCGCCATTTTGTTCTTGTATTTTTTTGGATTGTTCAAAGTTTATTTTTGGTTGCTTTTTGTCTGGTTTGCCCATCGTGGTATCCTACTGTCTCGCCTCTCAGTGTACCACTGATTACCACCATTGCGTTGCCTGTCGATTGTCGTTGCCGTGTCAGGTTGGCCTCCTGCACTGATTCCTACTCGATCGCGCCCTTCGAGTCCTCACGTCGCGCACCTTCAGGGGCCTAGCAGCCCGGCGGACTAATGAAGTTACAGGAGGTATGGGTTTCGACCTATCTGCACACACGGGTGTTATGCTAGAGCGTACTCGGTCTTGGGTCTTACTAGTGCTATCTGGTGTTAAGTACGGTGGTCGGGCAGCTAAAGCCTTCGTGGTGTACTTTTTGCTGATCCCGCTTTAATGTGCAGTTGTACGGGTAGTGCCTCTGTCCCTCCTTGCTGAGGTTGTTTCTTCCCCGCATGGGCCTGCGCCTAGGTCCACTCCAAGCCCCCGGGTCCTCCCTGCGCCCACAGCGCTCCAGGCGGCACCGCAATATTTTACGCAGTCAGTTTTGGGGGTTCCTCTCCTTTTCGCCCCCCCCAGTTGCCGCGTCTGCTGTACCCGAAGGGCGCCGGGGACACGCTCAGACCCTGCAGCCGGCCTCGGAGTCTCCCGTTGGAACAGGCCTTCGTCTCCGCTCCGCAGCGGTGGGCGGGGCCACCCCGGTCCGGCTTGGTCTTGCACTACAGGCCGGTGCGCCGGTTATGTCGTCGTCTCATAGGCCGCGTTCGGTTGCAGAGGCCAAAGGTGCTCTTACAGCGTCCGGTGTTTCGCCAGCTCTCCTCCGAGTGCTGTTATCATGTCAGGCTTCAAAGTTCATGCGATCGATGGTGCAGTGTTCACTCCGTCAGTGCAGGATCAGGATGTTGTTGGTGGGCCCACGGAGGAGCTCACTCAAAGTGCGGCCATTGCGCTTCGCGGCTAGCTCCGCCCCCCCACCCACGGACCTTTCACCTGCCGTGACTGCAGCTTCACCAGCCACTGTACACCTGCACACCCCACCCCTCTGGTCAGCACAGAGCGCAACCACCTCCGATGCATACTACTCAACACCCGCTCCGTCCACAAGCACGCCATCGAACTCTGGGACCTACTCGACTCAGCATCCCCGGATGTATTTGTATTTGTATCTGGGTTTTATATCGCGCCAACTCACCGACAGGTCTCAAAGCGCTTCTGACCGAGTACAGCAACAAGAAACAAGAAGGAAGGATGTAGAAAATCGGTCAATCTCACGGGGATGTGAACGCGTCCTTGAAGAGTAAGGTCTTCAGGGATTTCCTAAAACCGAGAAGATTGGGTTCTCTACGAAGCACCTCCGGCAGCTTGTTCCAGATGGAGGGAGCTTGGACTGAAAAGGATCTGCCACCTTTAGTTGCCAGTTTAAAGCGTGGGCAGGATAGCAGAAAGAAGTTGGAGGATCGCAGGGCGCGTCTAGGTTCATACACTTCCAGCCTATCTTTTATATAGGCCGGGGCCTGTCCATGAATTGCTTTGTGACAGATGCACATGCTCTTGAATTCGACTCTCTGCTTCATAGGGAGCCAATGTAATCTATAGAGCAGGGGGGAGGCATGGGTCCGCCTGGGAACTCCAAATATTAAGCGGGCTGCGTCATTCAGGATAACTTGAAGACGATTGATGGAATTTTTTGGGAGACCCAGGTATAGTGCGTTTCCATAGTCGATTCTGGACACTATTGTGGCTGAAACAATAGTTCGGAGCATATTCATTGAAAGAAGGGGGACGAGCTTACGTAGCTGCCTGATCAGGTTAGTGCAGGAGCCAACCACAGCGGACACTTGGTTGGTCATCGAAAGTTCCTGATCGATTTTCATACCGAGGCTCTTTACACTAGGGCACGGTTTTGGGGTAGGTCCAAGTTCTTGTGGCCAGAACAGGTCGTTCCAGGGGGAAGTAGAGGTTGAGACTACGAGGACTTCCGTTTTATCTGGATTAATTTTTAATAAGTTGGACGACATCCAGTTTACTGTGAACCGTAATATATTTTGGGCTATGGACTGAGCCGATGTTGTGTTGTCGATACTCAGCAGCAGCTGAGTATCATCGGCATAGTTAAAAACTTTACAGCCCATGCTTGCCAAGGATTCTATCAATGGCTGTAGGTACAGGTTAAATAAAAGTGGAGAAAGCGCGGACCCCTGCGGGACTCCACAAACTAAGGCGCCCACGTCGGAGACCTGATCTGCCAGCTGGATCCTCTGCGTCCTCCCCGATAAAAAGGCCGTTAGCCATTGGAGAGCTAGTTCTCTTATCCCGGACCTGGCTAGTCTGTCCAGAAGCAGAGCATGGCTGACAGTATCAAACGCCACTGAAAGGTCTAATAATATCAGGGCGCTTGTTTTTTTTACTGTCAGCCATGCATCTGAGCTCATCCAGTACTGATAGCATTACTAGTTCCGTGCTATGGTGGGCACGGAACCCGGCTTGCCGCTCCTGGAGAAGATGGTGAGATTCCAGGAGGGATGACAGTGATTTTAACACATGCTGTTCTAGTACTTTCGATAGAAATGGCAGCTGGGAAATTGGCCTGTAATTCTTCAGGTTAGTTGGATCTGCCCCTGGTTTTTTTATCAGGGGTCTGACGCGTGCCTCTTTAAAGGTAGTTGGTAGTGATCCAGTAGCTAAGGAATTATTTAGGAGGTCTAAGATCTGGTCCTCTAAGATCGGAGTTGCTAATCGAAAAATATCGGGAGAGCAGGGATCGGCGGGGGAACCTGACTTGGTAGATGTTACTAGTTGTCTAAGGGTAATGGAATCAATTTCGGGGAATCTAGTAATGATAGGGGTTGAGGAGTTTAGAGGGAGCAGTGGCATAGTGTGTATAGTTGAATTGTCATTCTTAATATCTGACAGTATGGTCACTACTTTTTCAAGAAAATATCCTTGGAAAGTGTCGCAATCAATCAAAGTATCTGCTTTTTCCACTTTTTTACTTAGTTCTTTCAGTATTTGGAAAGTTTCTTTCTGGATATTTGTGGCATTATTCATTCGTGTTTCGTAGTAGTCCTTCTTGGCTCATACGATGAGCTTTTTGTACATTTGAAACGATGATCTGTATAATTCCCTGTCAGTGTCTTTTTTGGATTTCCTCCAGCATCTTTCAAGATGGCGGAGCTTTCTTTTTTGATCTCGCAGGCTTTGGGTAAACCAGGGGGCCCCTTTTTCTACACCCTTTATTTTTTGTGTTTTTTCGGGGGCTATCTCATCAATTGTTTGTCTGAGGGTGGTAGTAATAATGTCATAGTTTAGGTCTAGATCAGTGCCGTTTCATGGAATTATGGCTTTCTGCTTATATTTGGGCAGGACTTTGGTCAGGGTTTCAAGGTTGACTTTTTTCCATTGGCGCACTTTTCTTGTTTTTAATGGGAGTTTAACCTGGGAATTGCTTTGTGGTATGTTACACAAGATTAGGTAGTGGTCTGACCAGATACAAGGTGTAATATTTGTAAGAGCCACCTTTGGTATAGAGGACCAGATGAGGTCGAGAATATGCCCTTTTATATGGGTTGGGGTCTCCACTACTTGTGCCAATCCAAGAGCGGTCATGGAAGTCTGTAGTTTCTGGGCTGATAGATCTTTATCTCTTTTATCCCAATGGACATTAAAATCACCGGTCACCACAATGTTTTTATAACGTGTGCATAGGTCCGATATTATAGGGAAAAAGAGATCATTGAATATTGGAGTACTTTGGGGTGGGCAGTAGACTGTTAAGATGATAAGACAGGAATTATTCATGGTGATTTTTATGCCCAATAAGTCGACGGCATTTGTAGTCTCGGTTAGGATTTTGGCCACCGTAAACTGTTTTTTAAAAATCATTGCTACACCGCCGCCTCGGGCCCCATCTGGGCGGTTATGCCAGATCATATCATACCCGCTAGGGAGGGCGGCTATGATATCCGGGGAGGAGGTGTTATTCAACCTAGTTTCGGTGAGTGTCAGGATGTCGATGGTCTCATCCTGTAAGAGGGTGAAGATTTCCAGCTGGTGTCGCTGGTGTCGCTGGTGGATGTCGCCTTCCTAATAGAGACCTGGATGAAACCCGCCTCGGCACCCAACATCGCCAAAGCCATCCCAGACAGATACAAGATTACCAGAAGGGACCGCACCAACAAACCAGGAGGAGGAATTGCCATCGTATACAGAAGTACCCTCAGAGTCTCGACCTGCACGACAGACAACTCCAGCGCCGCCGAACACCTACACTTTCAGATCCACACCGACTCCAACACCACCTTCAGAGGAACAGTGGTCTACAGACCCCCCGGCCACAGTTCATTGACGCCATCTCCGACATCGTCAGCACGCACGCCCTCGCGTCCGCAGACTACATCCTCCTCGGTGACCTGAACTTCCACCTCGAACACAGCAACTCCTCCGCTCTGCTTGAGAACCTCACCAACCTCAGACTCAAACAGCTCGTCACGACCCCTACCCACACAGCCGGTCACACCCTCAACCCCATCCTCTCAGCCAGCAACCACATCACCTTCAGCCACACCATCAAACTCCACTGGACCGACCACCGCTACATACACTTCAACTACAGGAAACCCGCCGCGCACCTCCACCCGCCAAGGATCCCCTACCACAGCTGGAACAAGGTCACAGAAGACCAGCTCATCATCACCCTCGATCGGGACCCACCAACAAACACCGCGGACACAGATACAGCTGCCAGCAACCTCAGGAAATGGATCGAAGACTGCACCAACACTCTTGCCCGATCAAAAAACCCTCCAACAGGCGCACCGACAAAAAGGCCAGCTGGTTCACCACCGACCTCCAGGAAACAAAGCGGACTTGCCGAAGACTCAAGAAAAGATGGTGCCATGAAAAGACACTGGAAAACCACGCAGCCCTTAAGAACGCCATCCGCAAGCACCACCAACTCATCCGAGCCACCAAAAAGACCGCCTTCAAGGAACGCATCGACAACAATGCACACAACAGCAAAGAGCTCTTCAACATTGTGAAGGAGCTCTCCAACTCCAGCTCCAACGACATCCCGCCATTGCGACACCTCTGCGACTCCCAAGCAACCTTCTTTCACCGCATGATCGCAAACATCCACAACAGTTTCAATACCCAGAACGCCCCAACAACCGCCAACACTGCAGAACGAATGACCCCAGCATCACCAACCACCTGCTCTCCTGGACCCACGTCTACAACAAGGATATCATCAAGACCATGAACACCATCCACTCCGGCTCACCTACCGACCCCTGCCCTCACCACATCTTCAACAAAGCAGGCCACATCATTGCCCTCCAACTTCGGAACATCATCAACAGATCCTTCAAGACCGCCACCTTCCCCAAAAGCTGGAAGCACGCTGAGATCAACGCCCTTCTCAAGAAACCCACAGCAGACCCACAGGACCTCAAGAATTTCTGGCCCATCTCCCTCCTCCCGTTCCCGGCAAAAATTATCGAAAAGATTGTCAACAAGCAACTGACTCACTTCCTTGACGAGAACAACATCCTGGAACAGTCAACACCATCTGCCACCATACCCTAAGCACATGCCTATACGACGCCGGACTATGCAACAAAACCCTGGACTGGATGAGCTCCTCCCTTACCAACAGAACTCAGAGGGTCCGCCTCCCGCCCTTCCGCTCCATATCGAATTTGTATCTACATAAAGGTAAGTACAAAAATATCGGGAAAAAAACATCGTAGTACAAAAATATCGAAGTAAAAAATATCTTTTTTTTAAATGTATGAATAATAATGTAAAAATAATTTTAAAATACATGTAATTAAAAAAATTATAGCTATAAACATTAAAACATATTTAAAAAATAATAACTAATACAAATACATTTAAAATAAATTAAAAACTCTACACATAAATTAATATATATACTTACTCCACATATTGCATGAGTAGGGAAAGAGTTGGATAGCGTAGCGGTAAAAATTACTATTCCCACTCCAGAGGGTGCAACAGTAGGGAAAGCGCTGGATAGCGTAGGGGTAAAAATTACTATTCCCACTCCAGAGGGTGCAACAGTAGGGAAAGCGCTGGATAGCGTAGGGGTAAAAATTACTATTCCCACTCCAGAGGGTGCAACAGTAGGGAAAGCGCTGGATAGCGTAGGGGTAAAAATTAGTATTCCCACTCCAGAGGGTGCAACAGTAGGGAAAGCGCTGGATAGCGTAGGGGTAATAATTATTATTCCCACTCCAGAGGGTGCAACAGTAGGGAAAGCGTTGGATAGCGTAGCGGTACAAATTACTATTCCCACTCCAGAGGGTGCAACAGTAGGGAAAGTGTTGGATAGCGTAGGGGTAAAAATTACTCTTCCCACTCCAGAGGGTGCAACAGTAGGGAAAGTGTTGGATAGCTTAGGGGTAAAAATTACTCTTCCCACTCCAGAGGGTGCAACAGTAGGGAAAGGGTTGGATAACGTAAGCATTATATTAACATACTTATCAATTACATATTTAAAAAAATAAAACAATTGTAATATTTTATTTACAAAAATATATCACTAAATACCAAATATTTATAAATAATATTTACTTAATTAACAAAATATTACTTCCCACGCTACTCCCCCTTAACACACAACACACTACACATACAAACACAATTAATCAAAATATCAATTAATAAACTATTAACAATTAATATTATTAAATTGATATAATTATAAATTAAGTAATTAACAAATATTAATTACCAATTAATAATTAATGACCAAATATTAATTAATTAACAAAAATTACAATAAGAATAAACAATATTTATTAATGAATTATTATTAATTATTATTATGAAATAATTTAAAAAATACTAATTACCAATTAATTAATTAACAATTTATTAATAAATACCAATAAATAAATATAATCTCTTTAATTAATTTAATTTAATTATTTCACACCCTATTCCCCTATAAACCCACAACCCACTACACATAAATAAATCACATCAAAATATTAATTATCATTTAATCACTTAATAATAATTAATTACCGATTAATTATTGATTACCAATAACAAAAAATTATAAATATTAATACATTAAATCTAATTAATTTAATTAACTAATTAATAATAATTAATTAACACTAAACAAAATTTCAATATTAGTAACATCGATATATTTGATATCAATATTACTAACTTCGTTATTACTTACCTTAAATTCGATATTCTGTCCATCGATATTACTGCACATCGATATTCTGTACCATCGAAATTAAAACATCGATATTGTTGTATACCGATATTTTAAACTCAATATTTTGGCTACTCACCCCATATGGTAGGTCTAGGGTACCCCCTGGACAGGGTGCAGTGCATAGGAAAGGTAGGAAATGTACTAAGGTGTGTGCCATGTCCTGACAGTGAAACAATCTCAATTTCGTTTTTCACTGTAGAAAGGCCATCTCGCCCATAGGACAGAATGGGAAGGCTGTGTAATATGTTTTCCAGACTATCTTCCCAAAGGCTTAGGATGGAAAGGTGAAGTTTAGTATGCCTGAACTCACAATGTAATAACACATCTTTTTATGTAGGTGGTTTTTGCATTGTGTGTTCAGAAGCCACTCTTTTAGAAGTGGCTACGTTTTTGTGCTCTGATATTTCTGTGTGTCTCTGCCTGGCTATGGATTGACCACCTGGATTTGAAAGTGATAGGATCTGGGGAATTTCTTGACCCAGGGGAGGAGGTGAGACAGCAACGCAACAGGCTGACCTGCATCTGGAGTGTAGGGGGAGGAGAAGCCCCTAGAGGAGAAGAGGCCTGGGTTGCTGCTATAAAAAAATTGTCTCATCTCCTGCTGAGTTATTGAGAATCCAGACCCCCTCAAATCAAAGGAAGAGAGGCGTCACTGGCAGGGAGGCACCTAGAACTGGTTTGAACAGGGGTCAGAGCCCCCTGAAACACAAAAATGTAAAAGCCATTGAAGGGTATAACTATGAGACCTGAAGCCCCTGAACTTTGGAGAATGTCTGGAACAAGTGTGAACAAGATTGGAGCTACTTCGTGGTCAAGAGGACCTTTGCCAAGGAAGAAACCACTCAAGAGACTAAAGGATAGGATTGACCCTTGCTGTGTGATCTAGGGCTTGGCTGCAGTTTACTGTTTCAACCAAGGAAAGGCTAAAGGGACTTTGCAATGTGCTGTGTCCCCCTGCTTGAAGGACTTTGCTGTGTGCTGTGTCCTGAAGTAACTTATCCCCAAGGGCCTGAGGTGAGCAGGCTCCCTGTTCCGAAACACAGCAACACAAAAGTTTCCAGGAGAGTGTAAGTGGCGCTGTGTGAGCGGGCCTGTTGCAGTCTGAGACCCTCGTAAGAACTGCCCTGTGATCGTGGGCGCCTGGAGTCCAAGTGAGTCTCAGCGATACTGTGTGCGTGTACTTTGTGCAACCTGAGACCTTCATGAGGATCGGTCTGTGATCGTGGGCACCTGGAATCCAAGCAAGGATCAGCGATGCTGTGTGCGTGTGCTTTGTGCAGCCTGAACACCTTTGTGAGGATTGTCCAGTGATCGTGTGGACCGGAATCCAAGTGAGTCTCATCGACGCTACAAGCATGTGCGTTGTGCACTGCAAGACCTTCATGAGGATTTGCCTTGTTATCGTGTGCACCGGAATCCAAGTGAGTTTCATCGCCGATGTGTGCGGGTGCGTTGTGCACCGGGAGACTTTCGGGAGGATTTGCCATGTTATCGTGTGCACCGGAGTAAAGTGAGACTCAGCGACACTGTGCGAGTGATCTTCGTGCAGCCTGAGACCTGTGTGTGGAGTGCCCAGTGATCAGGCACCCAGCAATCAGCTATGTGCGTGTGCTTTGTGGCAGCCTGAGATCTTCGTAAGTGAAGCGGCCCAGACCGGCAGTCTTGGAGGAGCTGAGTTGCCGGCCTGAGCCGTCGTTGCCATTTCACTAAGCTGCATTAAAGGTCCTGCTGCTGGACGAAGAAAGGAGAGGGAGTTTGCACCCCCCAGGTAATGTGTGTCGACTCCTGGGGTGGGGCACGGGCTCGGAGGGAGACGCTCACGGCCTCTCTCTCGTGTTGGCAACACGAGCCTCTGCTTCAGCTCGTATCGCGGCCCATATTGCCAAGGGAGTGAGTGCTGGTACAGGGACCGGAGTGTGAAGCTGCACTTTGGGATTACATCATACTGTGTTGGGGGCAACTGTGAGAGGTTGACTGCAAGTCAGAAGGAGAGGCGAAGAGACCGCCTAAGGTCCGGTGATTGGGGCCTGAGTGTACTACGTAGTATTCCATTTCTGCAGAACGGAGTACCTGATTGAGGTATTACACATTGCATAATTTCTGTCTAACAAACTACCTGATTGTCATCTGACGCATTGCCTTGTTTCTGCATAACGAACAACCTGATTAGCATATTGCGCATTGCATGTGTTGGAGAGTAGGATCTGCTTCTTATGGTTACCCCCACTTTTGCTGGTGTTTCACTGTTTTTCGACTTTAGTCTTGCTGGGGCCCTGCTATCCTTGACCCCAGCCTAGCTGCTTCCTCTCTAAAACGACTCCAGTTTGGTTACTGGGTTACCCTTATAAGTCCCTAGTATATGGTATCCTATGTACCCAGGGTATAGGTACCCCAGAGGCCTACCAGGGGCTGAAGCATGTATTATGCCATCCCTGAGAAGCCTTCCAAAATGAAACCACTGGTCTGCTACTCCAGCCTGTGTAAGGTGATAAATGCATCTCTTACTTAGATATAGGTTCCCTATATCTACCTTATATCACACACATATAAACCTATCAGTCACCCCTATGGCAGGCCTTATCAATCCTGAAGGCAAGGTCCTGGGTTTTGTGTGAGCGGGTGCCCATCCATGAGCAGGGCCCGTCTGCAGCTTTCAGAATCTATTCTCCGGGGCTGTTCTGTGATACAGCCAGACCATATACTCTTAAGTGGATTATAACCTCGTGGTAAATGGTAACTTTGGAAGGGCTGCAAGGAAACAGTTGTGTTTGGTGTCAAACACTTTGAAATCATACCCCCCCACCAGACCTGGTCACAGGGGTATGATTCCACCCTTCTAGAGGGAAAGACATGTACACAGCGGTACACCCGGTACCAGTTTAAAAGAGCCCTGGCATCACAAAATGGATGCCACAGACATGAGTCTTGCTTCCTGCTGCTGGACGAAACTCTGGCAGGGGAGGCCTGGACAATAGGTTTCCTGTCACAGGGAGCTGTCACCACCTCCCAGACAGGCTTTAGTGTATTGGGGCTGGGTGGGTGCACTCTGAGAGTGCTTTGAAGTCAGCACTGGGGGTACATTTGGTGCCCCTGGGCATAGCCCAGTTCAAGCCGGTTGCAGGGGATACCAGCCCCTGCTCTGGTGCGAAACTGGACAAAGGAAATGGGTGTAGCAACCCCTCTTTCCAGACCCTCCCATAGGTGGGTCCCCAGAGTTTGTCTAACCCCTTCCTTGGGTATAAGATAGGAACCCCTGGTAACATGACTTTAGATTACACATGGAACTTTGACAATCTGCACAATGCTGGATGACTGAAGAATCTCCCTTGGGGTAAAGGAGTTACTCCCCTGCTTGGCAGGCACCAAAGACTCATCTGACCGGTTTGCATCTCCGAAGCTCCCGCCGGCCTCCAAAGTATTTGCAACACAGGAGGTGGATTTCCCCGAGGCTGACCCGAGTCCCCAGCAAAGCTGCGACCCAAAGCTCTCATGGGTACTGTGGAACCGGAACCCCTGGACACCATGGACATTTGCAAATGCATAAGCTTCTTGACATCCCTTGAGGCTGTGCATTAGGTCACTTGTAGCCCAGACCCCAAGCACCTTTTCCACTGAAGATTGCTGGCCTACACTGCACAAGTGTTCCGTGAGCCGGCCCTTTGTGTTTTCACTCAAGGTACCTTCGCAATCCCTGGTCCGTCGACTGGTGGGTCCCTGAGAAGGCAACTTTGACTTTCCTTGGGTTTCCCTGGTTGCTCCAGATGTGCCCCGACTCTTCACCACTTGGGGAGTCCCCTGGACCTTGCTGGTCCACACGAAGCATCTCTTCTCTTCCTGCATGGGTTTCTGTTGCCAAGGCTTGTTGGGTACAATCCGGGCACCGACACCGCAGCACTCAACATCCTTTGTGGGACAGCTCCAATCCAGCTTCTGGTTGTCGTTGACACCTCCTGATCCTCATGGCTGCAGAGTCAAGCTTCACCTCTTCACACCTGAATCACCCGACATCGGTGGGCATTCGTCTACCATTGCCCTGGTCACTGACAAGTAACCCAGACTCTGTGCCCTCTGCTTTCAGTTTCTTCACATCTTTGATCCAGGCTTGGATCATACCGAACACTTTTCTTTTTCACAGCAGCAGCACTTTGCAGCAGATCGCCATTGAAATCAACGACGATTCCCGACACCATTTGACACCTATGCATCCGGCTTCCCTGGGTTAGGTAACTCGAGTACTCCAGTGGGTGTTGGCCCTAGAGCCCCTTACGTCTAAAGGGATTTGCTCAAAATCCTCTCCTAAGTGTCCTTAATCTTTAAATTTCCAACCGTGACTTTACCCATAGAAGATAAAGGCGATTTGAGGCTGTGTTCTCACACTGCACACGTCCCTCGTGGGTCCCCTGTATCACTACCTTGGGTGGGTCCTTGTGGTCCCAGCGATTCTAAAGGCTCTAGGCCTTGTGTCTAGTCAAGTCGTGGTTCTTATATCACTTTCTTAATATATGGTTTGGTAACCCCCGGGCCCAGTGTATATTGTACTATTTACTGAAGTTCTATTGCATTTAAATTGTGTACTTTGCTCTGTAATCTCATAAAGAGATTACTAGAGAGTGTTTAGAAATAAATTCATATATTTTATATATATACCTTGTCTGGTTCTCTTTTAGACATTCAAGAGGTTATAATCTGGTAAACCAAGCTGCTTTACACCCCTTCAAGACTTAGCCTGAAGGCTGCTCTCCATAGCTACCACTAGGATAGCTTTCAAAAAAGGTTGTCTTAAACCTATCATCAATAAGGGTTGTTTGGACTGCTGCAAGGTGCCCACTAGAATAGTGGATAGCATATGCCAGGCCACCTTCTCACAGTATTATTCTGCATAACTAATTACCTGATTAGTGTATATGCATTGCCTTATTTTTGCAGAACAACATATCTGGTGGTTGTATTAAGCATTGCATTATTTTACCTTGCAAAGTGCCTGATTGTTGCGTTATGCTTTGCATTCTTTTCATTGCAGAGTGTCTGATTGCTATGTTACGCATTAGAGTATATTTACATTATAAAAGTGCCTGATTCTAGCATTAGGAACTGTATGGCCCGATATTAGGAGTACAGGAGAATGTTTAGAAGTGCTCATTGACATTGCCAGAACTTACAAGGGCTGGCTGGCCTAACACCCTGCCAGGAGAAATATTACACAACCTCATATGTTGGTTTTATATTGTGTGGTCTTATCGTATATCTTTTTACATAAAGTTTATACTTGTTTTATAATACTGGTGTGGAGTCTATTTGTGGTGTCATCATTGGATTATTGTGAGGGTGGTTGCGAATACTTTACAAATTTGCCTGGAAGATAAGCCTGGCTGCACTTGCCAAGCTACCGAGGGGGTGAGCGGGGTAGGGCTATCTAGGAAGGTGACCTTTTTTACCCTGACGTTGGAACGCGGGTCCCTACTTGGCCTAAGGGACCTACCTCAGCCGACCAGGGATCCCGGGTCTAACTGTCGTTATTCGTGGTGAAGGAGTTGTTGAGCTGCCAACAGAAGTACACCCGAGGGTGATTGAAAAAAGGAAGATTTTCACTTAAACTCCTAGATTCGTCTTATTTCCAAATTTAGAGTCTACAGAGAGTGGAATGTGAAGGCCCATAGATAAGAATAGGAAAGGGTCTCAAAAACACCAGGATTAAAAATTGGCAGCTTCACAACTTACCAACTTATAGGTGGGTTTGTTGTAGTCAGGCAGCTTATCACCACTTCTAAATAATGGAACCAGAAGATTAAGTATAATTAAAGAGAAGTTTATTCAAGATGAACAAGCTCACGACCAGACCAGCAGAGCCTGTAGGATACAGACCCTCAGAACAGCTACTACCACGAGAGAAACCTTGAAGGCAGACTCCAGAACCCACAGATCCACTGATTCTAGAACGTGATGCTGGACAGAGCCAACCCGGTAATATTTTCAATAATAAACATAGACAACATGCAGAGCGTTACACATCTATTACATAATGTGCCTATTAGCATAAATCTGACAAAAACAAAATGCTATATTTTGTGGCAATAGCTAACGTTTCTTTAACTGTGCTAGCCACTCCTGGCAAGAGGTGGACTAGATAACCCCAACTCTGCATTAACCATCTTTCCCCAACCTCTTAAATTCTGAGGCCTCCCCTACCACATGGCTTCTTGGTCACGTGGTCATGTCCGAGCTGTACCCCACCCTACTCTCCCAGTTCACTGTGTCTGGATATTTCCCCCCTCATAACCATGCCTTTTCAGTAAAGGTGAAAAAGGAGAGAGGATGTATCCTTACGGCTAGAGCGGTTGACCTTGTAGCTGGGGAACCGGGTTCGAGTCTCAGCATAGACGCTCAACATCCTGTGATTTTGAGCAAATCACTTAATCTCCCTGTGCCTAACAAAAATGAATGTGTCCTTGTGTAACGAAACTGGTGCTATGTAAAGCGCTCTGATACCCGGTATCTTCGGGTCTAGTTTGCGTTATATCAAACTCTACAAAAAAAAAAATACATTCGGCAAGCTTTTTGAAGGAATCTACACTTTCCAAGGAGGATGGAAGGAAGGGGAAGGAAAGAGAGAGAGATCTCAGCAAACTTCCTACCTTTGCACCACAACTCTAAGAGTATATTACTCTATTTACAAAAACAATAAAGGAGTATCCACTCAAAAACAGAGAGAACGTGAAAATGCGTTCCTCTGGATAAGGGCTCAGGTGCTCAATTCAGCACCATGTGCCTCAGCCTGTTCTCGGATAATGCATATCCTTATAGAAGACCCCTCACTCACCAACCTAGTTGGTGACATGCTTCATCATCGGGGTCCCACCCCATAGGCCGAATGCCTATAGGGTGTGCTGCGACACCTGATTACAGTGGAGCTGGTTCGTTTTTTCTTTTATATATACAGGGCGATCAAACAGGTGATTTAAAAAGGGCCAACACTACTCACTGCAAGTAATTTATTCTTGAGTGCTTGAACCCTTAATTAAAAACGTGTTGCACCTATGCCTAATTAGGTAGGCTTCGGTGGTATAATTAGTGTTTGATAAAAATAGCTAAGTGTGCTATGTGAGGTGTGATAAATGCTATAAGTTTAAAAGGGTCTACATGTTTCAACCATCATATTATTCATTGGTTTTCGTCAGGACCATGTGACTGAACTGGGTGGTCCACACACGCTAAGGTGCGTCCTGCCCTAGTTCAGATTAGAGTGCACAAATTGTGGACTCGTGTAAAATAAGTGCTTATTCTTTTGTTCAAAGAAAAAACCTGTAAAAACAGGGAAACAAAAAACAAACAGGACGGGGTCACATACAGGGGTAGACAATACATATATGTCACATTTAACATACACAGCCATACCAAGTCAATAGTTGATGATAATCCTGAGTTTGGAACAGAGGGATTCATCTATTTTAGTTACATTGCTACAGTGCTATAACAGGACTGTGGCTGGTCGCTACTCGAATAATGCCAAAGAAGTGGTGTCGACCTAGTTCTGGCATTTAGTGAATAGCTAGTGAAAAATAATCGGCGTGCTATGAGTGAGTGATCTCTACTTGTGATCACGAAGTGAACGGCTGCTGGAATATGTGGGCAGTCGTGACGTCGCTTTTGGTGAATTGCGACTAGTATTGTATTTTGCTTACGCTTCTTTGCGGTATTGCCGCTTCATGGGCACCTGCACTTCCAAGACGGCAAGAGTCCGTCTCCTTAAAATCGTTATGTAGAAAAGAGAGGAAAAGAAAAAGTTTGCCCGGTTTTAGTTTTTCTGACCAATTGAACATGTGGCCTTGCCCGCGGGCTTTCCATTTCAGAAATACGAGGAACCTCTTGTTCCTTCATTAAAACGGTTGCGCATCACTTACTTGCTGCTTCTGTTCATCAGGCGGTAAACCTACTTGGTTCCGGCTGGTGGTGCCCCGAGGAGTAACCGGTGCTCTCTGTGGCTGCCGGTAAAGTACCGTTTGGAGCGCTTCCTGGTTAGGCGTGGCCGTATCACGTGGGGTAGTCACGTGACTTTGCCATTGGCCAATCAGGTAGCTCCGAGGGCGGCGCTTTCGGTTGATGTCATCGGTATCTAGCAGACGCAGTCAGAGAGAGTCTCTTGTTTACGTTGCCATGGAGACCAATCGTATTTCATATGGAATCGTTTTTTATCGTTTTTCGAAGGGCATTTCTTCATTACTAGGGCAAAGTAGGGGTAACTTATAACGGATCAGCGGACAGAGTCAGAAGTCGACTTTATTAAATGTATAATTTTGAAGTCTACATTTTGCTCGGTGTTTTGAGCAAATTTCGATACATCATGATATTGTTTGTGGGTAGTGATTCATGTCAATACACTGTTCCACGGGATATTATCATTCAAGCCAGACTTGTGGGTAGACAACCTGTATACCCATCTTTGCTCCTTTTGGAAAAGTCGTTTAGTCAGATTCGTTCCTGGCTTGACTTGCTCAATGATGGTCCATTCCAAGTCATCTGGTGTATGGCCTTTTGTAAGAAAATGTTCAGTGAGTCTTGTGTTAGTCTTTTGGCACCTGATAGTGCTTCTATGTTCACCTATCCGGAGTTTTATTTTCCGGCTCGTCATACCCACGTATCTTAGGTCACACGGGCATGTCAGCATATAGACAACATTCTCACTGTTGCAATTTGTATGACTCCTGATAGTCCAGGTTTTATTTGGTTCCAATTGCAGCGTTTTTGTGTTCCTAGTGAAGGGGCAGACACTACAGGTACCACATCTGAAGTGGCCTGTCACTTTCGGTAAATCCCATAGAGTTGTTTGTGTCTCCCTTTCGGGGGTTATCTTTTTTGGTCTTGTGTTGACCACCCTGTCCTTTATACTCTGCGCCCTTTTGAAGCTGAACAAGGGTTTTTCCCACTCTAGGTTGCCAGTATTTAGGATATTCCAGTGTTTCCTTATTATTCGGGAGACGTCATTGGAAATGGTGTTATAGGTAGTAACACATGTCAGGGGTATTTCTCCAGCTGTTTTGTTTGTATGCTCTAAGAGACCGGAACGTGGTTGGTTCCGCGCACGTTTTTGGCTCTTTTGGAGAATCTTTTTTGGATATCCCCGGTTCTGCAGTTTTTTGGTGAGATCCTCTGCCTGGTTCTTGTAATCAGCAAGTTCACTGCAGTTCCTACGAAGCCTCAGATATTGGCCATAGGGTAGGTTTTCACGCAAAGGTCTCGGGTGGAAGCTTTCGAAGCGTAGCAGGTTATTTTTTGCAGTTGGCTTGTGATGGGTCACAGTTGTTAATTTACCTTCTGTTTTCGTGATTGTTATATCAAGAAACACAAGTGTATCTGGACTTTTTTCATAGGTGAAGCGTAGATGTTCATCGCAAGTATTTATCCAGTTAAAGAAGGAATTCAAAGAGTCCTCAGTGCCTTTTCATATGGTCAGCACATCGTCGATATACCTGCGCCATATTAGGATGTTTGAGCTATAGGGATTTGTTTGACCAAGGATGTACTTCTCCTCGAAATCGTAAACATACAATCCCGCTATGCTCGGAGCAAAAGAACTGCCCATGGATGTCACACCCGTCTGTAAGAAGATCTGGCCTTCAAACTCAAAATAATTTCTTTTGAGAGCCAGTCTGGCACATTCCAAAACGAACTCTCTAGGGGTTCTCGACGTCCACTCTTCTTTTTCAAGGGCTCGACCTAGTACATCCAGTGTTGCGTCTTGGGGAATA
Source organism: Lissotriton helveticus (assembly GCF_964261635.1). NCBI lineage: Eukaryota > Metazoa > Chordata > Amphibia > Caudata > Salamandridae > Lissotriton > Lissotriton helveticus. Next base: position 1,638,467,307 of record NC_136068.1, on the reverse strand, counting down.
CTGGTGTACAGGCTTTCTATGTCGAAACTCACTAGTATAGTGTCATTCGCAACAGTAAGTTGATCCAGAATCTGAAGCAGACTTTTTGTATCTTGAAGGTATGTGCTTGTTTTTTGTACCATTTTTTTGAAAAATACATCACAGAATTGTGAAAGGGGTTCCAATACCGACCCTATGCCAGACACGATAGGTCTGCCAGGTGGTGGTGTCTTGTTCTTATGTATCTTGGGGAGGGTGTAGAAATACGGAATCTTTCGTTCACTCCCACACAAGAAATCAGCCTCTTGTTTAGATATAAAGCCTTCCGATTCGCCATGTTCCACTAGCGATTTTATCTCGCTTTCCAGATCTTCTGTTGGATCCACTGGTAGTCTGCGGTAGCTGGTTTGATCTGCTAGAAGTCGGAGACATTCTTTTTGATAGGCTGTACGGTCTTGTACAACAATACCTCCGCCCTTGTCTGCAGGCTTTATCACAATAGTGTCACAGTCTCTCAGAATGTCAAGGGCACTTCTTTCTTCCCTGGTTAAATTCATAAAGGTTTTTTTTGGGTTAGTAGTCTCAATCTCATTAAAGACGGCCTGCTCAAATGTGGAGATTTCCACTGGAATCAAGTGTGGTGGTGGTAAGAACGTGGACTTAATCCTAAGTCCAGTTTCGTTCATGTCCAAGTTTTCTTCATTGTTAGTTTTTTTCTCAAAGAAGGCTCTCAGTCGTAGTTTACGAAAGAAAGACGACAGTTCACAGTGCAGCCTGAATTTATCCAGGTTGGCAGTGGGTACATACCCCAAGCCTTTGTTCAGCACTGAGTTTTCAGCCGTGCTCAATTCTCTGCTTGACAGGTTTGTTATTAAGTTTTCCGACTGCTTGGGCCTGCTTGTTGGGGGTTGTTCCTGTTCTTGTTCGCATTCGGATCTTCCGGTGCCCAATGTACTTGGCCCCCTTGATTCTGGGTTTTTCTTCTTCCCCGTCCTCTCCCGCCCCGGTATAAAAAAGGCGGTCTGTAAGCATTTGGTTGGAAAAAAGGTTGCTGGAACGGTGGTTGCCAGCCATACATTCCCATATTTTGTGGGTTGTAGTAGGGATCAATATACCCTTGCATCGGTACTGGGTTCAAGGGTGGCCAGTTGCCTTGTCCTCTACCCCGTCCTCGCCCTCGTTGTTGTTTGGTGCTTCCGCCACTCGAGTTAACACTGGTGTTGGAGGTATTACTAGAAGCATTGCTGGAGGCGTCAGAATTATCATCTCCTTTTGACGGCGGTACATACTCAGGATCCGAGTATGGGTAAGCCTTTGTCATGGAGAATCTTTTTAAGTCTTTCTGAAATTTTTGTACTTTCTGTTGTGACAGGTTCTCTTTATACTCTGTCATCTCCTTGTTTAGTTCATCCAGCTTTTTTTTAAAACCTGTGATGGTGGTTTTCATAGTTCCTTCCGCCAGTTGGATATCCACCTGAATTTTTTCAGAGAGTCTTATGGCTGTCTTTAGGATTAGGACTATCCAGTCATGCGTGCAATGCCACGCTATGGCTGCCCAGTCTTTCCGAAATGCTTCATCCTCAAGAAAAATACGTGGTGCGTTAGAAACCAACAACCCCTTGGGTGCCATGTTATTAGTCAAATATTGTTTGAGTATGGTTCCATGTAGGATGGTTCTGATTCTGTTTTTCTTCAGTTCCGTTAGGTTTTCCCAATCTTTAGTCGTGGAAATGCTTTGTGCTATGTTCACATCCGCGAACACTGATAGATCACTCATAATTTCATCAATTTCAGCCGAAGTGTATGACAGGCCCTGGTTCTCGGCCATGTTTACAATAGAGATTGCCTGTGTAGTGATATGGTATCTATTGTGTTAAACACTCTCGCAGCTGTGCGCTGCCTAAATCTTAAATAACAAAGCGAGAGAGTAAGGGATTTTACACTTTATCAATGTGAGTTGAGAACTCCTGGTCCCCAGAATTACTTACAAAAACAATAAAGGAGTATCCACTCAAAAACAGAGAGAACGTGAAAATGCGTTCCTCTGGATAAGGGCTCAGGTGCTCAATTCAGCACCATGTGCCTCAGCCTGTTCTCGGATAATGCATATCCTTATAGAAGACCCCTCACTCACCAACCTAGTTGGTGACATGCTTCATCATCGGGGTCCCACCCCATAGGCCGAATGCCTATAGGGTGTGCTGCGACACCTGATTACAGTGGAGCTGGTTCGTTTTTTCTTTTATATATACAGGGCGATCAAACAGGTGATTTAAAAAGGGCCAACACTACTCACTGCAAGTAATTTATTCTTGAGTGCTTGAACCCTTAATTAAAAACGTGTTGCACCTATGCCTAATTAGGTAGGCTTCGGTGGTATAATTAGTGTTTGATAAAAATAGCTAAGTGTGCTATGTGAGGTGTGATAAATGCTATAAGTTTAAAAGGGTCTACATGTTTCAACCATCATATTATTCATTGGTTTTCGTCAGGACCATGTGACTGAACTGGGTGGTCCACACACGCTAAGGTGCGTCCTGCCCTAGTTCAGATTAGAGTGCACAAATTGTGGACTCGTGTAAAATAAGTGCTTATTCTTTTGTTCAAAGAAAAAACCTGTAAAAACAGGGAAACAAAAAACAAACAGGACGGACTCTTGCCGTCTTGGAAGTGCAGGTGCCCATGAAGCGGCAATACCGCAAAGAAGCGTAAGCAAAATACAATACTAGTCGCAATTCACCAAAAGCGACGTCACGACTGCCCACATATTCCAGCAGCCGTTCACTTCGTGATCACAAGTAGAGATCACTCACTCATAGCACGCCGATTATTTTTCACTAGCTATTCACTAAATGCCAGAACTAGGTCGACACCACTTCTTTGGCATTATTCGAGTAGCGACCAGCCACAGTCCTGTTATAGCACTGTAGCAATGTAACTAAAATAGATGAATCCCTCTGTTCCAAACTCAGGATTATCATCAACTATTGACTTGGTATGGCTGTGTATGTTAAATGTGACATATATGTATTGTCTACCCCTGTATGTGACCCCGTCCTGTTTGTTTTTTGTTTCCCTGTTTTTACAGGTTTTTTCTTTGAACAAAAGAATAAGCACTTATTTTACACGAGTCCACAATTTGTGCACTCTAATCTGAACTAGGGCAGGACGCACCTTAGCGTGTGTGGACCACCCAGTTCAGTCACATGGTCCTGACGAAAACCAATGAATAATATGATGGTTGAAACATGTAGACGCTTTTAAACTTATAGCATTTATCACACCTCACATAGCACACTTAGCTATTTTTATCAAACACTAATTATACCACCGAAGCCTACCTAATTAGGCATAGGTGCAACACGTTTTTAATTAAGGGTTCAAGCACTCAAGAATAAATTACTTGCAGTGAGTAGTGTTGGCCCTTTTTAAATCACCTGTTTGATCGCCCTGTATATATAAAAGAAAAAACGAACCAGCTCCACTGTAATCAGGTGTCGCAGCACACCCTATAGGCATTCGGCCTATGGGGTGGGACCCCGATGATGAAGCATGTCACCAACTAGGTTGGTGAGTGAGGGGTCTTCTATAAGGATATGCATTATCCGAGAACAAGCTGAGGCACATGGTGCTGAATTGAGCACCTGAGCCCTTATCCAGAGGAACGCATTTTCACGTTCTCTCTGTTTTTGAGTGGATACTCCTTTATTGTTTTTGTAAGTAATTCTGGGGACCAGGAGTTCTCAACTCACATTGATAAAGTGTAAAATCCCTTACTCTCTCGCTTTGTTATTTTATATTACTCTATTGCCTGCCGAAAGAAGTCCTCCATATTTTGTAATCTTGGCACTAGATTCCATCTTTCAAAAACTTAAAATTCTGCTAAGCAAAGTCCTTGTATTGTGGCACTCAAGCAGCTCCATGTAGCGCTTGTCTGCCAGCCTCACCCTAATCTACTGAGTCTTGAATCATCAGGTTCCAGTGAGGAAAAAAGCAAAGCAAAGCAACCAGCCCCAGAATGCAAAGCGGTGGTGTCCATAATACGTGGACTAGCTGAAGTGTAACCCTGCTCCAGAGCCCTGCAGGTAGAGAAGGAGGACGCCATCTTGCTCAGCAATGCCGTGCTTGGGGTCGTTTTTCAGGATTATTAAAGTAATGAAAAAAAGCCAACACGTGCAGCTTCAAAAACACACAACGAAACAGCTATCAAATTGTTCGCCTACCTGTAGATAGACGCTGCTGGACAGGTGAGCAGGATGCTGGCATGCAGTTGGGTGTGGTAAATGTCCAGCAGTAAAAAAGGCTGTGATTCTGCCCTTGCCTTCGGAGGGCTGAGCTCAGCACAACTAGCCACACAACCCTCGATCCTCATCTCCAGCCTGTGCTCCACCTTAACATCTGGATACTGTAACTTCAGGAATCCACAGGGAGCGGGATTGTCCATCATCATATGATTTTTTGTGATCTCAAAGTAGCAGAATCCCACTCTCTTCCTTTCTCCTCGGTGGCCACACCTGTCACAGGGCTGCCACTCACTCCAGACTGTAAACATCTGCACTCTTCCCAGCTTTCCTAGGTCTAGCATAGTCTCCTTTTGAACCATTTCCCCCAGATCTGCATAGGACACATATATCCGCGCTGCATCTTGGAAGTCAATTTCATAGTATGCCAAGGTGTTGTCTCCATCTTTGCAGGTGTACAGCCCTGAGCTCTCAACCAATGGCTTCCTCAGCGTTAGATGCCTGTAGTCAAGCTGCGTCTTCACGTTCAACAGGTGTGCTTGCTTCAAGCCGATAACAGGCCCCCTAGAAGTGACAAAAGTTACTGGTTCCCCATGGGGTTCGAAAATATTGAGATATTGCCAGGAAATATTGTTTTTTTCAGGAATATTTTGGCATTGCAAAGTGATCGGATTGTGCGAGGCTAGTGCTATCCTGCAAGATCTGTTAGCAGTGCAGGAGGATGTTAAGCCTTTATTGTTCTCACCAGAAATGAACATGACCATCGATTGTACCAGAATGAAGGCGAGGCGACCTTTTGATACCTGGACCATACCAATCCATCTGAGAATGGTTGAACATGAGAGCAAAGTATGTTTCAGCGAGCTCACAGCCTGCTTAAGGAGAGTGTGAGGCCACATACTGCCACACAAATGAATTGTGCAAGTGGTGACATCATAATAATATCCTATTGGAATGGTTTTTAAAGCAGCAGTATCATCATAAAAACCTTGCATATATCTTTCTCACCCACGTGTTTTTCGCCCTAATAACTGAGGATTGTATAATGATGGAGATCACTAATTGAAGTATATCAAGTAGTTTATTGACAACCTCAGTCAGGATAGATGATGAGATGTAAGCAGGTCCGTTGCTGCACAGTGTCTGACCTGAATTCTATTCTAAATCGACATCACCAGAATACAGAATAAACATAGCATTATAATTCTATTATTCTATTAACTATTAAAGGCACATTACTACACATCCCTCTTCTTCTTTATCCGCCCCTTAATAATCTAAAATGCAAAAAAGTCAATAAATAAATAAAAATAAATAAATAATTTAAAAAAAAATCAAACGTAGGTAACACAAACATAATCCTGAAGCTTCTTGGGTTTAACAATGTTCCTACCAAAGCTACTAACTTTGTAATTACCAACAGTGGAACTATGATCAACAGGAGAATTGGAAATTATATCACTACTGAATGAATCTAAGTTATGATTAGACTCAATAGCAACAGTATCAGGTACATTTTCAATGTTATTATGGTCAGTGGTAATCCATCAATACTTGTCTACTGTAGTATTGATTTCAGTACTCTGAGTTTTTTAACAAAGATTACTATTTCTAGCAATACAGTGTGCTGCAAGGAGTTCAGCGCATAATTTTGACAGATATTGGTTGCGCCCATTAGAGCTCCCTCAGTTAGCTGCCATCTTGGTTTCAGGGAAGCTCCGCCCCCCAAGGGTATATGGTAACTAGGTGTAACTAATTACAATTGGTATGACAACCTAAGCCTCTAGTATATGGTTGGGCGTGTGGGTCTAGAGGATCAGTAGATTTAACACATTTAAATATGCAATACTGTGGGGCCTGCTGTCATTTTAGAAGCCAGCCGCGGCTGCTTTTGAGCTTAAATTATATGCAAATTCGATTTATGAATTAAAGTTTTTACCAAAGTCTCAAACTACCTTACTGTTACATATAAGTCACCCCAAAAGTCTCCTCTAGGTGTCCCAGTGGTAGGGTGCCTTGTATTTGTAAGCAGGGACATTATAAAAGATGTTTTGCCTGCCCTGGTGAGGGAAAAACTGCCAGTTTTGTTTGTCCTCATTGTAGCACAATGGCTCAATAGGCTAACGTGGGAATACTTTATTTAAGTATAACTATTGAAATAAAGGAGCTGAAAATAGGCTCCGTTGTATTAAAATGATAGATTAAATACAACAGCTTGCCACAGAGGAGAACAAAATGTACATTGCCCACCAGAATAAAAATATCTTTGAGGTAACAGAAATAGATCAATTAACGAAAATCATAAAGGAATTAAAATCAGAAGGCGCACCAGGTCCTAATGGAATCCCAAATGCACTCTTTAAGGGAGAGGAAACATGTATTATTTTTCACCATTCTTAAATGAGCTGGCTCCTGACAAATAGGATCCCAGAGTTGTGGAAGGGCAGTATTTTTCACCCAATTTTTTAAAGTGGAAATCCATTACAGGCAGCCAATTACTGACTCGTCGCATTAATAGATGTAAAGGCTAAGCTATATGGAGCTTGCCTACCTGAACACCTGAACAAATGGTCAGAGGACAATAAACGTATCCCTCGGACCCAAACAGGGTTCAGGGTCGGTGCAGGCACTTTAAGAAATCTAATGGCACTAACGCTTTTAACTGAAAATGCCAAATGTAAGAACAAGTGGCTGTTGGCCTGTTTCGTGGACCTATAGTCCGCCTTCGACCATGTGCCCTGAAGACGTTTATGGGTGAAAGTGGCTAATTGAGGTATTCAAAGTAATTTACTGATTGCTGTTAAATAATTATATATTGGAACTTGGACCCAGGCAAAAATAGGGGATGGCAGCTATGTAACAAAGAAAATTGATACAAACAACGGATTAAAGCAGGGATGTGTGTTAGCCCCCAGTCTTTTTAACATATATCTATGTGATCTTGAAGAAGCTCTCCGGGAAGTAAACAGTCACCCACCAACGCTAGCTAATGAGGAAATTGGATGCCTTCAGAATGCTATTGATATAGTGCTATTAAGCGACACTCCAACTGGGTTACAATGCAGCTTGAGTGCACTAGCCAACTACATTGAAATGCAAGGTCTAGAACTAAATCTGACTAAAACAAAGGTAATGCGGTTAATGGATGCCAAATATTAGTAACATTCTTGGTATTTGGATGGAAAGTCTGTAGTCACATATACATAGCTCGGATAAGTCGAACAAAAACTGAGTTATAAACAGCAGCTTTCAGCAATGCGAGCCAAAGCCCAAACGCTCATATATGGCTTCAAAATATTAAAAAAGAAATTAAGTTGCCCATCCTTAGGCCATCTACTATTCATCATGTGCACACAGCTAATGCCATCTGTGACCTACAGAACCAAAATAATGAGGGGTCGTGAAATTCTAACTCTAAACAAAATCCAAACAAAAGTTTACAAAACGATATCCACATCCAGAAATCAGCATCACTGGCACAAGTTAGACTCAAGTTTGGCTTGTCCATGAGATATATTATTGTGGAGAAGCGCCGCCTGCCCTCACTAAGGGTTGTTGGCTGTTTGGCTGTGTATGTTAACGACCTATCTAATGTAATAGAGATACATGTATGTCGGGTTACGACTATAGTCAGATTGGGGGGGGGGTCTTCGTTGGGGACTGAGATTGCAAGTTGATGTACTTTCACTTTAAATGCAATAAAGAATTTAAAAAAAAAAAAAAAAAGTTTGGCTTGTCCAACCAAATAGTCCAGAGCGAAGGCGCATTAATTAAACCATGTGGGAGACTCCGCGCATTCAAAACTGGTTCCATTGAAAACCTGTGCTGGAAAGAAATCGAGGCGCAAAAATAAAATAAAATACAAGACTCATGGGGTTGCTATCTAAACCAGGTTATAGAGGATCTTTGTGCGAAAGACATTTGGAACTCCAGCATTGGGAAAGAGCTAACAATGAAGCAATTAATTTAACAACACAACTCCTGTCTCATTCAACAGATGAGAACACTCTATTACAAAGATGTCATGCTTGGACGGTGAATAACTCATATTGTACTAGGGAGCCTCAGGAATATTTATTATCTCACTTCTCAATGGCCTAAAAGCATTAATTCATGAATTCATGAAATTTCGCTTTGGCATGTGGGAAACATAGGATCTCATCCCTTCCTGGAAAGACCAGAACCAAAATCAATACTGCAGATTATCAGCCTGATTCATGTAGCTAAAAGCGCTCGCAAAAGGGCCAGATTCTGAGAATCTGGCCCTTTGCGAGTGCGATTTTTGCATTTGGTATTCATCATCCCAAATGCAAAAATCGCTATTTAAGAATTCGCATATTTGCGAGGAATGGCATTTAAGGAATCTCTAATAGAGATTCCTCAAATGCTATTCATGACACAAAAAAAAATTGCGATTTAGCACTTTTGGGCCGCTATTTACCGAGAGGTCAGACCTCTCGGTAAATAGCAAAAACTCAGAAAAATGCTTTTAAAAGCATTTTTCTAAGTTGCATGTTGCACACACACATGTCCTTTGGACATGTGTGTGCGCAACACCTGTTCAATTGTGCATTTTAGGGGTGCTACAGGGTGTCCTTTGGACACCCCTGGCACCCTTAAAATCGCTATCTGATTTGCGAGTAGCAAATTGCTACTCGCAAATGAGGGATACTCCCCATTCATTCCTATGGGCCTTTTGGCCCATAGGAATGAATGGGGAGTTATTCCTTTTTTTGCGAGTAGCAAATTGCTACTCGCAAATAGAGAACATGTAGGAATCGCTATTGATTTAGCAATTCCTACATGAATGCCGTTTTGCGTGTCCTCAATAGCGAGTCGCTATGATTCGCTATTAGGGCCACGCAAAACGGCCCGTACATGAATCAGGCTGTATGCGATTATAAACAATAATCTCTATAACATATTCTCTGTGCATGCCCAAAGTTCATAAAAGAAAGATAAATATTACTAAAAGACATTTTTATGAACATTTGAACATGCAGAGAAGCTGTTACCACTTGGTTAGGCGGGTCATCAATCCCCTCAGTTTGCAGAGGGGTGACATTTCTATGTCTGTACTTTAAAGAACTAGGGGCCAGATGTAGGTCGGTCGGTAACGGCCGAAAATCGGTATTTTCGGCCGTTACCGACCGGAAAATCAGAATTGGTATGTAGGGCCCAGAATTTTACAGATTCTGTAAATTTACCGATTGGTAAATTTACCGAATCTGTAAAATACCGAATCGGTATTTATACCTATTCGGTATTTTTGATATGTAGGTGGGACTCTTCTGAGTCCCACAACCCTTACCGATTCTGTATTTTACCATCAAATATATTTGATGGTAAAATACCGATTCAGGTGTGTATGCACATGTGTGCATGCACACCTGTGCCATATGACAGGCAGACCTGCCCTTAGGGCAAGTATGCCTGCCACATGGCCCCCGATTCTTTTTTGGGGGTGCTAGAGGGTGTCAAAGTGACACCCCCTGCACCCTTGTCAAAATCTGTATTTACCGATTCGGTAAATACCGACCGGTAATGCCCCATTCATTCCTATGGGCTTCAAAGCCCATAGGAATGAATGGGCCATTACCGGTCGGTATTTACCAAATCGGTAAATACAGATATTTACCGATTCGGTAGAAGGAACATCTGGATGTTCCTACATCTCAACCCCTTAGATTTACCGATTTTTAATTACCGAATCGGTATGATTCGGTAATTAAAAATCGGTAAATCTATTTTACCTACATCGGGCCCTAGGTCAAATTCCAGTGGAAACCCAACTGATTTTTAGAATTTATGGAAATCTAAAAAATATTTTATGGATAACGAATAGTATTTAGCTGCCAACATTCAAAAAAAGAGCCACAGTCTTATACATAGTTTTTTTATTATGATGAAGATTTTAAGGTTAAAGCACTTTATGGACAATAGAAATGTAATTTAAGTTAAGTAAATATCCAATAAGGATTTATGTTTTTAACTTTCTATTAATAATTTTACTTGGATGTTTTATGTATGTAAAATATGTTTTTTGGAGTAATGGTTTTAAAAGACCAAACACTTGAATAAATGTTTATTTGAACAGCTTGCCACTGTCATATGTCTTATACCTATCACAGAAAAGAAGGTATTTTATTTATTTAAAATGTTTTATATAGCGCTGGATAGACCCGAAGGTATCAGAGTACTTTACATAAGGTTCCACAATGTAACAGAAAATTATAACAATTTACACATTATGTCAAAAAATAAGCAATACATTGAGAGCGGAGAAAAGGAAAGACATAAATAAAGGGAGGATGCGGGAAGAGATGACAGGAGAGACAAAAGGAAGTCTGTCTAAAGACCGACTGGGTAGGTGATGTCCAAGGAGGGAATCCCCGGCCCGTCTCCCCTTTAGTTAAACCAGGAGAAGAGTAGAGCAGAGAGGGGTAGGGGTAAGGAGGGAGATAAGGTCTGGAGAGACGCAGGAATAGAGCTTACTTTTCTGATAAGCTAAAATCCAGCCTTCCAGCAACCCTGCTCTGATTGGTCAGCCTCTGCCAGGCTGCACCATGATGTCTTGATGAGGTGTGAAGTGGCCTGACTAGAAACAAAGGGCCTCATTTATGAGAAGTGATGCATCGCTGCTTGAAAGCAGCGATGCGTCACTTCTCAGTGCGCCCTCCTTGCGACATGATTGATGCGTCATATTTACTGTATGACGCATCATGTCGCAAGGAGTTACAGATACGTCAGTATTTCTGACGTATCTGTATGGCGCAAAAGTGACGCATTGCAGGAGTGTGTCACAAAAGTGATGCAACTCCAGCAATGTGTCCTTTCACATGGGGCAAGCCCCATGTGAAAGGGCTTGCATCAGTCTTACGCCTGCTGTGAGGCAGGCGTAAGATTTTGAACTTGGAACTGCAGCTCTAAGTACTTTGCTTTCAATCAAGAAGTAAAGGAGTGGACTCCCTTAAATCAACAGGTTAAAAGAGCTCCACCTGCATTAGCTCCATGCTCCAGCTGGATGTTGGAAGGCATCCAGGGGACTTTTAAGGATTTGGCCAGGTGCATTCTAGGAAACATAATCCCAAGGAGCATCTTAGAGTTTCTAGACCCTTGGATTTATGTTGTGGACACTTTAGAATCCCACAAGGACCTTCTGGAAGGAGATCCAGAAGTACGGAGAAGATTGGAATTTTTTTGTCGAAAAGCATCATAAGGTGACCGACCTGTTGGCAAGAGTCATGCTGCCGACGTCGAACAGTGACCCGGCCTGGATTTCAGGCTGGTCCTGCTGAAAGCTCCGGCGCTCAAGACTTCTAAGATTTCACCAGGACCTCACACTGAGCTAAGTATCTCTTGTCAACTCAAAACCCGGCCTAATGAGGAACCTCGATTGATGGTGAGAGAAAAAGCTCCAGAAAAGCAACTAATTGCAAAGGTGAAAATTTGACCGAGTGCTCCCTAGTGTATCCGGGGTCCATCGTGATCAGCCTCAAACTTTGACTTGTCCCAGTCAAGCGTGACCAGATGTCCCAAGTTGGCGCATTTGGTTTTTAAGCACTAGAAAGTGTTCACTCTTTAAAAATTCATATCCCCAGTTCCCTACATTTAACTTTTGTCATTTTGATGTCATTTTAAAGATAAAAATATTTCCTATTTTTATAACTTGATATTGGAATTTCATTGTGATTGTGACCTTATTACTAGTGGTAGGAACCTACTTACCCTGCTAATAAACTACTTTCCAACAAATGGCATGTGTGTGCCCAGGGAAATCAAGTTTGGGCAGCTGGATAAATTAACAAAATAATCAGAGCTGGCTGTGTGGAGGGGAAGCACTTTTTTGTGGAAGTACACAACTTCTGCACAATCAAACATACTCCTGGCTCCCAGCATGTGGGTTAGCCCAAGCTCTTCTGATGATTTTCGCATAATGTTTGGAGACAGCTGCGCTGCCAAGCCTGACCATAAAAAAAGTTACTAGTGTCTGATGCACATGACCACCGACAGAGGAGGACTGTCACCATGTGCTTGTTCTGTACAAAGCTGTGTTTTAGGTTTCCATGAATGCTTTCTCTTATAGAGGTATATTACCCCAAGACTGTACTTTAGAGAAGCAAGTTAGACTACATTGGTCTGCAGGCCACTATTTCGCATTCCAGATTGACATTCTAAATTGACATTGCACCACATTAGTTTCTTTTCCAATCCCAGTTCATTGACATGTATATATGAAATGCTTCCTATCTAAAATCATATCATCGCAATAGAAGGAGGTAACCAACTACCACCTTTAACGCATGGTCCTGGGGAGCAAGAGTGAGACAGGACAAGTGGCTAGCAATGGTAAATATTTATATATAGACTATTGATGGGATGTCAGAACCCTGTTCAAAGGGCCACGGGCAAGCTGGAGCTACTGGGGGGTTGAGGCTTTTTGCTCCTGGTGTCCTGTGGCCTGACCCCTACTAGGGAGCCTGAGCAACTGCGCCAAGTAGTAAATACCTCTTCAAAACTTGACTGTCAGCGGTAGCGCAAGTCGAACAGTCCTAAGCGTCTCTGGGGAGGGGGAATTTAAACACAGGGCGGTGAACACAGGCTCACAACTCTAAATGCGTTCTTTAGCAGCGATAAATTATTGTCCCGTCCAATACTTGCTTTTATGAAAAAAGGATTATCTTTATGTCACACAAAGTAAAATATGACATTCGCAAACAATACACACAATACCCTGAGATCATGGCTCGAGTGTTTCAATAGGCAGTTCCTGAGTCCCACTCCCACTCGCAGCAGTGATTATTCCCCATTCAATTCAATTCAATACCACTTTATTCGATTAATAAAAACCATAAAAGTCACAATACAAAGGGAGGGGTTACATTAATACACATTTAAAAATTTAAAAATATGTATATACATGTGCAATTTATATTTTTCTTTTTTTAAAAAAAAGCATATTTCATTTGACGTAATAAATGTACGGGAGCAGTATCAATTAATCTATCATGTTCAGTTTTTTACAGCGAATCAATGACACTATAACATTTGCCACTCCATACATAATTACTGGAGAATCCATTAGCTGCATGTAAAATAGCGCTGGTCTGGCTTGCAGGAATCCCTTTCCCTTTAGCAATGGAACAATAAACTTTCTTCTAGGTGATCTATACAAAGGGCAAAAGAACATAAAATGACTAGTGCCCTGCAGAGAGAAGCCATCACACCTACACGGGGGGGCATCCGCCGGGTTACACCATATTTTACAATCAGTAAATAATCTATGCAACTGATTAAATCTAAACTTTGTCAATACCCAACGATGGAACAGTATCGTTACTATAGTAAGATAAGGTTGGATAGACAAAGTCGAGATCAATAAGTATTGCCCCCTAACCATAGGTTTTCTCATTTGTTCCATCTCTCTCTCCTGCTCTCTAACCTTAATAAAATTTACTTTAATCCATTTTAAATCTGTTTTTGCCAGTGCCTCAGGATTTATAAAAATTTCAGGTCGTCCCATGTCCTTAGTAATTGTTTTAACGTACGATAGCCACTGGATGTCCTTGGCTTTCTCTAGGCTAATACAATCCCGCAATATGAGATGGTTCAATGTGAGATTGGGATTCAGCCAGATTTTTATCCATAAAAGAATGGGTGCCATATTAATCATATCAACAATGTAACCCATTCCTAACTCCTGATGGATTGAGAAAGTGGCTGTAGATTGGGGTAGGCCAAGTAGGGCACGCAGAAATTTGTTTTCTTCATTTTGGATTAACTCACAGTTTTTGTAACCCCATATTGCGGCCCCATATCTGGCAATGACAATTGTTTTTGCTCTATAGATGGCCAGGATTGCTTCACAAGGTTTCCCTCCTAACCGCTTGGCCAAACCCAAAATTGCAGCAGAAGATCTTCTAACTGAATTAATGTTGGATTTAATTTGGGGGACCCAAGCACCTCGATCATCAAATACTACACCCAAATATGTAAAAACCTTAACTCTGGAGATTACATCACCATTACAGTGGAAGTTATTAGTACTGTATTTTCTAGCTCCAACTGTCATCACATGTGATTTTCCCACATTGACCACTAGATCCAAAGACTTCATAAACTCACCAAAAGAGTTTAATAGCCTTTGTAGACCCAGAGGAGTCCGAGCTAAGAGGACGGTATCGTCCGTGTACAGGAAGACCGGTGTCGGGGTCCCTCCCATACGCGGAACATCAAGCGTGGCCTTCCCCAGTGATTCTTCCAGTGAGTTAATGTACAGTGTAAATAAAATTGGGGCAAGTATACACCCTTGGCGTACCCCTCTCCCTGACTTAAATTTTGCAGAGCATTTACCATCCTGGGTCATTTTAATTGAGGCATATAGATCTTTATGTAATTCTGCCAAGAAATACACAAGCTCCTTGTCGAGGCCCAGATCCAGTAGTATTGTCCACAGCCTTGACCTATTAACTAGGTCAAAGGCTGTGGACAAATCCATGAACCCCAAATAGACTGAGCCTCTAGAGGCAACTGTGTACTTATTTATTATTAGGTGCAGGTTAAGGGACTGGTCTTCGGTCCCTCTGCCCGCCCTAAACCCATATTGGGCATTAGAAAGGAGGTCTTTCTTTGAAACCCAGCCATCTAATTTTGCCAAAATGACTTTCCCCAAAATTTTAAAAGATGAATCTAAAAGAGATATGGGTCTGTAGCATCTAGGGTCTCCTCTTTGCCCCTTTTTAAATACGGGGATAATTGTTGAACATGACCATGTTGCAGGGAATCCCGAGCTTACTGCGGAATTAAAAACGTTTGTTAGAAGTTGGGCCCAATATCTAGGTTTTTCTTTGTGCATGTCCGCAGGGACACCATCTGACCCAGGGGCCTTACCTCCGGATGTGGTCATGATGGCCTTCTCGACCTCTTCAACCGAAAAACTAATTTGTGGCCCCGGTTGAATAATTGGGACAGCCTCAAAAGGTTCTAAAACCAGGTCACTGCCGTATATAGTTTTGAAATGGCCTAACCAATCCTCCTCTGTGATGTTAACTTCAAGCATACAATTTTCTATGCCAGAGAATAGAGGGGTATTAACAATGTCCCAGAACCTGGAGCTATCCCTCATTGTCGCCCTGTCCATTAGGGCTTCCCATGCTTCCTTTTTTAGTTCATTTTTGCGCGCTTGCACTCTAACTTTATATTCTTTCCTTAACAGTGCCACTTGCTGCTTATCCCTCTGAATTTTTTTAAGAGCCTCCAAAAGCATTCTATGTGCCCTTGAGCAATTACTGTCAAACCATCCCTTGACAAGGATCTTATTTTGGCTGGTTTTTACCGTAAGTTCCTTGTCCACTAGGCGACAAATGGCTTCAAATGAAGAGATTACTTCCCCCCCCTGGCTGGATGGGCCCTGACAGATGCTTAATTCATTTCCAGCCTTATGATAGATAGTATTCGCAAAATCTTCAGCAATGACTTTGCTCCACTTAAGTCTCCTACCTTGATCTTTGGTTTTAAGGTCAGTTACTGCTCCGTTGTTAGTAGGTGTGTTAAGGAGGTTATTGCTGTTGTCTAATTCTAGGGCCAACGGATTGTGATCACTGAAAACTGATACAACAGCATTATAAAAGATCACATGACTTAATAATCCCGGGGAAATAAATATATAATCTATAATTGAATCAGAATCCCTTGCAGAGTATGTTGCAACACGTTCATTTTTGTCGTGAAATCCTGGTTCATACAGGTCAACCTTTGAAATAAGTTCCTCCAACGCCTCCCCTTTAGAGCTATGTTCAAAGTGTTGAACTCCTGAATATGCAGGGCCCTCCAGGTCTTGGTATTGACAATTCAAATTACACAAGTGAGTATTAAAATCCCCCATTAATATGTAATGGACGAAAGTGGATTGATTTTCTTTATATCGATTTAAAAAAGTTCCTAATGAGCAGAGATGCTCATTTGGTTGCCCGTCTAGTATGGAATTATAAAAGTTAATTAACAGAAGTTTAGCATTATCTTTTCTAGTTAATTCTACTATTAAATAATTATCAGAGGCCGTGTCTAGCTTTTTAACAGTCCCAGCTAGATTGACTGAGAACAAAAATATAAGACCCCCTTTATCTCTCCGTGCTAGCGAGGAACGTGCGGGGACAAAATATGAGGAATATCCAGTCACCCAAAAATTACACCCCCTATCCCATTGTTAAAACTAAGGTCAATGGACAATCAATGTTTGCCCGGCGGTATCGCCTCTTTAACCCACAAAATATTAATCAATGAAGAGGCAGGCGCTGGAGACTGGAAGGCAGGAAACAAGGTTTATTCTCTCCGGAGGAGAACACATCAGTTCAGACAGCCAGTATCGTCACGAGGTGCTCTGCCCGCATCTCTGAGGCCTGGCCTCTTATACACAGTTAAATGAATTTTATTGCAGGTAACACAGTCTTGTAATGCTTTGAAGTATGAAAGGACATCCTCTGAATCTCCCCTACAGGCCCGTTCCCACACACATTTACAGTTGAAGTCCCCACCCCGGTCACAACAGGTGATGATTATCGCGCAGCTGGACATTCCGCGGATTCACGGAATGTGGGGGTTTGATCGGATCTCATAGGGTGGGGGCTTTGATCAACTCGGGGGTCCTTTGATGAGGGAAGCTTTCTACTGTACGGGGAGGGGTAATAAACAGTATCGGCAGAGCTAGGTGTCGGCCTGGGAAAGAGGAAGACAAACGGGCACACAGGAAAGGGGTTTGTATCAAAGGGCCTGGGACCATGAAAGGAATGAGGGGAGGGGTCGCGTTGGGAACAGGATGGGGTTCTGAGGCAGAGCTGCGCTGGAGAGAGGTTTATGGCCCGAGGAATGTGCGGGCGGGGGGTTTGCCAGCGTGCGGGCTTTGCGAGGGCGAAGGGCTATGCTGGGGCCAGTGGCGTGCAGAGGGTGGTTCTGATCGAGGCACCTAAAATGGCGGGTGCACACGACAAAAAGTGTGGCATCCGGGGAAAAGGCAAGATGGCACAGATAATGTTTACCAAACCGTACTAATTTTCCACAGTCCTCCCTTTAACATATCCAAGACATCTTGCTGGCCTATTTCCTACCCATGTCTACTGTGGCGGTCATAAGTAAAGAAATGGGAACCCAGGTGAAGGAGCTATAAACATTACATTTAAAATCTTTCGTCTTAGGAGGCGGGTCCATCGATAAACTCGTATGCAGGAGGGTCATAGTAATGCAATATTGGGCAAAACGATTCTGTAGTGTGAGCATTGAGTACATTTCATAGATACTTGTAGTCATTCGGAATGTGAACTGATAGGTTATTACATATGTAAGTTCTGTTCATTTTTAGTTGGAGCATAATCAATACAATGGTGGCTGGGAGAGAAATGAGACGTAGTAAAAACAATAATCAGAGGCGCCACTGTTCGAAGGGGAGGTCCTATTGTCATGGACCGTTATTAGTGAGTTCTCAGCATCCTTTGTCGTCTTCTGTTGGCACGGTGGAGCGATGAGTCCAGCTCTCTTATGAGCTCCGCGTTGCAGGGCATAACCTTTTTCTCGCTTTCCTGGTTAAAAAGGTCCTTTTCGCCCTGTGTCCTTTGGAGTCGATTGTCAAAAAGTTCAGGCGGAAGAAGAGTGTGTGTAAGTAGTCCATAGGGTAGGTCGGAGAAAAAAAAGGGGGGATGGAGCAGGGCCAAATCGGGAACAGACATGGGGGGGCGGAAAATTTCAGGTAGGGGGGCTCATGACCGAATTCAGAGAGCGGGGACTTTTCGGCACACGTTGAACATTGAGCAGGGGCATCGGGTCAGCCCTTTCCTCTCATTTTGTCGGAAACAGTGCCTCGTCCTACAACTCCTTTCTGTCGCGGTCTCGCCTTGGCCAATGTCGCAGATGTTCCACGATCTGTAGTCAGGCCACGTGCTCCCACATCCGGTCTCTCTTTCCTCCGACAGCGGTACCCTTAAATGAGTTTGAAAAGACAGTCTTTAGAGAATTGGCAGAGGAAGGTAATCACATAAATCTATTTCTCTCCCAGCTCCACGCAAATGAGAAACATCCGTTACATTGGGGTTCACAACCATCATATAAATAATTGATGATGGGCTTGTTGGATTTCCTATAACTTTCCTTCGTAACTATCTCTTTGGTGCTTGTTGGCGTTACATTCATTGTCGTGGTACGAAATCTGGTGCCTATTCACCGTATTTTGTGTATTACAGTTACGTCAGTTCTTCTGACAGAGACCCACCTTCCTAGTACGAGCCTTACAAAGCTATACCGTTCTCCAGGACTTTATATTTTTCAAAAAAGTGCAATGTGCTATCACCATGGTCTGATGGGTATCTTTCTGAGGGACGAACATAGGCTAAACATTTTTTTTTTCATCCTATAAATGCATCTTACCTTTCAGCTAAACATTTTACTTTCAACAGGGTTAATTGCAACGATTTCTTCATTTCGGCCTAATCTTTAACTTCGCAAACATCAGTCTAGTTCCTACATAGCCTCTTACAACCTTATTACTTTATTAAAAAACCGGGGTCTTATGGAAACAACTAGGGACATAGCAAACTGTGGTTAGGGAACAACGGCTGGCCTGTGTTAGTTGTAAGTCGACTTGTTTCTTACAACAGGGGTGAGGGACATTTTTAAAACTCTCGTCCGGGGCAGCTGATACAAAACTGAGGGGTTCTGGGAAGATGGGGATGTTTCGATCATTTTTTACTGTTCGGGGATTGCGACAATTCGGGATGGGGAAGGTCGCATTATCCTGAGGCAATTTTTATTTTTTTGGAAGCCACTGACATGTAGTTCCCTTATTACGGGCCAGATTAGGGAACCTTAGTCGTCTTACCTGTCCTTTCCCGTTTGGCCAATTCTAGGTTTCATCAATATTTAGCAGAAAGGAGAGGTAGTGACACGGCATCAGGGTGATTATATTTAAGACAAATTTTGTGCAAATACTTGCGGTATTTGGAGCCAATTGGGGGGTGCACTAGGGGTGGCGGTTTGCCAATTTTGGTGTTAGTCGTTCGGAAGAGCGAGAGTGTGGAGGGGAGGGAGAGAGAGAGAGAGAGAGAGAGAGAGAGAGAGAGAGAGAGATGTGCAACAATAGGCTAAATAGTACAAGTGCGACATGGGGGGGTGGCCGTGTATTAAGATAGGCTATTCAGCGCATTACACAACATAAGACATTACGGGTCCGTGTTAGAATTTCGAAAACATGCAGTTTGGGACGGACGAGCATTAGGCAGGGTAGAGGGGGCATGCATTGAGTAAAAGACACCATTGTATCGCACTTCTCGCACTCTCGGTCCGCCGACCAGTCAAGTCAGCGCCTCAGTCGCACAAAAACATGTTCTCATAGTTTCAGACATACGTGACACGTGTCCATTCGCACAGCACGGATTAGGGGTGACCGTGTTCTCAGACATACGTGACACGTGCCCATTCACGCAACACGGATTAGGGGTGACCGTGTTCTCAGACATACGTGACACGTGCCCATTCACGCAACACGGATTAGGGGTGACCGTGTTTTATCATATTATACAACTTATTAGCTCTTTCGTTACAAGAGCAGTTTGTGGGTGTGCTTAGGTGCCATCTGGCAACGTTAGTCCGCTTCGTGTATCAGACATGGCGGGGCTTCAGATCTTCACCATACCTCGGTCGTGCTCTCCAGTGTAACCTGTAGGGGGAGGAAAAGAGGGGAAGGGAGGGGGACAACATTCGCTCATTTCAAATGCATGGGCACGAAAGTTCTTTACTTACCTCATACTCGTCTTGTCTCCTCGGGATAGAATCCCTGGGGTCTTGGTTTCTGAAGCCAGGGGGGGAAAAAGGGGCAGTGTGTCCTTATGGGTCGCGTGTAGGGAAACGTTAAAAATCAGGGGCTCTTAGTGTGGGGCATCTAGTGGGTAGATGTATCTAGCTATCGGGGCCCTTAAATCCTTTCCAATGCTGTGATGGTCTAAGGCATACCAGCTCTTCGGCCAACTCTGTTCCCTAGTACCTTTGAGTGTCGTACCTTCATAACGTTCTATTATTTACACCACTTCACGTTACCCATCCTCAGAAGTCGAGGTCCTTCTCCATGCGTTAGTTCCAGAGCCAGTCGCATACCTGGAGGCAGAGTATCGTGTCTTAGATTCGATCCTCCCTCTGGAGCTGAGCAACCATCTTCTAATAACCTTAAAAAGAGAACAAAGCAGGGTGCACAAAAACTCTCCCGCTGACCCCACATTTTTCAAAAAGTATGCAATAACCATTTCATAGTTCGGAAAACCTTTATTTGCACAATCGTTCAGCATGTAGATATGACAGTGCAATCGTATTTGGCCGGGCACGGCAATGGCTAAAGTGCGTACAGTAGGGGGGTTATTTTGCAGTATTGGGAATATTAAGAATATTAAAAAGGCTTATTCATTCATTTGCAGGGAACTAAAAGGTCTATCGATAGTTGAGGGATCAAGGGGCATTCATTTCATAGTTGGCAGTACAGTTGGACTAGTTGCAATCAAATTTCCTATATGTATACCGTGTGCGTGTGTCGTAAGCGAGGTTATGTATCGGCTATAATAATATCATAATAAATTGTACATTTGAAAAAACATTTTTCACGGGGCCCTTTTACATGTTCGTCGAGTGAACCCTCCCTCTTTTTTCGTCAAGTGTACAAAGGATCATATACATATTTCAGAACATCGAGTCTTTTTAGCTAAAAACACCACGAGGCGTTCGCAAGTTCTTATTGATTCCGGCGCCATTTTGGGCGGGGCCGGGTTAGTCCGGAAGTAGCATCAGGGACAAAATAATTCCCATAACCGGCGGTTGGACCAGAGTCCTCTTCGGCAGTTCAAAAACTCGTGCTAACAGAAGGGGTGGCTATGTCGTGGTTATTTTCGTTAGCAACCAAGGCAGTCGTTCCTCGCCGGGAGTCGGCAGTGGCCGAGGGCTCCTGGGACTTTTGTAGAATCTTCAAGGCTGTGGGGATGCTGTCGGAGGTGGGGGCTCGTGCCCCAGTGGACAAGCGTCCGAGTTACATTGCTGGTCAAAGTTACTCTAGCGGCCTAGACCCGCCTTCCAGGGGCCCAGACGCCATTTTGAGGCCCTGCAGCAGCCGCCCTTCGTCGAGTCTGCAAGAGTGGAGGAGACCTTTTGGAGTGAAAGAAAAGGAACTCTGTGTCGTAGGAGCAGGACATTCGGCTAGGGTGCAGCTGTGGCGCCCCCACCTGGGGGGGCGAGGGAGACTCGTTCGCGCCGTCTCCCTCTCCCGGTGCATCCCACGCTGCTCTCTTTCGTGGGCATGCATGATGGCCACTCCACATCCCGTGTTCCTCAAGTCCCATGTCCAGTGCTGCGGAAGTATGGCCACCTGCGGTTCATGTTCGGTGCTGTGCAAGTATTGGCGCAGCCGTTGTATGTTCGGTGCTGCGCAAGTATTGGCACCGTTGCATGTTCGGTGCTGCGCAAGTATCGGCACCGTCGCATGTTCGGTGCTGCGCAAGTATTGGCGCCGCCCGGCTGGAGGATTTAGTGTGCCGGGCCGGGGGCTGGGAAGCCTCCTACCCATGGAGGTGGGAGAGGCTTGTCCGCGTCGCCTCTCCCTCCCAGCCCAACCTGGACAAATTTCTGCAGAGGTATTTGTGATGGCCGGTGGCGATGAGGGCGAGGGGGGTCGGAGGTATGTACAAGACATCCCCCCCCCAGAGTTGTCGCAGCCATTATTCAAGAAAGAAGTGGCGCCTGGCGTGTTGCTGCTGCCATTACGGAGGAGAAAAGAAAGAAGTGGCGCCTGGCGTGTTGTCGCTGCCATTACGAAGGAGAAAAGGAAAAAATGTCCCGTCCGTCTCTGGGCCGGGCTTCCGGTGGATGTCGGCCGGACGCCCCTTGCTCTGGCCCCATGAACGGGTTCCTTGGCTCATCGGCTGCAGCCCGATCCAGTTGGCCCCAGTCCCCGGCCATTGGTGGCCGGACCGGGAGAGCATGTGGCGGGACTATCTGCAACTCTCCGGACTGGGAGAGAGAGGGGGGAGAGAGGGGGGAGGGTCGAGGACATAGACATTCCCCCCCCTTACAACTCTCCAGTGTGGTCAAGGCGATCCCCTGGCTGGGTCCCGCTGGCCCCTGTCTCTCCTCCGGCTCCACCCTATGTTACGATTTCCTGGCCGACTGTTGGCAGCAGGACCCGCCTTATATGGGTTGCTGCCGGCTGGGCGTAGCCGCAACCCTGCCCCACCTTGGAAGTTTCCAGAGTGGGGGGGGGGCTGATGTTCTGCTGACTTTCATTTTCTACAGTTTACCGTTCTTGTTTCTAACGTTTCCTGTTGTTAGGGCATTAATAGGTGT
This sequence comes from Lissotriton helveticus, assembly GCF_964261635.1. Lineage (NCBI taxonomy): Eukaryota > Metazoa > Chordata > Amphibia > Caudata > Salamandridae > Lissotriton > Lissotriton helveticus. The sequence continues at coordinate 1,638,444,727 of NC_136068.1, read as the reverse complement.
TATTATTACGTATTGTTATTGTTTCTTGCTCGTTATGTTAAATAAAAGTTCATGTTCATCAGTGGCCTACTGATTTCGTTTTCCCATTCCTTTCTTTCCAGGTTCTTTCATGCTAAAGCTTCTGATAACAGAAGTTAAGTAACACGGAAACACAGGCAGAGGGATGACGTAGATTCATGCATCACGTACACACAAACTCAGACGGGGAGACAGTACAAGTATTATATACAAAGACCCAAGACAAACATAAAACAGTTATTGGCCATAATTATCTTTTTCTGTATGCTGCGCACACTTATTGTTCTGAGTTCTTTTTACCTGTTTCTTATCTTTTTATTCGTTGGCTGCCTTTTTCTGGTGGCTTTGATTGTATGCACTTACGCCTTTGGCAACTGGTCATGAACTAACCTAGTCGGGCTAATGTTCACAGAGGTTTTTTTTTTTCGAGTCACTTTAGCAGGTACGTTTCCAGGCTGAGACAAACCGTTGGTGTCAATTGGAGAGCAATGGGGCAGCTTTTAGTTATATGCCTATAAGGATGCGGAAAAGGAGGTAGGAGGTTTTCAAATATTGGCAATATCCCTAGTCCTCTCGGCGGAGGATACTTGTGTAACCCTTACCTCGAAATACCCTTAACTTTTCCCTACTTGGCTAAACGTAAGAATGCTTGATCACGTGTGTACATTATTCTTTTTGCTTTATTCGGGGTTTGTCGTGGTTAATTTAGAGCTAGACTGGGTTTCCCATCTTAGCGTTGTTTGATCTATGAGGACTCGAACATGTCGCTGAAATCGGCCTGGCGAAATCTGTGCCATCGGGCATAATCGAACGTGGTGGTTCTATCTGGCCTGTCCATGTCGGTCTGATTCATCTTTGTCTCGCGCCTTTTCCCTTTCTGCCGGCCTGTTATTCCTGTCGGCCCTTTGCTCCTACTCTCGTTCAGTAGAGTCGGACATTGGGCTTTCCAGTGCCCGGCATATTTACAAAAAGACATTGGTTTTGCCCTAAGTCTGGTCGCCCTGTGCGCAGTGTCGGGGGATTACTTTCGGGTCGTTGTGTCCTGGGGTTGTCCTGTCGATATATTCCTTTACCTACTCTGTCCTCGTCTCTTTTCTTTCGTTGCATTGCTTCTTTGCGCCACATACCGAGACTGTCGAGCATAATAGGCGTTGTCTTGTTATTACGAAGGGCTATTTCTAACGTTTCTATTTTATCAAGATCGAAGGATCCTATCAGTGGCCACTGTTTCTCTTGATTTTCTTTGGTATACCTGTGCCACAGTTTACTATAGGCTATGGTAACTAATCCATAGTTTATGAACATGTCTTTATTAGGGGTGCCTTCCAGCGGAGCTAGATGATCCACCTCTAATAAACGGTCCGGGCTGAACCAATTATCGACCAGTGGGGAGAAGACAGACATGACGGCTCGCGAAGAGGACAAAAAGTCAGCACTGCCTATCTTATCACTGCGTGCAAAGACTAGACAGAATATTTCTATTCTACGTTGTTTGCAGGCAGTGAATACCTCATGAACCAATATCAAAACAATAAATAAACGACCAGTGGGGAGAATAAGTAGATCCGCAAAGGTCTGCGTCCTCTACCCTTTCACTATCTGCAAAGGGGAACCTGTTCTTTCCTGTTTGTAGACAGAGAATCTCCAGAAAACAATCCGCGAACAGTAGCTCGGGGTCAAAAAAACAGTTAATCAGTGTGGGAGAGGGAATCTCCCGAAAACAATTCGTGAATAAATAATCAATCAGTGGGGGAGGAAGATAGGCACGCTGGCTGCGTTACTTATCCTTCACTGTTTGCAAAGAGAAAGAGCCTACTGTTTCTCCGTTTGCAGACAGTGAATCTCCAAATAGGTCAACAAAGAGTAATACTAGTATTTTCTGAACAATTAAACAATTATTTCGCAATTCGTCGTGTCTACACGACCTTACCCGGACCGTATGGACAGTTTCTTATCTTCCGAATCCAGCGCCCGATCGTCCTCCTTTTCTCGTATTCCTCGCGGCACTCCTGATGGTTCCCAGTCAGGACCGTAGATCACTCGAGAGAGGTCTGTTCGGAGCCAGTGAAGTTCGGATGATCGGCTGCCAGACGAGGGTCTATTGGGCAAGAGCTCTCCCGATCGTTGCAGTCGTTCACTCTGTCGTCAGGACCTCTCCCACTGGATCCACGAGTCACTGATGGGCCCCACGCTTGGGACGCCAATTGTTAAAACTAAGGTCAATGGACAATCAATGTTTGCCCGGCGGTATCGCCTCTTTAACCCACAAAATATTAATCAATGAAGAGGCAGGCGCTGGAGACTGGAAGGCAGGAAACAAGGTTTATTCTCTCCGGAGGAGAACACATCAGTTCAGACAGCCAGTATCGTCACGAGGTGCTCTGCCCGCATCTCTGAGGCCTGGCCTCTTATACACAGTTAAATGAATTTTATTGCAGGTAACACAGTCTTGTAATTTTGAAGTATGAAAGGACATCCTCTGAATCTCCCCTACAGGCCCGTTCCCACACACATTTACAGTTGAAGTCCCCACCCCGGTCACAACAGGTGATGATTATCGCGCAGCTGGACATTCCGCCGATTCACGGAATGTGGGGGTTTGATCGGATCTCATAGGGTGGGGGCTTTGATCAACTTGGGGGTCCTTTGATGAGGGAAGCTTTCTACTGTACAGGGAGGGGTAATAAACAGTATCGGCAGAGCTAGGTGTCGGCCTGGGAAAGAGGAAGACAAACGGGCACACAGGAAAGGGGTTTGTATCAAAGGGCCTGGGACCATGAAAGGAATGAGGGGAGGGGTCGCGTTGGGAACAGGATGGGGTTCTGAGGCAGAGCTGCGCTGGAGAGGGGTTTATGGCCCGAGGCATGTGCGGGCGGGGGGTTTGCCAGCGTGCGGGCTTTGCGAGGGCGAAGGGCTATGCTGGGGGCCAGTTGCGTGCAGAGGGTGGTTCTGATCGAGGCACCTAAAATGGCGGGTGCACACGACAAAAAGTGTGGCATCCGGGGAAAAGGCAAGATGGCGCAGATAATGTTTACCAAACCGTACTAATTTTCCACACCATGTCTCTTGCAAAGCATTAATATCATGTTGCTTTAAAAAATTGAGCCAATTATCATCTTCTCTTTTAGAACGAAGCCCTGCGATATTCCAGCTCAATAATTTTACCTTAACCTCCCCCCCCTTGACAGGTGGTTCTTTATTATCATTTATTTGGGGTCTCCTTTGGGGGCCGACCAGTCAGTCTATTTCTCCCAGCTGGGACAGGGGGGAGAAACGGTTCTGAAGAGCCAGGGCCTTTGGATTCTTATGGCTAGAGTCGCTAGATGACTTTGGACATAGGCCTGTTTTTATGGTGGCCCAACTATATGTTTGCGTTCTACCAGGGTAGGGGGGTGAGATGTGCATTGGAAGCTTCGGGTTAGCTGTATTCCTGGCCTGGAAGGGCCTTCCTTTCGAAGTACCTAATCCAGTGTCTGGGTAGAAAAAGCCCAATGGTAGTGCTCGAATCCCTTGGTCCTGGGGATCTAATTGTGAAGCATCCCAGAATAAGCGAAGTGCCTCATTTGGTTTAGCAAAGTTAACTATAAGACAATCTCCTTTTATGTTTTTTTTCGTTTGGCCCAACCATCTCACCCGTCTCCCAGTTAGTATACTACGCGATATATTTTTTTCCCCTGAGCAGTTATCATTGCACCAACTCTTAATGTTTTCCAGAAGGGACTCAGGTGATTCCCTCTCACCATCAGCGAGAGGAGGAATGTTAACCATAATGGCAACATAAGGGGTAACCTCCGGGGGCAGGTTAATGGTCGGGTGGGTATTCAAGGGTTTACTTGTAATGGGGATTTTTCTCGCATCTAATTCCCTAGGCAATAAGGGTCTACCCCGTAACTTAGATTCCTTGTTGGCTTGAGTAAGATGAGGTAATGGAGTATTACCAGGGGGCTCAGCAAGAGCCACAGTGATCGGGGGAACTAGACTCTCAACTCGGTCACTGGACTCATTGGAAGATAGAACCCCCAAAGGAATCGGATTGACACCCTGGGCTACAGTGAGTAAAGGGTCTTTAGCTAACATAAATGCATTTAGACGTTCACATTTTTTCAGAATCCCCGCAACACAGTCTTTTAAAGTCTCAATAATGTCACTGGCAATAGTTGTCAGTACAGATTCCATTCTTTCAGTAAGTATAGTTTCAACCATGTCCTTGATTGATGATTCGAGAGGGCTCAAAATAGCCGATTTTTCAGCCACCAGATCCTTTTTCTTCCCCTTTCTATGATGGCTTTTGCACTGAATCCTAACTGGATTTGTAGCCTTTTCTGATGGGCTGGTTCTATGTTCGATAACACGATCCCCAGGGAGGAGGAGTGGCGAGGAGATTTCATCAGAGGTAACAGTGGAGCTTGGGCAGTCAATTACAATCTTTGGCTCCAGTGGTACCTGAGGTTTTAAAAAGTTACCCCCCTCCTCTATGTGGGGATTATTGGGTTCCAGTCCCAGTTCACGTTCAATGTTCGCTATTTCAGTGTTCAAAGCCCCTACTGCTGTAGTCAGATAGGAGATGATACTAGATGCATGACGGGGTATTTTAGCCTTTATTCCCCCTTCATTAGTTGGTGAAGGCAATTTACGCTTACCCATGTTGGCAGGTTGGCAATGTTAGGGGAATGGACCGTCCCGTCCCTTTTCGTCCCCGGACGGCCACAGACGGCCCGCCCTCATCCCCAGGCTCCGCCCGCGCGCGTCCGCGACGCGGAGGAAGCAAGCGATCTTTGAGCGCCTCCGGGCACGCTCCTCCAGGAAGTGGGCGGTTCAAGCCGCTATGCCCGCTGGGAGCTGTAGTCTTCCCCCGCTGCGGCCGTGCGATGTTGCGAGCAACGGCGTCGGGGAAGAACAAACAGCGTCAGGGCCCCAGCGGTGATGTTGCCAGCAGTGTTTTCCGGTGAGTCCAGGCCCCCTGGCCGTGTGCACGATGTCCCCGCTCCACCGAGGGAGCAAGCGATCTTTGAGAGCCTCCGGGCGCGCTCCTCCAGGAAGTGGGCGGTTCAAGCCGCTATGCCCGCTGGGAGCTGTAGTCTTCCCCCGCTGCGGCCGTGCGATGTTGCGAGCAACGGCGGCGGGGAAGAACAAACAGCGTCAGGGCCCCAGCGGTGATGTTGCCAGCAATGTTTTCAGGTGAGTCCAGGCCCCCTGGCCGTGTGCACGATGTCCCCATTCATTATAGGTGACATTCAGGGTAAGCACTACTAGTAGTCCATGTTCCACGAGTCCCACTCAGACGCCAATTAAAGTCAAAAGTGTTCCAGCTCAAAAGCGCTAAATGTCAGACACGCTTCACTGGGGCCCCCATGGCCTGTTAATCAGTCTTACCCATACTATAAGGACCTGTATGACCGGAGTCTCCGAGTGAGCCTCCTCTGTGGGTGCTGAAGCTGCAGCGGCTGCCTCCAGTGAGTACCACACAGGCAGTGCTGCAAGGGCAATGGTCGGGTGTCCTTGAATGCCTCACACTTGGTCCTGCGGGGCAGCCACTGGGTCTTCCTCTTTGGTCAATCTCTTAAAGTATGGTGGGGTAAGACGTTATTACCTCTGGCTGGAAATGAGGAAGAGATCGTGATGATTTTATTAAGGCACTGGACTGATTAAAACAACATTTCACAGATGAGCCTAACTTTGGGCCTGATCACGAGTAGAAAGATTATAATTTCACCTGATAAGAACTTGGTACTGAGGTGTACAGAGTTTATGGGATGCAATAATCATGGCCTGTTCCAGCTTTTTGGAGAGTACCATGTGGTTTGACGCTTACTGCATCAAAATCTACATGTCTAGGTAAATACTTGGACTTTTTCCCTAATTACATTCCAGCAAGTTTAACCTGCCGAAATTTTACAAATGGTGCAGTCTTTATTTCACTTAAAAAATACAGGATGTGAAATATTGCACCACTTGTAATTGTTATCCCTTTGCAAACAGGGGTGTGCGCAGGAGTTGGATTTTATGGGTCACTTGTAGTTAAGCTCATAGGAATGGAGAGGCACAACTTCTACTGTAGACATCAATTCGTTAATGAGCCTCAACGAAAGAGTCTCCCTCCACGTACCCAGAAGAAACCCTTGCTCTGCCGACTTAGGGCCTTATTACGAGTACAGCGGTTCATAGGATCGTTGTACTCGTGGTGGCAGTACGACCACTGCCACACTGCGTGCCCGCCCTCATTATTGCGAGTGTGGCGGTCGCACATAGCGGTTAGGAGCAGGATTATGCTAGCTGTGCCACTGTCGCAGTGCCGAGCATTTTCTGAGTTGCCTGTCCAAGACCCTTTTCAGGGCGGTGAGCCCACCATGGAAAGAGTGGCAGAGAGGCAACTGAAGAGTCCAAACAAGCTTGTGGGCCTGGGAGTGCATGAAGGGTGGCACATGTTGTGCCTCCTTGAACTGCACCCCTGTTCTTGCACATTTTGACATCCATGCCACACTGTGTAGGAACGTGCTGCAGGTCCTGTCACTGTGGGGGCTGCATGTTTGGTCTCCTATAAGTCTACCAGACCACCACCATGAGACCGACGCAGGAACGCCCTGGCAGCATGCATTAGAATCGTAATCCGGTAGCGGGCGCACCACTGCTTTGACATTCCTTCTGTGGGCAGCATGGTGGGCGTGCCACAGCAGGACTGACAAACTCATAATAAGGCCCTTACTAAGGCTCAAGAAAGGTGCAGATTTGTTCTGGTCTCATAGAACACTACTTCACGGTTCTGATTGGTATTATTGGATGTTGCTTCGTGTGTGTATCCACATCACAGAAGTAGTAAAAGTCCACTATGTATATCCTGCATAGACCATCCATGCAATGTGAATGTCATGCAGTAAATCATTACCTAATACATATATTAATGCTGTACCTATTTTATTAAATCTGTTGAGTTTTCATTACAGCCTCCATTTATATTTTCTTAACCCGGGATCTGGAGTAATCCACATGAACAGTGATGTTTAATAAAATGACCACAGTACCCCACCAACACACCATACTTTATTTCATCGAGAAGATCTGCTGTATTTTTTTCTGTAAAAATCATCCTCTGAGTCTTTTCCTACTTATTTTGTGCTGTTATTTTATAATGAATCTTAGGTCATTTGTGTAACAAATGTTCTTTTAAAAACATCCCCAGTTTACCAGTTAGAGGGTTGCTTTTGCACCCCAGAGAATGCAGTTGTTATAATCTACTGTCGACCCCTTCATTGCTTTGCTGCATTAGATTTGACGACAAAGACACAATACAGTTTTGGGTGGAGAACTCACCTTTCCACCCACCAGGGGGCGAAGTGTCCAGAGTGAAGGTGAGATGGATGAGTTGGAGGCTGGGCAGGGGCTCCCGGGATTTTATTTCTTGCTTCTTGCTTTTGCACTCTATATTTCAAATGTTTTTGACATGCACTAAAGCTAAAATACTTTCCCTAGCCTTTCCGCATAATTATTTCTTACACATCCATTCTAGCCAGACCTCTTGGCTTTATCAATGCCTGTTAGATTATCTTCGGGCTGAGCTCCTAGGTTCCTTCAGACTGATGCAACTGCACTTCTCTTTTTCACCTTGATTGATGGCTTTATGTAAATGAATTGGCAGTTGTTTATTTTACTTATTATAAATGGTAATATAGCGCTTGTTGATCAAAACATGCAGCTCGTTGACGCATTTATAGTAAACTGTTCTAAGCGCTATTCGGGCATTTAAGCTATCTCGTCGTGCTTAAATCTTACGTTTCTCTGCGGATTTACGAGGTGGGATGGTTTCTGAAGGAAGCGTCAAGGCCTCGGTGGCCTGTTGCACAACAAGATGTGATCAAATGTGACAAGACAGAGCTATTGTCTGCGGCCGGCTGTGCAGGCACTGAGTGTGTGACAGCCGTGTCAGTCCCTGCCCGTGCGGCACAGAAGGCAGTGTTCCCGTGACAAAGGCTCGGATTGTGGGCATGGATGAGTCATACACGTAGAGCAGAGAAGCGCGATTCACGGAAAGACAAATGGCCGGGGCGACCTCATCAAAGCACTAAATGATTCCATTTGGCATTCAGGCGCTTGCGTTTCTGTGCCCGCATAACTTTCTGATTTGGTTCAGGAGGGTCCCGCTATCTGACCTCTGCCCCTGCACTGAGCTCTTCGGCCCTCACAGGCAAATCACTACTTTGCATGTCTAAAGGAGAAGGTGGGGCCTGTGGTGTAGACGGGAGACTCGAGTTCTAGCATGGAGGTCTCTTATTAAATACTGTGTGATCTTGGTCAAATGTTCCCATGTTCCTATACTTTATTTCGATTAACTCCAAGTTATTTTTGTATTTTATTTCATCACGCCCAGAAAATATACATATTTTTTAATTAAATGAATAATCGGCAACACTCCACAGGGACATACTAGCAAAATATGAAGAGTTGCCCGGGTATAAAAACATTGCATTTTCTTGAAGTGATGGTGTGCATAAAGTGATCACCAGGCATTGGTAAAGTGAACAGGTTTCACTTTCGTATAACGCATGCACAAGGAGGCACAGAGATCATGCATGCAGACCCGCATTTAGCGCACCCCTGTCATTGTAGGGTGTTTTGGTTTTGTTCATCATGAGGGCCACCTTCAAGATCCTCACCCACGCCTACAAATCCCTCCACTGCATCGGACCCAAAGACCTCAACGAGAGAGTATCCTTCCACGCACCCACTCGCCCTGGCAGAGGTCCCCCTCATCCGCAGAAACAGAACCGGCAGGAGAGCTTTTTCCTACATCGCGGCCAAAACCTGGAAGGAGCTCCCTGTGAACATCAGACGCTCCCCGACCCTGCACAGGTTCAGGAAGGACCTCAAGACCTGGCTCTTCAACTGATCCGGAGCCACCGCCCCCTCCCCCCTCCCCCCCCAGTGCCTTGAGACCCCCATGGGTGAGTAGCGCGGTTTACAAACCCCTGATTGATTGACTGATTGATGTGACGTCTGTTTTGGAATAAAATAGTTCGCCCCGTGGGGTCCGGTCACAGTGCAGGAGGTGTCCGTGTTTTGTTTCTGCGCCCGGCAGGCCTGACGCCACACCGCACCTCTACCGACACACTTTATCAAGTGAACCTGGCATGCGTGCTTGCAGTCCTACATACCAGTAATAGACTCTGGTTGATATGCAACAGGATGGTTGAAGTGCAGCGGAGGAGCACACAGTGACGTGCACCGGATGGGCACTAGTGATGCACCTGCATGGAGAGCTTGGTACCGCGCATCTCCAGAGCTCTTGGGGGTAGATTTTCAAAGGTCGCGTAGAATTTGCGCTGCGCCAGAAAACCTTAGCGCTGCAATGCATGCGTGAAAGTAAATAGCACTGCATCATATTTATAACGCGAGGCGTCGCAAACTAGCACAAATAGTCTTGCATCGCAGCGCAAAAAGCATGTGCATCATGCACGCCCTTAAATAAAATCGCTAAACACTGCAGAAGGATGCAACGTATTTTGGTGGAAGTCCAAACACAAGAAATTGCAGAGAACTTTGCTCCACAACCCATTCCTGTAATGCAGCAGTCAGAAGAGGATCCAGCAACCAGTATCTCCACGTGGATGAGTGATATTCTCTGCTTGTAGATTCTTTCCTTCCTCTGGGGCTTATTTACAAGCCCCTTGCGCCGCTGGTGCATCACTTTTTCCCATGTTGAAAGTGACGCACCAGCGGCGCAAGGGGCTTGTAAATAAGCCCCTCTGTGTTTTCTTTTAGTCCAAGGCAGCTATCCGCTGATGGTGAAGGACAATAACAATCTCCATGGTTTCCACAGCCAGTAGATATTTGTTGTTCCTCTGCTGGTAGATCTCCCAATAAATGGCTCCAGCTCTTTTTGCACCTGTTTTGTATCCGCGCAATTTTTTCCGTGCTAATGTTTTTTGCGCTGCTTTACGTCACTTTGCGTGACTCTTGTAAATACCTGTGCCTATAGAGTTTTGGAGCTTTTTGCAGGGGTAGCGCTCTGACACACCCACTCTGCATACATTAAATTGACTATGACGCAGAGTGACGCAATACAGTTTTTGTGTCACACTAACTTCAAAAAATGGCGCAAATACTGCGAGCGCCAGCGCAAACTATTTGAAAATCTGCCCCTTGGTGTTGTGCATGAGATGAGGACCGTGTATTGTGTTTGAGGGGAGGACTCAGTGCAGAGTACCAGTTAGGGTGACCAACCGTCCGTAAATTTCTCGGACAGTCCGTAATTTCGGCCGTCTGTCCGTTGTCCGTGAAGGATTCTTTAACGGACGCCATTTGTCCGTCATTTTAGCCGGGCACCGGTTGTCCCACCCTAAAGCCGGCACAGCTTGCCCCCACCTCCCTTCTTGACTCCCATGCTGCATCAAAGCTCCTCAGATACCCGGCAGCATTGGAGAGGCACAGCGGGATGGCGACCCTCACACCTCCAGCCCTCGATGAGCTGTTAAGAGGTGCTTGAAGGTGACTGAGATGGAGGGGCTGCAGGTTCAGGAGCAGGGGCATCTATTCACATGCAAACTGCCCTGAATGCATCATGTCTCTGCAGTTTAGAGGGGGGCTCACACATTCCATTTCTACCCAGGGCCCCAGACATCCTAGACTCGGCCAGATTACACCCTTGATTACACTGAGGCAGCACGTGCTTCTCTTCACCGAGCTTAATTACTGTCACTAAATTGTAAGCAAACCTCGGTTCTTCAAACATGCAGTCTGTAATGTAATACAATAAAGAAATGGCACAATCGCACCCACACTGATTAACAAAGTATGGAGGACAATCAGTTAAACCATTTCTCTTAGAGTATCTCCTGTAAGTACTGTACATCACAGTGGCGGGTGGCATTTTGGACAGAGAGCCTGTCTTCTCGTTGTCTTGTGCAGGAGGGGGCGAGGAGCCCAAGATGATACTAGAATACTGCATGCCCACCCCTGTGTCTACCCTGGTGGATCCTGTTCCCTCTCCTGTGATGGCTCCTGCCCTCCCCTCAGTGATGGCTCCTGTCCCCCCCCCCGCCTGTGATGGCTCCTGTCCCCCCATGTTGTGGCTCCAGTCCACCCTCGCCTGTGATGGCTCTTGTCCCCCCATGTTGTGGCTCCAGTACACCCCCGCCTGTGGTGGATCCTGTCCCCCTCCCCCACCCCTGCCTGTGATGGCTCTTGTCCCCCCCCTGTGGTGGATCCTGTCTCCGCCCTGGGTGGCTTCTGTCCCAGTCCTGGAACGGCCCCTGCAGCGAGGGTGGAGTTCTTGATGGGCCTCTTCTCAAAAGGGCTCAGCTCAAAATTAATATGGAAAGGTGGGCGAGTGAGTAAGTGAAGGGATGGGTGGATGGCTGGATGAATTAGTGAAAGGGTGAATGGATGAATGAAAGATTGAATAAATGGATAATGAGAGAGGATGGATGGATTGATGAGTGAGGGGAAGGATGGAGATAAAATGTAAATAGCTGGATGTATGGGTGGAAGGGTAGCTGGATGATGGATGAGGGGAAGGATGATGGATGAGGAGAAGGATGGATGGATAGATGGATGGATGGAGGGGAAGGATGGATGAATGAGGGGAAGGATGGATGGATGGAGGGGAAGGATGGATGGATGAGGGGAAGGATGGATGGTGGATGAAAGGAAGGATGGATGAGGGGAAGGAAGGGAGGGTAAGGATGGATGGAGGGGAAGGATGGATGATGGATGAAAGGAAGGATGGATGAGTGGAAGGAAGGAAGGATGGATGAGGGGAAGGATGGATGAGGGGATGGATGGATGAGGGGATGGAAGGATGAATGGATGAGGGGAAGGATGAATGGATGAGGGGAAGGATGGATGGATGAGGGGAAGGATGGATGGATGAGGGGATGGATGGAGGGGAAGGATGGATGGAGGGGAAGGATGGATGGATGGAGGGGAAGGATGGATGGATGAGGGATGAAAGGAAGGATGATGAGGGGAAGGAAGGATGGATGAGGGGAAGGATGGATGAGGGGATGGATGGATGAGGGGATGGATGGATGAGGGGATGGATGGATGGATGGATGAGGGGAAGGATGGATGGATGAGGGGATGGATGGAGGGTAAGGATGGATGGATGGGTGGGTGAAAGGATGGATGGATGATGAGGGGAAGGATGGATGATGAGGGGAAGGATGGATGGATGGATGATGAGGGGAAGGATGGATGGATGGATGATGAGGGGAAGAATGGATGGATGGATGATGAGGGGGTGGGTGAAAGGATGGATGATATGGGGAAGGGTGGATGGATGGATGATGAGGGGGTGGGTGAAAGGATGGATGGATGGATGGATGATGAGGGAATGGATGGATGTTACATTTTTCAAACGCAGCCGTGCTCCCAAACGTCCTGTCAAACATACTTCCCCCCCACAGAAGAAGTGGAACCATAATCCCTCTTACCCTAAAAATCTTCTATAGCGAGCATCAAAACGCGATCCATCCAAATATTCCAAGATCAGGGTGGACTACAAGAAGTAATATATGGGGTCGGGGTCCTGGATCTATACATAATGACCATGGTATTGGCCCAGTAAACAGATTTGGTACAGGGCCAGGTGATCATCAGAATGCGTTATTCTCTAAGACCCCTAGATCAAACTGGAATACAATGAATAGGTGGGGGGTGGGTGTCCCAGTAAATGATCATGGGAGCAGTGGAAATGGGTTCGAAGCCTGGCTGGGCGATGAGCAGTTTCTGATGCGTCCCAATACCCTACTACACAGGTGGAATGTAGCCACAAATGGATGGGGAATGGGGGCCACACCCTATGATTGGGGGTTTGGCACAGTGAATAGGTATGGGGTTTTGGCAAACTTAAATGATTGCGATTGACATTTGGGGGGTCCAAATATGTCAAAAAATGGATCAAGGGTCTCATGTTTAATAAGCAACCCCAAAGATAGGGGTAGAGGATTCATAAATGGTACAAATATGCATGAGACAACAAGTCTGGAAGGCCGCAAAGCGCTAGTTGCTCTAGAAAGGGAAATTGCTCCTGACCAAATTTTGGTCGAGATTGTTGGTGGCTCCCTTAATGAGAATGTTAATGATAATGATATTTCTCATGTCCAGTTAAATGCAGTAGAGATAGTGGGTAACTTATCGGCTAATGGAACCCCCCATCTACGAGTAGAAGATGGGGTCCCCTTGACCGATTTTGTGGCGAAGAGAACTACAGAAACCTGCAAAATACTAAGCTGGAATGTAGCGGGACTTAACTCCAAACGCAATGATACGGAGTGGTCAAGCTTTATTGTAAGACATAATATTATTGCCCTCCAGGAAACTTGGGATACAACTGCTAACTTTTGGTGGGATGGGTTCACTAGCTTCGCCAAGGCGGCTATTCCTAGCCGCATTGGCAGAGCTAAGGGAGGTCTGTTAATGTTATTCTCCTTAGAACTGAAGGGCTCCCTAAAACGGATTAGTACTGATTCGCACAACATCCTCATCGTAGAGAGAGAGATTAACCCCACTAGAAGGTCCTTATACATTAATTTTTATAACTCAGGGAACAGGGACAATAGTGGCAGCAATATCGCCACTTTAGACGCTATATTAAGGTCAGGTAGTCAGAACACCCAGCTTGATACAGAGTATATTTTATTAGGTGATTTTAACATTCATCCCTGCATGTTAGCATGCAGTTTAAGTAATAAGGAATGGGGTGAAGGTCCAGAGGGACCGCACTTTGAACATACCACAGAAGGAGAGGAGCTAGAAGATCTTCTGGCAAACTTCAACTTGTACGAACCAGAGGGTGGCCCAAGAATAGCTACTTTCATTGGCACCAATCCCGCAACCATAATTGATTATATCTTTATTACACAATGTATCCTAAACCGCGTGATTTCCTACCGCACTGTGCCATCTTAACATAGTGACCACAACCCTGTCGTACTTGAAGTGGCTTGGGGAGATTACATGGGGCCAAATCCGGGGAAAGTGAGGTCGGACCACACATTGCGTACCTCTGACCAGGGTAGGAGAGTTAAGTGGGCCAAGGTGGTCCCAGAAAATTTCTACGCTGAGGTTTTCCCGAAAATCAAGGAACAGGTTGAGGTGTGTCAGAATCCTTGTGCTTCGGGTCGTGAAACTATAGGGGCCTTTGAGTTGATTTGTGGGCAGGTGTCGCAGGATCTCCTGGCTAAGCCAAAGAAAGGAGCACCGAATAAGAAGCGCTGGTTCGACACCGCATGTTCTAATGCACACAGGTCTCTGATGGTAGCTCTGAAAAAAATACCTAGGGTAAGGGGCGATATTGCTAGACTGAGGAAAATCTATAAGTCAGCTATAAAAACTAGACAAGGAAGTATCAAACAGGAAGCTTGGGAAAATCTTCTTTCCGTGGCTGTCCTAAAGGACAGTCGGAAATTCTGGGATATAATTAAACAACCATTCTTTTCCGACCAAAATAACGAGGCCATGGACTGTGTCATCCCAGATGACAAGTGGTTGACTCATTTCAAAAATGTATATGGGGATAATGATCAGGCAACCCAAGATGTGTCGTTGGCCACTTTAGACGCCACTCCAATACATTTTCATAGCACAGAAGTGGAGAAAGCTATTTTGGCCACAACCAAGCACAAGGCCCCGGGCCCCGATGGGGTGCCAGCCGATTTTTTCATACATTCCCCAAAGCTGTGGGCAGAGGTATTGGCCAACGTTTTTACTGCCGTTAATAGCAACCCTACACCATCCTCCTGGGACATTTCCACCATAGTCCCCATTTTTAAAAAGGGCCAGCGGGATGATCCCGGGTGCTATAGGCCCATATCCCTCTTGGACTCGTCGGTGAAGATCTTAAGCAGAGTCCTTTTGTCTAGGTTGAGGGATAATGTTGAGAGTTGTGGAGGGTTGTCTGAGATCCAGTATGGGTTCAGAGAAAGGAAAGGTACAATCGAACAATGTTCCAATCTACATTTGCTCATATCAAAGTACACGGTGGCCAAGGAGGGGTCCCTGTTTCTAGCATTCATGGACCTCTCCTCGGCCTTCGATCTGGTGAACAGAGCTAAGTTATGGATGACCTTGCTGAAGATGGGGATCGATGAGGCATTGGTGAGATTCATGGCTTTCCTACATCAGGAGCTTTTTGCGGCCGTACGGGTCACAAATGAGGGTAGGTGCACGTCCCTTTTCAAATCCTTGAAGGGGGTAAGGCAGGGCTGCATATTGGCCCCCCTGCTCTTCACCATCTATATTAACGGTTTGGGTGCACATTTGGAGGAGATGGAAGTCGACGTTCCGCGTGCAGGAGCAGTTAAGATCCCAGCGCTCCTGTACGCGGACGACGCCGTGCTAATTGCGCGCACGGGTGTCGGCCTTCAACGCCTCTTAAATGCCTTTGGCACATTCATGGAACAGCTTGATTTAAAAATAAATGCTAGCAAGTCGCATACCATGGCGGTGGGCCGAGAAAGCAGCAAGAGGAGAATAAAAACCTTCACGTGTAGAGGGGATATGGTTTCTAGAGTTTCCACTTTTCCCTACTTGGGGGTCCTTTTTGACCAGAGAGGAACCTGGGGTCCTCAAGTGAGGGCGAAGAGGTTGGCTGTCACTAGATCATCGTCTGCCCTCATGGGCTTTGCGGGTAGGTTGGGTGCCAGGCCCATGAAAGCGTTGTTAAAAATTTACAAGAGTAAACCTGTTGCTCTTGCGTCATATGGTTCACCACTCTGGGGCTACGTAAACGTGGAACCTATCCAGAGAGCGGAGAACAGATTCATACGGACACTCCTCTCTGTGCCGCAGTCAACACCAACTTACTCTATACACATGGAGGTGGGCTTAGATTTCCTTACTGATGGGTTGAATATGGCTCCCCTGATCTTTTGGTTAAAGACGTGGCTCAATGAAGACCTTCCACTGAACCATAAGATCTTGTCCGACGTTCTGTCCCTAGACCATTTTAAAAAGATCCCTTGGCTGGCCTATCTGCTGAAGGCATTCTCAGATTTGGGACGCCCAGAGCTCTTCACTTCCCCCCAAGATATCAAGGTCCAAGACATCGATCTTGTTAAAAAGCACTTTATGGGGAGGGCAAGAGCATCCCATGAGGAAAGGGAATTGGTGAAACCATCAGTAAGGGGTCATTACCTACTCGTCAACTCATTTTCTTTAGCACCTTATCTTGGTTTTGTTACAATCCCATTCCATAGGTTTCTTTTAACTAAGTTTAGGTTTAATTTGTTACATTTTTATTTAGGCACTTTTAAAACATGGGAAAAACCGGAATTAGCTTTACCCTGCAGCTGCGATAATTTTTCACCCCAAGATACTATGCATTTTGTTATGTTTTGTGGGTTTTATTTAGAGCCAAGAAAAAAATATCTGGTACCAGTTTTGAAGGAGGCTGGCTTCACACAAGTGAGACCGGCCCTGCTCTTTTTACAATCATTGACCAACACACGTATTACCTTTTGTATAGCCAATTTCTTGGTAGCTGCAGCTAGGATGAAAAAACATACCCATTAGATCCATCGTTATTCCGTTTTTCACCTTTATATGCCTAGATCTGTTTTAATGTAAATGGTTTTATTGTCATATTTTAACATGTATGAAATGTTCCTAACTCTTTGTATGAAATGTTTTTTAATTTCTTTGTATGACTTTTAATTGAGTCGAATAAAGATATTTTGACTGACTGGATGGATGATGAGGGGGTGGGTGAAAGGATGGATGATGAGGGGAAGGGTGGATGGATGGATGATGAGGGGGTGGGTGAAAGGATGGATGGATGAATGATGAGGGAATGGATGGATGATGAGGGGGTGGGTGAAAGGATGGATGGATGATGAGGGGAAGGATGGATAGATGATGAGGGGAAGGATGGATGGATGATGAGTGGGTGGGTAGAAGGATGGATGGATGATGAGGGAAAAGGATGGATGGATGATGAGGGGAAAGATGGATGGATGATGAGGGGAAGGACGGACGGATGGATGGATGATGGGTGGGTGAAAGGATGGATGGATGGAGAGTGGGTGGGTGAAAGGATGGATGATGAGTGGGTGGGTGAAAGGATGGATGGATGATGAGTGGGTGGGTGAAAGGATGGATGGATGGATGAGTGGGTGGGTGGATGGTGGGTGGGTGGGTGAAAGGATGGACCAGTGGATTGGATGGTGGGTGGGTGAAAGGATGGATGAGTGGGTGGGTGGATGGTGGGTGGGTGGATGGTTGGGTGGATGATGGGTGGGTAGGTGGATGAGTGAAATGATGGATGGATTGATGGATTGATAAGTGCAAGGGTGAATGACTGGACATATGAGTGAAAGGGTGGATGTAAGGATGGATGAGTGAGTGAAAGGGAGGGTAGATGGACAAAAGGATGAATAGATGTGTGAAGGAGTGAAATGATAGCTGGATGAATGATAGGGTCAATGGATGGATTCATGAGTGGATGAGTAGATGGATGGATGGGTGGATGGATGGAAGGAAGGATGGCTAAGTGAAAGGGTCAATGGAGAGAGAAAGGGAGGATGTATGGATGACTAAAAGAGTGGATGGGTGGAAGGATTAGTAAGTGAAAGGATGGCTGGATTGGTGAAAGGGTAAATGGCTGAATAGATGAGTGAATGGATGGATGGGATGAAGAGTGGATGGATAAGTGTACAGATGGATAGGGTGAAAGGGTGGATGGATGGATGGATAAGGGAGGATGAGTAAAAGGATGGATGAGGGGATGGATGAAGGGATGGATGAGTGAAATGATAGATGTAAGGATACATGATGGATAGGTTTGCAAATGGTTGAATATGTTTGGAAATGGCTGGGCTTACTTATATACTGTTGCGCGACCTCTGATGTGTCTGTAAAACGTACCTATTGTCCTGAAGTTTTGTCCTGAATTTTGACCTCCTGTCCTGAATTTGTGCCCTGAATTTTGACCCCTTGTCCTGAATTTTTACACTCACCGTCCTGAATTTGCACCAATGCCAGCTGGTCACCCTAAGTACCAGTGCTGTGCGCAGTACAGAGGGTGATGTACAGCAGGTGAGCACACGCTGACGTGCACCAGATGTGCGCTAGTGATGCACCTGCACGGAGCACTTGGTACCGCGCATCTCCAGAGGTCCTGGATTTGCGCATGAGGTGAGGATCGTGTATTGTGTTTGAGGGGAGGACTCCGTGCAGCGTAGCAGTGCTGTGCGCAGTACGCCGGCACGGGGTGATGTGCAGCAAGATGCACAAAGCAACGTAAGCTGGGGCACATCTTGATGCAAAACGTGGGGCTCTTGTCAATTTGTACGGGGTGATATCAAAGGAGCTTTAAGTTGTCCCCTGCCAGACATGAAAAGCTCACCCTCGTCGGTATTTTTCTTTGTATTCTGGGAATTGTAGTTGTAAAAGCAGGACTACAAAGGAAAATGATCGAGACAGATAGCAGCAGGACACCGTTTAAGTATTTGATCGCACAAGTTCAAAAGTGTTGGCAAACGACCTACCAAATGAATACGATGTATATTATTGCCAGGGAGCAGCCTGTGTCCCTTAAAGTAAAGGTTCATCTTTTTTTTATTTTTTGGGAAAACATAAGGGAATAATTTTGCCATTTACCCCAGAGGCTGCCAACCACACTCACAAAGGTCAAGGTGTCCTAAAGAGACACCTTTCCCTATGCGAGTCAGTTACACCGCATTTAAAGTGTTGGTAACTGATGAATGGTTTGCAACAGAAATTTGGTTGCAAACCATTGGTACATTAATTGCGACTCCCAATGAGGTGGGAATGCCTCTTTCACATCCCTTCCAAATTGCAGTTTAGAATGGATCGCAAAGCCCATTTTGCAAGTCGAAAATACCTTTTCTGACTCACAAAATAGGTTTAGTACACAGTACAAAGCCTTTCTGCGGTTGCATAGGATGCGATTTTGCAAATCATAGGATTTGCAACTGCAAAAGACCTTTGTACATCTGGTCCTTGATCATTTTTACACCTCTGGAAGACTGGAACAAGGTTCCGAGGTGAGTCCAGGGAAACGCACTCAATGCATGCAAGGAACACAGGATTTTTCCCTTCTGACCTTCTTCCCGCTGTGAAAATTGTTTCTTTTGCAAAAGAAACAGTTGATGGACGGAATGCTGGACAATGCAAACATTCACCCCCGGTCACAAGGATCTGGGTTAAATCCATCATTCTTTTGCTCACCACACCACCCCAGTTTGGACCCAGCCATATGGAAATCAGTCTTGACCCTGTTCCTTGTGGGAACAGACCAGCCCGAACTGCCAAGCTAGGTCCTCCTTGGACCGGAAACAAGCATCCTCGGACCGGTTTCAGGGCATCTCCCTTCATCAGCCAGGCTAGCTTGAATCCAGTGGTGTAGTGGGCACAGCACCCACGTCTGGGCATACCCTTGGGGAGGACCAGGCTCGACTGGGTCGAAACTAGGGTGGTGTGGTGAGCAAAAGAAGGATAGAATTAACCCAGATCCTTGTGACTGGGGTGAATGTTAGCATTGTCCAGCATTACGCCCAACAATTGTTTCTTTTGCATATGTCGCCCTAAGTGGGAAGGGTGTGCCCAGACGTGGGTCCCATGCTCACTACACCACTGGATTCAAGCTAGCCTGGCTGATGAAGGGTTTCCGGTCCAGGGAGGACCTGGCTTTGCAGTTCAGCCTGGACTGTTCCCATGAGGGACAGGGTCAAGACTGAATTGCATATGGCTGGGTCCAAACTGCGGTGGTGTGGTGAGAAAAAGAATGATTGATTTAACCCTGATCCTTGTGACTGGGGTGAATGTTTGCATTGTCCAGCATTCTGTCCATCAATTGTTTCTTTTGCAACTGAAAATTGTTACAGCGTGTCCGTGTGGTGAAGGGATCCAGCCTCATGGAGCTCTGCCTGGCAGCAGCAACCACTCTTATCTCACGCGAAGACTCTGAATTTCGAAAAAGTGACTACGTACGAAGGTAAAACTCTGCACCTGGACATGCTAGTAAATCTATCCGACCTGTGAGGTGACACCTGCAGTTGCAAAATCGAGGTTTGTCCACTTGTGACCTTGTGTCTGAATTCGAGGCACCATCATCAACCATAGGTTTGGAGCTTGCCCTGCTGGAGATCTTGACTTCCATTTGAGAGACTACCTCAGAAGGTAAAATCTTTGACTGGGATGATTTGCTTTATGTTTTCAACCTCCGTTCCACTGCGACAATCTTGAAATCGCACTTAGGTCTCAGTCAAGGAAGACTTTTGTCTGGTACTTTATACTTGATGCTTTTATTTTTACTCTGCAGTCTTTGCCTTAAAATGTAAAATAATTGGGGAAGATTTACAAGCCCCTTGCGCTGCCAGTATGTCACTTTTTGTGACACACAGGCAGCACATTTCCCTGCCCCATGTGTACAAGGACAGGAAAAGCCACCCTACATGGCTTTTCCTGTCCTTGTAAATATGGCCCCTATACACGCAGTACTTTGCGTAAAAGGGGCGTTCCATGGGTGTTGCTCTGGGTGTTCCCACACAACACCCATGGAACCTGACACATTTCCAGATTTATGAGGAATCGTGAATCTGGAAATGCGTGTGAATGCTATGCCTCCCCAGGGGAGGCATAGGCATAGGGAGGCGTAAAGAGGAGAAATGCATTAATTTCTCCTCGTTTTTGTTTCCTGTTTCTATGCGTGCTGCATTCTGCAGCACACATAGAAAGAGAAAATCACCTCTAACGATTGTTTTTGTTCAGGAAGGGTTCCGTTCCAGTACATAAATAATCATTGAAACAATGCTGTTTTCACCTTCCATGTGTGCTAATGCAGCACACATATAAGTTGAAAAACGGCATTTCAGATTGTTTTTGTGCATTTTGCTGCTGTCTTCCGGAACAAAAACAATCTCCATGGTGCAAGGGTGCCTGCGTCAGCATATGGCAGCAGTTTGTGCGCCAGAACAGGGGGAAGCACAGAGATGCGACATATTGCTGTAAATATGTCGCATCGCTGTGCTTTCCAAACTAACGCAGCACGGTGCAGCAAAATGACTTGCTGCACCGTGCTGCGTTTGTTTATTGTAAATCTGCCCCATTGTATCTCCAGTTCCCCTTCTTCCATTTTGATGATCTGGTTGTTCTTTTCTCATTAACATGGTCTTACTTTTTCTAAATAGGTTTTGGAGTTTCAATGTTTTGTTTTCTGACTTTTAAAATTGTGCGTATTGTAGGAAATTCTTTTGAAAATTGCCTTCTGCTTGTGCCACTGCTACCAGGGATCGACACTAATCAGAGTGGATTTAAAAGTTGGTAGGGGTCACCCACTCCCAAAATAATAATTAAACTCTTGACATCTACCATTCATCTTCTGAAAGTGGAGTACAGATCTGGAATCCTGCGCCACTCATAGGCCCAAACCACTGCCTGTATGAACCCCAATGCACATGCATCCCTTGGGGTATAAAAAGCTGCATAAAATATTTCCCTGCTACCGCTTACAAACTACATGGTGGACTTGATCCTTTTGGGACCAATAGACCTAAAAATGGAACAAGGGACACTCCACCACCAACCTGTATTTCCTGTTAAGCGAAGATAAAACATCAGAGCTTTCTGATGGCTCTTTACGTGGCCTTCTGTGCACAGATTGTGTCAGTGGCAAATCTGCATTATTCAAATAATACATTCAAACCAGGCCTCTTAAAGGAGTACCACCCTTGTGGGTACTGGCCAGGGGATTATTGTACAGCCCTTGACCTATAAATGCCATACAGCCTGTGCTTAAGAATCCAAATCTGCCTCCTGCGAATACTTATAATTATTTTGACTGTACCCTTTTTAATATCTATAGAGGACTGAGACATTATTCTTTCAGCTCACTCTATGCCAGCTTTTGTGTAATCATTTACAAATTCACTTCAGTTACAGATGCACTGGTAAATGAGTTAGGCTTGACCTTCTGTTGAGTAATTGAGTCATAGTTTATTAAAACTCAACAGATAGAGTGACTACATGTGCCTTATTAGCAGTTAATCATGCCTGTCATCTGCCACACTTGAAGAGTGACTGGAGAAATGTGTCACATTTACTCCCAGGGTCCTAGAACGTCCTCTCCTCTGAGTTGTGACACCCAGCACCAGGACAAGGCACATTATCCCTTTGAAGCAGAAAATAACAACCTCTGCCTTTTCAGTAGTATATGAGCGTTGGTCCATATTTTCATTAATTATTTTCAGTGTATTAACTTTTACCAACAAGCATTGGCAAAGCCGATAGGTTTTGCTTTTCAATTGTGTTAAGTGATATTTTGGCTTTGTCAATGCTTGTTGCCAATGCTGAACAACATGGGCAAACATAAAAATAAGACAAAGATGCCCTCTGAAGCATGATGACATATGTCTACCTGTGGCGTGATACACTGCTGCAGGTGGTTGATGTGCAATGTACCACTGTGATTGGCTTGCAGACATTTATAGGGTAAGTTGGACTTCTTTTTTGATGTTATCTTGCAATGCACCACTTCAGGTGATTCGTGTTTGCAGATGTATTGTCAGTTATGTACCATTTGGGTGGTCTACATGTCATGCACCACTTCAGGTGGTGTGCATCAGATTGTTTTGTACGAAGCATTTAGAGACTTTGTCTATCCCCCTGCATAAGAGCAAGGAATGTTGTAGGGTGTGAGGTGGTGTAATGTCCATGGAGGGTAATGACAGCTTTCACAAGTTTAGGGTGATTTTATAAGATTGGTCTACTGTGCGTGCATGCTCAGTGTTCAGTTTTCATTAAGCTTTTAGGCATCTCTAATGGGAGGGTGTTCATTAAGGTCTCATCATATTTTGTGTGTTGTGTCTAGGTTGTGTGAAGCAGTGGTTTGTGGGTTTTATTTTTGTTGTTTCTCATTAAGTGTGCTGAAGTGTTATTCCATTCATACTTGCAGTATTCCTTTGTGATATGGAAAGGGATAAGTGTTGTGTCCAGTGATGTGGTCTGTCGACTATGCCTCGTTTATTTACTGGAATCTATGATGTGATGAGTGAGGATGATGAATTAGACCTGCGGGCAGAGGCAGATAGCGACCAATGCTCCTGATGCGGCATCCGATGTATATGCCTGTATGTCACAAATAAGTGCAGTTACTATACTGAAGATATCTAGCGAAGAGTGGATCCATTACTTGAGTGGACCTTAATCAGATTATACCACCCAAATCCGGATATTACTTTATGTGGCCCATAGTTTGTTAGTAGCTGGAGGTGGCTTGATACTTCCTGGGAGCTTTGATGATAATTGACTGTAGACTATTATTAATGCACCTCTCAATAAAATGTCCTGCAAGGGTGTGTATGGTAACATTATGTGAGGCCTCACGCAGTCAGAGAGTACACCAATGCTGCACTTTGTGTATCCAGTGGTTAGGCAAAGAAAGGGAGATTGGTGATGGGTCTGAGATTGTTAAGATCATTTGAGTCGGCTCTGGGTATTTTTAGTATGGGGTGACTTGTCCGAGTTGAAGGGAGTCAGGAACAAGGCCTGATGATAGAGAGGCATTTATCATTTTGGTCCATATTGGGGAGATGATGTGGTTGAGTTTCTGAACAAAGGTTGAGGGGAGGGGGTCTGCAAAGTGGGATGTAGGTTAGAGTTTGGCAATAATTTTGAACATTTCATCATCTGTCAAGAGTTTGAAATCAAACCAATTAGCGTTATTCTTTGGTTAAAGGGGTTCGGTGTTGGTGGAGTCTGTGGGTTAGGTTATGGAGGAAATCTCCAAGGACAAGGAGCGATCAATTTTGACTATTTTGTCAGTGAAGAAGTTAGCTATAGTTTGACATCGTTCAGTGGTGGGTAGTGGTTCTTGTTGGGAGGTAAGCGTGGTTTTATTATACTGAAGAGTTCCTTGGGTCGGTTTTTAGATCGGTCGAGTTGATTGGGAAAGAAAGTGTATTTTTCCTTGAAAATGTGCTTCTAATAGGAGAGTCGGTCATTGAGGGGTTCTGTCTCCATAACCTTTCGGTCTAACTCAGTTGTCTTCTTTCCTTGTTTAAGTCTAGACTGAACCTGGATCTGGATTGGATTTTTCTCGATCTCTTTAGCGTGCGTGGTGCAACCTGGTTACGAGCATCGGTTATCGATGAGTTGTAGTGGGCAGTAAGTTCGTCGACGGTTAGGGGAAGGTTTGTGATTGTAAATTGTCTTTGATCCTGGACTCTAGTTCCAAAGGTGGAACATGTCTAATGTTTCTAGCCCAGTGTAAGGGTTTGCAGGTTGTTGCCGGGATGTATGTACGCCGTAGGTTAAAGATAATTAGATGGTGTTCCGACCAGTCTGTCGGCAAGATGGATTTGGTGGTAGTGTCTCAGGGCGGATTTGAGGGTGCTCCTGCCTGCATTGTCTGGCTCATTTTCCGTTTGTGCTCAGTGGCGTTTTTTCAGACTGAGTTCCTCCATGTACCAACTGGATTGGGTTATGAATCTTGCTGTATTTCAGGGGCGCCAGGGAGTCGGTGCAGGACGTGATCTAATTGTTGAAATCCTTGATGAATAATTGACCAGCTTGTGAAGCGTGAAGAATTGCCCAAAGGCGTCAAGGTGTTGAAAACGGTCCCACGATCAGTGTGGTGGAAGAGTCAACCCTCTAAAAAAGATTAAAGGGCAGTGAGCCAGGTCCTTAAAGATTTACGGAAGGGAAGGTGTGACTCGAGATGGGAGATC
Organism: Lissotriton helveticus; assembly: GCF_964261635.1. NCBI lineage: Eukaryota > Metazoa > Chordata > Amphibia > Caudata > Salamandridae > Lissotriton > Lissotriton helveticus. The sequence goes on along the minus strand of NC_136068.1, from coordinate 1,638,420,029 downwards.
AATATAGGGAGTGTGTTCCAGAGTTTTGATGAAGGCACAGCATAGGCTCTTCCTCCCAAACTTGCCCTCCTAAACCTGGGCCCAACCAGCCAATTTTAATTTGCAGATCGCAGCTGTCTAGCAGGGAAATAGCGTTGGAAGAGGTGTTTTATTCCTTCTGGACCTGAGTTATGAACTGCCCTATGAGCAATATATAGGGCCTTAAACAGAATTCATTTCTCAGATGGAAGCCAATGCTATTTCCGAATGGCAGCAGAAATCGAATGAAATTTGGGAAGATCCAAAATAAGTCTCGCTGTGACATTCTGGACAAGTTGCAGCTTATGAACGGATGCCCTGTTAATGTCCAGGTAAAGAGCATTACAGTGATCCAGTCTGGACAGAATCAGGGCAACAGCTGCTTGTTTTCGCAAAGAGAGAGAGAGAAATGGAAAGACCTTGCTCAGGGTCCTCATAACCCAGAAACAGGATGAGACTGTTCTATTAATCTGGAGATCAAAAGACAGCTTGTTGTCAACAATAACATCTAGATTATTTGCCGAGGCAGCATGGCAACGCCATGGTCCAAGCATTTCTGGCCACTATGAGTGGGTCCATATAGTTTGTTGGCTGCCAAAGACCAGAACCTCTGTTTTGTCCCCATTAAGTCGAAGGTAGTAGTTTACCGTCCAGGAGGCCACAGACTGCATGTAGCTGTTGAAATTGGCTGCGGAAGTCTCTATTGCTGTTGTGATAGACACAATTATTTGTGTATCATCAGCATAGGATAAGGCTTCCAACCCAAAGGATCTAATCACCTTAGCCAGCGGAGAAACATATATATTAAATAGAGTAGGACTCAGAGAGAAGCCCTGCAGAACTCCACAGAAGGTAAGTTTGGGAGTAAAATTGGTCCATCTTTACTTTCTGTGACCTATCTGTCAGGAATGAGGACAGGAGCTCCAAGGCAGAGTCTCACACCCCAATTTCCTGAAGGTGGTCAGTCAGCCTTCTTGGGGAGATGGTATCGAAGGCTGCAGATAAGTCCAGCAGTATCAGCAATGAGGTATGCCTGGCATCTACTTTGATATGTATGTTATTTACTGCAGCTATTAAAGCAATATCAGAGCTGTGGCCACTCCGGAATCTATATTGGGATGAATTGAGCAGGTGCTGTTGCTCCAATTAGGTGCTAAACTGGGCATTTAGATGTTTCTAAAAAATCTTGGTGGGAACAGGCAGCAAGGAAATGGTCCAATGGTTCCAGGTTGGTTTTCTTAAGAAGAGGCTTAACAACTGCTGTTTTCCAGCTAACAGGATAATTTCCAGAGGAGATGACCAAATTGAGAGCTTTTGGGAGGCTGTTGCTGTGTTCAGGTTGGTGTGTGTAGTGAGCAATGTTCCATTCCTAGTCAGTATTGCTGTTCCACTTTAGGCAGGCTGGTCTGGCAGTGGTGCATGTGCGTTGAACTGGGACGTTAGATGCTGCACTTGACAAGGGCATAGTCTGTCCAGGGGACTAGTGTGGAGTCATCTACTCAGATGTTGCTGAGGGTGGTGGAAAAAGGGCCCAGGAGTTGTCTGGTGACATGGTATAGGTCCCATTACTTGTTTAATGAGGCCCTGGCTTCCAAGGTCTTCAATGAGTGATCTTCAGGTGGGTTGATGTGGTCTTCCAGGTGGAATTTCAGGTCTTCAAGTAAGATATAGTTACTAGCATCAAGGGCGGGTGGTGATTCTTCCTCTAGGTTTGTGAAGCCTGTCTTGCATGTCTTGTGGCCGGTGGGTGGGTGGCTTTGGTGATGTCAGGTGCCAATGCAGGCTTCAGCCAGGTTTCCATGTCTGTAGCATGTTTGGTGAGTGAGGGGGTGTTGAGGAGCATGCATGCAAGTGTGGAGTGGTGCATGGGGGCAACACTGTGCCTGAGAGAGTGGGGTATTTGGTGCTTTTGGTGCAGAGGGTGTTGTGGGTGCTGGGTGTGGGAAAGAGCATGAGAACTTGCAGGAAGCACAGGAGAATGCTCTCTGGGTGTTTGGTGGTGTCGCAAGGCAGCAGCTTGTGGAGCAGCGGCCGGGATTTAGGACGCGGAGGGTCACAGCAGGGTAGTGACAGGAGGGTGGAAGACCAGGGTTCCTAGTGCTGGGTGCGGTCCAGGTGTGGATGGATACAGGCTAGCTTGTCCTTGGCATGCCAGCAGTGCGCCCGCTGCACGCATCCACACTGTGGCAGCCATTAAGTAGGTCCTGGGAGGGGAAAGGAGTGATGTCACTTCCTGTGCAGATGGATGAAGGGAAATCTAATGATGTCACTTCCTGTGCAGTTGGCTAATGGAAAATCTAGTGATGTCACTTCCTGTGCAGCTGAATTCCATGGTCTCCATTGTGCTCTGCGTGCTTTCCCTTATGCCAAGAATTACCTTTAATGTCTGAGTGCCATTATTTTGCTACGGGTACCCTTATATCAAGAATTTCCCTTAGGATACAAGTGCCAGCGTTTTTAGGTCTCGTGACCTACAATGCGCGCAAGCGCATTGAGGGATCGAGAATTCAAGTGCTCAAAATCCTCATGAAACCACTAGCTTTTTGCTGGCGTTTTCATGAAGTTCACGTGGCCACAGGCACGCGCTTTTGGGCCATAAACTTGCATAGCCAGCTTCCCCCAGGCCGTAGCAGCACTCCTCCCACACCAGCACCTCCCCTCGCAAACACAGCCTTTACTTCTCCTCCCCTAACTTTGCCGTCAGAACTCTGCTCTCCCCTCAGGCGCCGTGACATACTTCAAAGGCTTATCACTTCACACGGCCGCAGGCCGTGCAACCAGAGCACTTCAGTTGATGCGCAGCCCCCCTCCCAGCACTGCCTTGTTTTCCCTTTCTTTTCTTTTTCTTTACATTTCCTTTTAACCGTTTTACTTGGTCGTTAGTCATTTATTAGAAGATTCTTAAACTATCAACAACAATTACAATACAGCAGCTGAAACAACAGCACTTTGAAATCGAGCGTTTTCTGTTTTTTACAATATATTTAGTATTGTTAAGTTGTACTGTTTTCTTCTCCTTCCTGCTACCCAGGCTCAGCATTTCACCCATTGAAATAACTTTAGAGCAGCATAAAAGGGTATACAAACAAAGTAATGTAACTAAACAGAACATATATTCTTAACTAAATGTGGCATATACATGGATAATATATGGAACGTATGTAAGCATAACATACCATATGTAGAGTGCAGAGTGCAGTGTGCAGAGTGCAGATTGTGAGGGCAGATTGTGAGTGCAGATTGTGAGTGCAGATTGTGGGTGCAGATTGTGGGTGCAGATTGTGGGTGCAGATTGTGGGTGCAGATTGTGGGTGCATATTGTGGGTGCAGATTGTGGGTGCAGATTCAGAGTGCAGATTCAGAGTGCAGATTCAGAGTGCAGATTGTGGGTGCAGATTGTGGGTGCAGATTGTGGGTGCAGATTCAGAGTGCAGATTGTGGGTGCAGATTGTGGGTGCAGATTGTGGGTGCAGATTCAGAGTGCAGATTCAGAGTGCAGATTGTGGGTGCAGATTGTGGGTGCAGATTGTGGGTGCAGATTGTGGGTGCAGATTGTGGGTGCAGATTCAGAGTGCAGATTCGGGGTGCAGATTCAGAGTGCAGATTCAGAGTGCAGATTGTGGGTGCAGATTGTGGGTGCAGATTCAGAGTGCGGATTGTGAGTGCGGATTGTGGGTGCGGATTGTGGGTGCGGATTGTGGGTGCAGATTGTGGGTGCAGATTCAGAGTGCAGATTGTGGGTGCAGATTGTGGGTGCAGATTGTGGGTGCAGATTGTGGGTGCAGATTCAGGGTGCAGATTCAGGGTGCAGATTGTGGGTGCAGATTCAGAGTGCAGATTGTGGGTGCAGATTGTGGGTGCAGATTGTGGGTGCAGATTGTGGGTGCAGATTCAGAGTGCAGATTGTGGGTGCAGATTGTGGGTGCAGATTCAGAGTGCAGATTGTGGGTGCAGATTGTGGGTGCAGATTGTGGGTGCAGATTCAGAGTGCAGATTCAGAGTGCAGATTGTGGGTGCAGATTGTGGGTGCAGATTCAGAGTGCAGATTCAGAGTGCAGATTCAGAGTGCAGATTCAGAGTGCAGATTGTGGGTGCAGATTGTGGGTGCAGAATCAGAGTGCAGATTCAGAGTGCAGATTCAGAGTGCAGATTCAGAGTGCAGATTCAGGGTGCAGATTGTGGGTGCAGATTGTGGGTGCAGATTGTGGGTGCAGATTGTGAGTGCAGATTGTGAGTGCAGATTCAGAGTGCAGATTCAGAGTGCAAGAGTGCAGATTCAGAGTGCAGATTGTGGGTGCAGATTGTGGGTGCAGATTCAGGGTGCAGATTGTGGGTGCAGATTGTGGGTGCAGATTGTGGGTGCAGATTGTGGGTGCAGATTCAGAGTGCAGATTCAGAGTGCAGATTCAGAGTGCAGATTGTGGGTGCAGATTCAGGGTGCAGATTGTGGGTGCAGATTGTGGGTGCAGATTGTGGGTGCAGATTGTGGGTGCAGATTCAGAGTGCGGATTGTGGGTGCAGATTCATAGTGCGGATTGTGGGTGCAGATTGTGGGTGCAGATTGTGGGTGCAGATTGTGGGTGCAGATTGCGGGTGCAGATTGTGGGTGCAGATTGTGAGTGCAGATTGTGAGTGCAGATTGTGGGTGCAGATTGTGAGTGCAGATTGTGGGTGCAGATTGTGGGTGCAGATTGTGGGTGCAGATTGTGGGTGCAGATTCAGAGTGCAGATTCAGAGTGCAGATTGTGGGTGCAGATTGTGGGTGCAGATTCAGAGTGCAGATTGTGGGTGCAGATTGTGGGTGCAGATTGTGGGTGCAGATTGTGGGTGCAGATTCAGAGTGCAGATTCAGAGTGCAGATTCAGAGTGCAGATTCAGAGTGCAGATTCAGAGTGCAGATTCAGAGAAAACTCAGCAGCACCACCACCACAGCATCAATCTGTGCAACCATTCAACAACAACTGGTTCAATTATGTTCTCTCAATGTTTCAAGCTTTATTACAAATGTCACAAAAAGATGTTATTTCACTTCTGTTCTTGGATTTTCATCACAATAAAATACACTGAACATAATCTTCACAAATGTTATTTACAAAAGTTTAAGCTATTGCCAATATAAATTACAATCACTTTTATTTAGGTATTAATTATTTAAAAAAATTAAAAGCCGTTGCTATTTGTAATATCAATACATCTAAGTCACGTAAATACAAAACATGTTGCATTACAAATGCTATAGTCGTCACATGTGCGAAAGTTATAACTATTGGCATTGAAAATGACAAAGCTATTAATTTAGCTATTTTCAAAATCAACACATAAATAAAAAAATTGTCATTTACAAGACCAATAGCTCAAACTTTCATAATGCGAGACCTATTGCATTGCAAATGCTTGTTTCACAGGTCGCCTCTTGCCCAGAATTACTTCTAGTATGTCAGGGCCTGTATTTTGCTATGGATGCCCTTCCTTATGCCAAGAATTATTTTCAATATGCCAGTGACAGCATTTTACCTTGGCTGCCACCATAAGCTCAGAATTATTTTGAATATGCCGTGGCCATGCATACTGTACTGCCTAAGGCAAGAGCAGTATGTCCACTAAATAAAATGTATTGTGCCTCTGTGAGGAGGATCGGAGTTGAACTACGCCCCTCACATGTGCAATCTAGACGTCCACCTACAGTGCTGTGGTTTTAAACAGCACTCTTTAGTAGGAACGTGCCTCCACCCCCTCTGCCCTCTCCTCCTACCGTCAGGGCCATAGGCTGACCTGTGCACTGGCAGTGTTCATGATAACAGGACAGCAGAGACAAGGGGCTGCAGGTGTCACGTCACAGGAAGCAGGGCTGTGGCCTGAAGCCCCTGATAAGGAGCTGCCACAGTCCAAAGCAACTTTATAGCCTTTTCAGATACCACCGGGGGGGGGGGGGAGGGAGAGATAATGCAAGAACTGCTGCCTTTTGTTTTATTTGAAACCAATGCATGTAAAGATCTTTTAAATCCTATACATTTAAATCCACCTGGCTCTTGAAGCAACGCAGCACTGTGTATACCTGATTTATGAGAAACGGCACATCATCTGTGCTGGAAATGGAGACAATTACTATAGTATTCCCTAATTGAGGGCCAAGGGGTGGCAGCGTGAACGGGGTGGAGTCACGAGCGTCACAGAGGACCAGAAATTGACAGTCAACTTGCACAATTTTTTTTAAACTTTGCCCATAACAAAATTCACAAAAAAGACAAAAGTGAAGGTAAATCTATTCTTGATTACTTAATTAATCACAAACAGATGGCATTTTAGCTGTGGCAGAACTCTTTCTGTTCCCAGAAATGTAAGTAGTATATTAACAGACAGATCTGCCACCTAATACACCTGGTGGAAAAAGGTGTGACAATCTAGTCACAGGTTTGACTCATATTAAATTATAATATATGGTTAATGCTCCTGCTGGAAAGCACAAAGTGTAACATTCAGGTGGAAGAATTCTATTTTATGTAGACAGCTCAATGGGTTGTCGCTTTCGCTGCAGAGGTGGGAACCTTGTGTAATCTGCACGCCATAAATTGTATAATCCTTTTAATATAGATCTTATATAGCGCACATCAACCGGCATCAAATAGCTGTTTGAGAATTGCAAGGCGTAATTGGAACATTTTACTCATTTTTCTTTCAACCTTTCGTTTTTCTAAAGTTGCTAAAAAGGGTTTGGGTAGGAGGTAATAGACACGTAATTAGTAATTACACCTGTGCTTAATTTGAGCCGGTGGTTTCTGGTGCACGGCACCGGCACTTAACTGTCATCACCACACCTTTGACACTCTGCCACTTGGTGGCGCTGCTCATCTAATTTAAAGATGAACAGAACATCGGTTGTTTATGAATACAAAATACATTAAAAAATACTAATTCCTGCCTCCCCAGCCATTCCTTTAGCTCTGGGGGCCAGGAATAATCAGAACTGTCACACTTGAAGGTGAAAGAGCTGGTTAGAAGTTGTTTTGGTACCGTCATTGGCAGCCATGACGGGGCAATCGGTGGTGCAAGCTGTAGTGGCCTCCTGGTCAGAGCCCTGGCACTTATTATTTTGCAAATTAAGCACTGGATTACTCATAAGGACTGAATGATCTGATTTGACGTTCTTAGGGCGCATATATATTTCACATAAGAAGCAGTGAAAACTAAGGGGCAAATTTCTAAGAAAGCATCTGTAGAGATGTGTCACTTTCCCTGCATAATCCTGAGAAACCCTTGCACCATCATGGATGCGCCATATTTACAATTTGGCGCACCATGGCGCAAAGATTGACAGATGCGTCAGAAATTTTGACGCATCTGTTGGCCCAAAAGTCACGCATTGCTGGAGTCGTGCCGCAAGCACGACGCAACTCCAACAATGCATGATGAGGCCTATCCTCATTGTGCTGCGTCACTCCTTACGCCTGCTTCAAGCAGGTGTAAGGTTTTGATGCAGTGGCATCCTAGAAGTGGCGCAGTAAAATCTGGTAGATTTCACTGCGTCACTTTTATGAAGGCTTGACTGCGTGGGAACGCCCACCTTGCATACATTATACCTGATGGAGGTATAATGTGGCGCAGGGCTTTATAATGCGACGCATCTCCCTAAATGCGTCACGTTGTAAATGGGCCGCATTATTGCGCCGCTGCTCCGTCACAAAAAGTCACGCAGTGGTGCCGCAAAATGGCGCAAGGGGCTTGTAAATCTGCCCCTACAAACCTGCCTCAAATCGTAGTTCAGCTGAAGCACTTGTGAAGTAACATGCTGAATTTCTGGTACTCCTTGGCTGGCATTGGTATCAAGGAGTTAAAACTCCATCTACCCAGGAAAAGAGTTACACCCAAAGAGTGCGGATGGCCCTTTGAGTGAGGCATTCTGGTAGGGCCCAGCAGGAACTGAAAATAATCGACAATCCTCACCCCCTTTATGTTGCTGCTCTGGACACAAATTAAAGTGAGTCTGCTAAGGGACTCCCGGAGTCGCAGTTGCACCGGGACAAAGTCAGCACATTTCCTTGAGGCCTGTCTCTTACTCTCGACAGCCTTCCACAGTCTTGCTGCACTGAAGGGGCCGCCATCCTCTTCTGTCTACAGTTAGGTTATAGTCGAAAAACGGAGAGGGGTTCTGAGAGATCTGGCGTACAGTGAACCCCAGTGGAACCCATGGAGCTAACTTACTTTCGAGTGGGTGTTTTTGGCACCCGCATTTGTAGGGTGAGCGCAAACTGCCAAGCCTGTCACTTCAACAAACGCAGGAACGCTGCTAAGCATCCTAAAACCCATGCACTGTCAGACCAGCAAAATAACTCAATGAATCTCCAGCATTGATTCTGTTGTATTTTTGGTTTTTGTGAAATGCAAAGATGCATTTTATTTTAAATACAAAAGTTAAGCAGATTTCACTAGTTTCCCCCCTGAATTCTGAACTACATGGCGTTTGTCTTGTTTTCAGTAACTCTTTGCCAGCACAAAATGCTGCTACGCTCATCCATGATGTCTCAAAACACTTCAAACACCCAGGGAGATTGGTCAAACAAACAAGCATTTGCAATGCAATGGGTCTCGCTTTGGGACCTTATATGTATTGAGCTATGCAGCACAGTAGCCTGGGCGCAGAAACACCTACTTTTCTTTAATATGGAGGGAAAGTAAGCACCAAACTGTGTGACACGACATGTACGGGAACACATGGAGAGAAAAATTAGCTTTCAGCGGGGAAAGGTATAGTCCAAAGCTCTGTTTTTAATATAAAATCAGGGCCTTCGGTGGTCATATCACTGAAAATACAAGATTTGTAAAAAATATTATCTTCTACTGGTGCTCGTGGAAGACAATTTCTATGGACTGCAATCTAGAGAATGCTCACGTGATTCTGGTATTTTACTGACCTCTGCTGGTTGTTTTCTATCAAGAAAGTTAAATAAATAGAGGCAGTTGGCAGAAAAATTAAAAAAGAGAAAGTCGCTCAGCAGAAAGCAATTCTGCTATTTTACTGACCTCTGCTGGTCGTTTTCTATCAAGACAGTTAAATAGAGGTAGTTAAACAGAAAAAAATGTCCCTAAGCTGAAGCAGACAAGTCCTATGGCTGATCTCCAGAGCCCACAAAGTACATATATATATAAGTATGTACAAGAGGTCTCGAATGCTCAACCTAAAAACGAAGCTAGGATTGCAACATTACCAGCTACAGAAACAAGCATTGCCAAAGACAATAGGTCTCGCCGATGGGCAATCTATTGATTTTGTCAATGTTTGTTAGCCACTCTGTACATGCTTTTATGAGGCTTCCTTCAGCCTGGCTGTCTGAGGCAACATCTGCATGACTGTAATGGACGTTTGCAGATGCAAGGTCAGCGTCCAAAAGCAGATAAACGCATCAAATGGTCTGGGGTTGGGATAGTAAACGCAAGGTTGAGGAGCTATATAGAAAGACACTTCCTGGGTTGCCAAAAAAAGCAGTGTTGTCGCAACCTTCTAAAGACCGACTAACAGACATTCAAGCTAGTGCATGAATTCCCGAGAGGCTTCATACCAAGGTAACACCAGTTACATATAGTCATAAGTGCTGAATTAAGTACATATAAAGATAATGTATTAATATGCTTGAACCTTAAAAAAATGAACGCTACCTTGTGTAATGCAACTGGTGCTCATGTAAAATCACTCGGTTCACGTTCCACCTATATAAAACTGCAGTAATAGACACAGAGAGTGGATGAAAGCAATTCAGCAAGAGTGTGGTGTGGGCAGGAGGGAAGGAGCCGCAGGGGGCGGTGGAGAGGCTCACAAGAGAGGTAGCAAGAGAGTGGAGAAAGAAGGAAACACAGGGCAAGTTAAAAAACAAAACTGGACTTCTGCAACTACATTTTCGTGGCACTAACCCCAGCATATGTTGGTTTGTGCGACGTGAAGTTATGTTTCTGCTGTTCAACTGGTTGGAAATATTTCCACTGTTTGGTTATGTTCTGGCTGGCTGCACCATGGCCATAAATGAAAGCTGAAGGGAGAGGCAGAGACTGGGGCATGGAGAGAGGCAGTGAAAAAGAGAGAAAGAGGGGCAAAGCAGCACAAACATTAGCATAGCCAATAGGTCTGGCCTTTAGGACCTTAAAAGTGTTTAGTCATGCAGCACATTACCCTGAGTGCTGTGTCACCAGGGATTGAGGAACTGTACAATTACTACGCACTGGGTCATGCGGTCTGATTCAGGAATACATAATTGCCTCAGGAAACAGTCATGGACACATTCCAAGATTTTTTAATGCAGTGAGTTGACGCTCTAGCCTATCGCAGCTCAGCAGACCACTACAAAAGATGGCCGAAATCTGGGCGTGCAGCGGACGTGCGCAGTGTGCGCACCGAAGTCATGCCAAAGGCAAACTTGCCTGCGCCTGTCAGACCTCGGAACCCGCTCAGCGCCGGCCATGCTGCTGGTTTTGGGCCAGCTATTTCTAGTGTGAAGCCTATAACACAATATAGCCGAGATACCCTTATGGATCTACAATGGGTAGGTAAGAAGTGTTCCGGACCATGTATTGACCCTCACCTAGCCATGGGCAGAGTGCAGTGCTTGAACTGTGGCCTAACTATCCAGCACACCTCACTATCTACACAAACCCACATTACTCTTAAGGCTTATCCCAGAGGAATATTATGTCTACTCCTTAATGTGAGGTCATTAATCAAGAATGCTATCGCATTTCGAGAATTTGTAGAGTTCAATCGGATAGAAATAGCCTTTGTCACTGAGACCTGGGCAGATGCCTCTTCGGACCCGGATCTATTTCTGGCTTTGCCTGTAGGGTTTAAAATTCATAAAATAGATCAGGTAGGGAAAAAAGGCGGAGGCATTACCCTTATTCCCAAATCCAGCTTTAAGTCTTGTACTAAAGGGAGCACGGACAATAAGGACTGCAAAGCATTTGATTTTAAAATTGAATTGCATGACCAACACTCTTTTAATGGAATTTTACTCTAACACCCGCCCAAATCCAAGGTTGCTTTTTTAGATAACTTAGGCACCTTTCTAGCTCGCATAGCTGAATACTCCAAGTTTACAGTGCTAGAGGATACTAACTTCCATCTGGAAAATGTTGCTGATCCAGATACAAAAGCACTTATAGATCAGATGGATAGTATTGAGATTTGTGTCAACTTGTGAAGGGTTCAACCCACAGCGCTGGACACTGTTTAGATGGTATTTTTTCAGATAACCTTCATCTAAGTTGGACTAGAGCTCTGCCTATGACCTGGTCAGATCATAAGGCAGTCCTATTTGATAAGCTATTGCCACAAAGAAATCATCTCAAAGCTCCTAGAGAACTCTATGTTAGTCACCCTTGGAGGAAAGTAGAAGCTAGATCTCTATTCTTTTAACCCCTTAGACGCTCATGACGAGCTCAGCTCGTCATGAGGTACGCCTCTTGTGCGCCCATGACGAGCTGAGCTCATCATGAACCGCGGGTTTTTTAAAAAGTCAGCGCACAGTGGGAAAACCCGCAGCGCGCATGGTGTTAAAAACTCTGCCCAATTTGTCCACTAACTCTGATCAAGCCACAGCTCAATACCATTCTTGGCTTGACTCAGCCATGACACAATTAGCGCCCCACAAACAGTATCAACGAGGACACCATCAGAACCTTGGTTCAATGACACTTTGAAAGCCCAGAAACAACTATGTCGCAAACTAGAGAGGAAATGGAGACTTGAAGATAATGCAAGTACTTGAATGTTATATAATTCATCTCTTCATAACCTACAAGAAACTTATCCTCGGGGACAAGGCTTTATACATCTCCGATGAAATTACAGCAGGCAAACGAGATGCCCTAAAGCTTTGTTTACTACTGTAAAGAAACTAGCAAAGCTGCCAACTACACCCAATATTAGCACTAGTCGAGAATTCTGCAACTTGTTAGCAGAATCCTTCCAGCCCAATGTCAAGTCTGTCTTTGACTTGTTTGTACTGCAGGATAATGGCCTGGCTCAGACACCGGACAAGCTCAATAAGATTCAATCTATATCTCTAGAAATGAGGGGACAGTGGAGTCATACCTCACTGTGTGGGAGACTTTTAAAGGATATATCCGTGGAGTCATCATTTCTAAACATGCTGGAGTCCTTAAGTCCATTAGGGACCTCCTGAAGCTCTGAAAGACCCGGCTTCAGGAGATAGAGACACGTATTGTTCGAGATCCGAGTGTGGATCTGACACAAGAACTGGCACAGACGCTTAGAGAGTACCACGAGGAGGCAGACGCTGAAGTCAAACACCTAGGAAAGTATGCCATTGCCCGTTCTTATGGGGAAAGCGAGAGCTCCGGTGCAGTACTGGCCAACATGGCTAAGCAACGCAGACAAACTACGTCCTCACCCGTGGGGTGATCTCCCGGGGACGAAGAAGAGATGACTGATGAGCAGACCGCAGCACGTTTTCGGGATTATTATGCCACCTTATATTCTTCCAGGGGACCAATCTCAGATGATAGTATCCTCGATTATCTCACGTATATTCAACTGCCCTGGCTCACCAACACTCATCAAGAGTTTCTTGTTCGCCCGTTCGAACGGGAGGAGATAGTATTGGCACTGTCATCTATGAAAGCTGGCAGTGTTCCTGGCAATGACGGTTTCCAGCATCATTTTATAAAACATTCCCCGACTTGCTGATCCCTCGGATACTAAAGCTGGCTGAGCAGATTGCGGAGGGTGGTGAGATGCCTCCTACTATGCGTGAAGCCACTATTATAACTTTGTTGAAGTCGGGTAAACCCCCAGGACAATGTGCCTCCTATTGTCCGTTGTGCCTCATTAATGTCGATGCAAAGATCTATGCGAAAATTATTGCTAATCGCCTCAGCCCATTGATTCCAACTCTGGTGGCACCTGAACAAGCGGGCTTTGTCCCCTGTCGCACCCTTACTTATAACTTATGCACAGTCTTTGCGGCATTCCAACACACGCGTCCCGAAATACCAGCTGTGCTGCAGCGAATGGGTGTGGGTGACCTCTCCCTTTTCTCTTCTTCATTTACAGAGACCACTGGTCACTCTTTTTTAGCACTGATTATTGGTGCTTTGCTTCACCTGGGCCAGCTCATGCCCCGAAGCCTAAATATTCAGCCTATTTTTGCTGATATATTTATAGGACAGTAGGCATACCACTGTAGAACTGAGCTATCTTCCTAGTAGGGATCACGAAAGGTCCTGATGAGTAGGCAGCTGGGGACTGCCTATGAAACATGTCGACTTGGTAGTCAGTAATTGCTCTACCTTTTATCCCCTTTTTTAACATTTCCAGCTAGAGATACCAATAAAATGTATTTGCTCTACTAGCCAGGGAATTTTTAATTTTTTGTATTTTTTGTGCATTTCACTAGTTAGATCCCTACACTTCACTGACACCATTGCACCCACACATAGCTCTGTCACATTTATAGTGCTCCCGCGTAGTCCGTTTGGTCGTAGCACGCCCCGCCCCGTTATAGGGACGGGAAGACCCCTATGATGAAGCATGACACTAACGGATTTTTTTAGTGTGTGAGGGGTATTTTAACAAAGCACACGTGCTCTCATCTTTCCATCGCTAAGAGAGAGCCCACCATTTCACATTAAAAACAAAAATTATAAAATATTTGGCACCTCCACACATTGATAGAATCCCTATGTTTACATGACCTCTTTATCCACCTATTGAACACACTGTATGCTTCTCCAACAGCGAGAGTCCGAACAGGCGCGGTTACGACTGAGGCTTTTCCTATAAGTCGCGGTACCAGGCAGGGCTGCCCTCTTTCCCCTTTTCTCTATGCTCTTGTCGCGGAGCCTCTCGCCTGTGCACTAAGGGAATATCATGGACATCGCGGTATTCGTTTCCCCGAGTATAATTTAATTATGTCGACATACGCAGACGACACCCTGCTTTATGTGAGAGAATCGGAGGTCAACCTTCCGAGAGTGTTAAGAGAGGTGGTCTTGTTTAGCTCGCTCCCAGGCATTAATGTGAATTGGAGCAAAACTGTGATGTTGCCGCTTACCCCGGCCACAACGAGAGTGGATTCAGAGTACCCTATACAATGGACCACTGAGGCTGTCAGATACTTAGGCATACAACTTCACACGGACCCGGAGATAGTCCTTAGAGAGAATTATGGGGTGGCCATCTCCAAACTAGAGGATGCCGTGGAGAAGTGGATAGGCCTCCCCCTCTCTCTCATGGGCCGCATTTCGTTGTTAAAAATGACGGTACTTCCCCGTTTTTTGTTCCTATTTAGCAACATACCGATGGTATTATCTAGTGTGTTTTTTAAACAGCTGTATGCACTGGTGTTGCGACTGGTATGGGCAGGTAAGCAGCCGAGAGTGGCGTGGGATATCCTGATTAGACCGTATGAGGACGGGGGACTGCAAGCTCCTGATCTAGAATTATATTATCGAGCTGCCCAAGGTGCTCACGTATATGGATGGATGCACGGTCCGGACGCCGCCCCTCATATTCGCAGAGAAAAAATAGAATTGGACCCGACGCCGCTGCCAGCCCTACTTGCCCGCCCCCGCGATCAGCGTACGGGCCTATTAGATTCGCTCAATGTAGTCACGCATGCCTGGCACCATCTCATGGACGCGCAGGCCTGTTCACTATTATACGCTCCGGAGGCCAGAATTGAATGGTGTTCATGGCTCGGACCATGTAGGGACCGTGGAGTGCTGTTGGCGCTTGCGAAGCTGGATATCCATACGATGGGTGACTTATTCCAAGGTGGTGTGGTTAGAACATGGGAGGATGTGGACATAGGAGACGGACAGGGCACCCCCCCCCGCTCACTCGATTCCAATTTCACAGAGTGAGACTTGCTAGGGGACGATATGGCAGAGCCCCCAACGGTGACGGTGTACGACTATGTAGTAAAGGCCAAATCCCCTGCTAAGCTCATCTCGCGACTTTACCATGACACACTTGCCGAAAAAATGACACATTATGCCAAGCCAAGATTGGCCTGGCAGACAGATATAGAGCAGGAGCTTATGGAAGACACATGGAAGTATTGCTGTGCAAGCACTAAGAGGGTATCTCTTAATGGCCGGCATCGTTTATTGCATTTTAAATATCTTAATCGAGTGTATTACACCCCGGAGCGGCTGTGCCGGTACGGTTTGCGCGAGTCGCCTGGTTGTGAACGCTGCTTGGCTCAGACAGCTGATTTTTTGCATCTCGCCTGGATCTGCCCTAGAGTCGCATGTTTCTGGAAAGCTGTGTTCGAAGAAGTAAACAAGGTTTACGGCTTATCACTGTCTCCCACCCCGCTGCTAGCGCTGCTGGGTTATTCTAAGGATATTGCCCCGGAGCACCGCAGGCTGGTTGACATAGCTCTGTTAGTGGCTAAATGCTGCATAGCGCTTACCTGGATGAGAGGGCCGACACCTGCGCTCTCCAGGTGGTCCCGAGATATGCTGTACTGCTGCACACAGACGGGACTATATAGCGAGCTTCTGCCTCCCCGAAATCGCCCCAAGAACTATTGGTCACTGTACATGGAGAGGAGATCAGTGGAGGGAGTCGAGGACGCTGGAGACACTGGGTCTGACTTAGAGACAGCACACGCACAAGTGAGAACTGAGTCAGGAACGTAAAGTACATACAATTTGGATTGTCACTCTTGTGGTACCCCATTGTTTAAGCTTTGCTGTTGTTGTTGTATGAAGAAGATGGGAGGTACCCTGACACAACTGTTAGAAACCTAATGAGGATGTGCTGGGGAGTGATGCGTACATATTGAAAAGTTATATGACTACTGTACTGATAATGCTGTCACCGGATCTCTTGTTGTTTAACTGTACTTCTTTGATAAGCCAATAAACACAATATTAAAAAAAAAGATTCGATCTATATCTCATGATGAAATACAAGTTCCTCTTAAATCAGCTACCCCGATCCTTTCTTCTTTTACTACTTTGACAGTTGAACAAACTTCTAAACTCATTGCTGCAATTAAATCTGGCTCCCCATCAGATCCATGCCCTCCTAAAATTCTGCATATTTCTCCGGGAATTATAGCTATTTCACTAACGGTGATCTTTAACTCAATGTTCACAACAGGACATTTCCCAATGGAATGGAAGAAAGCCTACATACTTCCTTTACTAAAGAAACGCAACTTGGACACTAAGGAGATTCTCAATTGTAGACCGATATCGAGGCTCCCGTTAATCGAAAAGGCGATTAATATTGAACTTTCTGCATTTATCAATGATAACGCTATTCTGGATCCCTCCCTGTTTGGATTTTGTGCTCTTATCACCGCCACGGACGAGCTCAGGCAGATTTTAGACTGTGGGTGGAGCGCAGCTCTGATCCTCCTGGACCTTTCAGTGGCATTTGATACTGTTAATCATGGGCTGCTGCAGGACTGTTTGGCCTCCATCGGGATCAGGGGTAAAGCGCTGTCCCTACTAGGCTCCTTTCTGTCTGAGTGGTCTCAAGAAGTGGCATTGGGGTACATTGTTTCATCCCCTTTCACGCTGCCCTGTGAAGTCCCTCAGGGCTCTTTCCTGAGCCCAGCGCTCTTTAATGTCCACGTCACCCCCCCTTGCCACTCTAGTAAAATGTTATAGATTTGCCCTAGTGTCATACGCGGACGACACTCAGATGGCCGTCTCGGTGAGCAGTCCTTCTAGTCAGACAGCAACTAAGTTTGGCAACTGTATGAGCCAAATAGCAAATTGGATGTCAGACAATTGTCTGAAGCTGAAATCATCCAAGACTGAGGTTTTGTTGCTGGGGAACAATCCATCATTTTGGACAGATAGCTGGTGGCCGATCCATCTTGGTTCCTTACCTAAACTAGTGCTCAAAGCCAAAAACTTAGGAGTTATTTTTGACACCAAGATGTAGTTTGAGGCACAAATCAACTCAGCCACTTCGGCATTTTTTTTTATCTTGAAAATGCTGAGGAAAATCCTTCCGGCAATACCTATGAACCGATCCATCTTGGTTCCTTACCTAAACTAGAGCTCAAAGCCAAAAACTTAGGAGTTATTTTTGACACCAAGATGTAGTTTGAGGCACAAATCAACCCACCACTTCGGCATTTTTTTTTAACTTGAAAATGCTGAGGAAAATCCTTCCGGCAATACCTATGAACCTAAGGAAGACGGTGGTATCAGTACTGATATCCTCAAGACTGGGCTGCTGCAGGACTGTTTGGCCTCCATCGGGATCAGGGGTAAAGCGCTGTCCTTACTAGGCTCCTTTCTGTCTGAGTGGTCTCAAGAAGTGGCATTGGGGTACATTGTTTCATCCCCTTTCACGCTGTCCTGTGAAGTCCCTCAGGGCTCTTTCCTGAGCCCAGCGCTCTTTAATGTCTACGTCACCCCCCCTTGCCACTCTATTAAAAAGTTATAGATTTGCCCTAGTGTCATACGCGGACGACACTCAGATGGCCGTCTCGGTGAACAGTCCTTCTAGTCAGACAGCAACTAAGTTTGGCAACTATATGAGCCATATAGCAAATTGGATGTCAGCCAATTGTCTGAAGCTGAAATCATCCAAGACTGAGGTTTTGTTGCTGGGGAACAATCCATCATTTTGGACAGATAGCTGGTGGCCGATCCATCTTGGTTCCTTACCTAAACTAGTGCTCAAAGCCAAAAACTTAGGAGTTATTTTTGACACCAAGATGTAGTTTGAGGCACAAATCAACTCAGCCACTTCGGCATTTTTTTTTATCTTGAAAATGCTGAGGAAAATCCTTCCGGCAATACCTATGAACCTAAGGAAGACGGTGGTATCAGTACTGATATCCTCAAGACTGGGCTGCTGTAACACCCTTTTTTCCAGTGCCCCAAGGCATAGTATTAACAAACTTCAAACTGCTCAGAATACAGCACCATGAGTACTGTTGGGTATCTCTAAATTTGATTCAGTCTCTACAGCCTTAGTCCATCTTCACTGGCTACCGGTAGCCAAGAGGATCCAATTTAAATCATTATGCATTGCCTTTAAATCTTTTAACAACTTGGGGCCAACACAGCTAGCGAAATTTCTAAAGCCTTATACTCTTGCAAGCCCCCTAAGATATGAGGAACTTGGAAACTTAATTGTTTCTGGAGTCAGCAAGGTTAGGTGGGGTGGTAAAAGTTTCACGGCTACAACTGCCAGCTTATGGAGCTCTCTGCCCACCATGTTAAAAAAAGAGCCCAGGCTACCAAAAGTTAGAAAGGGCCTTAAAATGTGGTTGTTTACAGCCTCATTTTACACCTCTGTCCGCTCTGATTGGTATATATTAAAGGCAGCGCCTAGACACCCCAGGGTTTTTGTCGCACTCTATAAATCCTTCATCATCATCATCATTATGATTCGCAGCACTAGCTATGCAGCTTTGAATAGAAAGTTATCTAAGATCAGATGGTTTGTGCTAAACCCAGCTCAGTTCCATCACAGATCCAAAGAAAGCAAGGAAGCAGAGGGTGTTCTGTTCAAAACATGGATTCGTGGCATGTTGTATGATTGGATTGAGTGGATCATGGAGACCTCAAGGCAGTCCCGCACTGATGCAATATCTGTCTGGATTGCTGGATAATGATCCAGAGAAGCATGCAGTGTTGCATGACAAGTGGTTAGATAACAGTGTTGACAAAGGGCTGTAGCATCAGGACTCAAAGACAAAGGGAGAGAGGAACTCTCATCAAGAAGGTTCCAACCCAGAGGATTTCCCCAGGGTCCAAGCAAGGACACAGGCAAAAAAGAGAATAGACAAATTGGGTTCCAGGTCATTTAAAGAAGGAAAAGGAATAGGGCTGCTCTTCCGCAATGTCATAGGAGCGTCGCCCCACTAGCTCAGAGCCAGCAGGTGAAAAATGAAACAATATTCTATCATCATTTTATTTTTCACCTGCTGGCTGAGACAGCGTGTGTAAAGTGGGCCGGGCCGGGGCCATGGGAGAGGGGAAGCGGAGTGGTTTGTGCACTGCTAAGTGCACATGGGTGTTTGGCCGGGCGTCTTAGGCTGACCAAACACACATACGCACTTTCTCCAACTGGGCTGTATTGAACAGCTGGGCTGGAGAAACAGCACACAGACCAGCATAGTGAAGTCTGGGTGGTGGTTGTGGCCAGGTTTAGTGGAGCTGCTGCTGTCTGCTCTTGGGCAGCACAGAGCCATAGCTAAGGATAGGAGGGGCCAGGACCTGCCTATGAAGTTGAGGTGGGAGTGGGGTGTTATGGGCTGGACTGCAGACCCTGGGTTCCCTCCTTATTTTTTCGAAGTCACAGGTTAATATTGTGAGGGTCTGAGGATGATTCTGGAAGGAAGCACATGAACAAACTTTACTTACGGACTTCATGGAGTGTACCGTTCTTATAATTGCTCTGTGCAGTGGGTCCTCTGTCGTGCCTGCTCCTGCCTTATTTGTTTTACTTGTGGCCTGGGGTGGGAGGAGGGTCGCCTGCAGGCTGGGGGAACAGTCTAAGTTACTGCCACTGCAGCACCAGGCTATTCATGATGCATGTAAGCATCAGCCCACGTCCACTGCAGGGCATGTCTCACGCTGTGTTCTCTCCCACTCCAGGGCCGGAGTGGTGATGCCGGGCACCGGGCAAAACCCTGGTAGGCCGGAAGGTGTGGGGACCGGTTTTGTGACAGGGATCGGTTTTTGTGACTGGGGGCCGATTTTGAAACAAAATCGACCCCCAGTAGCAAAATCAGAAAGACACCGTGTCCTCAGGTCAGGTCAGGGGGTGACCTGACCTCAGGACACCCCCACGCCGCATGGCCCACCAGCGGTGCCCCCTCGCTGCTGCTCGTTGTCCCTGCTCCGTTTTTGGCACGAATTTCGTGCTCACTGCTTCATTTTCTGCACTTGCTCCCTTTTAGCCCGATTTTCATGCCCACTGTATTTTTGCCCCTGTACTTGTGTTTTTAACTCCTGCCTTGTATTTACTTGTGCTTTTGTTTTGTTTAGCGTGCCTCGCTAATCCCCCTGGTGCCCCCACCCGCTCCCCGCCGTTGCTCCATCGCGGCCGCCCCCTTTTTTCCTTCTGTACCCGATTGGCCACCACGCTCCCGCCTCCCAGCTGCTCCGCCCTCCCACTTCGCCTCATATGGAGCCCGCGCGTACGCACAGTGGTCACGCGCAGCGGGCCCGCCGATCAAAGGCAAGCCCGTCTGCGCCCGTCCGCGCCTGGCCCGTGCCCAGCGCCAGGACCCCTGGCCCCCGAGGAGGCCAGCCCACGCGACAGGCCTACGACGCCGCCACCCTCAACGCACTCAAACCCGACCTGAATCCCGCCTGGTACCGAGCCACCCCAAAACGCACCCACGGGCCCTTCACCTGCCAAGCCTGCAAGTTCACCTGCCTCCGGACCTGCACTGCACCCACCAAGCTGAGCACCAGCACGAACCACCTCAAGTGCATCCAGCTCAACACCCGCTCCATCCACAGACACGCCGTTGAACTCTGGAACCTGCTCGACACAACATCACCAGACGTCGCCTTCCTTACAGAAACCTGGATGAATGCCTCCCCAGCGCCTGACATCGCCATAGCCATCCCGGACGGATACAAGATCACCCGGAAGGACCGCATCAACCAAACTGGAGGAGGCATCGCCATCGTACACAAGAACACCATCCACATCACGACCAACCCCGACGACACCTTCACCGCCGCCGAACACCTCCACTTCCAGATACACACCGACCCCAAGACCACCCTCAGAGGCACCCTCATCTACAGACCCCCAGGACCATGCACACAATTCAGCGAAGACATCGCAGACTTCATCAGCCCGTACGCCCGCCCCTCCGCTGACTACATCCTCCTAGGGGACCTCAACTTCCACCTGGAGAACACCAAGGACTGCAACACCACCACCCTGCTGGACAACCTCGCCAACCTCGGACTCAAGCAACTGGTTAACACCCCCACCCACTACGCCGGCCACACGCTTGACCCCGTCTTCTCTTCCAGCAAGTACATCTCCTTCAGCCACGCCACCGGACTCTACTGGACCGACCACAGCTGCATCCACTTCAGCTTCAGAAGAACAACGACCCACCACCACCCGCAACAAATTCCTCGCAGGAGCTGGAGCAAGATCACCACCGAGCAGCTCACCACCTCCCTCCGCCAAAACCCTCCCGCCAGCACAATGGACCCAAACGAAGCAGCCAGCAACCTCACACAGTGGCTCACCAACTGCGCAAATGACCTCGCACCACTGAAGAACCCTCCCAACAGACCCGGCAGCAAGAAAGCCTCCTGGTTCACCCACGAACTCAAGATCTCCAAGAAGAACTGCCGCACCCTCGAGAAAGCCTGGCGCCACAACCAGACCACAGACAACATGACTGCCCTCAAGCACGCCACCCGCAAACACCACCAGCTGATCCGCACCACCAAGAAGACAGCATTCACAGAACGACTGGACAACAACGCCCACAACAGCAAGGAACTCTTCAGCATCGTCAAAGAGTTCTCCAACCCCAGCGCCGGAAACAAGGACATCACCCCCTCGCAAAACCTCTGCGACTCACTCGCCTCATTCTTCCACCACAAGATCGCCGATATACACAACAGCTTCGGCGAACCTACCATGCACCTTACCACCGAACCACGGACCCCCCCACCGAACCAGCCCACCACCACCACCCTCTGAGCCTGGACCCCGGTCAGCACCGAAGACACCACCCGCACGATGAACACCATCCACTCCGGATCACCAACCGACCCCTGCCCCCACAACGTCTTCAACAAGGCCGACTCCATCATCGCACCCCAACTCCGGGACATCATCAACACCTCCTTCAACACCGCCACCTTCCCGGAGATCTGGAAGCACGCCGAGCTCAACGCCCTCCTGAAAAAACCTACAGCAGACCCCACCGACCTCAAGAACTACTGCCCCATCTCGCTCCTCCCCTTTCCTGCCAAAGTCATCGAGAAGACTGTCAACAGGCAGCTTGCCCCCTTCCTCGAGACAAACGGATCCCTCGACCCCTCGCAGTCCAGTTTCCGAGCCAACCACAGCACCGAGACCACCCTCATTGCAGCCACTGATGACATCAGATCCTTGCTCGACAACAGGGAAACAGCGGCCCTCCTCCTCCTGGACCTCTCTGAAGCGTTCGACACCGTCTGCCACCGCACCCTAGTGCAGCGCCTCAGCAACATCGGAGTCCAAGAGAAGGCTCTGGAGTGGATCATCTCGTTCCTCGCTGGAAGAACCCAGAGAGTCCGCCTACCCCCTTTCAGATCCGAAGCCACCGAAGTCATCTGCGGCGTACCACAAGGATCATCACTCAGCCCAACCCTCTTCAACGTCTACATGAGCCCTCTCGCAGCCCTCGCACGCAAACACAACCTCAACATCATCTCCTACGCCGATGACACCCAGCTAATCCTCTCCCTCACCAACGACCCCGCCACCGCCAGAACCAGCCTGCACGAAGGGATGAAAGACGTCGCCGAGTGGATGAAGAACAGCCGCCTGAAACTGAACTCAGACAAGACGGAAGTCCTCATCCTAGGATCATCGCCCTCCGCCTGGGACAACTCCTGGTGGCCCCCCGCCCTGGGCACCACTCCCAAGCCAACGGACCATGCACGCAACCTGGGTTTCATCCTGGACTCCTCCCTCTCAATGACCAGACAAGTCAACGCCGTATCATCATCATGCTTCAACACCCTGCGCATGCTCCGTAAGATCTTTCGATGGATCCCTACCGAAACCAGGAAGACGGTCACCCAGGCACTCGTCACCAGCCGACTGGACTACGGAAACACCCTCTACGCCGGAACCACAGCCAAACTTCAGAAAAGACTCCAGCGCATCCAGAATGCCTCCGCACGACTCGTCTTGGACGCCCCCCGACACAGCCACATCTCCGCCACTTGAGAGACCTGCACTGGCTCCCCGTCAGCAAGAGGATCACATTCAGGCTCCTCACCCACGCTCACAAGGCCCTCCACGACCTGGGCCCCAAGTACCTCAACGACCGCCTGACCTTCTACGCGCCCACCCGCCAGCTACGATCGGCCAGCCTCGCCCTCGCCGATGAACCACGCATTCGCAAAGCTACCGCCGGGGGAAGATCCTTCTCCTACCTGGCAGCCAAGACATGGAACTCCCTCCCCATCCACCTCCGGCGGACCCAGGATCACCTTTCCTTCAGGAAGCTCCTCAAGACCTGGCTCTTCGAGCAGTAGCGGACCCCTCCCCCCCAGCGCCTTGAGACCCTACCGGGTGAGTAGCGCGCTATACAAATGTACATGATTGATTGATTGATTGATTCCGTGAAACACTCTCTGCACTCTGACCTCTGTGCGGGGAAAAAGCACCACTGCCCTTGATGAGGTGATTTCATCTCACAAAGGGCAGTGGTGCTTTTTACCCACACAGAGGTCGGAGTGCACTGTTGTAGTGCTGGTTGAATTTAGTAGTGCGTCGTGTGCACAGAGTGCACAACGCCTACACTTTCGGTGCCACCACCAGCCACCCAGCCAGGTGTCATTTAGCCCTCTAAATCCTGACAAAAAAAATTATCTGTTCTTTTACCATGGAGGGACAAGCGATTGATCTTCTGTCGGTTCTAGAAAGTCTAAACTGCCCTATTGAAGAGATATTGAAAGCGCTGCTGCTACACTTTGTAATGTTCTGTTTACCGCAGGCTATGTTCGTGAATTTATAGAATGCATGGGGCATATTATCAAGCAGGGCGATAGGCAATTATCACCGCTTTAGTGGCCGTTTTCGGCCGCTAAGCGGCGATAATTCTATCGCAATATTAGCAAGCTGTCTCTAACTGATGTTAGCGACAGCTTTTAGGCGATAGCGAGCGGTTTGGGGCCCGATTTGCATGTCAGCGATGTTTATCGCTAATGACATGCAAAGTGGGTGTACCCAACCATTTAGCGACTGAAAGCAGTCGCTAACGTCGCTATCGTCTATTAGCAAGGCAGGCGTAGCGATGGAAATATTTGTGCTAAGCGTGAATATCTCCAAATACTAACACCTGCCCAGACCAGTTCTTAGCCATGTTATCCAATGGGAGGTGGATAACATGGCTAAGAGCATTTCATCGCTAATGCGTGAATATCGCTGTATTCTCGGCGATATTCACGCATTTCGCCGCTATCGCAGGATATTTTAGCACAATGGAGAAAAACGTTGCTAATAGCATGTTTTCTCCGCTAACATAGCCAGCGATAAAAAAATCGTCGCTAAGCCTATTTCGCGATAATTATCGCTACTTGTTGGTAATATGCCCCGCACATCTTTAAAATATGCCCCGTTCTGTACCAAAAGATTACCACGACCCAGGGTCTCTGTTATGTTGACCAAACTCCGGGGCGTATGTTCAAGGAAATGGCAGAGAGAGAGCCGTTAGTCGTCATGGCTTAACGCCTCACTCCGCAACTTCAGAAAGGCAAGAAAACACCAAAGGGCCTTGACTCCGACCCAGTAAGGCTGAGTCAATATAGCAAAGAACAACACAACTGCCAATACTGGACTGAACTTTCCTTCTTTTTACACGACCTTTATGAATAAAACATACCGGTCAGTTTTATGAATTACGTCACTTATTGATTTATTTACTTTTCTCAATAGTAACACTTTTTTTCAAACCTTAGAGATTTTTTGTGCATAAAGATACAGTTAAATACACATCATAAAATTTTTATACATGACATATAATTATGTACAAATTTACAACACACCCGCTCACAAATTTGGCCAACACAAACATTCCTCATTCAACCTCATACATGCAACAACAAAAATTGGCCTTCTGTCAAAGTAAATTCACTAGACAAAGGATGAAATAATTTTTCTTAGTGGACTCTATTTTTTAGGATTGTATGGATTTTTCATACAATCTCAATTTCCTCATACACTTTGTAAAAAAGTTTTTTATTTGACAATAGGCCAGATCGACGTGTTTCGAACCCGATGGTTATGGGGTTCTCCTCAGGACCAATCATTTCTGTAATGATCAGGAAATGAAGCCTTCTTGTAAACTGGTGTATGTTCAAACAAATGACCTTCCTTAGTTGGGAAACCATAGAAGGCGCCAGTGGACCGTATCACACACTGTCGCCGCGGGACAAAGCTTCCGCCAGCTTCGGGTGCCTCGACTCACCCAATCACGGACCCTTATTGTTGGTCGCGTTGCTCGCATCACCGTATATGATCATTACAGAAATTATTGGTCCTGAGGAGAACCCCATAACCATCGGGTTCGAAACGCGTCAAATAAAAAACTTTTTTACAAAGTGTATACCATATTTACAAGGATATGGTGCAGCCTTGCGTTTCCCCCTGCACTGGCGCTACACTGTATAGCACCAACGCAGGCCCCCTTACACCATGGTGCAAAGGTGTCTGCGTGCAGGGAAAAGATTGTTTATGTACAGGAAGGTCTCCCTTCCTGTACATAAACAATCATTAAATGCAATGTTGTCACTTCTATGTGTGCTGCTTAATGCAGCACACATGATAGTCACAAAATGGCATCTTCTTTTTAAGATTGTTTATGTACAGGAAGGGGGACTGTCCTGTACATGAGCAATCTTTCACCTGCACGCAGACATCCTTGCACTAAGGCATTTTGCTTTTTCCATTTGTGCTGTACAAGGCAGCACACATGGAAAAAGCAAAAATGAGGAGAAATAATGCATTTCTCCTCATTTCGCCAACTTAAGACCAGGTTTACCTGGTCTTAATTTTGGCACGGTCTCCTATTTACGCTGTCCTTGTCAGCATAAAAAACAATGTGTGTTGGGGTGGCTTAACGCTGCCTTGTAAATAAGGCAATACCCTTATCGCCTTCACAACCTTGTAAAAAGTGATGTTATGGTGGGGCGCTTGTACACATGCTCCTCCATGTCAGAGTTGAGTTGAGTTGAATCGCATGAAGTTTATTCATTCTTTTTAATGGCACCAACAGTATCCAACCTCTTCCTTGCCCAGCTCCAACTTTCACCCACAGAACCCTCCCACCCCTGATGTCCCCTTCTGTATTCCACATGCTTAGCCTTCCACATTCTACGTGTCTAACATTCTCTAACTAAAGAAATACATACTGCTGCATAGTATAAAGCACACAACACTGCCCCCTTCTAAATAAAAACAGACAGGTAGAAAAGACATGATGGCAAAACACAAAACAAGAACAAATAATTCCAACCCAAAATGTGCACGAATACATAGTGCAAGCCTAAACGTAGAAAAGAGCATAGCAAAATCAGTTCTTACATAACTTAACCTATTTCATGACATAGTCCTTGGACCTCGAAGGAAGATTCCTTGATCTAGTAAATATGCTTGATTCCTGGAGTCCTTTTCCACTTCTCTCAGATTGCTTCCTTTGAGCATTCTCCTCCATAGTTACCCTCCTCAACCCCGCCATAAGAATTGATTGTCTCCATTGATTCAAAGTAGAGCCTGATGTTTTAATTTGTGCACTTGGCTAACCTGGGCATGCTCCAAGTGTTACACGTATGGATCGTGACAAAAATTTTCTTCATCGATACAATGGTGAAAGGACCCATAAACTGAGTTGTTCCTTTCTTTTCTCACTTTGGCTTCTTCACCCAAACTAAATCTCAAACATTCCGTTTCTCCTCCTTTCTTCTTATGTATTTCAAATGGTGCTTCCCATACCTACCCATTTCATTATCACTGTCACTGAACATTTTCTTCTTCAGAGGTAACCAAGAAGAGTTCAACTTGGAATTAGGTATTCTCCCCTTCAACAATTCAAAGGATGACTTTTACGTCACCCAATTGATAGCTGTACAGTGCCCTCACCATGTCTCTCTCAAAGCATCCTTAAGTAAAACCGAAATTCCATCGCTCCCTGTATACATGACTTCACCCCCCAGTTCATACGCTCCCCAAGCCCATTGTCTTGCGGTGCTTACAAGACTGTCTACTGATGAATAATACCCAGGTCTCCCAGAAAACGCTGCATCTCATGAGATGTGATGTGCACCCCATTATCAGTCTCTAAAAAATTGGGTACACCCTCATTAGCAAACTCATCCTTTAAAAAATCTAACACTGTCCTGGTAGACGCCGCACTCATGCCTCTCATAGACACCCACCTAGAGGCATAGTCTACGAATAACAATACAAAACACTTCGAAGAGGGTTACAGTTCAAATGGATCCATGATATCTAGTCCCAATACCATCAAGGTTTCTCAGGAATCTCGACTGGTGATTTCGGTGCCTGACACGTGACGCATGTTTTATCATTGTTGGCGCATATAAAACAATCTTTAACTACTTCTTCCCCTTGATGATCCATCCATGGCTGGCCACCAATACCTCTCTGTTTCCCCAGCTTTTGTAAGATTCCTTCCTAGATGTTCCTCAGGCACTAAATTGACACTCTTGGACCTAACACCACATGGTGGAACCACTCTCTCCCCATCACAAGTCACACATCACAAATTGTCAACTCATTTCTTACACTCCACAATGGCTTCAACTCCGGTACCATAACTTTGTACTCATACCATTTACTCCTTGATACGAGACAAAAGTATATCCTCACTATCTCTTTCTTCCCATTCCCTTTTAGTGATGGCTGAGTCCTTGACCCAATTCACAGAGTGACCTTCACCTATATCAAGAATGTCATCATCTATGCAGGAGAAAATTTGCACTTAAGAGCGATGATATGTGTGGACTTGGAATGGAATGCCCCAAGATAAAACTTGAAATGACACACAGCCCAAAATGCTGCCAAAACCTCCCTTTCATTACATGAATAATGGCCCTCGGCTTGTTTAAGTACACGAGAAGCAAAGACAGCCACCCATTCTTCTTCATCCACCACCTGCATCAACACAGCACCCAAACCATTCAAGATAGTCTCAGTTGTCAACAGAGTCTCCCTCAGAACATTAAAGTGCCCCAAGGTATGCATTTTGCTCATTTCCATCATGATTGTATGAAAAGCAGTTTCACATTCATCTGAGCAAACAAACATAGAGCTCCACAACACTAGCAAATCCCTTGAAAAACTTCAAATAAAATTCTGCTAAGCTCAGGAAGGATGTCATGTGTTCTTTGTCCATTGTCTTTGGGGTTTCCATAATATTGTGTGCCAATTCCAGTTTCTGTTGAATTTCTTCACCTGATATCATATGGTCTAAATACTTCACCGATGATACTCCAAACCTACCTTTCTTCTTTTTCAGGGTTAAACCACATTCCAATAATCTCCCCAAGACTTTCCTTAAACTGTCATCATACTCTGAAGTATTATCTCATAGATGAGAATTTAATCTTGTAAAAACAAAACATTTGTAACATCCTTCAAAACTAGTTTCATCAGTCTCTGGAAGCAAGCAGCCGCAAAAGCCAAACCGAATGACATTCTGACACACCTGTAAGCTCCCAGAGGTGTTACGAAGGACATCCAACGCCATGAATCCTTGTCTAGCATCACTTAGTGAAACGGCAAAGAAAGATCCAGTACATTGATCACATTGGCGTCATTGAGCATGGTAAGAGTTTCACATATATTCGGTAATGGCTGGTGATCCATCTAAATCCATGTGTTCTGATTACGAAGTTCGACCCACATTCTGGTGGCTCTACCCCCATCCTTGGGAGCCAATGCCACTGATGCCAACCACTCTGAGGATTCGGTTTTGTCAGTCACATTCAATTCGAGCAATCTGTCTAATTCTGCTCTCAAAGGTTCACGCATTATATTTGGAACTTTGCGAACCTTGTAAACACAAGGTACTGCGCCATTCTTGAGTACAATACAATGCTCAATGTTTTTAAGTATTCCCAATTCATTTTTAAACACTTCAGGAAACTCCTCCTTCACCACAGTTATCGACAAGAATGATTTGATCTTGAGCATTGGGGTTTAAAATTATACCCAAATCTCTTTGATGTCTCCATCTCAATAAGTTGTTTGCAATATAGATTTCCGTAATGGTTTCTCTAACCCGGAAATAAATTCTCATGATAACATGCCCCAAGACATCAATTTTGTTACCTCCATAACCTAATGGTATATATCTGGGGATAGCTGCTCCAATTTGAGGCTAGCAGTATTCTTCTCCGAAATATTATCACCAATCGTGGTTTAAGGAGATCCTGAATCTGCCAAGACAAAAACAATTCCAACCCCCAATCTCAACATCACATTCTGGCATGACCAAAACTCCAGCATCAATTTCACCCAGGTCTCCCTTCACATTCAGAACAAATGCTTTCGCATCCTCTGAGCCACTTTCAAACACATGCACTTTCTCAGCAGAATTGTATGCACAAACATAATACCCTTTAAGATCAAATTTACTACTATTTGAATTTCTAGCAAAACAAACAAGACTGTTGAAAAAGTGTCCCAAAACTCCCACACCTATAACATTTATTTTTGTAGTCACGGTGACCTGTAGTCACTTTGTTTTTAGTAGTACGCTTTGCACATTCATTTTAGTGTCTGGCTGCGCTATATTATCCGAAATTACATGACTACTTCTTTGCACAGTTGCATTATCTGTTAAAGTATGTTGGTGGTTTCCCATTTCCTTCACCCATCCAGTGGTATTCTCCATTCCTTCCACAATGGCCTTGCTTATTTAAGTGAGGGGTTAAAAGATTGCAATTAGCCTTGAACACGGTTACTGTTAGTGCATCTCACCAGCTGGTCTCTTATTAAAGGATCTGTTAACTATCGAAACTCACAAGTGCGAGCAAGAGTTTTAAACGAAGCTATATAATTGACAACTCTCACTGTTATTGAATACGAGTAAAAAACGTATGACATTCCACTACAACGTTTATATGTGGTCCAACATATTTTTTACTGACATTTCATACATGTCAGCCGGTTCACCTTTTCCATTGCTGATGGGTATTTCATCTATGCTTTTATATATGTTTCCGCCCTCAATATCTATGTTATGCAACACAATAGGTTCTTCCTGACAGCAGAAAACTTTTCTCATCCAATGGCAACTAAGTACAAGTCAAATCTTTTTTTCCAGCGCTACCACAGAAGTAAGGATTCAACCTTTTCTGAGAGAAAGGCTGTAGGCTGGAGCATGTTGCTTGCTGACATGGTGCTAAATAATCCAAGTATAATTGTAAAAGAAATTATGAATTGCCATCAATGCACAAATGCTGCAGAGTCTTTATCCAAAGTTTACTTGAAAAAAACAAGGTAATACCAATAAGTTACCTGACAGGGTGTGCAGGTCTTACAGTATGTGCTATTGGATGCCTCAATAACTGTTTAGATTTTTATATGTCATCAGTACATATGATGAACGATTCAGGGTGATGTGATACAACGTTATTCCCAATTCAAGATAGCTGCAAGCGTGGTCATGTGATGCATGAAGCAGTACACATGAAAGTTACAAAATGGCATTTTAGGATTTTTTATGTGCAGGAAGGGACACCTTCCTACACATAACAAATCCTCCACTGCACACAGACACCCTTCCATTCTGGTTCAAGGGTGCCTGCATTGGCGCTAAGTTGTTAAACTTAGCGTCATCGCAGGTGGAAACGCAAGGCTG
The DNA here is from genome assembly GCF_964261635.1 of Lissotriton helveticus. NCBI lineage: Eukaryota > Metazoa > Chordata > Amphibia > Caudata > Salamandridae > Lissotriton > Lissotriton helveticus. The sequence continues at coordinate 1,638,389,433 of NC_136068.1, read as the reverse complement.
CACCACATTCTTGTAAATATGGTGCAGCCTTGCGTTTCCGAAGTGGAGGAGCATGTCGTTAATCCCAGGAGGCTAACGACACGCTCCACCACTTCATTGTACATATCCCCCTGTGTCACTTATAGTAAAGCTTAGCGGTATACAGGTTGTTCAAATTCAGGATGTTTATGCTTTCTATGACATTTAGTCTGCCACCTAGTGTGACTGTATAATTTCACACTTCCTTAAATGTATTCTATAGCAGAGTTTGGGTAAATGTTGTGGCACTGAGAGATTGGTAAATCTTAAATTTTGAATCTGCTGTAGGAGTGAAAGAATATTATGAACAAGGTCACTGAAATTATGTGGCAGTGTGGTAGACCTGACTCCTTTGGCATGGTATTCCTCAAAACCTTTAGCCTTAACTACCCTGTTTTTGCTAAACCTGTTGTGCTAGCATTAGGAGTCTGTGCCATTAACCCCTGCTAACCAGTGGTAAAGTGTTTGTGTTGGTGTACAACTGATTGACATCTTTAATTTACTTATAAGGCCATAGTATATAGTACTGCATGTACTGACGGTCTGTAAATGAAATGCTACAAGTGGGCCGCAGCACTCATTGTGCCACCCACTTAAGTAGCACTGTAAAACATGCCTGAGGCCTGCCACTGGAGCAGGTAGTGCAGTTTTAAACTACCATTTGACCTGGCAAAATATACTTAAATCCTCCTTTTTAATACTTATAAGTCATCCCTAGGTAGGCCATAAAGGCTTTTAGGGCAGGGTTCATTGTATTTAAAAAGTTGGACATGTGTACTTAAAATGTATGTGTCCTGTCGGTGAAAAACTCAAAAGTTGTTTTTCACTTTAGCAAGGCTACCTCTCTCGTAGACTAACACTGGAGCACCTTATAACACTTAATAAGTGACAACTTCAGTTTGGGAGCAGCTCCAATTGTAATTTAAAGTCTTCTTTAATGGTAAAGGTGGATTATAAATAACTATTCTGAAAATTCCGCTTTTAGAAAAGTAGCCTTTTCCTGCCTAAACCAAATGTGCTTTCTGCACATGTGGTGTGATGTGTATTTTCTCCAGACAGGACAAATTACCTTTTCTGTGGGGATGGGTGTTCCTCTCCTGACAAGGATGACCAGAGGGTCATACTCCCCTCATGAACTTCAATGACCTAGCCTGAGGACTGTTCCCACCCCTTCCTCACTTCTGAAGCTGCCTGCTCGGTCACTGGCAAATGCAGCTGACACCTAGGCATGCCTGCACTTTGTACACTATATAGTTGGGAGCCAAACCCAAGGGAAGGGGAAGAACTGACCAGAACTGGTATGGGGATGGACAAGGAGAGGGACCCCCACACATAGGCTACCACTTGGTATGAAAGTTACACCCTGAGAACTGTGTATCAGAACACTCCTTGACCGGGGGGGGGGGCAGTCGGGTGGTCTTGTCATCACAGGGACTATTGGTCCTGAAGCCATTTTGAAGGGGTGGGGTAGGTCTTGGAGGGTGGGGGAAGGGGAGGTCAGGTGGGTGGGGGTTTGGGAGAGCTGAAGGGGGAGGGTTGGGATAAAATAAGAAAATTAATCCACAGTATCCTTAAATTGTTGAAGTTGAGAGATTTAAGATTTTGTTATGCTAGAACTGAGCAAGTGTTGGTATCCATGTCTAATCAATGGCTAGGATAGGTTTCCGAATCTGTACTTTAAATGTCTGTCGGTTAAATAGCTACAAAAAGAGACAAAGGGTGACTGCAGAGCTCCGCGTGATTCAACCTGATCTAGTGTGTTTGCAGGAAACACATGTACCATGGGGAAAGAGGAAGATCCAGTCAGAATTGGGTTATGTGGTCTTGGCAGCATCAAAACACTCAAGCATGACTAGGGGAGTAGCGGTGTTAGCTAAGCCAGCAATACTGATAATCAAGGACGTTGGGCTATCCTGGAATGTATTTTGGGGGGATGTAGTTCACGTGCACAGTATATGGTTCTAATCTTGATGAGGCCCTCATTCTTGAGTATTTAAACATGGAACTGGCGCTATGGCCTGCTCCATTGGCACTGTGTGGGGATTTTAATATCAGCTTGACTGGGAAAGAGCTCCAATCCTGTTTTCAGAACTATAACGGTAGAAACCTAGGGTCTTTAAGGCATTATATCATTTGTTGTCCGATCATGGCCTGGTGGATGTTTGGAGCAGTTTCCATATCCAAGATCCGGCGTTTACGTTCTATTCTCACTCGAATAGTAAGCTAGTACGGCTTGATTATTTCTTTGTGTCCCCTTTATTATTTTTGGGAATTAAGATACAAGTGCTTCCGAGAATCACTTCCGATCATGCGCCAGTAGTATTGGATGCACCAGTAGTATTGGATATCCCTGAACTTGGGACATGTTTAGCCCCAAGGGGTTTTACTTTTTAAAGAAAGCACCTTCTGGACAATGTTTTTATTGACCACATGAAGATCTGGATAAAGGTGTTCCTTCAAATTAATCAGCATTCCACGTCATTTGAGGTTGTCTGGGATACATTTTAAGCTTGTTTCAGAGGGGAAGTCCTGAGCTATGGACTACATAAACAAAAGCAAGCCAAACTGGCAGTTCAGGAATTATATAATAAACTTAAGACTGTGGAAGAGAATCTGGCACGGGGGATCTCGACAGGTAATATTATTGTAGATCAGCAAACTGGTGTGGTTAGATGCAAAGCTAACATCAATGTGTTATGGAGTAAAGAAATTGCGTTAAAATATTACATTTACAAAAAAGATTGCTATGAATACGGGGAGGCCACAGGGCGTTGTCTAGCTCAGAAATTACGTACAAGGGAGGCTGTCCAGAGAATTAATGATATGAAGAATGCTCTGGGTAATATAGTGCATGATCCTCAGGAGCTCCTTAAGGTTTTTGTAATGACTTTTACACAGAACTCTTCATAGCAAGATATGGGGCGACATCCTAAGGATCTGGGGCTCCAATATTTATTATTGGAGCAGTTAAATTGGGGGGAAGCCGAGGTGCTGGACAGCCCTATCACTATTGATGAACTAGAGCAGTCTATCAATAATAAGGCGATCATAAAAGCAGCAGGGTAAGCTTCCCTCTGAGGTCTATAAGACCTTTTTCAAGATCTCAAAACTGATATGCCTGTGTTTTTTCAAGCAGAACGAATGGGGGATGCACTGCGATCTTGGGACGAGGCTAATACCATCATATTTAAGAAGGATAAACCATCTGATATGCCGGGGTCCTATCGTCAGATTTCTCTTGTCAATTGTGATGGGAAAATCTATGCCATAATTCTTGTGAATCGATTGGTTAAAGTCCTTTCCCCCTGGTCTCTTTAAGACAACATGATTTTATACCCGGAAGGGGGACAGTGGGACAGTGAACCATATCAGCAGAGTAGTGGCCTTATTTGTTATCGTGCAGGTAGAGTCCAGGGACTCAGTATTGATCTTGCTCGACTCCGAAAATACGTTTGATCGTGTTACCGGGGACTTCCTTTGGGGGGGGGGGTTCGACAGCAAATGGGGTTTGGCCTGGGATATTTTCAGGCTCTGCTGGTTTTATATCCATCTCGGTAGCCAAAATATGCTCAATGGGGCTTGCTTCTGACGCAATTCAGATTTCCAGAGGCACACGGCAGGGGTGTCTTTGATCCCTGCTCCTGTTTGCGCTGTACATTAATCCTTTTTTAAACATGTTAGAGCGGTGTGACCAGATTGAACCTTTTGTTTCTGTGTTTTGGCTTACGCCGATGACATTGCAATTGTAACATCTGATCCTGTTGTGGCTTTACCTGAAATGTAATACTTTGTACTGGAGTTTGGTTCTGTTTCAGGCTACAAGCTGAACACGTCAAAACCACAAATTCTTGTGCAAACCAAATTTTGGCTAATGATCCCAGAGCAGTCAAGGAAGTTATTTATCTGGGCATTAAGATTCGGGTCTGTCTGAAAGAGCTGGTCGAGGTAAACTGGGGCGCTATTATTGGCAAGGTTAAACAATCACTAGAGAGATAGGAGTGTTTACACCTTTTCTTGGTGGGCAGATCTAATGTCCTTAATATGAATATATTGCCCAGGGTTGTGTACTTTTTTAGAGCAGTTCCATTGGAAGTATCCTGAGGACAACTCCAATATTTACAATCATTGTGAACCAGATTTCTCTGGGTCCCAGGGATACCACGCAGAGCTGCTCGTTTCATAACTCTTCCTCGAGACAGAGGTGGGTGGTCGGTTTCTGATTTTGCACTTTATTCTTACGGGTGTATTTTATCGAATATACACATTTTACTGACTGGAGAGGAAGTTAATAATTTAGCTGAGGTCCCCCTCAATATATCAGATGGTCTTGAGGTCAGAGGTTAAAAACTGCCTATTTAAAAGAATAGATGGCAGTTACTATAAAAGAACCCACTCCAAAATTTTGGGTTCAGTTTTTAAAGTCTGGAATACAGTACGAAAAAACCTGCAGATTTCAGGACTATCATTTTATACCCCTACCTCCGTAGTAGGGCTAATTGGAGATTGAAGGGCTTCCCCCAAATTGGTGAATTCTATCAGGCTGGGGGGGGGGGAGGGGGTAGGCTCTTCTTTTTCATGCTTGGCGGAGAAATACCATTTACCTAAAAGTCAATTTTTTTAATTCTTACAAATACTGGATTTTGTACGTAAACAGTCAACTATCATGACACTGCATAAGATAGTGGAAGCTATCAGGCGTCAGGAAAAAATAGGATATCTTTATAAGGTATTGTTGGGCTAGGATGGATGACTTAGACAAATATAATGTTAAATGTGGAAATTGGCTGGGAGAACAGTCGGTCTCTCTAGAAGAGTCGATTGATATTGCAGGGAACATTCTCCTAGCAGCCAACCTAAGAGCCCAGCATTATAAAACATTGTTTCAATCTGTACCACACCCCTGTGTAGATGATGAAATGAGGGGGGTGAAAATGATGGGAAATGTTTCCGGTGTGGTGCAGATAATGCTGATATCCTTCATATATTCTATGCGTGTGCTAATTTTACTTCTTTTGTAGGAGCTATGGAAAGGCTCTTATCGGAAGTTACTGGAATGTCTATAAAAATCTCGGCCTCCATGATGTTGTTAGGGATTGGGGAGGATCTATGTCAAGGGATGCCAATATATCAATTTAGGTATTTAATTTTTATTGCCATGGCAGTAGCGCGGCTATGTCTAGCGTCCACTTGGCTGCAGTCTGAGGCTCAATCTTTTGAAATATGGCACGCTAGGTTTTATAACACCTTTAATCTGGAGTTTACCTTGTATTCTGTTAAAGGGCCCAGAAAGCGAAAAGTTGGTCTTTATGTGTGGGGCAATGATTGATCATATGATGGGTTGATATTAATGTTAAAGGGGCCGATTCATAGAACTAACTTGAGAAAAGTCTGTCTTAAGTCTGTCTTAAGTTTGTCTTAAGACAAACTTAAGACAAAATCCTAACTTCTGTGAATACCAAAAGTAGTACATTTAGGATTTTTTCTCACGTTAGTTCTGTGTATCGGGCCCTAGGTGAGGGAATGGATCTGAATTGCTACTCTCCTCGGGTTTAAGATATGGTTGTACGAACTTTTGTTATATTTCGGGGGGCATGGAGTGTCCGTATGATGGATTGATATTGATCTTGGCACAAGGGAATTAATTGAATTGTTACTGTGTTCTCATTTAAGATATATGTATATATGTATTTTTGATACTGTGGATTTTTAATTAAAAAAATAAACATAAAAAAGAACACTCCTTGACCTGTGGAAGATTCAGAAGAAGAACTGCCCTGCTGTTTGAAGAAGGAAGACTGGAATTGCTTACGTTGAACTCAGGATCCCCAGAAGTGACTCTAAGGCCCAGTTGACTGACCTATTTGAGCTGCAGGGACACAACGAGCTTCCAGAGGCCTTCCATGCAACTGCCAAGCTGACCAGCACCAACTGCACCTGCCAGAGCCCTACTGCTGGCCTCCGATGGAGTGAGTCTTGACCCACCAAGAGGTGCCTCCCTAGGTCCTGGACCCCTTGGCTGGTCTCAGAGTTTACTTCTCCTACTTCAAAACTGCAGGAACTGGGCTCCAGCTGAATATCAAGGAATTTGGGGCTCCTCACAAATGACTGCCCACATCTTACGCCAATGCAAAGATCCAGCAGCAATTTTCTCTTTGCGTCTGCAATGACCACTCCCATCTCCCACTAACATAAAGCTCCGAAGGTGACCTGCTCTTCGTGCCAAGAATTCATGCCAACACAAAGCTCCGGATGAGGCTCCTTTTAAGGAACAGGACTGCGGGAGAAGGTAAACTGGTCACTGGTTTGAATCTAGTCCGTGTAGCCAACCCATGCTACATCACGATTGGCCTGAACTAATACCCAGCCCACCGTTACCAGATAATTTGTTGTTTGCATTTCGTTTTATTTATCAAATGTTTTTCTATTTTTCTAAATTGTTTTTCAATTTGTCTTGTCTTGGGTTTTTACTTTATTATTGTTTGAGAGCATAAATACTTTACACCTTGCCTCTAAGTTAAGCTTGACTGCTTTTGTGCCTAACTACTAGAGTGTGGCTCCCAAACGTCTGAGCCTCAGTTCTCTGTTGCCGCCCCTGGCGCTGATGGCGGGTACGTCGAATCCAAAAAAGGAGATCCGTTTTCTTGAACCTTGGTTGGGGCAGGTGGCCACACACTCGGTCTCATTGACGACCATGAACTTCTGTATCTGAAAGTCCACAAACCGGCATTTTCCTGGCTATACACCCTGCCGAAAATACATAAGTCAGCAAAACACACAAGGTGATGGACGAAATGTTGCACATTGGCAAAACATTCACCCCCAGTCACAGATCTGGGGTTAATCCATCGTTATTTTGCTCACCACGCCACCCCAGTTCAGATATGGCCATACATTCAGTCGGCACCCTTTCCACCAGGCCGACCTATAGTATCAGGTATCGGCGGTCCCACCGAAAGATTACCTCAATATGTGGATTTCTTCCTTGATACACTGGATAAAAACCTGCCCTCATACATACAGGATACGAAACACATTCTGAGTATCCTGTCTGATGTCCAATGGCAACCGGGGATGATTCTGGCCACCCTGGATGTAGTTTCCTCATACACCACCATCGAACCAGGATTAGGGTTGGAGGCTGTGACCAGCCCACTCCACAACAGACCGGCCACCTTGTGGCAACACAAACAAATGCTTGTGGCCATGATGGTACAATTATCACACAATGTCCTGAAAGGTAAAAGTCAGTAGACAATTATGCATAGCATGCACATAGCATTGCTGAAGTAGACAAGAAGGAGATTATTCATTTTTTATTCTTTAATTCAAAAGACAGTTCTTCATTTTTCTGTAATGACATTCGTTTCATGGTTGGAATTATACAGTTGGGAACAGCACTGCATTAAATGTATGGACAATCGCAAGAAACTTGGTGCAACAACAAACGTGAATAAATAGTGCAAGTGGCGACGCAAGTGAAAGGAGAGAAAACAGCGTGGTCGGCGCACTGTGTGTAAAGTGCAAATTATCTACAGTGAGTGGCTAAAGACGGCGCATGTGACATAGTGATATCACATAGGGCACAATTAATTTGTTAGGTTTGGAGCCACTAAGGAGAAGTGCACCTATTAATTAGGCTGTTGGGTCGACGGCGTTTCGATCCGGACCATTTCGGATCATCATCAGGACTGGTTGTCTGAATGAAGTGGTGCTTTTGTCATCCTTGTAAATTTGGAATCTTGCGCAATCCTTATAACTTGGAAACTGCAGGGAGGTATGAATTGGGTGACCACCAGGGATCGGGTGGCTGGAAGAGGCCAGTGAGGGCTCGCTCTCAATTCTGCCTCTAACTCAGCCGAGTTGTTGAGGGTTGTGCTGAATCGCCTCCACGTTCTAACCTGCCGCGTTAGTTAGGCATGCCTGGTCAGTGCTGTATTAATCAGCGTGTCCGTTTCAATGTCGGGGAAATGGTGGCCATGATGGACATCATATTGAACAATAACTTTTTCATATATGACAATGCCTGGTACAAACAGAACAATGGAGTAGCCATGGGCTCGAAATTCTTACTCTCCTTCGCCATCCTATACATGGGTGTTCTAGAATCCAAATGGATTTGGAGCACCGCAGGTGCACCATGGGTGGACTCCATAATATACTGGGGACACTGCTTAGATGATTGTCTCCTACTTTGGGCAGGGTCACAACACGAACTGGATGAATCAATTCTGCGCACACCTCAACTCTAACGACATGAACATGAAGTTCACGAGCAACTATAGCCCTTCCAGTATCACCTTCCTGGATGCAGAAATCTACATATAATCAGACACACTGCAGAGACGCCTTCATAGAAGAGAGACATCATGCAACGCCATCCTGCACGCAGATAGCTCACACCCATCTCCCCAAATTCAAGCAATTCCCTATGGAGAATTCGTGAGAGCCAGAAGAAACTGCAGCGAGGAACTAGAATTTTACAAGTGTCTGGCCAACATAAAGACAGATTTAAAGCTAGAGGCTATAGTGCCCGCACCATCTGCTCCGCAGAAAGGAGAATCAAGAACATAAACAGGCAGGAAACACTACACACCCGAAAGAAAACCGCCAATCAAGATCAACCAGTCAGATTGATCACTGACTTCAGCGACATGGGTCTGGCAATGAGGAAGAGCCTCAACAAACACTGGGGGATGTTACTAGCAGACAATACACTCAGAGATGTCATACCTCCCAGACGCCAAATCATGTATAGAAGAGGCAGGATGCTCAAGACTAGACTCAGCCCCAGTGTACCAGGTCCCAGCACCAGCCCCTCGTGGCTTACCACCCACAACTTAGGTTTCTTCAAATGTGGGTGCTGCAGGGTCTGCAGGCTAGCCCAACATGGGGTCAGAAACTTCAAAGGCCCGACCAAACAACAATAACAAATCAAGCATAACATTCACTGCAACACCAGATACGTGGTATACATTCTTGAATGTGCCTGCAAACGCTGGTACATCGGCAGTACAATCAGACAACCGAAAGAGCGCATTGGTGAGCACGTCCGAGCCGTGCAACACCAAGACACCAGAAATCCCATGGCAGTCCATGCGGCCACCCGCCCCAACCAAGGTTCAAGAAAATGGATCTCCTTTTTTGGATTCGACGTAGCCGCCATCAGCGTCAGGGGCGGCAACAGAGAACTAAGGCTCAGACGCTTGGAAGCCACGTGGATCATGCATCTACTGACAGTTGAAAACTGACTTAACGTGGACCATGAATTACACTACTTCTTGGGCGAATGATCATCCACCAAGAACCTATGTACAGAATTCCTTATGATGTAATTCTCATGTCACTGCATGTGTCCCTTATACCATTCACCATGTTACTTTGGGACAACTGCATGGCCATGTCACAGTCAGCTTTTCCTGCTCCGCGTCGCCTTATGGCATATCATCATTTGCTAACCGATTAGAGCCAGTGACTCGTGGCCTCATACCCCGGGTCCGCCTGCACTATTGCTTTCCCTGGTGCCTTCTCCGCTCTCCCCTCGGTGCTCTTTTGGCACTACTTATACCTCCAATCTTCTTTGGAACACAATAAACGTGTACCGACATTCATTCTCCTCTGCACGTTCGCTCATGACATGACTCAGCCCCGCTCTCCCCTCTGTGCTCTCTTGAAACTACTTACACCTCCAATCATCTGCTGCACACAATAAACGTGTGCCGACATTCATTCTCCTCTGCACACTGTGCCCTGGGTACTCATCAACCTTTGACCATTGTCACTCCTTTTCTCCGCTTCAATGTGACCGGACAGCCCTGTTTCCATAGCTACGGCTCTGCCGATCCAGAACTGTTTGCTTCCACACATGCATAGTATTCCCCCTCCGGCCCTACAACATGACGGCTCTCTGGCACCACGTGCGTGGTCTAGTTGACTGTGAGCATTCTTTCTTAAATAGACGCATCATTTCCGGCTTACTCGTACCCGGCTACCTCACGAATCCAGTGTCTTTCGACCTCGCCTGACCAAGATTACAGGTAAGCTGCCTCCCGCAGACTCCCAACCACCCCTCAATACCCTTATTGTGTCGGTAATCACATTCAGCTAACATTGATCTACCTTCCATCTCCTCACCCCTACAGGTGCACCCGCCACTCCGCGCACACTCCACGTGAATCTATATAGCTTTTATCTCACTGGGTAAGTCTCCTTCTTTCTTGGTTTACCCAGTGGCTACTAGCCTTGTCCCGCTCCTGCCTAGCCTTACGGTCTTTGCCTGTTCATTGCAGCTTTCTACTACCGCCAATACCCGGCGTTCCTACCCCGCTTCCCGCTCAAAAACTGGCCTCATACTTACTTAGCGTTGGGGTAAGTCTGCGTGTTTTTTGTGCATTCCGGCACTCTCAGCCCCTTGTTTTTCTCCCCCTTAAAGCACTCCTTTACTTGTCACTTCTTGCAGTGCCACACGCCAACCCGCCGTCACTGCGTACCCGTCTTGGCCTATCTAACCGATGTCTCAGCCCACGAGTGTATACTAGTCTGATAAACAGCTGTTCCACCCTTGCCCTTCCCGCCTCTATTAGGCTACCATCTGTGAATACCTTTGATCTCTCCCTCAGGGGTCCCCACGGTCCACCCGCATCTTCTACTCGACGCCGAACATTCCAGTAGTTTTCGCCGACTGAGCGTCACCCCCACCATCCATCTGTTCTTGCATACCGCACACCCCAGACCGGGTTGAAAGTATCACCACTCACATGGTGAGCTTATTTCTGATCCACCTCCACCTCCCATTAGGATCTCTCCACCCTATGTCCATGTATGTAGACTTATCCCTTGTCCTGTCTCTCTACATATGGGCCTGCTCTCCTACTGCTTCCAACACGGAACAGGTAACCACCCTACCTCCTTCTCTATTCATCGCTTATCCAATTTGCCACGTTCCTGGTCACACCCCCTCACCCTCCCTTTCCTTTCCTCCTTGTCTCTCTTGCCCACCACTCATTTTGCCCTCCTTAGTAGTATCATATCCTTCTTCAGGATGCATCAACCTATGCCGCCTTTCTGTATTTCAGACCCTGTACACTATCCTCCAGTCACCTACATACCTCACGAGCAAATATTTAATACCATTCAGGCCTCAGTTGCAGTAGAATTTCCTCCATAATTTAGATTTTTCCAACCGCCGCCATGCAGTAGTTTTGTTTATTATTCACTTGGTTTCTGCGGGTTTTCACAGTGACCACTCTACACCACTCCTGTCACCCACACATAATTTTCCATTTTTGTATTCCATGTCACATTATCTGATGTACTGTGCTTTCCCGCGCATTTCTCATGAGGTCCAACCCATGATAGCGGCACACTCACTACGTTTACCGTGTCTTCCTGTGGATTTTTCATGATGTTCTACACATGAGAGCGGCACGCTCAACAGTCACTGTTCACCTAGCGCTCTGTCTCCCCCTTTTATTTGCAGGTACACTTAGGGTGATCCCCTCCTCCTCATCCCTGTTTCTTATATACAACAACGACTATGTTACCATCAGTTTCCCTTGTATTCCTTACCCAATGTTTTGTATCCTTTCCAGCCCTGAAGAGTCACATGATCACTACTTGTGACGAAACACGTGTCGGCTGGTTGTTTGGTTTAATACAGTCGTTGCCTTGTGATAAAAAACCTTTTCCAAACCCTACACTGGTGTCGACCGCCACTTTGTCAAATTGTGAAAACACTTATACTAACTCTGTAATATCCTCACCACGTGTGCCCAGGACTGTGCTTATTTTCCAGTGTGGATCCTTCGACTCACACGAATCCGGGGGTTATCGGGTAAATCCCCCGACCTGGCAGCACCGTACTTACTCAGATCCATATAAACATAACGCGCATTGGTCCGAGTGCCATTTCCTCCTGTCTTCACTAAAAACTCCACCCCAGCATTCATGATTTGTTTTACTGTTTTCTCCATCAGGAATATCCTGGCGATGAGTGACAGCAAAATTCAAATAAATACCCTAACATTATTGGAGAAAACTCCCATGGTGTCAGGCCATTAGCTTTTTCTTTTCCAACACAAACTCCTGCTGTGAGAGTTGTGTTTTTGGAAAAGAAAAAATGCTTCAAAAGTTTGGTGTAAGCGTTCGTCCACCAATAATAGGCATATATCAAACTTTTAAGTGGCTTTGTATGAACCACCATGTTGTTGGTCATACAAACCTAGAAAGGTTCCTGCAGAGCTAAAGGTAAACTCACAATTTAGTGCTCAGGAATGTCAGCAATATACTTTTGCCATCCGGGAGATGAGACCCCCACCTCCAATTTTGTACACATGCCTAGACCAGTGGCTTCCAAAATGGAACCCAGAGGCCTGTATTACTCTGCTTATTTTAAAACACGTATTGCATACCCGCACATGCACATCATAGCACACGGTATCTTGGCGCTTTGAATCCGTGTTCACCATTTGCAGAGGAACTTTCAGATGAACTGACTGGTAAGCTTGCATTCACAAGACTCGATTCACAGAACTCACTTAAGACAAAATCCTAAACTTACTACTTTTGGTATTCACAGAAGGCATTTAGTAGTAGTAAAGTTAGGATTTTGTCTTAAGTCTGTTATAAGTCTGTCCTAAGTTTTTCTTAAGTTTGTCTTAAGTCTGTCTTAAGTCTGTCTTAAGTCTATCCTAACCCCTCATGTCCCCGACTCGCGGAGACCGAGCTGTGCCTACCGTGCTGCTGCAGCGGCAGCCCAAGTTGCTGTTCTTCACGACTAGAATTGGATAGGAGAGATCTTCTTCCGAGATGTGGTCCTGTTGGGTAACGGCTGTAAGGATGCAAGCAGGGATTGGGCGCTTTGAGGGAAATGAATGAGTCGTTTTGAGGCACAACCTAGAAACATAGAAATGCTGTGCCCCTCCACACAGCTGCAGCAGACTGATGAGTTTGCAGCGCCGAGAAGGGGTAGGAGGGAATACACTGCTTTTCTAAAGCACATACGGGCGACTGCTCCACCCCTCAGCCTCCCTGTGAATCATAAATATAATCCCACCGAATAGACGATACCATTTTCTCAAATCCCAACCTTGTTTTAAAGTATGATTGATAGTGTTGTTTTCTGGACGGATTGCACAGTGACGTGTTGAGTTGTGTGTGATTTGTGTGCACTTACAAGTTTCCCAACTTTATTTTAGTAGCAGTTAAGGCACACCAGGTTAACGGAAGCCAGCACATCATAGTTTCCCCCTACCTTGCCTCATTTCTGACTGCTGTTTTCAAAGCACTTCTTGTAGACCTTGTTAACACAACAATAAAGTACCTACCTCATGTGGTCAGTATTACAAGTTTGGTTGAGTGTTGTCGTTGTATTTTATATCTTGATCTTCTGGTGTGATAACCAATATAGTCAGTCTTAGCGCCCTCTTACTTAACCCCTCCCCCACCAACCTCCCATGACGTTTAGGAAATGAGTTTCAAAGAGCCAGCGCTGCTAGATGTAACTTCTCATTTGCACTTGTTATACTTCGAGGTCAGGCGCGCAACACCCATTGAGCTTAAATGGCTTCACATTCCCAACCCCCTGTCGTGTGTGTCAGCCCAGGCTGAGACAGCTTCCCGGCTGGCGACCGTCTTATTGCAGCAGCACCCGATTACTTCACAGGTCTTTAAAAGACCACCCCCCAGATGCATCAACAACCCATTTTGCGATTCCTTAATAGCGAAAAATACCGATTCGCTATTAAGGAATAGCAAAATGGAATGCATCAAGAAATCCCTAAAAAATAGTGATTTCTTAAAATTCCTTAACGAGTTGCAATTAAGGAATACCTCCCCATTCATTCCTATGGGCCTAGAGGCCCATAGGAATGAATGGGAAGACAATCTCAATTTGCGAATCGCAATTAGCGATTCTCAAATTGAGATTGCGATTTCAAGGGTGCAGGGGTGTCCAAAGGACACCCTGTTGCACCCCTGAAATTGATCTGTGCACATATGTTGCGCACACACATGCCCTTAGGGCATGTGTGTGCGCAACATGAAACTGTCTGTTTTACGCCAGCTGTTTTTTTTCATGGGTCATTTGGCAACGGGGTGTAAATACCTTTCTATCCCTTCTGTGCTGAGATAGCTCAAGGGGTGCCGCTGCGCTGAGAAGTTGCGGAGCGCTTAAGGGGCTTTAACGTTTATCTGTGGAGAATTGCATCAAACCGGCGATTCTTTTCTTACCCGTGGTCTTGCTGGGTGAACTCTTGATACACAGCGCCCTGACTGCGAGTGGCGCTACCAGACCACCTCCCGCCTTCCTGTGGGGAATTGCAAGTCCCAAGACTCTCCTTGCCCCAGCACACCTGGCCCGGACCTCCGCCATGCCCACAGCCTCAGACGTGATTTAATCGTCATACTATCACCGCGTCGCGGGAGCGCCAAGGCTAAGCCCGGGACAAGGGCGGGACCATCTGCGGCCATCCGAGGCCAGGAGAGGCTGGGCTGGGCCACCCCTCTGTAATGTAAGACTTTGGATAGTAGCCTTTAGTGTATTTTAATTTATAGTTCTGTTGAATCTAATGGCTGTAAATCGAAAGAACGCTCAGAAAGTGGGGGAGGGAGTCGTGGCCACAATGGATGCTTTCCTGATTAGAGCTGATTCAGTTTTGCAACGAGAGATAGCCCTGACTGAGAAAAAATTATCGGTAGGTATAGCGGAGGCGCAGAAGAGGTCTTCCTTGGGTAAAATTAGCAATGCTAAATCCCCTGCAGTAAACTTATATCCTGTAGCCGTTATCAACAAGCAGGGTACCGCACTAGGTCTTGATAATGGTCACGAGGTGAATATATCCACTATGGATATGAATGATGCCATCCCTAGTGGTCAGCCCACTGTTTCACCATCACCTCTCTTGGTTATAACCCGCACACCTCCCCCCAGCCCAATAGTGGTTTCACCTAACACATCTCGCCTGTCCACTACCCCAAGGACTCCTGTGGTTGATCTGAGGGCCGCCTTCGACCTTGTCCCCCGCACTCTCTTGTGGGACACATTGAGAAAAATGGGGTTCCCCGGCGAACTTCTTGTAAAACTGATTAGACTTCATACAGGGAACTACGCCAAAGTGAGATGGGGAAGGGAGGTGAAGTTACAAAGGCCATACCCGTGAGACGGGGCATGCGTCAAGGCTGCGTTCTGGCGCCTACGCTCTTCTCGCTATATGTTAATGATATACCTACATATTTGGGGGATTGTAGCCACGACTCCCCGAAATTGGGAAATGAAGCGATTACGGCATTATTATTTGCCGATGACACAATCCTCATTACACAAACTCCGAAGGGATTGCAAAACTTGGTGAACTCATTTTATAGTTATTGTGTGGGGAAGGGACTGGAAATCAACTCATCCAAAACTAAATAACTGGCCATAAACCCCCAAAAATCATTCAAGAAGAATTTGGCCCTAAATAACCAAAAACTAGAAGATGTGGGGAGTTTCAACTATTTAGGTATTATGTTGGACAGTAACCTATCATAGAAGGGGCATTGGAAAAAGTAGATTATCCTTTAAACAAAACTCGATGCTTATCTTAAAAGTACATGGTGGGAGCCTTTCCAAGGCTATTACACCAGCCTTGGAGGTGTTCAAGGCCAAGGCCCAATCAGCGGCACTTTATGGTGCTGAGGTTTGGGGGCCTTCCTGTAAGAGGAATTTTGAACGAGATGAAAACAACTTTATACGCAGGCTACTTAAAATACCGACTAGAACCCCCCTAGTTCCAGTGTTTTTGGATATTGATATTAAACGCACAGATTATCAAGCTACTCTAAGGCCACTACTTTATTGGGTAAGGATATGGACCACACCGGAGTTGTGCAATTATAGAAGCGGCTTAATGGAAATCATCCAGATTGATGAGTACAAGAATATAGAATGGTTAAAACATATTTCATTCTGGTGCATTAGGCTAGGGCTTTCTCACTTTTGGGAAGATCCTTTGAGTATGACACCCCTCTGTAAAAAGCTTCTAAATACAACCTTCTGGTCTTTCATTAATAGCGAAAGATTGTATAGTTCATCAATTGGTACTTTGACTCAGAAGTTCTTGACTGTAAAAGATAATGTTTCCTTTGAACCTTTTATGAACGAGATTGGACCACCACTGGCAAAATCTCTATATCTGCAATTTAGATACGGGGTCCTGCAGCCGAATGCTAATACTTGTAGGTGGGGGTGTAATAAGGAGACTGACCTTTGTATCCTCTGTCCGCAAAAGGCGAAAGAGTATGATGCACATTTACTTTTCTTTTGCCCGGCTTACAAGTCTCCTAGGGCTCGATGGATCAGATCCCTATGCAAAAATGTGGGCGTTAGGTCGTACAAAGAAGCTGAACGCATAATTAAATCCAACACCTCACAACTGGTAGTATTCTGTATAAGTAGGTTCTTGTTTAATGTATATCTGATCAGGAAGAAGCTCGGCCTCAAGCTATAGTGCATTTATTTTGCTCTAGTCTCCTCCATTAGCACATTGTATATGGTATGCTTTTAAGTAATGCATTTAAATGTTTTATATTCTGGCTTTTAAATTAATATTTTTATTTTATTTATATAATGAGATTGCTGATTTTAGTGCGGTAATTGTAAATATGGATAATTTGTACACTGTCCCCTTCCTTCTTATTATAGCCTGTTCACGTGGGTATTTGCTTGTAAAAGACATTGTGGATATCTGCTTGTAAAATGTTTTTATTTTCTTTTGCTTTTATGGCTAGACAGCCGAAATAAAGTTGAAACAAACAAGCTCAAGGATTGGACCCTAACTTGTGTGTTCATTACCTCTGCTTGTACTGATTGCACTAGTTGTTGCTAACACCACAAGTAATTTGAAATAGCCCTGTTGTCACCAACTTTTATGTTTGGCTGTGTAATTATAAGCTTTAAGAAGCACACACAGTAACTCTTTGTGCACGTTTAGGTGCCTGTGTATGTGCCTGCATTGCTAAATGTTTCTTATATTTGTACTGACTATAAGGTTGGTAGCGTAAGCTAGTCTTAGCCAATGTATTTTGTTTTTTGTAAGTAGCTGACATTGATGGACAGTTAAATTATTATCAAAGCCATCATTGCGAGAACACCACTGCCACCTCATTGCTCTGATTGTTTTGGTTGCTTTTTCTATGCGTCACTTTTTGTACATCTCCCATTATTTAAAAAAAAAAAAAGAGCACTTTAAAAGAGCAATGCAATAGGTCTCACATTTTAGATACTTTGACTTATTAGTATTGTAAATGACAATGCCTTGTATTCGTTGCTTCAAAACACAGAAATAAAAGGCATTGGCATTAAATGACAATAGCTCCAAATCTCGCAATTGCGATACCTATTGCATTGCAAATGCTTGTTACATTTGTTTTCATTTGCTGTTTTTGCAAAGCACCCAACTCAGTCTGGTGGCCGCTTTAAAGGGCTTTTGGACAGAGGGGGTAACACAACAGTTTAGGAAGATGGGTGGCTGAGAGACAGGAATCCAGATGCAAAAACCTTTACTAATTAAAAAATATACTTACTTGACCTATATATTAAAGCAGTCACCTTGAAGTCCAACTGGCTGATGGAACAGTTGGGATGCATGCCTTGTTGGAATGTCTGTACAGACTCTAGATTAAATAGGGCGAGCTAGTGTGGCAAAGGGGAGCAAACGTAGGATTGTGTACAAGATTCTCACGGAGACAGTAATCTTCGGAGAGACAGGTCGGTGTAAATCCTGATTGTGTTGGTCGTGTGTCTTTACCCTGATGATGTGTTGCTGTTCATAGAGCTGAATATTGTAGAAAGGTAAGGGTGTGATTTCAGGGTGTTGGTGCAGTTTATGCTAAGGAGGAGTTAGTTTAAGGGAATTAATGCAAGTATATTGCCCACCAATGCAATTGAGGGCCGAAGCGCAGGTGAGGGATCATAATGTGTGGGGTTGAGGGGGGAATTAACAGTTTTCCCCTCATATAAAAAGATTAACTCTTAAGGGACGTGAGGGAACAGTATGTCATGAATAAATGGGCTATCGGTCTGTTTGGGGAAACGAAACCTGGTAAAGTTGTGGCTCTGTGGAGGTAAGACTATTGTTATATGCAGCCATGATGCGACCCCGTATGTAAATGTTTTCACGTTTCCCCATAACAGCTGATGCTCACAGGTGAAATTAACATATATTAACAAGTAGGAACTTCTTCAAGCGGAGGGTTGTTTGTAAGAGAAGTTTGTATGTTTGTATTATGGTCAAGACTAACACAGAAAATTGTCCCCAATCCAATATGGCTACTTTGGCTACTGAGGTCCAATAATGATCGGTTTAAAGTGGTGAGCTGCCAGGGTGGAAGATGTGCGTTTTCTGAGAGACTCCAAGTTGCTGAATACCGGTGAACTGGTCTATAGTAGCTTTGGGAGAACCCTGGATAAACTAAAGGCCAGCAGGGCTGGGCAAGAGTCAGTCACATGCTAAGTGAAGCTTGTTAGAAATGCATCCAATTTTCTATGCAAGAGCTTGAAACTACAATTCGCCTGTACGTTTGAAAAGTGAACTGGTGTACTTCTTAGCAGCTGCAAACACACACAATGAAAGTATGAAATGTTTTGTGAGCTTTGCTATTGCAGCATACTATCATTGTTTTCCCTTCAGCAATGTTCTTTTTTGTTTTAATCTGTACATTTCATGTTTACCCAGCCTATTGCATCCCCTAAGCCACTCCTCCTGCTCGGTGCTTGATAAGAGGGCGCTGGCTTGTTTTGTCCCATCGCAGTGTCACAATTGTACATGTGATGTGGACAATACTCTGATTGTGGGTGACAGGGGAGGTTGAGTCACAGACTAGCCCCCACAACTCCTCTGCTGTTTTCCAAACAGAGGGTGGCGCCTCCTGGCACTGAGGCTGCTAGGAAGAAACAAGAATTTACAGGGACATTTCATCTGACAGCTGAGGGAAACTGCGACAAGAAGCTTTTCCGTGGTGAGTGCCCTTTTTAATAACAGCATGCATAAAACCCAGAGAAAGCCGAGTTGTGGTCTGAAACTGATTTTAGTAGCATTGATACCTTTGAGTTGGTCTTTCATTTGCCGATTATTTGTATATGTTTTTGTATATAAGGAGAAGCATTTTGCTTGTTGGTTCTGCTGCTTATATGTAGTCCAGTGATCAAGTCGCTCCAGAAAAAATCCATTGACAGTTGCCAGCTGGACAACCCGCCAGGGTAAATGCCCCAGGGTAATGACGTGTATATTTCATATTTCATTTTTCTGTGTTCTGATGGCTTTGACTGCAGCCCTGAATGAGATGATGGCTCAGTCCTTGTTGGATTGCGCCAGGTACGCATAGCAATGCTTGTTGGGATTCTGATCTCATCTGTACTCGCAAAATCGGTGCTCGATCCTGCTTCCGATCCTGCCCTTTCTCAGCATTCAGTGCATAATCCCTGCTTCTTTTATGCCCTTACTGTTAAACCGACGCGCATCCCCTGTTTCTTAAATAGATGCCTTATCCCAAATTCATGTCCAGTGGAAGCTTCGGATTGGAGATGGGCCATGCTCAGAAATGGATGCACAATCTCTTTTTAACAGGTGCAGCCCCAAAGCTGGGACTGCACACAGCCTGATGCAGTCTCATTCAAACCCTTTTCGAAAAGGTTGACACCTGTATGCCTGTGAAGAGGCCGTACCAAAATGCAATGAACTACTAGCACACTACAATTTCACAATACATGAAAAAACAAACAATCTGCAAAAACATGCCTCAGGCTGACAGCAGCAGGCTTTTCAGGGTGCTGACAGGCAATATCACCTCAGTGAGAATGGTGTCAGACATTGCATATTCACGCACTCGTCTACATATAAATTCGTCTCAGTGAGTTTAGCGCCTATCACATGTCACTCATGCCTTAGCAGTTCATGTTCTGTGAGTGATGGATGCTTGTCCAACTCTGCAATGCTTGATGTGTTCTGAAGAAATGGAAGATTGCACATATTGCCTTCTGTGGGAGAGGGAAGCTTGCTTTGCTATGTCCCTATTCTGTGAGGAACTAAAGCTTGCACTGCTGTTGCTGATTTGCACATGCTTGTGCTGATGCTACCCTAGCTGTACCTGTTCACAGAAGTTGAGACACCTGCACTATTTCTCCCCAAGCAGTCGCTGTTCTACAAAGAGGGGAGCTTTCACTGCTGTTTCGCAGCTCATAAAATTACAAAGGATAATTTGAATGGTCTTGGAAAACATGCCCAGGTCAGTCAGAAGCTTTTATTGGATCCAGGCCAAAGCTAGTTGTAGGGTCTTCCAGAGACTCTGGCTTCAATCACAACTTCCCAGCCTGACCAAGCTGTGTGATCCATGGCAATTCATTTTCTACACTATGCTACTTTATAAGTGATAATACATTTGAGAGTAACTTGACATAATTTAGTACAGGATGTGCACTGTACAAAAACCTCTCTTAATGTTAATGTTGCTTCATCTATGACAACAGTAAGGGCCTTGTATAAGAGGCATAAGACAATCGACTTACCTTTTGGGTCTCAAGTAATATTTTCAGTAGGGCAAAAACGGGAAAGAATGCAATATCTATCCAGGACTCGAATTGCTCAGTGTCTAATCAGGAAGCCTGGTTTCATTTACTTTTCTCCTCTGTTCTTCCTTTTCCTTGATCACCCCATTTGAGAGCACCTTAAAATAGTTCAGGATGCACACTGTACAACAACTCTCTTGTGTATTTTATTTATTTATTTAACATTTATATGGCGCAACAAATCATCCCAAGGGGTATCTCTCGGCGCCTTGGCATGACACTAGCAGGAACCACAACCGATACAAACCCCTAAAACAACCAAGTCTTTAGGCTTTTCTTGAAGTGTCCCAGAGAGGTATAGTGGCGGATCTCTTCCGGTAACCTGTTCCAGTGAAAGGGGGCAACATAGGAAAACGCACGTCCTCCCAGTCTGGATTTATTGATCTTACATGGCACTACAAGGTTTTGATTGCTTGACCTCAGGAGGCGACCGGGGACATAAGGCCTCATCTTCTTCCTTAAGTATGCTGGCCCCAGGCCTCGACTTGCCTTAAACACCAGTGTGAGAAGTTTAAAGACTGCTCTTTTTTTGATGGGCAGCCAGTGTAAGGCTTGCAGCAAAGGTCACGAGGTGGAGCGTATGGTTTAATAGGCTATAAGGTTGCATCTATAAAAATAAAAGGATTATATGGGAGGAAACAAATAACTGATTTGCCTCGAGTTATTAATAAAATTGTCGATGCGGAAAGGTTCGGTTTCACTAATTTTAATAAAGGCCACTCACAGCAGTGATATAATCTCAGGTGGTAAAGTGAAACAATACAAAATACCCTTTTTATGGAAAAGTTAGTACCTCAACTATTATTAAAGAGGCAGTCATCAACATTTGCAGAAGGGTGGGATGTTCAGGCTAACCAAAAAGCTGTTCCCTTAAGTCTCCATGTGTATCTGACTTACCCTGACTAGGATTTTGGTCCCTAATTGGACAGGGTGCATACCTCTGCCAACTAGAAACCCAATTTCTAACAGGGTCCTTATATAGCTCCCCATATAGTACTTCATGCGGTGTATTTAAAAACAGCAACTGAGTCATCCAATTTCACTCCGAGTGGCCAAAGGATGCTTTATTTGAAATGGCAGCTTCATGTTCAGATCCACTATCGCTAAAAAAGGAACAGAGTCCTCCACTTTCAACTTTAATAAAATAAGTTTTAAGGAACCGAGACCGGTATCCCTTCCACTTATAACAACGAAGTCTCACTGTAAGGACCCCAAATGCGGTAGGAGTGTGATTGGAATGATTCAGCTCCAGAAGTAATTTTAAGTGAATCAAGTGGCTACAAGTGTGTTCACTAGTCTGATATTCATACTAGAGCGATAACCTCTCAAATACACGATGACGTGGCTGGATCTGTGAGAACTGGTGACAAGTCTTTGTTTAGAAAAGTGTCCTGATGAAGATGGTGTGGACCATATCTACTGCCAACGAAACTTAGTGTAGACAGATTTTTAACAATCATAGTATTGTGAATAGAAAATGATTTATGTATTTTAATACTATATGAAGGCAACAGATGGTTTTAATTATTGAATATGTTTCAACGTACGTAAGCCGTGTACTTTTTAACCATATAATAATATTTTCTTGAACTATAGTGAGATAGAGAATGATTTTATAAAGCTGTGTAATTTCCATGATGAATATTTATGTGGGAATGTTTTGATCTGCTAAAAAATGCTTTAGTTCGTGAGTGAAGTGCAGAAGAGGGTTGATTTTTTTGTTGTTGCAAATAACCCTGTCCCTTTTGGCAAATAAGGGTGACTCTCCTTTTATTTGTGAGAAAATAAATGTTAACATAAGTGACAAAACCTCACCCAAACTAGAGAACCCAAGAACTAGGAGACTGTTCAACCGGTGTACATGTAGTACTCCTGAATGAGTCCCAGTTCAGGACATGGACCCACTGAGTAAGCATAGCACATGAGATAGACAAGGGTTTCCCATATATGAGTACATGAATGTATGGTAAATCCTTAAGGAGTTTTGCTATTTCTTGCAGGAGTTTAGTACTCCCTGTATGTTTATGTCTGTTTACAAACATTATACAACAGTCCTTTAACGCCTCTCACTTACTTTTTAGTGTGTTAGCTAACTGTGTTGTACCTGTCCTGTATGTGTGGGAGAATTGTGTGATGTTCTTTGAACTGCTGCCACCTGTGCTTAACGTATTTGTGTTAGGGCACGTTGAGGTGCAGCTGTCCACGTCACTCTTCATCGTGAAGCTCAATATAAAACATTTCCCTCCACACAAGAAATAAGATCCACATTGGCAATGCTTGTTTTAATGCATACTATCAGAGGGAATTTTGGAGTTCAGATAATAAGGGCGCACTGCCTCAGGTTTAACGTTCACGTTTGAGAGAACACAAATGGTGATTGGGTGGTGCGTGAAGAGCAGACGGAAAATTGCCCCTAACCGTCTAAAAAAGTCAAAGACCAAACACAATTGAACAGCTGAGCTCTCGCAACCACAAACAGAGTTCCACAATTCAGTAAAATGTTAAGTAGAGAAAACACAAAATAACATAGAAGCAGATCCTTTGGTGTGAGTCTTGTCCCAGCAGGGTGGAGTTTATTGGGTCCAGACTTGAGGAATAACAGTAAGCCGACACGTGTTTCGTCGTGTGCCGTAGAGTCAACACGACTCTTCAGGGCTTAGACTCCAACCCAAAAGTTGGGTCGAGTGAGGTCTGGGCCTTATAGCGGTATTCCACGTAGGTGGACTAAAAAGATGCTATATAACACAGGGGTTACTGTGCATCTATTATCTCTGGTTGCAAAGGGATGAAATGTCGGATCCGTTCATGACAGACGGCCACCGGGAACCTACGGAGGAGGGATACCGAATATTAGCTTACCGCGAACCAGGAAACATACCCGTTTACCTTGGTCTTCAACTTTATGGATCCCCTCCCGGTATACACTTTTCACACAACGTGATTCAGAGACTCTTAACCAGGAAGTCTCAGACACATCTCAGGAATAGAAGCTACTAGTCCAACGATACGTGATTTCATATACAGGTCCACAGGACATTTCATCCCTTTGCAACCAGAGATAATAGATGCACAGTAACCCCTGTGTTATATAGCATCTTTTTAGTCCACCTACGTGGAATACCGCTATAAGGCCCAGACCTCACTCGACCCAACTTTTGGGTTGGAGTCTAAGCCCTGAAGAGTCGTGTTGACTCTACGGCACACGACGAAACACGTGTCGGCTTACTGTTATTCCTCAAGTCTGGACCCAATAAACTCCACCCTGCTGGGACAAGACTCACACCAAAGGATCTGCTTCTATGTTATTTTGTGTTTTCTCTACTTAACATTTTACTGAATTGTGGAACTCTGTTTGTGGTTGCGAGAGCTCAGCTGTTCACTTGTTTTAATGCATGATGTGGGTAAAAGAGTGAACCCTTACAAAATATGTTTGCAAAGTTTACTTTTGGTTTTACATGTGAACAAGCGTTTTTCTGATATGGAGTAGATGACTTTTTAAAATAAAAAAAAAGACAGTTGACAAGTGGCTCCACATCATACATAACACCTCCAGCCAATTTTGGCATTTTAGCCAACTGCACTATGCATTGCTTGGATTTTGACCACACAACAAAACTGCTGAAACCAAAACTACAAGCCCCAAAATGCAACATCCTGTTGGTGAAAAAATAGATAATATAATCCTATGTTGTAGTGCCAAAGTGCAGAGTTGTGAAATACCACATAATATGTAGTTCCTGGCTTGCTGAATTTCACTCTTGTAGGCAATCACGGTTTAAAGAGCCCAGTGGTGAAAGCACTGAGATATTTTATTTTATTTTATTTATTTTTAGAGTTTTCTATAGCGCGAACAAGACCCAGTGTAGGGTATTAGAGCGCTTTACAGTAGGGCTTCATCAGTCATTAATGTTTCACACTTCAGATTAGCATATAGACATATATACATACAATAATACAGTTGACGTGGCACGGTTAAAGTATCGGATCATCATATAGCATGACCCAGTGTGGTGTAGCGGGGCTCTTTAAAATAGTGTTTCATCTGTCATAAAGTTTTACGCTTCAATTTCGCATATGGACATATATACATTCAGTAATAAAAATTGGGCAGTTTATAGATAGCAGGCCTCCAATATAGTCTTTATGTAAGAAATTTGCTCATATAGTACGATTTTGCTTCCTTTTTGAAGGTTGCAGTGGATGTAATTCTTCTGATGTTTGGTGGGAGTGCATTCCAAATTCTCGGTGCTGCTCCTGAGAATGCTCGGTCATAAGTCTTTTTCTTGCGGAAGCGAGCCGGTTTCAAAAGAAAGTCTGATTTGCTCCTAGAAGGTCGGTTACCTCCGGACGCGTACGTTTCTGGGCCAGGTAACCTGGAGTTTTGTGGTGTATTGCATTATGAGTGATGCATGCCAATTTGAATTGAATTCTCGCATCAACAGTTAGCCAGTTTAGCATTTTCAGGTAAGGGGAGATGTGGTCGAATTTTTTGGATCCCGCTATCAGTCTAGTGGCTGCATTAAGACAAGCTTTCAATGGGGCAGTTGAGATCTTAGGGAGCCCAGCCAGGGTAGTACACCCATATTCGATCCTTGATATGACCAGCGCTTGAACTGCTGTTTTAAGATCTGTTTTGTTCAGGAAAGGTTTAAGTTTTCGCAAATAGCTCAAGTGGAACCTGGCATTTTTTGCCATTGTATTAATATGTGCTAACATATTCAGGTTTTTATCTAGGGTAATTCCCAGTGATTTGGTGGAATCTACGATCTTTGGAGTACAGTTTAGAGCAGTGATAAGGTTGGTCCATTCTGTTGAATTTAGTTTTCTTTTATGTGGTGTAATCAGTAGGAATTCGGTTTTCTGTGGGTTTAGTTTCAGGTGATTCTTGGTTAGCCATTGGAGGGTTCTTGATAGAGCATGGTTCATGGTCTTAATTCCTTCTATAGATGCGACCTTGATGTATAACTGAGTGTCATCCGCATACATGTGGAAAGCTATGTTTGCTTTTTGTAAAATTTCTGTGAGTGGTTCAACGTATAGGTTGAAAAGTGCTGGTGAGAGCGTTGATCCCTGTGGAACTCCTATTGTATTATTTGTTGGGCCAGAAAGGGTTTGGTCGACCATGAATTTTTGTGATCTGTTCTTAAGAAAGGAGCTGAACCAGTTAAGGACTGTGCCCTCTAGGCCCATTCTGTTTTTCATCCGATCTATGATTTTTTCATGGTTCACCGTGTCAAACGCGGATGACAGGTCCAGCAAGATTAGTAGGCAGGTTTCATTTTGGTCAAGAGCCAGCAGTGCGTCATCTACGATGTGTAAAATTGCAGTTTCTGTGCTATGGTTTGGACGGAAGCCCGATTGGCAGACATTTAGCAGGTTGAACTCAGAAATGTGTAGACTCAATTGTTGTTGGACCCATTTTTCCAGGACCTTGGCTAACATGGGAATGTTAGTTACAGGTCTGAAATTGTTTGGAACAGAGGGGTTCTCTGAAGGTTTTTTTAGCAAAGGGATGACTTGTCCTGTTTTAAGACAGGCTGGGATTTGTCCTTGTGAAAGTGAGGCATTTATGATCTTTGTCCAAAGTGGGATTAACAGATGGTTTATTGAGGACCAGCATTTTGCTGGTAAGGGATCATTATAGTGGTTGTTGGGTTTAGTGGTGGACATGATCTTTGAAATGTCTAGTTCATTTACCACTTTAAAATCTGACCATCTGGCATTGTTTTTAGGTTTCTTTACTTCTTGTTGAACCAGTTCTACGTCCTCCGAGTCCCTCGTACTTTCAATGTCTTCGGCTGCTTTTTTTAATTCCCTCTCCAAAGAGTCAGCTTTATCTGTAAAGAAGGTCGAGAAATCTTCACTATTTAGGCAATTACTGTTGATGGCTGGTGCTACTTTAGCAGATTTATTAGATTGTACTTTAAGAAGGTCAAAAAGTTTCCTGGGTCTATTTACTGCATTGTACAGTTCTTTCCTGAAAAATACTTTTTTTGATTCAATAATACTTTTATTGTATGCCTTCCTCGATTGTCTTAGTAGGGTTAAGTGGAGTGCGGAAGGATGTTGTCGCCATTTTCGTTCTGATTGTCTCAAAGATCTTCTTTCTACATTAAGTGCATCGTTGAACCATGGGTTTTTGATTTTGTCAGTGACCCTTTTCAGTTTTAGAGGGGCTATGTCCTCGAGAATACTTGACATTGTCTTGTTATAGTGCAAAGTGAGGTCATTGACGTCAACCATGCTTATGGGTACTTGTAAATCTAATGAACAGCGTGCGGCTATTTTTTCCATATTAGTTCCTCGAGTGTCCCTCATCCATTTTTTTGGTTTAGCAGCTTGTGAGGACGATTTGGTTTTCTTGATGGGAATTTCGAATGTAATTATATGGTGATCGGACAAGTCGCATGGTGTGATTACAATGTTCTCTATCGCTTTCTCTTTAGCTAGGATCCAGTCTAGGGTGGATCCTTTAGAGTGGGTGGGGAGATTACATCCTTGGACTAACGATTGCTCTACCAAGTAGGTTTTAAGGATGTTAGTTTGACTATCTACCTGATCTTCCCAGTGGATATTAAAGTCTCCTAAGAAGATATCGTTCGATTGTGGGTTGGAGTTAGTGGTAATCATATCTATTAACTCTTCTATGAATTTGGTCTTTGTACCTGGTGGGTGGTAAAGAGCATGAAGTTTACAGTTTTGGTTATCATCTGATCTAAGTGACATGCCCATATATTCACAAGACTCTAATGGTTCAGCGTGAATTTTTGTGATGGAAATGTTTGATCTGTGAATGCAGGCGATACCTCCACCCCTTCCTCCATTTCTGTCCTGTCTCAAAATCTGGTAGTTCGGTGGGACTAACAGGTCTAGACATGGCGCGGACGAATCCGACAGCCATGTTTCGGTTAAGATGATAACATCTATTTCCTGGTTGAGTATGGTGTCTGCTATGTCAGCCGCGTGCTTATTTGTTGAACGACAGTTGAGTAATATACACCGTATGTGTTCATGATCATTTACCCTAGCCGAGCCCGCTTCCTCAGGCATTAATGTCACATTCTTAACGATGTTGGTGTTAAGCCCTCTATTTTTGGATTGAGAAGTTCGGTCCCCATTCCTTATGATAGTATCGATAGTTTGGATGTTATTTTCTCCTGTCTTATTGAGAGCCGTGGGAGTGGATTCATATGATGCAAGAATGGATAACAGTTCGCTATTTGTCAGGTAGTTGAGTTGAGAACGAGTACGGTACGTTCTGTTAGATGTCGACATGGGGGTGGACCTGTGCTTAGCTAGTGTTTCCCCCGAGGTAACCTGAAGGACCTCCATTTTCGCAAGCCATTTTTCTGATAGGCACAGCAGATTTTTCATGTCTTTAATAGCGGATAGCATAGCTTTGTAAGTTTTGTTAGTTTGCGAACTGAAGATTATAGAATCCCCAATGTGTCCGGGTCTAGTTTTTCCCGCTTCCAATCTGTGACGCGTGCAAGTGGGTTGTTGTGTGGGTGTTCCTGTCAGATGGCGAGTTTTGACTATCTCTGCCGTCTCTGTGAGTGTATTTGAAAGCTTGGAGTCAGGTCCGCAACTCCCTGTGGTGTAACCCTGTGAGTCTCTTCCGCTATCAAGATCAACTGGCGATCTTCCCTTCCATCTAATTGATCCACTTTTAGGGTCAAGAATAGCGTTAGGGGTGGGAAGAGAGCAATTCTCAAGAGGAGAGTCGGAGGCTGAGGTGACAATTGAGCGTTTTGTGTTGAAGTCTCTACTTTTAGCCTTGCTGGCTTCTTGACACCCTTGTTGGTGCTCCTCGTTGGGTGACATGTCTTTTAATGATTGGGTATTTGTTAGTTGTTGAGGTTCTAGTGTCCTGGTGGATCCCTCTTCACTGTCACTAGATAAGTTGATTACTTGGGGTGATATTTGGGGTTGTATCCTGTGGTTTGTGCTAGCTCGTTTACCTATTCTACCACTTTCACTGGACTGAGCATTAATGGTTTCCTGGTATGAATGTGGATGTTCATCATTGGTATTAGTGTGACCAACAGACCTATCTTGACTAGACTGTTGTAGGTAATTCTCCCTGCCTATTTCCACTATATCCGGTAGGTTCCCCTGAGGGACCGTGGCTAGATAGTCTTTCAGATGAAAATGGCAGCATCTCCTGCTAATGGGATAACATTAACACTTCTTAGAATACCAGGGGCTAGATGTAGGTAATGAAAGTTTACCGATTCTAAAATACCGAATTTTACCGATTCGGTATTTTAGAATCGGTAAATGCTATGCAGATAAAAATTCGGTAAGTATTACCGAATCGGTAGGCCCATAGGAATGAATGTGAATTACCGAATCGGTAAATACCGATTCGGTAAAATAGGAAAACACTCAAGGGTGGCAGGGTGTCACATTGACACCCTGTTGCACCCCTGAATAGTGCTTGTGTGCACATGTGGCAGACATACATGCCCTAAGGGCATGTATGTCTGCCACATGGCACTGTTGAAAATGCACAGATTTGCATTTTCAAAGGTATTCGGTATTTACCACCAACTAATAGTTGGTAGTAAATAACGAATCCTTACAGCACATAAGCACTCTTAAAAGTGCTTCCTACATGCCATTTACCGATTCGGTAAATACCGAATCGGTAAATAATGATTCGGTAAATACCGAATCGGTAAATTTACTGAATCATCCCCTACATCAGAAATGGCTCAATACCAGTCGGTAAGCCTGAAATTTACCGAATTTCGGGTTTACCGACCGGTAATGGGCCACCTACATCGGGCCCCAGGTTACTAAAAGGATCTATTTACCAGAACAATTCCAGCATCAGCACGTTAAAGTGATTAGAGACACAGAAAAGAAAAATAATGACCCTTCACCCCCTCTTCTCTTGCCCTTCCTCTGGGTTTCGTGCAATTTAGGTGGCACACTTACAACACCGCTGTGAATGTGATGCATCCTGCCTCAAGCAAGTGCAACACAGCTGTGGGTGCTGCCCAGCCAGGGCCACCAATGTTGTCCCTATTCGAGATTGATGCTCAGTTCTGCTTCCGTTATTCTCTGCTTTTGAAAATTGATAACCAATTTATTCTTCGGATATTGTCTGTGCTCAGTATTCATTCCATACTTCTGATATAATCCCTGAAGAGGTACTGATGCTCAATTGTTGCTTGCACATGTCATTTCTTGAGACTGATGTTTTGTCCAACCGTTGTCTGTTCTTGGCAGTTCAAACCCAATCCATGCTTCTGATATTGTCCATTTACAGGCATTGCCGCTCATTTCTTGTTTCTGATTTTGCCCTTTCATATCAAATAATGCTTAATATTTTGTCCTTGATCAGAAATGTATGCCCAGTCAATGCTTCTGGTATCATTCCTTGCACATGCTCCCTTCTTGCTTTTGATATTGTCTCAGCAGAAGGATTGATTCCCAGTCCTGCCTCTGAAGTTGTCCACGTTCAGGCGTCAATGCCCAATCTCTACTTCTGATATTATCCTCCCACAGAGGTTGATGCTGTTCTGGCGTCTGATATAGTCCTTGCTGTGGGGTTGGTGCCCAATTCCAGCTTCTGTGATTGTCCTTGCAGGGAGATGGATGCTCAATTCTCGTTTTTGATACTATCCCTACTCTCAGATTGGTACCCCGTCCCAGCTTCTGATATTGTCCTGAATAGATGTCTGATACCTGCTTTCTTGTTAGAAGAGTAATGTTTGGATTCTGATCACCTCTTTACACAAAAATTGATGCTCAAACCCTACTTCTGATTTCATTATTGTTCTGAGATCAATGGCTAAACACTGATTCCGATATCTCCTCTGCCTGCGAAATTTATGCTTAGTTCCTACTTCTGATGTAATCCTTGCTCAGAATTGGTGGTAAAGTCTATGTTCCTCATATGGCTCTTGCTCTGAGATTGATGCACAGTCCTTGTGATACACTCGCTACTCCAAGATCTGCTGTTTCATTGTATTGTCCAGAGATGCTGTCCGAGCACCTGCCAAGGTCAGTATACAGTTAGCCCTGGATTGTCCTCTGGTATATATTAATATCATAAAGGTTTTGATGGATAGGTTTTCAAGACTTGCATTGGATGTTGTTGCACTTATTCTAGGAGTCATTTCCCAGGGAAGAAGTTTACACATTTTTAAAAAATCAGGCATAGAGGGCATATTATCAAGAAAGGGAGTTACATTACCCCCCTAGTGTTGACAGCCTATAACATTAACAGAAAGCCATGTGTAGTAATTTCACCAGTTCCTTGACCAAAAACATAAAGAACTCTGGGGCATATTATCAAGTAAGGGCGTTACATTATCGCCGCTTTTATCGGCAGGAAACTGCCGATAAAGCGGTGATAATGGGCTTGATAATATGCTCTATGAATTCCAATCGAAGCCCATGTTAGATGTGAAGACATCTAACATTGGCTTCGATTGGAATTCATAGAGCATATTATCAACCCCATTATCGCCGCTTTATCGGCAGTTTCCTGCCGATAAAAGTGGCGATAATGTAACGCCCTTACTTGATAATATGCCCCAGAGTTCTTTATGTTTTTGGTCAAGGAACTGGTGAAATTACTACACATGGCTTTCTGTTAATGTTATAGGCTGTCAACACTAGAGTCAAACTGGCCTACAGTGGAATTGGGAGAATTATTGGCAGACCAAGGAGAACTGGTACAATGGCAATGACATGTTGGGCGTCTGGAGGAACTGATCTATTTGGGAACTCTCCATGTTGTCTATAGTCACTGCCAGCCAATTCTCCCCACCATCTGGGTCTGATAACCTGTGCCATGGGCAACCTTCCTGAAGTGTGTCAGCAATAGTGCAGTGCAGAGGTGAAGGGGAAGGGCTTTCCAGGCTTTACGGCTAGGTAGGAGAAGGAGTGCCCCTTGAGCGGCAGTAGCAGATTCGTAGCATCTGTGTGAGGGCGAGGTGTGTAGAGTGGATATTCCTGGCTGGTCGGTGGACATGCAAGTGGTGGTTGATGTAGGTTGGTCCTGTGTTGTGGAGGGCTTTGTAAGCATGAGTCTGAAGCTTGAAATGGCATCTTCTGGACAGGGAGCCAGTGGAAGTCCTTCAGGTGAGGAGTGATGTGTGTCGTCTTGGGCAGTTTGAGGATCAGTCTGGCCACTGCGTGCTGTATCATCTGGAGTCTTTGCATGAGATTGGTGGTGGTGCCTGCACAGTGAGAGATGCCGAGGTCCTCTACAAAGCTTGAGGCACTGCTAAAGAGGAAGGTTCCAGCAGCCTGCTATTTGGCAACAGGCTCTCTTAAAGAGCTACACCTTCAGGACCATTCTACCACTGAAGTGTCCTGCTATAGACCGGCTGAAAGAAGGGTATTCTACAATACAGCATCATTCAAAGCTACAGTAGCACTGCCAGTGTATTTTTGAGAGCTTTGCCCTTATTAGGCTTACCTGCACATCAATGTGTGTATCTAAGGTACGGCCAAAATCGTCTTAAGAAGCTTTAAGCCTTTAGAGGCAGAAATGTAACTGGTGTATTGCTAAGGAACTTTTTGGGAGCATGAGTAAAGCAGTTTTGCCCTTGAGACCAGGAGATGGCACCCACAAGCTTGAAACAGGACAAATACAAAAGAATGTTGTAAATTGGAACTATTATACAGTTTAGTACATTACACAAGTCATTGTTTGGATGATGTGAAGGAGGGAACACAACAAAGTAACAATATTACATAACACAACAGTTACAATAGCAAATATGTTTTACTTTTCCACTTTAGAGATTCAAGAGTTTTAGCTTATAGGGATGGAGATTGGACGGATTGATTAAATAGGAATTGTGAGATTTTGTGCATCAAGATGGCTGGTTTTTAGCTTGTCTATATTTAGACATTATTCTAGCATCTGCTTAATTATTTACTCAGATGGACAAGTATTCTATCTTTATATGCAGGTATGTTACAGTTTTTGAGTCGTGTTTATTGCATTCTGTTTGTTGTAGGGGGCTTGCAAATGCCTTACCCGGGCTCCTCCTTATGAGTGTACTGTCTTATACTTACACGTTCAAACAAGGAGGGTCAGGTCAGTGACATGATATGGAGTTCTCAACCATCCCCATGTCATCTGTAGCAGAAACTGGCATAACATCAGCTGAAAAGCCAGCGGTAGGTTGAGCCTCTTCAGGATCCGTATGCAATTTTTGGTTTGGTCGATATTGTGTTCTACAGCAGTGTGGTGTTCAACCTCAAAGCATTGGCCAGCCTTATGAGTCAAGACCCTTCTCTACAACATTTAACTCCTGCTTGAACAAGGTCTGACAAGACCTGGCCTAAGCATGCAGCTGTGAAGTAAAGCCCAGGTAGGCTGGAAGATGCTGGCTGTTCTTGGACTTTGCAGTTCATTAAAGTGATTTGCGTATCTGCATATTACGGAGTATGCCACATACTTGTATTGATCGAAACTGGAGCTTCCATTACAGCTTTCTTGTACTCCTAGCTAGGGTGATTGTGAAACATTCTTGACTTATTGTATTGGGCTGTGTGTTTGATGAGGGTGTTTGTGTGGTGTGATTGTATGTTTTCTTGTGCTATTGTGTGCAGTATCATTTCCACTTGTGAGCCTATTCACAGGTCTGTGTGTGTCTATGTGCGGTTATGGAGATGTAGTATCCTGTGTGTATCCATTCTCTGTATGAGTGAGTTAGTGCATGGTGAGCGCATGTATGGGCATTTTTGTGTGTGAGTGCATGTGTGTGAATGAGTGCCTGTTTGTGTGTCTGTGTACCAACTAGTTAAGCCCTAGGGTTGTATTACATATATGGCGCACTTTCCCTGTTTGCACCACAGTGTACCTTTAAATCGGTACGCCGTGCGCAAACTGGAGAGTGCGCCATAGTACCACAAATGCATTACCACCAGGTTCTCAGTGAAGGAGGTTAAGGCAGTTATTGAGAGAATAAGACTCTCTCGTGCCGCCGGCCCTGACAATGTGCCGGCGGTGATAATTAAAACAAATAGTGTTTGGTGGGCTACAATTTATTCTACCTTGTTCAGTTGGGCGGCGGGGTCTGGCCTCTACCCCTTTACTTGGAAGGGGTCTAATGTGAAACCGATTCTAAAAAAAGGGAGCGGTACAGACCCAATGCATTATAGGCTTATAAGCCTCTTGGATACCTCATTAAAGATATTCTCCAAGATCATTCTAGCCAAAATTGAAGAATGGGCCACTGAAACTAAGAGAATCCCTTTAGAACAGGGGGGCTTTCGAGAGGGTCATTCAACCATAGACCACTGCTTTGCTTTGTGAGCTACTACTCGAAAGGCAGTGGAGGAAAATCAAAGGCTGTGTAGTTCTTTTGTAGATTTCCGGACAGCCTTTGATTCTGTTGACAGGGATATTCTATGGGGAAAACTTGCCGCTTGGAACTTACCACTACACCTTCTGGGGGCTCTTCAATCCCTGCACTCTGGCAATTGGGCTCAGGTGGAGTTAGACAATACAGGACGGTTGTTCCAAAGAATCTCTATCGACAATGGCCTGCGTCAGGGGTGCATTTTAGCACCCCTACTTTTTAGATTATTTTTGGCCGATCTCCCAACAGCCATTTCCCAATCAAAGTCTTTTTCGCCTAAAATTAGGGACAGCATATTGCTTGTCTGCTCTATGCAGACAATTTGGTATTAATGGACTACACTCCAATTGGTCTGCAGAGGAAACTTAACGCATTGGCCTCTTATAGTAAGCAGAACAAGCTTTGTATTAATCTGGAAAAGACGAAAATTATGATTTTTGGGAAAAAAGTGCAGAGTTTTTCCTGGTATCTTGATTCTCAGGTGGTGGAACAAGTGGAACAGTATAAATACCTGGGTTTAACTTTTAGGAAAAATCTAAATTGGGGCGCGCATTGGGATGCCACTAGGCAGAAGGCCCTTTTGCAGGCAAGCTGTTTATCTGGATTTAATGGTAGATTTGGGGGCTTATTGCATATCCCACTATTAAAGGCATATGAAGGGAAGATTCCACCAATAGGCCTGTATGGAGGAGAGATATTTTCTCTCAACCCAACCTATGAATGGGACAGATTGGAAGGGGTAGTGCTTAAAAGACTTCTATCACTCCCACAAGGTACCATGGTCCAGGCTATAAGGAGAGAGTTCAGTCTGGTATCTTGGAACATGGAGGCCGCCACTCGGGCTCTAAGATACTTCAACACCCTGCTGGAGAATGATGAGGTGGCCAAAGTATCCAGATTGTGCTGGGAAGAGAGCCAAAGCAGCGAAAGGACGAGGGCAAAGGCCGTTAGAACCAGAATGACTGTAATGAAGAATCTCCATTTAAATAGTGGTACAGTCACAACCTGGCTCACTTTCACCTGCAAACCAGTATTGAGAGAATCTGCTGCTATGGTGTCGCAAAAATGTGATTTATTATATTTAGAGAAGAAACCATCTATTAACTTCTCGTTACCTTCACTTGGTCAAGATTGTATTTTCCCTTACTTATCACAGTTACCAGATCCAGGTTTGAGAAAAGAAATCTTAAGGGTTCGGGTGGGATGTAATCCAATCTATTCATCCCACCCATATAAGATTGGGGTGCAAAATAATAGTGGTCTTTGTCCCTGCCCTTTGAAAGCCAAATGCACTATTACGCATATTCTTATGGACTGTGTTTTTTATCTTGCAAATCGGATTACGTTTTTAAGACCTTTGTTTTATAAATATGATGCTCTTCATAGGAACAAGGCGGTAAAGTTACTGTCTGAGATGCGATTCTTAGACGTGGCAGTTGGGATTGCTCGGTTCCTACTATCTGTTAAACAGAATTTAAAAAAATGATATGTAATGGGTATGGGGTGGTGAGGAGGGAGGTTCATTTAAAGGTTTTAATTAATGTGTAATGTTTGGAATGTTTTATGGACAATTGTCTAAATAAACTTTTTTTCATTACCACCAGGTCAGCGCATTCAAGTGAAATATGGAGCAGCTGTTTCAAAGCTGCCCCATGTTTTACTGTCCCAGCGGCACCGGCCTGCACTTCAAAGAGGGGAGAGAGATCCCTGTGCAGGCGCGTGCAGTGAGTGGCTGCACCCGCCTGCAAGGGGATGTCTGGGGGACCTTTGTTCACCCCCCCAAAGGGCTGCCTTTAGGAGGCGCACTCACAGTGTGCCGCTTTTTTGTGACACACTTTCAGTGTGCCTCGTAAAGGCATGTTTGCCTCTGTGCCCGCATCCATAATATGGTGCGTCAAATAGGCAAAGTGAATCCCTCATTTGCATGGGGCCATACCCCCAAGCAAATGAGGGCGCCTCCCCCTCTAATGATAGCACTGGTACTAGATTTGCACCAGAATTATCTGTATTACAGGAGGGGCTGCACAAGCTTCTGTGGCCCCTTCGGTAATACCAAAGTGCCCTGGGGAGCACAAAGCGGGCGCACATTGCCGTTGCACACCCAGGGCACTCTATGTAATGCGGCCCCTGGAGGCTGCGCAAGATGCACACAAGTCCTTGTGGGGCATATATAGGTATTTTCTTGTGTCTTGATTTATTCAAGTAAAGCCACTTAAGCTGCCAGCTTGGGGGCGTGGCTAGCCAGCCACGATGGCGGTCGGCTGAAGCTCGAGCTCAGGTGCTGCCCAGGGGCAATTTCCTGTTTTGCAACATCTGGAGGGTCCTCACTAACTGCCGTGGTGCAGATCCAGTCGCATTTACCCCCCGGGAGCCTCTGTGTGCCATCAGTAGAAACCGCAGACCGCGGTGCTCCCCACGGGCGAGGAGGACCGGAGGAGCCCGGTCTTGGGCCTTGAGGGCATTGGATGGTATCTGGATCGTCTGGAACCTGTTGCCGTGAGTAGTGGCGGCCCGGGACACCTGAATCGGCTGTGGTAGCGGGGGTGAGAGGCGGTGCTAGACAATCTGCCCCGAGCGGCCGGGGGAGGCCTCGAGTCACCGACCGCACGGGACTGGCCGGGGATTAGGACCCGCATTATTATCGGAGGACCCGGCGCTGTTTGAGGTGTGAGGGGGCATTAGCGACAGCGCCACACTGATCAAGGACCCCGCGCTTGGAGTTGGACGGTGAGGAGGCCGGGTGCACTGGACGGAAGGCCGTCCGCTCCTTCTCCCCCCCCTCTTGTCTTCCCCCCTCCTGATTTCCTTCCCCCCCCGCCCCCGGTTGGACCCGGGTATCGGCCAGAAGGACGTGAGGTGATAACTGCAGGGCCAATGGGGAAAGGGGACCGGTACTGTGGACGGTGCGAAGTACACCCTGGAAGGAGGCCCTTTTCCCCCCACCCCCTCCGCCGGCGGGCCCTGCCGGTGTGAGGGTCTGATCTAATACCGGTTAAGACCTGGAGCACTGGTGGGTGAGTCTTGAACGGTGAACTGTGGCTGTGGGCCCTCAGAGACGCAAATTCGTTGTTGGAGGGGGGTGGGGAGGCTTTTGCTACAGAACCCTATCTGAGACTGAAA
The DNA here is from genome assembly GCF_964261635.1 of Lissotriton helveticus. Classification (NCBI taxonomy): domain Eukaryota; kingdom Metazoa; phylum Chordata; class Amphibia; order Caudata; family Salamandridae; genus Lissotriton; species Lissotriton helveticus. The sequence goes on along the minus strand of NC_136068.1, from coordinate 1,638,352,359 downwards.
GAAGTCGGACAGTCGCTAGCCTCTCTCGCCATGGTCCGAAAGGGGATGAGAACACAGGAGGGCCGGGAGGGCCCGGCTGTAGCGCAGCATGCCCTGGCCGTAGAGGAGTAAGGGGCCATGTCCGGAACCGATGGGTCGAACCCTGCTGGGGACCAACAAACGGATAAATTAGATCTGATACTGAAGGAGATCAGGGATTCTGGAACGGCAATGGAGCTGCAGCTTGGGGCTCTCACCATCAATCTGTCACTGTTGAAGGCAGACCATAATAAATTGGTTGACAAGGTTAAAGATCACGGTCTTGCGTTCTCTGACCTTACCCCGACATTGGCAGAACACACGACGTCGATCCAGCTGCTACAGCAGCAGGTCGCCTCACTGATGGACCGCATGGAGGATGCGGAAGGCCGCAATCGACGCAATAACATCCGCGTCATTGGCCTTAGGGAGCGCTGTGAGGGGGCCATGCAGCGGACTTCATGGAGCAATGGTTCCGGGACCATGTAGCTGCGGAGGGTCTATCGTCACACTTCTGTGTGGAGAGAGCGCACCGCATCCCCACTGGGAGGCCTAGGCCTGGCCGCCCACCTCGCCCCATGATCGTGCGAATACTAAACTACCGGGACAGGGATGCCCTCCTTCAAAAAGCGAGAGAGAAATCTCTATTACAATATGAGAACTGTCGAATATCTCTTTATCCAGACTATACCAACGTATTTGTATTTGTATTTGTATCTGGGTTTTATATCGTGCCAACTCACCAACAGGTCTCAAAGCGCTTCTGACCAAGTACAGCAACAAGAAACAAGAAGGGAAAATATGGAATATCGGCCAATCTTACGGGGATGTGAACGCGTCCTTGAAAAGTAAGGTCTTCAGGGATTTCCTAAAGCGGAGAAGATTGGGTTCTCTACGAAGCACCTCCGGCAGCTTGTTCCAGATGGAGGGAGCTTGGACTGAAAAGGATCTACCTCCTTTAGTTGCCAGTTTAAAGCGTGGGCAGGATAGCAGAAAGGAGTTGGAGGATCGCAGGGCGCGTCTAGGTTCATACACTTCCAGCCTATCCTTTATATAGGATGGGGCCTGTCCATGAATTGCTTTGTGACAAATGCACATGCTCTTAAATTCGACTCTCTGCTTCATAGGGAGCCAATGTAATCTATAAAGCAGGGGGGAGGCATGGGTCCGCCTAGTAACTCCGAATATTAGGCGGGCTGCGTCATTCAAGATAACTTGAAGACGGTTTATGGAATTTTTTGGGAGACCTAGGTATAACGCGTTTCCGTAGTCGATTCTGGACACTATTGTGGCTGAAACAATAGTTCGGAGCATATTCATTGAGAGTAAGGGGACGAGCTTACGTAGCTGCCTGATCAGGTTGGTACAGGAGCCAACCACAGCGGACACTTGGTTGGTCATCGAGAGTTCCTGACAGAATTTCATACCGAGGCTCTTTACACTAGGGCACGGTTTTGGGGTAGGTCCAAGTTCCTGTGGCCAGAACAGATCGTTCCAGGGGGAAGTAGAGGTTGCGACTACGAGGACTTCCGTTTTGTCTGGATTGATTTTTAATAAGTTGGACGACATCCAATTTACCGTGAACCGTAGTATATTTTGGGCCATGGACTGAGCCGATGTTGTGTTGTCGATACTCAGCAGCAGCTGAGTATCATCGGCATAGTTAAAAACTTTACAGCCCATGTTTGCCAGGGATTCTATCAAAGGCTGTAAGTACAGATTAAATAAAAGTGGAGAAAGCGCGGACCCTTGCGGGACTCCACAAACTAAGGCACCCACGTCGGAGACCTGATCTGCTAGCTGGATCCTCTGCGTCCTCCCCGATAAGAAGGCCGTTAGCCATTGGAGAGCTAGTTCTCTTATCCCGGACCTGGCTAGTCTGTCCAGAAGCAGTGCATGGCTGACAGTATCAAACGCCGCTGAAAGGTCTAATAATGTCAGGGCGCTTGGCTTTTTATTGTCAGCCATGCATCTGAGCTCATCCAGTACTGATAGCATTACTAGTTCCGTGCTATGGTGGGCACGAAAACCAGCTTGCCGCTCCTGGAGAAGATGGTGAGATTCCAGAAGGGATGACAATGATTTTAACACATGCTGTTCTAGTACTTTCGATAGAAATGGCAGCTGGGAAATTGTCCTGTAGTTCTTCAGGCTAGTTGGATCTGCCCCAGGTTTTTTTATCAGGGGTCTGACGCGTGCCTCTTTAAAAGTAGTTGGTAGTGATCCAGTAGCTAATGAATTATTTAGGAGGTCTAAGATCTGGTCCTCTAAAATCGGAATTGCTAATCGAAAAATGTCGGGGGGGCAGGGATCGGCGGGGGAACCTGATTTGGTAGATGTTACTAGTTGTCTAAGGGTAGTGGAATCAATTTCGGGAAATCTAGTGATGATAGGGGTTGAGGGGTTTAGAGGGGACAATGGCGTGGTGTGTATAGTTGAATTATCTTTCTTAATATCTGACAGTATGGTCACTACTTTTTCAAGAAAATATCCTTGGAAAGTGTCGCAATCAATCAATGTATCTGCCTTTTCCTCTTTTTTGCTTAGCTCTTTCAATATTTGGAAGGTTTCTTTCTGGATATTTGTGGCATTATTCATACGTGTTTCATAGTAGCCCTTCTTAGCTGATACGATGAGCTTTTTATACAGTTGAAACGATGATCTGTATAATTCCCTGTCAGTGTCCTTTTTAGATTTCCTCCAGCATCTTTCAAGATAACGGAGCTTTCTTTTTTGATCTCGCAAGCTTTGGGTAAACCAGGGGGCCCCTTTTTCTACACCCTTTATTTTTTGTGTTTTTTCAGGGGCTATCACATCAATTGATTGTCTGAGGGTGGTTGTAATAATGTCATAGTTTAGATCTAGGTCAGTGCCATCTAATGGAATTATGGCTTTCTGCTTGTATTCGGACAAGACTTTCGTCAGGGTTTCAAGGTTGACTTTTTTCCATTGGCGCACTTTTTTGGTTTTTAATGGGAGTTTAGCCTGGGAATTGCTTTGTGGTATATCACACAAGATTAGATGGTGGTCCGACCAGATACAAGGTGTAATATTTGTGAGAGCCACCTTTGGTATAGAGGACCAGATGAGGTCGAGAATATGTCCTTTAATGTGGGTTGGGGCCTCCACTACTTGTGCCAGTCCAAGAGCGGTCATGGGAATCTGCAATTTCTGAGCTAATAGATCTTTATCCCTTTTATCCCAATGGACATTAAAATCACCGGTCACCACGATATTTTTATAACGTGTGCATAGATCCGATATTATAGGGAAAAAGAGATCATTGAACATTGGAGTACTTTGGGGTGGGCAGTACACTGTTAAGATGATAAGACAGGAATTATTCATGGTGATTTTTATCCCCAATAAATCGACGGCATTTATGGTCTCAGTTAGGATTTTGGTCACCGTAAGCTGTTTTTTAAAGATCGTTGCTACACCCCCGCCTCAGGCCCCATCTGGACGGTTATGCCAGATCATATCATACCCACTAGGGAGGGCGGCTATGATATCCGGGGAGGAGGTGTCACTCAACCAAGTTTCGGTGAGTGTCAGAATGTCGATGGTCTCATCCTGTAAGAGGGTGAAAATTTCCAGATGGTGTTTCTGTAGTGACCTAGTATTGATTGAGGGTAGCTAATTTTAAAGGGAGTAAAAGGCTGCAATTCTTAGGGCTGGGGATACAGAGGATATTATTTTCCTTGAGAGTGGCGCATATGGTGGGAGACGGACTGTGCCTGTCAGAGTTCAGTGCTAGGAGATCATTAGTAGTATAGGTGATGTGTGTGCCAGAGTTCCTGAGCCCTGTGCTCGATCGTGCGCGGACGGGCGCAGACGGGCAGGACTCTGGCACGACTCCGGCGCAGGTCCGGCGCGTCCGCTGTTCGCGTCCGCTGCGCGGAGCCATCACTGTCTGTTTTTATAGCGCTGTCAATCGCGTCACCAGCCCAGCCCGACCCAAGATGGCCGCCAAAAACCGGCGCCCTGCCCTCGGCGTCAACACTCGGCCGAGAGCAGGACCGGAGCTACAGGGAGGGGGTGAGAATGAATCTAAGGCGCTACTAAGCGCAGGGGGTCTCAGCACACCTATTTACTCAGGTGTGAGCAAAGTACAAAACAAGTGCAAGACAAGTAAAATCGGCAATTAAAATACAGGAAAGATAGGAGACCTCCCGGCTTCCGCCTCAGGAGGGGGAAAATGCGTGCAATGTCAGAATTACCTGCACACTAACACAGACGCCTTTTATAGCGCTGTCAATCGCGTCACCACCCCAGCCCGACCCAAGATGGCCGCCAAAAACCGGCGCCCTGCCCTCGGCGTCAACACTCGGCCGAGAGCAGGACCGGAGCAACAGGGAGGGGGTGAGAATGAATCTAAGGCGCTACTAAGCGCAGGGGGTCTCAGCACACCTATTTACTCAGGTGTGAGCAAAGTACAAAACAAGTGCAAGACAAGTAAAATCGGCAATTAAAATACAGGAAAGATAGGAGACCTCCCGGCTTCCGCCTCAGGAGGGGGAAAATGCGTGCAATGTCAGAATTACAGTACAAAAGAAACGCTCCTCATACCAGGAGGTAAAAAAGAGACTTCAAAAGGCCAAGCTCAAATATGCGCTTTTGTTCCCAGCTCGACTGAAGATTATGTATGAAAAAGAGACGCATTTCTTTGAGAGCCCCGCGGACGTGGAGGAATGGCTGGACGTAATGGGCATTGATGGCAGCCAGGATGCTACCCGGGACACATCCACCGATTGCTCGGGGAGAGGATCAGGAGAAAATCAACACGGACACGGATGACAGCACGATTCACTCTGACTCGGAACATAGTATGGTACTGTTCCCTACCATCACACCCAGGGCAGCAGATGATTTGCTGGACAACTAAGAAGATGCAGGGCCCGGCTTGCACCGGACAGATTACTTGATGACATTTGATATCCGTTATGGTGACAAATAGTTGTTACTTGTAACTTTAACACACAGGGAGGTACCGGGGGGGCTGGGGAACTGTATTTACCTGATTGTAAGGGGTGGGGCTTGGGGAGGGCTCGGCTCCCCATAGCGTGAGATCCAAGGGCGGGGCCATCCTGGCTCGTTGCACCCCAATAGGTTCATGTACCCCCTTTCCAAGGACCTCCAGTCGGTAACGAAGAATAGACTCCTGGAAATAATGCCCCTGGGCTGGCTCACCGTAGAGCCAGCGGCACCCAGTCTGGCATTTAAGATGACTAGTGCTGCGCTAGGCCACCCCCCCACTGGTGAATGCAATTGTGTTTTGATTATTAGGTTCATGATTTTTCTGTTCCGCTCAGCACCGTTACTCTGCTGCGCCAAGTTAGTTCTGTTTAGGGAAGGGAATGTAGCGGTCTCCTGGTTGATACTCACAATATGTATTAGGAATGTCCTACTAACACTCCGAGATCAGATTCAAGGGGATAATGGCTGAAATAGCAGGATCCAATAGATTTGCCACCTGGAACGTGCGTGGGTTTGGTGCGATCCAGAAAAGGCACCGGATACATGCGTTTTTATTGAGGCAACACGCACAGATCACATTTTTGCAGGAAACCCACCTAACGGCATCAGAGGCTCAGACACTAAGAAAGAGATGGAGGGATACTATATATTCCACATCCTACTCTGCCTTTTCCAGGGAGGCGACCATTTGGGTCCGGCACAGGACGCCCTTTGTAGAGATAGAGAGGAAGGTGGATGATGAAGGGAGGTACATTATGGTGAAAGGTATGCTAGATGGCACATTGTTAGTTATTGGCAGTATATACGCCCCGAACTTCGACCAAGATATATTTCTGGGTAAGGTGAGTCTGGTATTGTCGGATTGGATTGATGTTCCCTGGATCCTGGGAGGTGACTGGAATATGATCTTAGACCCCCCTCTACAAATGTCTGGGGTAAGAAAATTGACTGAGGTGTTTGCGGGCTGGGGACTGGTTGATGCATGGCGAGAGTTACATCCGACTCACAAGGAGTATTTTTATTATTCCCCTGTACATAACTTACATACATGGATAGATAGATTTCTTTGCTCCAGCTCCTTAATGCCGAGGACTGGTAACATGGATTACCGAGCCAAAACTTTCTCTGATCATAGACCTCTGACACTTGACCTCCTCTGGGGCAGGGTACCGTCACCGGTGCCCACCTGGAGACTTAACCCACTACTCTTGGAAGATGGCCCCTTTCGAACATCCCTGTCTGATGCTCTAAATAATTATTTTCTCGAAAACTGGGACTCCGCAACATCCAATCTGGTGGTGTGGGATGCCATGAAGGTGGTAATGCGAGGTGCCGCCATTGGGCAGCTAGTAGGGGCCCGGCAGGAAACTCATAAGTGACTCTGTGATGTAGAGAACCGACTGAAAATACTGGAGAGGGAGGCAAGTATAGACTCAGAGAAACAGGGCGATCTACAGGCAGGGACCATTGACCATGCAGAAGTACTGTAAACACTGAGGGTCATCGATCATAAAGAATACCTACGCCGGCAACATGCCGAAGCTGACAAGTCAGGTACCTTATTGGCCCGCCTGGTGCGAGATCGTCCGGACCCCCCGGTGATTACCCGGATACGCGACAGATTGGGCAGTATAGTCTACACACAGTCCGAGATTAACAGGGCATTCTATGCCCATCTGCAGGCATTTTACGCTCCTTTCCCCATGGAGGACCCAGACCGATTGGAGGAGTTTCTCCATGATCTACCTTTTCCGGCACTGTCTAATGTCATCCAGAAAGAAGTTGATGGCCCCATAACACAACAGGAAATTCGGGCTGCCATACGGTCCCTTAACCGAAACAAGACGCCGGGTATGGACGGGCTACCAGTAGAGTTTTACCAGACCTACTCCGAAACCATAGTACCTGTCCTAGTAAAAGGTATATAAAGCGGCGTTTGAGGAGGGTCGATTGCCCGTATCAACGATGCAAGCCCTGGTCACATCCATACCCAAGCCGGGAAGGGATACACTGGAACTGACTCACTACAGACCCCTGTCAATGCTCTCCATGGAGTACAAGACCCTCAGTAAGGCCATTGTCTTACGGATACAACCCCATCTTTCTGCTTTGGTTCACCCGGACCAGTGTGGTTTTCTCCCGGGAAGGAGTACATCCCAATACACGCGGCGACTCCATGCCCTTATGACTGCCACACCGCAGGAACACCCTCGGGCAGGCTTCGTAGCACTGGACCTGATACAGGCGTTCGACTCCCTGTCATGGACGTTTATGTTCGAAACTTTGCGGCGCTTTGGCTACCCAGATTCCTTGCTGAAATGGGTAAGACTACTGTACACGGACCCCTCGGCTCGTGCACGTACGGGTCGGTACATCTCAGACAGCTACCCAATATACAGAGGCACCCGGCAGGGTTGCCCTCTATCTCAGATTTTGTTTGTGTTAGCACTGGAGCCTCTAGCCTTGACCGTTCGGGCCCATGGAGAACAGATGGGTATCTCGATAGGGGGTACACACCATCTAATATCCATATACGCAGATGATATCTTACTGTACTTTCGTGACCTGGGGGAGGACCTTTCGAATATAGATTATGTTTTAAGCCAATTTGAGGAGGTGTCCGCAGCAGTGTGGGGTTTTGGACGTCCTTACCCCTATCCGTCATGGGTAGAATCGCCATTTCGAAGATGGTCCTGCTACCCCGCATGCTATATTATTTCGTTAATTTGCCAGTCATTCTTCCACAACAGATATTTAACACATTAAATGCGATCCTGATGAATCTCACCTGGGGTTCTGGACGCAGACATATCAGTCTCCGAAAGCTCCAACTGGGACTAGACTGGGAGGCCTAGGGGTGCCTGATCTTAGAGGGTATTACTACGCCAGTCAACTTCAGTGGCTTGCACGATGGGTTGCGGGCAGGAACCTACACGAAATCGACTTCACAGCAGACCGGCTGGCGCGGGGAGAATTGCACTCCTTGCTGTTGCCCAGGAGCAGGCTCCCCCCGCATTGCTACCGTCTCTTGAGCACGGCCCTGACGTGCTGGAGAAAGGCACTGGCATATACATCAAACATAGCGCCCTTGCGGAGAACGTCCCCCTGTTAGGCATCCCAACACCCCAGGGCAGACTCACACAACATAGACTACGACCATGGGTAGAAGCTGGGGTGGAAGATGTGGGCGCCTTCTTTGGGGATGACACCCTGATGGATCATGACTCCTTTCTGCAGGTCACAGGTGCTCCCCAGAGACTGTATTTGCTACACGCTGCGGTGTCCCACTACATAAAACACAACTGGGCTCCACAGAGACTTAAACCTACGCAACACAAATTAGTCCACTTGCTATATCATATTGGAGCGGGTGGCCACCTAGTACGGTGGCTATACACGGGGATTAGGGAACACGCAGCGATTCCACTCACCACACTTAGAGACATGTGGGTACAGGACACAGGAGAGGTGCTGTCAGACAAGGCTTGGCAGATGGATGTATGACATTACAACGCATGCTTTTACCACGCATGCCTTTACAACGCTGTTTTTACAACGTATGCCTTTACAACGCATAGTGCTTTGGGGCGCTGGATAGTGAATAGTTTAATTTACTATTCCAACTCCAGTCCCCGTGGATAGTAGGGAAGGTGTTGGATAGTAAATTAAACCTATTCCCTATCCTAGAGCGCCCCCCAGCGCAATGCGTTGTAATGGTTTGCGTTGTAAAAGTTGCGTCTTAAAGGCACTGCGTGGTAAAAGTTGCCTTGTAAAGGATGTTTCCCTTGGCAGATGGTTCTTGAGCATCCCAAGAGGGTGTCGAGGAACGCTAAATTTAAATTCATACAGGTCATGGTGCTTCATAGGGCATACCTTACCCCACAGAGATTACATAGAATGTTCCCTGATTCCCCCCACTGTTGTCCACGTTGCAAAGCGGATGAAGCTGGATTTCTGCATATGCTGTGGGCATGCCCGCAACTGCGTAGTTATTGGGGAGGGATTTGCCAGATGCTACGTACAGTAACCTTCCTGCCGGTGCCAGAAGACGCCCTATATTGTTTGGTGGGGTCCCGTAAACGTTCTATGAAACAGAAAGCTAAATTGAAGTTCCTAGACCTAGCCCTGTTATTAGCAATCAGAGCTATAACGATGAGATGGAAGTCACCCAGATCACCCAGAATATCTATGTGGCAGTCTGACCTGGTGAAGTGGGGCAGGGCAGAGGGTATGGTGTTGAGACGGGAAGAGGAGAAAGGACAAAGGAAGTATCCCATTGCGCAAGATTGGGAGATAATGCTGTTAGAACTGGAGGGGACGGAGATGGCAATATCGCAGGTAGATGGGATGTAAATGGAAGAATAATACATAGCATGTAGGTGTGTGCAGTACAGGGGAACAAAAGCCCACAGACGCACAGGTGTGGTTTCTGTAAATTTATCATATGCTGAGTTAGTTTGATATCACTAGTACGGAGTGCCACATTCTGGACTTATTGTGAGCAGGAGACGTACGGGGCAGGGGTGGGAGTTGTGGGGAGGGAGGAAGGATCGGCGGTTTGATCCTTTATTTTGTTGGTTGCTAGGCTTGATAATAATATGCTGTATAGCGTAATGCTGCACATGCAAGGGCGCCTATAGAAAAGCATGTTGGAAAGAGTATGGAATTATATACTCCTGTTTTTCTTTTACATATGATATATATACACCACGATGTAATTACAAAGAACCGACATGTTTGGTTGAGGAGAAAACGAGAAAAGGACTGTACTGCGTAATAAGTGTAAATGATGTACTGTTATTAATACTGTGCAGTTGCGAATAAAGAATTAAAAAAAACACTGCCAGCTTTATAATCAATTTGATGTTTTGTAGACTTTATTTCATTGACATTTCTGCCTGTATTTATCCATTGTTTTTTTTCTAATCGAAATGCTATTTGTTCATATTTATTTTTCAGTGGGTGAAAATAGAACTTACAAATAGTATTTCCACATTTATTCAACCTACAATTATACACTTACACTTTGATGTCTGTTACAGTTTATTGAAACAAATAGCTATATACAATAAAATATTAGTATTGCAGGTCTTAGACATGTAAAAACCTATTGACATGGCAGTCAAGGCTGACAGCATGAACAGAAATCGAAAATTGTATGGCATTTATGAACAAGAATTTTCAATTCTTTTGAGGACGCAGAGGCAAAGGTTTTTTATTCTTTCCTTGCTTTATTTTAACAGCAGCCATGAAAACAAACACACTAACCATAGAGTTATACAAGGAAAAACTACAAAACCCAGAAGTTCCAACATGAACTAAACATACCCACAGTAGAATCTCCAATGTCCAATCAGCACTTATGTAGATCTATAAACAGGGTGAACAGTATTAGCACCACAGGAGGAATCTATTTCTTGGGTATCAACGTTCATTTCTTGGGTATCGAAATTCATGGCTTCATCCTTGCTTTTGATATGAAACTGGAAATAAGAAACTAAAACTCTGCATTTGATCCAATCTTTGTTATAGTGCAATTAAATATGAATGAAAAGCATAAACAAGTGCCATGTGGGATAATATTTGCCCCTGTGTCCTTAATGAAAATGTAACTTCTTGTTCATGAATGCAATCATTTTTTTTTTTTTTTTTTTTTATTATAAACTTTTATTGACGTACATACACAGTTACACAGCAGTGTGCCTACAACCGTACAAGGCCGGCAGCGATACACATATCTGAACACAGTGGAACTTTTGTCAAGTAAGGACATATACAGGAAGGATCTCATATGGGTAGAAACCAGAGCCATAACCAAAGGGAGGTTCCAACAGATCAGATCAAGTCACTGGGGCAGCTGCGATTGTAAGCTTGGCAATTGCTATATGGGGTTGAGGGGCAACGAAGCCAAGGAGCAGGTCATCCCTTCAGTAGGCTAGGGGGGGAGGAGTACTTATCCAGCTCTCAATGCACTTGAAATACTGTTAAACAGGGTATGCAGCCGACCGATCAAGGGGCCGGGCCGAGGGTCTTTACAGTAGACTGTATTTATCAGGCATAAATCTACGCATCCGACATCATTGCTTGCATAATCAATTCTCGTATGACAGAAAGCCGAAAACCGCATAGATATATCACAGTTTCCCCCATCCATCCCTGATCAAAACAAGGCATGCAAGTTCAAGCTTATTCAGACGGTAGCGTAATATCCTCAGTGGCAGCATCCTCCTCTCCTTGTGTGGCGGTTGCAAGAAGATATGCCTGCAGAGGACCCCATATGTCAGCTGGCCTAGAGTTGAGGGGCAGCAATTCTGAAAATATACCGTACTGTTCTTGGCAGTATAGCATGTCATGCAGCCAAACCTTGAATTTAGGAGCTCTGCCCCGACCCCACCTACACGCTACGTGTCTTCTTGCCAGTAATATTGCCACATCAGTATATTTCCTAACGGCTCGTGCAACCTTTGCAGTGTATCCTAGTAGGAACAGCTGTGGATCTAAAGTTAGGGCATCTCCTATCATAAGGGAAAGTCCTGCACACACCTGTGACCAGTATTCCTGCACTTGCGGGCAAGTCCACGCTAAATGAAAGAAGTCCGCCCCCTCCTGACCACACCTTTCACATCTGTCCGAGTCAATCAGACCAAATCTAAATTTCCTAGCCGGCGTATAGTATAACCTATGAAGGAACTTATAATGTATTATTTTAAAACGACAACTGGACATCACCGCTCCTGAAAGGTCACAACTATACTCCCATTGCTCGTCCGCCATCTCCCTGCCAAGATCTGATGACCAATGCGCCCTGGCCGTACTCTCCACAACAGGCCTTGCCTCTCGTAGGCTTCTGTAAATACGAGACACTAAATGCGCACCATCAACGCTATTCACTACTACCGTGAGTGGGGTCACACTGGGGGGTGCACGAGGGTATTCCGGCAGCAAGACCCTCAGGCCTTCCCGTAGCCGTATATAATAAAACAACTCCAATGGGGTGGGTTCATTGTCCTGAAAGAAATCCTCTCGAGACCGAAATAGTCCTTCGCGGAAAAGATCACCCCATGTATGAATGTGGAGCCGACAACACAGCCTTTGGAATCCCACCTCTTGAAGGAGTGCTATCCGCGGGTGATAAGACAGTGGCATCCGAGCCGTGTATAGTAATGGGGCCTGCAGCTTCCTCCCTATACGATGCCATGCATCCATCGTACAGGTCACTGTATTAGAATACATATCCAATTCTGATGTAGGGGCATGAACCACGCCTGCCAGCGGTAGCGGATGGGCTATCCAACCTTCCGCCGCCACCTGCGGCATGTAGGGTGACGGTTTCAGCCAATAATACAGGTAGTGTGCCTGAGCACTCAAATAATATGCCTCGAAATCAGGCACGTCAAATCCGCCCATACGGTACGGTTGTGTCATAACCGCCCAACGGAGGCGTGCCTGCTTGCCCCCCCATACAAGCCGTATAAGCTCAGAGCGTAGGGTTTTGAAGAAGAAGGAGCCCGGGTAGTAAGGAACGTTAAGGAATAAGTATAAGAAGCGCGGTAGAACCACCATTTTTATGAGGGAGATTCTCGCCGCCATCGACAAGGGCAATTTAATCCATCTGGTCACTGAATCCGCTAGTTTAGTAATAGCTACTCCGTAGTTCGCACGTAAGGTATCCTCCCTATCTCTCGATATATGTATGCCCAAGTAGCGCAGTTCAGAGGTGCACCACTCGAGCGGGAATTCCAGCGGGAACTCCGATATTGCCGGCGTTAGAGGGAAGAGTTGGGACTTACCCCAGTTAATAGAAACGCCAGAGAGGCCTCCGAAGGCGACAAATTCCCGCAGTAATGCATTCAAGTTGGAGCTGGGATCTTTGACATAGAGGGTAACATCGTCAGCATATAACGAGATAGAGAGCTGACGCTGGTGGTAATTAAAGGCGCTAGCCTTATGAAGTTGCCGGATTCGACAGGCCAATGGTTCTATTGCTACGGCAAACAATAAGGGGGAGAGAGGACACCCCTGGCGGGTTCCTCTTGTTAGTGCAAAGGCGTCAGAGAGTTGGCCATTCGCGAGTACTCTCGCCGTCGGAGCCGTGTATAGCAACCGTACCCAGTTTATGAATATCGGGGGGAACCCCATCCTTCGCAAGACTGTGAATAGGAACCCCCATTCCACCGAGTCGAACGCCTTTGACGCATCCAGAAAAACTGCGGCGAGAGGGATCTCAGGATGTACCGTTTGGATCAGGGAGAAAACCGTGCGAAGGTTGTGTGAGGTCGATCTCGTTGGGACAAAGCCCGATTGATCAGGCAATATGAGTGTAGTCATAAGTAAGGATAATCTCGTCGCCAGCACCTTAGCCAGAATTTTGGCGTCACAATTCAAGAGCGACAGTGGGCGGTACGAGTCACAGTATGCGGCATTTTTCCCCGGTTTGAGGAGAGACGTGATAATCACCTCACGCATAGACCTCGGAAGTACACCCACTTCTAAGGCATCTTCAAATACCTCCCGCAGAACAGGTGCAAGGACCTCTAAATAACATTTATAAAATTCTGCGGGTAAGCCATCGTAACCCGGCGCCTTCCCATTGCTTAAGGACATAATGGCGTCCCGCACCTCGTCCAACTCGAAGGGCGCTCCTAGAAACTGTCTGTGAACGTCGCTTATCCAGCAGAGTGCAATGTCCCCCATATAGCCATCCAAGTCCACTTCACCGAACGCCCGTGAGGTATAGAGTTGTTCATAGTGTGTTCGGAGTGTATTCAGAATCCCGACAGAATCCCTGTGTACCTCTCCGTCCGTTGTGGTCAGTTCTAGGATAATATTTGAACCCCGTGCAGCCCGCACTGCCATGGATAGCGCTCTACCCGGTCTCCCTCCCTCGTTATAAGCGCGGGCCCGCCAGTGC